>NC_136467.1:7021612-7677550 GCF_902686455.1 Sciurus vulgaris | reverse complement strand
TCCTGTATGATTCTATCTATATGATATTTTATGAAAGGCAAGACTGTGATGATAATAAAAAGGTCAGTGGTGGCCAAAGGTTAGGGACAACCATGGATGAATATACAGAGCAAGTGTTATTTTAGGCAGTTTGATTATTCTGTGTGATATTGTGATGGTGGACATGTGTCTTGATAGATTTTTCTAAATCCTTGGCACATATAACACCAAGCATATAGGCTAATGCACAGACTTTTTAATGATGGTGTGTCAATTGTAGGCTGTTTTAGTCAGCTTTTTCATTATCATGGCCCAAAAGACCTGACAAGAACAATTAGAGGAGGAAAAGCTTACTTGGCTCATAGTTTTAGAGGTTCGGTCCATGATTGACCAACTCCATAGCTCTGGGCCTGAGTGAGACAGAACATCATGGCGGAAGAGTGTGACAGAGAAAAGCAACTCAGAACATAGCAACTGGAAGCAGAGAGAAAGCAGTCTGCTCATCAGGGACAAAACATGCCCCAAAGGCATGTCCCCAGTGACCCACCTCCTCCAGCCACCCACTACCGCCTACAGTTATGGCCCAGCTAATTCACATCAGTGAATCAATCTACTGATTAGGTTACAAGCCTCATATCTAAACTTTTCACCTCTGCACTTTCTTGCATTGTCTTATGGTTGATTTTTTTCGGGACACCCTCACATCCGAACCGTAGCGTAGGCTCATCTGTCATAGCAAATGAACAGATGTGGAGGGGAGGGCACATGAGGACTCTGCACCTTCTGTTCAAATTTTGCTGTGAATCTAAAACTGCTATAAAAACTAAAGTTGCTTTTTAAAAAAATCAACGTAATCCAAAGTTTCCTTCCATCTCTGCTGACTCAAGCAAGATGTGATATGTGGGAATTTCTGTGGGGAAAAAAATGTCATCTAATTAAATTGCTTGCAGATCATTAATAATCAACTTTTCACCAGCCAAAAATTGGACACAACCGAGCCAGTTAACTCCAGACCCTGGGAATATTGTGCACAATACCTTTTTCCTGAGCTCTTTAACAATAGCTGTATAATTGGTGAAAATAAAACTGCAAACTCCCATCAGCTGTGAACTTCAGAGGGTGGAAAGTGCTTTCAGATCGCCATTTTGTTCTATCCTCTCTACCATCACACTCCGGAAAGGGGGCAGATTAAAAGCAAGCACATGAATCCCGAGTTTAGAGAGCTCGGGGACATGTTTTCTGTACCTACAACTTCTTTCCTCAACATGAAAATAACACTTTCCCCCCATTATGTTAAAGAAATGTTTAAGGCGATCTCTTCTTCTCTTTCTCAAAAAGGTATGGCAGGATCGTCATTTACTTAATATCCTGCTTTGGTGTTGGTGTCACCGGTGTGGTGGTAGCATTTGCACCAAATTTCCCTGTGTTTGTGATCTTCCGCTTCCTGCAAGGTGTATTTGGAAAGGGGACATGGATGACTTCCTACGTGATCGGTAAGGTTTCCTGGCGCCCTCTTCCCAGTTGGGGAGCTAAGGTCACATGACCGAGAGATGCCTGCTGGTGTCTTTCCTGGGGAAAGCAAGTGCAGGAGGTTTCCTTCTGGCTACTTCCATTGTTTCTGCAAACTGGGGGCTGGGGGCAGGATTCTGACTGCTTTAGCAACTGACATGCCCTTTCATTTGGGGAACCAAATACTAAATACCATGAGGTCCCCGCTGAGTCACTTGTGAGCACTCCTTTGGTAGTTATTGCTTGTTTTCTAGCTTTGCTTTTTTAGAAATTAATTTCTACAAAAATTTCAGCATCTTCTTGAAATAACATTTTCAAAGCATTTGTGTGTGTGTGTGTAGCATATTCTGTGCTATAGTTCAAGGTTACTTTCCTGTATTCTCAAATATTATTTCTTTAACTCCCCTTCCATATAAATAGAGAACTCTTTACCACATGGGAGGTATGGCCTAAAAATGAGGAGCCTATTTGTGGCCTTTACTATCTATCTTCCCTAAATAGAAAGTCAGACCTTCCGGGCATGAGAGAAGGAAGCCTCTCCTCTGCTTCCCGCCATATTACGTGGAAGAGGCCCAGATGCCCTTGGCTCTACTCCTAGTCCAGGACCAACCACCTACTTTAAAGTCATGGTGGACGTGTGCTCCAGGAAATGAGAATGTTCCTCTCGGATTATTGCTGCAGAGTTGGGCTTCCACTCTCCCGTGACTGCCACATGTTACCCAAGCAACGCCTACTCTGGAGACCTTTTGAAGATGTTTTTATTTACAGGTGGAAAAAGGAGAGAGTTCTAGGAGGGATGGGTCATCGGTGGTGGGAGCAGAAAGGATACCTTTGAAATCAGAGGCGTTTCGAAGGAGACCCAGGCCCATGTGAATGTTCAAAGGTGTGGTCTTAGGGTCATAACGAGGTACCTATCCCAGGATGATCAGAAATAGAAGAAACCCAGGAGTGGGAAGGGGCAGAGGAGGAAAGAAGTCCAGCAATACAATTCGTTACCTGATTTTTAGGGTAAATATCACATAAATGAAAGTCCAACACCAGGAAGAGAATTGTTATCATTTAATAGAAACTATCTCATGATAATAGAAAATTATTTATGGAATTAATATTCACAATGAATCTCCTATGAGACTCTAGTAGGCAGATTTTTAGAGATACAGTGATAAAATGTATCCAGTTTACTTAAATTTTGATAATTAACATTTACCTTTCTAAGTAATTATCATTGGAGCTTTCCTAAAACCAACTGGCAAATTCTTTGTATTCCCGCCATACCCAGCAGGGTGCTGGGCTGGGTGTTTAAGAGGAATGTGGCAGAGAACAGTGAGAGGAGAGCGTATGAGGTCCTGGAACGAGCATCTCCCTCATTTCAGAAAACATGGACACCTCCGTGCCCTGGAGTTCTGGAGTGCTCCCGCATGCTGACGGGTATAACAGGTGTAACGTCTCTTTGCTTGTTGATCTTGGAGCTGATCTTGAGCTTCCCTAACCTCTTGTGTTTGTTTTCCCTCAGTGACAGAAATAGTAGGTTCAAAACAAAGGAGGATTGTGGGAATAGTGATTCAAATGTTCTTCACCCTTGGAATCATAATTCTCCCTGGAATTGCCTACTTTATCCCCAATTGGCAAGGGATCCAGCTAGCCATTACGCTGCCCAACTTTCTCTTCCTCCTTTATTACTGGTAATGTGGTTTTGGTCATTATCATATTTATACTTACTCCAAGGAAATGTAGAATCCAGACCAACACAAAAATGCTAGCAGCAGGGAGCATCTCCAGAATGGCTCTGGGCGTTGAGAATTTTTAGAGAACTTGAGAATTTATAGAGATCACTTACTAATTATTTGTTTTATGGTTATCACCGAAAATAATAAAATACCAAAACAGAAAGTTCTAAATAGAGTTGTGCATTATATTTTTTTGCTTTGCAAAATTTTAATGAAAACTATAAGGTAACAGCTACATCTGCCAGTATTTCAACATGCAAATTAAATGCAGTGAAATCAATTTTCTTCTCTGTATGCACTATTAAGCAAATTAGCCTTACTTGGTAATTCTCTGAGGAATAGAAAATGTTAAGAGCATCAGAAAATTAAATTATCAAGAAACTACAGGTGTATGCACTTGATGCTTATTGGCATGAATATGTTTTAATCATTCCTCTTATTTAACTTTAAAATATGGACCAATCAATGTACATAAATCAGGTTGTTAACCTTTTCTAAGTACTTACTAAATCCAAGTTCTTCTCATTTATGCATCAAAGACACTGATAGACTGTCTTGCAAGAGCAATGTAATACTGATTTTTATGAGCAGTGATCCAATAATCAAGTTAGTGTGTTTTCCATTCATTATGCATTTGCAAAGATTATATTTCAGAGAGTTTATTATCAGCTGAGAGTTGCCTCAACTTGTACCTAATTGCAAGATCCATTCTAATAGAAAAACTGAAGTCATAAACTTTTAGATTTTGAAATTCCTGACATAATTCAAATAAACCTTCTTTGCCAGGGTGGTCCCTGAATCTCCCCGCTGGCTGATCACTCGGAAAGAAGGAGACAAAGCATTAAAAATCCTGAGGAACATTGCTAAATGCAATGGGAAGTATCTCTCGCCAAATTACTCAGAGGTAATTTTATTCATTACTAGTAACAAATATTGTTAAATTGGGTGAATTAATTTGTCACTTATATACTTGATTTTGCTTCTTAAAACTATACATATATTCTCAAAATGTGACTGAATCATTTTTAGATGAGACTAATTGATCATCCCAGTCCTTATTTTAATAGTTGCACCAAGTGACTTGAATCATTATACTTTCTTTAATGTAGCTCTCATAATAGTCACTGATTCATCTTGATTGCACAAACTATAAATCTTTTCTTGACATTCAATGTAGTCTAAAGGTTTGTTTTAAAATTTAGTCTTTGGAACAGTATTTATCCAAACCAGAGCTCAAGCAATAATGTGATATTTCTGCTTTAGGTTCACATCTTTCTTCCTTCTTGCCTTTTTCTTTTCTTCCCTTTCTCTAACAAAGACTTTTTGGGTTCCTCTTTATCCCCGCACTAAGAATGGGGGGAAATGAAAAGCTCATTCTTTGTCCTGGGGAAGATGTGAAATGCAGTTGAGGATATAACTCAGGGCTGAGGCAACCTCGGGGTAATTGGAGGACCATGTAAAGAAATATAGGCCCTCGCCTTAGCTGCAAAGGCTCGGTAAATGCAGAGTGACAGAAGGATTATTAGAAGAGGAAGACTAGGTAAGAATTTGGGGAAGTCATGAATTTCGATTTAAAACTTGAAGAATATTGGCTGTTAACATTGTTTCCTTTGTAGTATTCAGTTTGTTTCAGTAGAAACATTCTGATAAGAAAGAACGTGCTGATAAGAAAGACTCTTGATTGGTTTTACCATCCCTTCCAGGGCCCAGAACTTGGTCAGAAATGCCTGGATTTCCATCTTCTCCCTTCCTTCTTATATGAAGTGGTGTGCAGAAGCCACTGTGCTTACAAAGGTTTCCCCTGGCCAGTTGTCCCTGTTGCATGTGGGTTAATGAGGAACCTCCAGGTCTACAGGTGCACAAATGTGAGCAAAATCAAGCACATTTTCCAACGAGTAGGACTAGCTGATGCTTGTCCTTCTCTGAGTGTGCACATATGAGCTGAGAATTCCTTTTAGGAAAAGCAATATTCCATGACCCTCCCGGCTTGCTCATGTATCCCGGTCTGCAGGTCCTCATAGCGGGGTGAAAGCTATGATTGTGTGTGTGCTGTTTTCATGGTCAGGTGAACGTTTTTGCTGTTCGGTAAGCGGTATCCTGAAGATACTGCACATGCAGTCCCAGAGGCCAGCAAATGTAAGATCTAAGTCAAGGGTCATATGCTCGTGGAAGCAAGAGGCAAGTTCTGACCTTGAGATAACATGTTGCTGTGTCACTGTGGGTGTGGGTGTCACTAAGAGACCAGTCTGACCCCAGAAGCAGCTTCTGTTTGGATCCTGTGGGGCTCAGCTTCAGTGCGGCTCCCTTAGCGCCCCTGACCTGGCACCCGGCTCAGGAGCACTTGGAGATCATTCCAGTGGAGAAGCAGCTCCATGGTCTGTGTAGAGGTGCTTCTAAAGGATCATGAACTCCATGGTGACCAGTGGCTTCCAAGCCTTGTTAGCTTCAGTTTGAAACCATTAGACCGAGGGTCTCCAGAAGGCCAGGTTCAAGTCAGACATGGTTGGAGAGAGTTCGCTCTAGCTCCCTTGCTGCCGCTGTTGGCATTTTGCTACTAAAACTAAGTGTTGGGTTTTGTTGGATGTTTATCTGTTTTTGTTATTCCAGTGAGTTTTCACTTTCTACTTATTTTTTCTTTAAAAAATTTTAACATGTAAATTTTCAAACTTTAAGAAATAGAGAACACAGTTTAACAAATCTCCCCCACCCAGATCCAGCAGTTTCCAGCTCCCAACCAATTCTGTGTTCCTATGCCACCTCCTCTTCCACCCCTGATTCAGAAGCATATTCTAGACATCCTGGCACATCCGCTTGTGATGTTTTCCTCTAACATAGCAATGCACACGTTCACCTAATCCTGGGAGGACGTGGATGCCATCCTCAGGACAATACTGAGTGAGCAGCAAGGTATTTCAGTTTGACTCTCAGATTTCAACACAAGCGTCAGAACTGTGATCCGGCTGAGTCCTGACAGCTGTGGGGAGAGCAGCCGGGAGGGCCGTGGCGTGTGAAACACAAAGACAACCACAACGCCATTGTTCTCGGAGCGAATCACCCAGAATTCCTTACTGTCAAATACTGCAGTGTTGCCATTCCCTGATTGTCTTACAGATTCCTTGTTGCCTTGGGCTCCTCATGAAGTTTAGATATTACGAGTTTCTTCAGTTTCTTGAATCCATAGGTTCCTGCTCTTTTTCTGTTGAGCGTGAAGAATCAGGGGAGGGAGTGTGTGGATTTCTATAGAGTTTTCTTCAAGCTCAATTTTGTTGGTTACATCCCTTAGGATCTGCTAACATGGTCCTGTCTTCCCCTGTGAGTTGGTGGTTAGAGCTAGTGTTTGATCGGGTTGGGTGTTTCTGACGAGGCTGCTTCCTAAAGGATCAGCGCATTTCCGTTGGAGATACCTCAGGTCTCGCAAGTCTTTTCTTTGCGGATGTCACTGCCATTGCCAATCACCGCCTGGATGGATGAGCTCATCAGAGGCTGGAGGATGGCAGTATTCCTATTTTGTCATGATTTCTTCAGGTATTTCTGGACTACTCAGACCTAATTTTCTTATCAACTCTTAGTTACCTGAGAGTTCATCCAGGAAAGCAAGGACGCATGTGCAAGTAATTCTTTCTTACTTTTCTCACTTTTCAAAAGATTGAATTGATCACCTATGTCCAAAGGTATTCAAAGAATTGTGTGGTTTTTTTTTTTTTTATAAATTCCTGGATTTAAACGTATATAATACATTTGCAGTTGTTTTGGTAGTGATCTTATTAATGCTCAAATTGCCCATCTTTGGGCAGGCTAAGCTTATTTGTGTTGGCTCCTGAGTCCTGCCACCCCTCTGATACTTTGTGAACTCTTTCTACTCTCTCAGTGCGGTGAGATTTTCCAGGTCCATCTTGTAAGTCCTAGTCTTGCACTAGCAACCACCTATTTCTTCAAGAGTACTTTGGTTTTTGAAACAAATGTCTCCAAACTAAAGCTGTCCATTTCTGAACTTTTTAATTGCACAACATAAACAGAAAAGCAATGTGTTGTCTTCAAAAAGGAAGGATTGGAATTTTCAGTGTAAAACGCCCGTTCAAATAACTGAATTCAGTCACATCAGAGACCTGACCACAGTTCTCTAAGTTCCACATATTCCCCTAAGGGATAATAATACACAAAATACCCTTACAATAACTCAGAAATAGTGACCAGCGTACAGGCATTTTACTTAAACTCCAACACCAAAATCAAAAGAAAGATACTATCATGGTTTTTGTGCAATGATAAGCATGACCTGTATCGATTACTCATATTTCAGAGACTCAGACAAATATTGTCTGTGTCAATGTTAGGATTGCCTTGAAATCATACGTTTACGCACACTTCAGCACTGGCTTGCATCTGGCGCTCTGGCTATAATCCCAAGGACATCCGGACCCAAGGATAGCTGCCCAGCACTCTCCTATTTTCCAGAGACTCTTCTCAGTAAATCCTGACTCTTAGAAGTTACCATTGTGTAAAATGCCCTGTCTTTCAAGATCTCTCCAATTCCACCTCATTCAGGATGCTTATCATAGGGAATGGAGAAAGTTGGAATGGATTTGAAAGAATCATAGAATTTAAAGCAGCCTGAGGAGGTTTGGCATCTCTGTCCTCTCCAGTCCTCAAAAGTGCCTTGGCCACCTGCCAAGTCCAACTGGTTCTGTTGCTGGCACCAGAGGGCCCGGTACATTTTAGGGGATCCTGAGGACCTAGCTTAAAACTATCCAAGGAGGCACTCATTTCCAGATGATAACCTAAATCCACTATAAACTAGGATTTCACCAATGTCCAAAGCTTAGTAATGGAAGGAAGAAATGGAGGAAATAGCTATCATGGATTTGATTCTAACATTCAGCAAGGTGGATTATTCTGTGGATTGGTTGTTCTGCAGATCATCTCAGTTACATCTCATGGATTTGCTCATATCATGGTGGACAAACTGTCCCTCTGTCCCAGTGGTCCCTAGAATTCCATATGCCAAAGTTCACAACCAGCCCTTGGCTTGCTGAGGAGAGCCAACAGGCTAAAATACAGGTGATCAGGTGTCAGGCTCCCTGCGTATACCAACCTTGTAACAATTACCCACAGAGAAGTCGAGTCCAGAAATCAAAACTAATGACAGCAGGCAAGTGGTTTGAGATCAGAAGAAGTTTCATAGAAATTAGAGGAAAGCCAAGTATGCACAGGATTTTAAACAGCGGGTAGCTACCCAACACAGAAGGAGGAGTAGCTTAGACAGCTAGGCTGAGGATTCTCAGCCTTTGAGCATTTGTATACTATAATTTTTATGCATATTTAAAAGTAAAAAGCAAGTTTTTTGCGCGAGTTACAGCATAGGCGCTGCAGGGTCCCGCAATGTGTTCTGGAGCAGCCGCAGCCATCCCCATTGGTCACAGAGCTCATGGATGAAGAAGATTGCCTAGCCACACCTGTTTTGCTCAGAAGTTCTTGCATGTTCTGGTAACTGAGATTTTCCCTTGGTATCAGTTTGAATTACTTCCTACCTCTCACTTGTAGCATGTTGTCTCTTGCCCTACACCTGGTCCCTAATGACTCAGTTCAGCTTTCCACTTTTACATGATAGACATGTAATCGTTCTCAGCATGGGTGGATGATGTGTGTGTGGGTATTGAACAACAGCACTTATCTCAGAATAAGCCACTGCCCCAGGTACTGAATGCTCATGGGTAGAGAAAGAATGGGCAAGTATTTGAGTGTCTACACTTTTTTTTGATAATAGTAGACTCGGTCATTCTGTAAGTGGTGTTTTTTTCTTGATAACTTTTCTTATCACAAAGTGAGGTTATCTGTGAGACATTGTATTAATGTTCCCAATTGTTCACACGCTCTCTGTAAGAGGATGACACAATGCCTCTCCCTAGGTAAGACACTTCCCACCTCGTGTCAGACTTGGCCACCTTACTTGATTGGGCTTTGTCCAATTCAGGACAAAGCTTTCCACAAGAACAGCATACCCCAAATGGGTGCTGTTTGTCAGCCTGAGTCTCCAGATGAGCAAGCTGCAGCTTGGTACAGAGGCACAGCAGCTGCAGGTCATTGCCAGATGGAGCAAGACTTTCCTGAGTAAACCACAGTGGGTAAAGGTGTCTTGGTGTGCTGTGGAGATTGGGGGTATCTATACATGCAAAGCTAACTAACGCAGTTGATCTTAATAGTGCTGATTCAGTTGCCAGCGTCTGAGTCGACATACTTCTTTTTGGTTATCCAGAAGTCATGTGATTGAGGTAGATGTCTGTTTGGAAATAGTACCATGCTCCCCCTCATTTCCATGGAGTGAAAATACTTCTGGGTCCCCTTGATGGTGGTTATGGCAGTGTAAATTGCTTTGACCTCCTGGTAAGTGGGATATGCTCTGACACTGGCCATTCAGTGTGCTTTGGCTGGTGGTAGGTCACCAGATGTGGTGCAGTCAAGGCTTATGTGCACTTGTGTGGCCAGGCCTTGTCTGTACTGCAGCCGACCTACTGCCTCAGAGGATATTGAGAGAATTGGAAGACACTCCAGCAGAGTCCCCAAACCTAAATCAGCAGTCTCCAGCCCACCCACAAATGTGAGCTGTAAGTTCACATTTTATGCTGGTAAGACTCATGGTTCTTATGCAGCCTTACATATCGATACTGACTCACCCTGACTGGCCAGCAGGGTCACTGTGCTGAACTGAACTCTGCAAACCCATAGGTAACAACTGTGGCTGCATTTTTTTGTTTCATTTTTTTGTTCAAGGATTTTAAAGACCTTTATCCTAAAAATCCCATACTAGCCTCCCCACACACCCATAATACCCCTCACCGTATGGGAGATGCTCATAGAGAACTCTAGCTAACAATGAGCCTCTGACACCACGGACTGAATACGTCCATATTGGTTAATGATATTTAGATGCCATGCTGGACCAATAAGCCCATAAGTTTTGATTACGACTTCCTTGTTTTGTGATTTGACTGTGCAGTTCATTGCTCGTGGCTGATCTAGAGATTATTAAAACCGAATTCCAGCCATTTTGTCAATATGTGCTCACTCAGAGAACATGGCAGTACGTTTAGGGCATATTGGGAATGGACATGTGAGCTTTCTGACCCCAGAGGGACTCCTATCAGCCCATTATTAATACAAGTGATCCCACCTTTGATAATTTCCAAAATATGAAAGATTAAACCTCCTTAGAAAGTACTAGGTTTATTTTTAGATTACCTCAGTAGAGAGACTTGTAACTCTTGATAGCTACCCCCTATTCTATATTTTAGTGAACAGTCACATAAACACTATCATTGATGCAGGAAGGGACTTTCCAGCTTTGGGGATATCTGCTTCTGACACTTCCTTTTGAAGGGGGATTTTCAGGGGTGGGGGATATAACTCAGTAGTAGAGTGCTTGCCCAGCATGCTCTGGGCCCTGGGTTTCATTCCAGGCATTTCAAAAAATAAAGTGAAATTAAAAAGTGGCATACAAAGGGACATTTTGTAAATGTAATTTTTGTTCTTTGAAAATAGGAACCACATCATGATTCTGACTTTCTTGGAGCTGACATGGGCTGTGTGGTATTCCAGTCCCATTACTGTGCCTCGTCAACTTGTGTTTAATTGTTAGCTCAGATTTGAGATTGGAAAACTGTCTGCCTGGGATGTAGCTCACAAGATTCAGAGAAAACGAGTAAGGCCCAGGGTAGGCCTGAGGGGTCTCGAGGCCAGTCCCATGTCAAAAACAAGAATGCTAGGACCCTCGAAAATGATGAAGGGTACTAGAAAGGCAGTCACTGGAAACATCCAGCGCTAGGTCTGCATTCTTCCACTTCACAGAGTCAATGGTGCCAGTTCTACTAACAGAGCCCTTATCCCTAAAATGATCATGAAAATGGTAACTCTGTATGCATACCATCACACTCGATTAAATCTAGAACATTCTTGAATGCTGAGAATGTCAGGACACTTGATAAGCCCAACTCAAAATGCACCTTTGTAGCCAAAAATTAATGTTTTGGAAATAACCTGAGTTCTACGAATGGACTATATTTAAATGTATTTCTTAGTTTCCATGCCCATAACTTTTAGAAAATAAGACTACATTTGCATAAAATGGGGAAACATTATGCTACAATGAAATAGTCAAACAGTTGTACTGATAAACTGTAATATCCAAGTATATTAAGGATGTTGACTTCCTTTCCCAAGCTTGGTAATCAAGACGTTTCTTTCGGGGAAGGAAATTCCCCCTCACAGCTTCCAGACCAGCAGGCTCCTGTTCAGCCTGTTCAAATGCTAGGGAGGAGGGGGACCAAGAGCATCATATGGATTTAATTGAATTGGAAATGCGAATGGCACGTGCCATAAAGATGAGAGTACAGTCTGGGAGCGGGCGAGGCTGACTCTCAGGACACCCGCCAAAAAGCAGCATTTTGAACAAGGAACCGTGGCAGACGGGCCCCTCTGCCACTCAAGCACAAGTTCCCTGCTGCAAGAGCTGGGTCATACCTTTGTCAAACTCTTGCCATTTCTTTTTCCTGCCGGTTAAAACTTGAGTAATACCCCTCCCAGTATTCCCTACAGAGGGGAAGGCTGAGCACTGGGGACCTAGGAACCCCAGGTGCACCAACAATTGCATCTGCCAGTCCTGGTGTGTGATGACACAGCCTGAAGAGGCAGTGTATTAAGAAAACCCAAGACAACTCAGGTGGGGTCTAGTCGGGGGACCACCTGACCCGCTGGCCCAGGACTGGGGCTGTTCCTGGAACGTGGGCGTTTCCAAGCCAGCACCAAGGGCGTCTCGGGCAGTGGGTGGTTGTCGGTCACCCCGTAGCTCAGTGCTCGCCTTCCCAGCTATGCTCAGAGGAAGGTGCCAAAGATTTACACTTGCGGACTTCACAGCCCCTCCCCAGTCCTCTCCACGGCCCTGAGAAAACTCTGGGATTCCTGGCTGGACGGGGACAGGACCTGGAATGAATTCGTTAGACCACTCCCAGCATCTGGCGCCAGCTGGCGAGCCCGCGTGCCTGCCAGGCTTCCTGGCCTCCTCGGCCCCTTTGCCAATGCCTCATTGCTGCTATCGTTCTCTCTCTGGTCCTGAATCCTAAACCATCTGACTGGGACTCCAGGCCCCTGCTGAGTTCCTGCCTGCTCCCTCCTCAGAAGGTGTCCTGGAGAAAGATGCTGACACCCTCTGATGACAATTCCTGCCTTTTCCTGAGATCGCTGCTGCTGCCCAGAGCTTATTCTCCAGGCGAGTCCCAGGCCCCAGGCAGTGACACCAGCCCAGAAAGATCTGAGTGTCCCACTCACCAGCTGGCCTCTGTGCTTGGGGATCTAGCCCACTGCTCCATGGGGCTCAGAGCCAGAGCGCTCCCTGCTCCTGCTTCCTCTGCTCTCCCTGCTATTGAGCATCCAGAAAAACCTCACAGGCAGGTCTGCACGGGCTCTGGAATGGGAGAGGAGTTCCACACTTCATGCAGTGACATTTAGAGCCACCCTGTCAGCCACTAGCTATGCAATCAGTGGGCTTCCCTTTTCCCTGATCAATAATTGACCTTCCCCTTGCCCTTGAGGAACGAGAATCCTTTCCAACCCAACACCCCTCTGTGTGCAGAGAAGCATCCAAGCCCTGGTGCTATGACACAAACAAATTAAAATATCAAAATAATGAATCAGCCATGGGCTTGTGGCTGATTTGTGTTGGATGCTCTCTTGTGGGGATTGTGAATGTGCCTAATTCAATTATTCTAATTCTGGGTTTCTTTCTAATAGAATAGAGGAACAAGTTCAAATTTGCTGTTTCTTTTTCTGTTTTGAGTGTTTGCCAAGGGAACGACCCTCTAATGCCTCCTTTGAATCTTCATTCTCCAGTTATGAGACAGAGAAAGATGGTCAGCTTTTTTGAGTGTTTTGTTTCTTTGCCATTTGACCCGTTCTTGTGTTTTTGGCAAACCGGTTTCTGTGATCCAAATTCCGGTGCTTCCCTACCGTGAGTAAATGAGAAAATGCACTCTCTGTGGATGCCTTCCTCAGTGGAGGCAATAATGAGCACAACTTCAATAGCCCTGCCCGGCCCGGGCCCTGCGCTGGCCCCTGGCACAGGCCCAGTATCATTTATAATCCAGAGCTGCCATTACCATGTCGGCACTGCTTACTTGATCTTTGACCCATCAGGACAATTCCTTTTCTTCATGAAATCATCCTAAGATCTGCAGCAGGTGAAGCCTGTTTAAGTTCCCCAGAGCTGACTGAATGCTGGATGCACAGATGTGCCCCTTCTGAGTAGGTAAAACAGGAGGAAGTTGCACTGTCCAGTACGGGAGAAAGCACTGTAGTCTTTGCAGATCCCATCAGGAGGATGGGATAAATCCTGTCTTCCTGACAAAGGATTAAAATCAAGATCTCTCTACCATATGGCTGAGTGAAGAACATCTGGATCGTTTGGCATGGGAACATATCTTCATGTGGGGGCTGGTGATGGTCCCAGCTGCTCACACAAACAGGACTGGATGGCTGGACCACTCAGTTTGAAACAAACAGCATAGACCTGTGCTGTTTGCTGTTGGAGAGAAGGAAATAAAATTTAACATGCATGGAGAAAGGGAAACTGTAGGAGAAGTCTTCCCTCTCCATATTCTCAATGCACCTCCTACAAGAGGTTTGACTGCAGGAAGCCCTACAGAGTAGAGGCCTCTATGTCAGTTGCAGAAGAATCTAGGGAATGTTAGGAAAAATGACCAGGACGAAGGACACTTTTCTGCTGGACAACCTTTCATGTGACAGCAAAACATCATCACCTACCCCCGATGAGCACGGAGGGTACCAGAAAGGGAGCCCTGGGCCAGCAGATTGCAGCTTCTCGTTCCCACACTCCTGTCTCCTGGCAGCTCTACCTCAGTTCCAGAGTTGATGGAAGAATCACATGGCTGATCTGTCCCAGTGGCCTCAGGTCCTCGGGGGCCATGGAGTTATTGCAAAAGTCCACAAACCATTTGCAGTCAAGCCTCGTCTGCAGAATGAATTCATGTGTCTTGGATAAAGCCAACGCAGTATCCCTACGAATGAGTTGAAGGGTGAATCTTAGGTAATCTGTGTCGTTATGTAGTCTCAATGAACAGAAACTGAAAGCACCATTCCTACTGAGGTCAGCCTTAACCTTTTTCAACATTAACCAGAAGTGCTCATACTCAAAAAGGACCAGAATCGCTGCTCTGTAAGCACAGATGAAGTTGGTCTCATCCCTTCAACTTCATGACAGGTGCTTTCAGAGCCCCAGGTATTCTTTGCTCAGGTGGAAACCTAAGGGGGCTCTTCAAACTTTCTTCAAACAGAAAATTCTTTACAACTTATGGAATCCCTCCATTTTTTCCATTCCGTTCTGTAAACTTGAGACCGTTATATTCTGATCCTTCCCTGACCTCTCCAGCCAAGAAGGAAGAGTTGAGGGGCGTGGTTCCCGATTGCTTCCCTCTCTCATGAAGGCTGATCTTTGTTCTGTTTTCCTGCTTACACCCCTCAGCTGAGATCTTGAAGGAGACCAGGGAAAGCCTGTTGAATGAGTACTCAGCTCGACTAAGCGTTCTGATTAGTGTGGGCAGCACCCAGCTTCAGCACCGCTCTCAGAGGCCTGGCCTGGACGGAGCCTGCTGAGCACGAAGCGTGAGTTCCACCGTTCAGGGCACCGTGCTCTCTGTTTATTCTGGCTGATTTAGAATTAGCAGGGGACAGACCTTTTGATGTCAACTGAGTGCAGCACAGCAACTACTTCATGTAGGGCTGCTTATAGCCTTTCTTTCCACAGCGCTGATAGTGGCTTGGTATACTTGGTTATCTAAAAAGAACCAGCTTCTCAAGTCCCGCAGTTTAATTATTATTAAGTGTTGCAATGAAAAGATTTTTCACATTAAAAGCTGAATCACATTCTTTGGTCACCACATATCTAGAAAATTCATCTTAATGTAACTGACGTGAGATTGTTCCAGAAACAAAGGGACGTTGAGACACGCGGCACAGTAATTTAGCTTCACGTGCTCATCCTTCTATCCACTAAACGCAGCTATTTTTTAAATAACCTTGTGTAACGTTCACTTTCAAAAATGTCTCTCCACGTGCATTTGGAATGCGGGCTATTTCCTCCAGTGTCTGTGGTTGCTTTTACTTTTCTCTTCCCTCCTTTTGACCTGTTTTCAGTCACCCCCCTACTCACAATAGTTCTTCAGCTTATAGATACTTTTATCTTATAGATACTTTTTCATCTTATACTTCTTTCATCTTATAGATACTTTTAACAGAACTAAATGTAAATGTTTCCACCCCTTTGAAGTTGAAAAAAGGATCGCATCTCTATTTTAATTGTGGTTATTTCATGTATAATTAGAAAGCCATTTGAGTTGAAATCTAGGTCAGCACAGCTATTATTATGGAAACTGATCTATATATTTGTTGGAATAGAATAGATCAAGTCATAGCTCAAAGTCAGAGTGAGCAGTGAGCACAGCGTAACATTAGCACACGTTACAGGAGATGAGTGACAGGATTGCGCTCACCCAGCAGGGTTCAGATTTGGAATTTCAGGGGCGGCGTGGGCCACCTGCTCATGGCTGGCACATAAAAGCATCTCGTCTTTCTCTAACGGACATTCTGCTTAAATAGCACAGAACAGGCCAGTGGACAATAAGTCACCCTATGCAGGAAAGTTTCTATAAGTCAAGAGCCTTCAGAAAAGGGGGCCACCCGGGAGCTCCACGAGTCGCCGAAGCATCGTGATGTGCGTTGAGGAGGGCGGAAACCAGTCTACAACTCCTCAGCTAAGCCCGACCTTCTTTGGAAAATGTCTCAATGTTCCCAGCTGAATCTAAGGTCTTTCTGAGCCACATTTGGAAGGAACCTTGTGGGTATCTGTCCAATGTGGAAACGCTGAAAACAGAGGCCATCCAAGATGCCCTCTGAGTGAGTCCACATGAGGTTATTTTGCTTATTGTTTTGTTTGTCCTTGGCTGTAGGTGCAGTTAACCTTGGCTGTCTGGCTGTAGGTGCAGTTAACCTTGGCTCTCTGGCCATAGGTGCAGTTAACCATGCCTCTCTGGCTGTAGGTGCAGTTAACCTTGGCTCTCTGGCCATAGGTGCAGTTAACCATGGCTCTCTGGCTGTAGGTGCAGTTAACCTTGGCTCTCTGGCCATAGGTGCAGTTAACCATGGCTCTCTGGCTGTAGGTGCAGTTAACCATGCCTCTCTGGCTGTAGGTGCAGTTAATCATGCCTCTGGCCGTAGGTGCAGTTAACCATGCCTCTCTGGCTGTAGGTGCGGTTAACCATGCCTCTCTGGCTGTAGGTGCAGTTAACCTTGGCTATCTGGCTGTAGGTGCAGTTAACCATGCCTCTCTGGCTGTAGGTGCAGTTAATCATGCCTCTGGCTGTAGGTGCAGTTAACCATGCCTCTCTGGCTGTAGGTGCAGTTAACCATGCCTCTCTGGCTGTAGGTGCGGTTAACCATACCTCTCTGGCTGTAGGTGCAGTTAAGCTTGGCTCTCTGGTCATAGGTACGGTTAACCTTGGCTCTCTGGCTGAAGGTGCAGTTAACCATGGCTCTCTGGCTGTAGGTACAGTTAACCTTGGCTATCTGGCTGTAGGTGCAGTTAACCACGGATGTCTGACTGTAGGTACAGTTAACCATGGCTGTCTGCACGGAGCAGTCCCCAAGCTGCCACTCTTGCCTCTGTTCCAGCCAGTTGTCCGAGCTCCAGCTAATGTGCAGCAGCATCTTTTGCCAGGTTCCCACTTCTGAGTCTGAACTAGTTCGCGCAGTAACCCTCCTGATGCTTTTCAGATTCCATGATCAGGCCTCAAGCACACTTCCAAGCTGCAGGCTCTCGTGAGTACGGTGGGAATGGCACTTGATGGGAGCTGCACACAGCAGCAGAAGGAGATGAGCCACAGCACCCAGACCTCAGGAGCACACAGGCCACAGCAGGGCTTGAGGGATGGGTACATTTGTGTTAGGAAAGGTCTCCCAAACTAATCACTCTCTAAAGCACATTTTCTTATTCTAAACCGTGTTCTCTAACTCTTCATCCCTAAAATTCTACAGAAGTACTTTGCAGAGCCTGAACATCCATCACGCCAAGGCAGAAGGACGATGATCTGCCCCCCCCCGCCCACATACCCAAGTATTTCTTTTAGAATTGCTGTTCTTTTAAGAAATGAGTAACGTTCACCCTGCGTACCCCTCAAAAGTGGATAATGTGCATGAGTCCATTTCAAAAATGTTAAAAGAGACTGTGACATTTTAGCCCCCTCCTTAATTCTTTTATTAGATCTACTCAGGAACTGAAATTTAAGTTGTTGACTTTTTTTTTATAACCAAGCAGAGGCACAACTTGTAGCTAAAAGTCTTCAATGGGGTGACAGTTCTGCCCAGGTTTTTTCTGCTTCAGAGATACACTTTTCTGGATTTTTTCTGTGATAAACTGAGTAGTGCCTGTTAATTGAAAATAAAGTAGAAAGGCAGTAGTCCTCATTTCTCTTTAGGAGTTTTAATGGTGTGATTATATGACAAGGACACTGATTTTAAGAAGCAAACAAAATTCTAACAAAATCTCCATTTTTAAAAATTTAAATCAACTGGTCTTCTTTTACTTTAAAAAACAGAAATTTAGTTCTTAGCACAATAAATTCCTATCAAGAAGAAGATGTGGACAATAGTTAAGGGTTCTTTTCTTCCCTAACTTAAGTTCACAGACTCTTCCTCAGATGGGCTCAGTTCGGTGTGTAATGAATGCTACCCACAGTGAAGCATGGATTTTTGGTATGCCACACAAGTTCACAGGGGCTTCTCTGTCAACTTTAGTCCAGGCTGACCTTGCAGCAGGGGCCATTCAGGAAAGGACAGATTTTAGCAGGTCTTGCTTCAGCAATTAAATGTTGGTGAGTCTTTGGCAGATTTGGGGAGGCAGTCCCATCCAATTGCAAGAGACCCAGGAGAGCAATCTTACCGTCAACCACCGTTTGACAGGGTGGAGAAGGAGGAAGGAATCAAAAATATTTGGCAAACAATGCTAATGACTATTCCAGATCTCCTTTCAAAGAAAAAAAAAAAGATGACTGGGAATACAGGATTCAATTTGAGACATACTTTCTAGTTTGTATTATTACTGTGAAGGAGAAGATTCCCCTTTTATACCTGCTGAAAAATAATTTGGCCAAAATGCAAATTCATTTTTGAAAGTTCCCATGGAAACATATGCAAAGACCCTTTTCCTAGTCAGAGAATCCACTGTGGTTGGGGACACTGAGGACAGAGAAGGACTGTGCCCAGGGCACCGGAGCTCACTGGAGCAAGTGGAAATGGAAGCAACTGAAGGGCACAGGCCAGAGGCAGGGGCCAGCTCAGAGCCCAGAGGGAGACGTACACCCCAGCCACCCTGCTGGAAGAGATGCCTGGGGACCACACAGGCGGGGCTCACCAGGCATCATGGGGGACCCGCTGCTGGGGGACTGAGTTCTGTAGGAGCTACAGGGAGGAGAAGCAGGAGCAGAGCAGGCGGCAGCCCCACCTGCTCGCTGTCCGAGAATACTGGACTGACTGGCACCCATCACCATGACCCTGAGCATCCTATGACTAGTGCCCGCTGTCACTCGCCCTGCCTGCCCTGGCCTGGGTGGAAGGTGCTCCTTCCCAGAGTCCTGAGGGAAAGCCCACTGTGCCCTGGCACAGGCAAAGGACCCTGCCAGGCATCTGACTAGACCAGCTCCCCTGGATCCTGCTGGCGCCCAGGTGGCTGGAGCAGACTCGGGAGCTAGTGAGCGGGAGCATATGGGTGCGTTGACAGCTGTGTTCTTACACCAGTGACTCTGAAGCACCAGGAGACCAGGAAGCAGACTGGATGGACAGGTGTGTGGTGGTGACTGTGACGTGGCACGTGATTTGGCTTGAGTCACTCACACTAGCCTTTTCTCCTTCTTCAAAGAAAACGCTCGGCCCCCCAGCGTCTGGCACGCCCTCCCTGTGCCTACTCACGGCCGAGAATCGTGTCCATCTGAATGCGCTGCTGGAGTGGAGGGCTCCACACTGGGCATTTTTGAAGTTTTTACTGAGAGCGCTTCTGTCTCCATGATGATTGTTGGCATCTATCGGTGCTGCTGGCCAGTTCAATAATGTATCGAATTCAGCCCACTGACACTAGGTTTTGGTGTTTTCTCCCCAAATTCTCAATCTCCAGGGTCAGAGTTTTAGAACTCATGGCAATTATCTTCTTGTCTCCTCTCTCCTTCGCAAATAATAGTTTTATTTTTAAGGAAAGAAGAAATGTTTCAACACATGACCCACAGCTGCGGCCCGTTTGCTAACGCTGGGGCTGTGCTTAGGTCCCTAATGGGGCCTCTTAGATAGAGGCCCTTTGGTTGTCTTGCTGTGCTGGGCAGCGTGCCCAACCACACTGAGCCAGGGAGGGCCTCCCCCAGGCCACTCAGAACTCAGGGAAGATCTCCTCTGCGGAGGACCCCCTGGGCCCTGCTTGTTTGGACCTGCCCTGGGCAGTGAGGTAGCCCATGTCCTCAGGTACAGTCCAGAGTCTGAAACGTGGCCAGTCCGAACCGAGATGGACTGTCAGAGTCGACTGCACAATGGTTTGCAGAGATGCTGTCCAAATCAGAACATGAGAGACCTCATGAATAACTTTATATGAATTACATGTGGAAATGGTATTTGGATAGATTGGATTAAATGAAGCATCATTAAAATTAATTTGCCTCTTTCTTTTTACCTTTATTGAAATCAACCCTAGAAAATTTAAACTTAACTTGTGTGGCTCATATTTTATTTTTATTGAGCAGCGTTGGTCCTGGGGACTTAAATTTATTTTAAACTATTTTAATAAGCATTCATGATAATTCTAATGCAGTATTTCCTTGAACTCTTGCATGGTAAATATTTATCTACTCTTGTTTAAAAGTATAATGAGGTTTTCCAAAAGTCACACGGCCCTGCAGGTGATTTGCAAGTCCTCATTTATGAATGTACCAGGGGGTGCCATTTCTACCCAGAAGCTGGCTAGAGCTCTGTAAAGTTGGGTACCTCTCCTGGCCCCTCTGGGGCTGGACTTGGACTGACCAGGGGTCGTGCATCTCTTCTCAAACCAGGGAAGAATTCAGCCCCAGGCATCAGCAGAGGATCGACTGGGGTACTGGTTCTTTGTCTCATTGCCTTCAAGTCCCCTGGGGATGGTGTTAAAATGCAGATTCTGTGTCAAGGTCTGGGCCAGGCATGCTTAGCAGGCATCTGGGTGCTCCTGACAGGGTATCAAGGGCTCTGAGTGTCACTTGCTTGTGTGTACATTTGTGAAAAATTACCTTACCTTCAGCCTGGGAGATAGCTGTTGCCAAAGCGATATGATATATTTAAGAATTTAAGAAACTGGAACATAAACAGAAATTCATCTTTTTTTTTTTTAAAAAAAAGCATATATTCCTTATGAAGGGGCTCATGCCAGATTACTGTCCACATCTTGTGTGTTCCAGCACTCTGCAAAAAAGATCATGTAGAAGTAAATATCTTCCAAATGTTATAAAAAATAATAGTTATACTAACAACACTATGGCTCCTGAAGAAAAGAAGAAAAAAATGTTAGTGTTGACAGCCTTTATTGAGCACTTACTGTGTGCCAGGGGCATGTGTATACATGTGTATTATCTAACCGAATCTTCAAAATACCTGATGGAGTATTAATATTTTCATGGTACTGGGGTGAGGGTTGAGGCTCATGCAGTTTAAATAATATGCTAGTTAAAAAAAAAATTCTGAGCAAAATACTACATCCCTGCCCCAAGCCCTTTTTTTTTTTTTTTTTTTAATTTATTTTTACCTGAAACCAGTCCTCTTCTGGGGGAGCTCCGCACACCATCTTTGTAACAGACGGTTATTTGTGATGCCTTTCTCTTCCTTGGCAACTTAAACTAGAATGTCAACTTGAAGAAATGTTTCGGAAAGACATCAAGAAGAACCTTGAAGACAGCTAAATCAGTCGGGAGAAGAGGAATAAAGTACTCCAAACGCAGCGCTCACGTCATTGTTGGTGTAAAACAAAATCTTGGCAGAATAAAAAGACAATGGAAGAGATGAGCTGATCAGTGCAGCTCCGTGGGTTCCTTAGCGAAGCCAGCCTCTGCAGCCGAACTCCAGCAGCACCTTTTCTGATGAGTGGCATTACTAGGCAACCGGCCTCCAAACAGACAAATATTACTGAGAGCCGTCCCTGCTCCCTTCGCTGCAGATGGAAGGTGGTGTGCCCCATTCAGATGGTATCAAGGTATAACAAAACAGAGCTCCAAGAGAGACTCAGGAGACAGACGATCGGGCGGTTTTATTGCTGTGAAATTCTAGAAGAAGCAATACCATCATGACAGAATGCAGATCAGAGGTTGCCATGACCCAGGGTGGGTGGAAGGGACTCACTTCAGAGACTCCAGGAAACTATCACGAGTCATGGAAATGTCCCCCACCGTAAATGTGGTCGTGGTCACATGGGTCTACACACTTGCCAAAATGCCTTGAGGGGTGCACTTTAAACGGCTGAATTTTATTGTATGTAGATCATATCTTCATAAAGTGAATTTTAAAAATATATGTAATAAGCTGGGGTAGCATTTCTTCAGTTCTTTTATACCCGATGGTGACTCTTTGGCAACAGAAAATAAGTGCAGTCGTAGAGCGAGAAGTTACATAAAAGAACAATGCTGCAGCCGAAACCGAGCGGGAGCTGGCAAGGCAACTTGGTGAATTCCATCCAAGACACGGCTTTGGTCTCTCCAGGTCTCCGGACACCCAGAAAGTGGGTCATCTTTCAAATGTCTGCGTCACTGTGAGAAGATGTTAGTAAATCAAAGACCAGCTGGATTTGTTCTGAAATGTAACAAAATACTTGCTTGCTTGGAAGTACTCTTAATCCTTTCATTCACTGGACAGGGAGGATGGCTGGATCCCTCTCAGTTACTTTTGCTTGTTATCAGCATTTCATTTTCCTTTGGTAGAGAATTAGATTGAAGCAGTAAATTCATACTTTGTTAAAACAGAGATCGTGCACCTGCTCCGTTCCAAATATGAAAAGTTTGAAGTTGAGACGAATAGCAAGCATTTTTGCAAAATGAATTGGAAATTAAGATACTAAGATATTCAGTTATTTTTTAAAAAAGCATTGTTCTAGACTGGATTCTTCATATAATTCTGCTTTTGGCAAGAAGTGACAGAAAACCAACTTAAATGGGCCAAGACAACAAGGGCATTCACTGGCTCTTATGTCTGGAATTCCGTCACAGCAGGGTTCCGGGTTGGCCTAACCAGAGTCTCTCAACCATCTCATCAAGTCTGCATCTTCTCCTCTGTCCACTCTGCTGACAGAGCAGCTTCATCCTAGGACTGGTCCCCTTGAGGTGGGAGTTGGGAGGGTCCCTCAGGAAGCTCTGACTCAAGAGCAATGAAGGACTTTCTCATGAATCCTTTTCTCATTGGTCCACATTGGGTCACATGCCCAATGAGAAATCGTTGGTTTAAATTGGGATGATGCCCAATCAGAGAATAGGATTATCCTTAGATAACCAGGAAGCAGAGTCAGCTCACCTGAGAAAATGAATTGTGTGTGTGTGTGTGTGTGTGTGTGTTGTGTGATGTGAGTTCTACTAAGAGAAAAGGGCAATAATACAGAGAATAATATTGATGAACATTTAGGTACACTACTGTTTAATTTAAATCCACTTTTTAAGTGATCTATTTTTTGTTACAAAAGTACTTGTGTTATTTTTTAAGAGAATATTTATAACCCAAAGGAAAAGACTAACATAATCTCACTATCTCATAAGAACCATGAATGAAGTGATAAAACATCAATAAAATAAATATTATTTTCTATATACTGAAGGCACAATATAGCATAGTGAAGCACAGACTTTGGTATCAGCCTCCTGGTTCATGCACTTACTGTCCATGGGGCCTCCTTGGTGAGCTTCTTAGCTTGCCTATGCCTCCGTTGCTTCTTCCCTAGTGGGAACAATTGTCCACCTGTGGAAGGTCCTCCAGCAAACAACAGCCTGCAGGCCAGAACTAGCTTGCAGCCTTCTTTGGAAGTAAGCGTTTTATTGGAATTCATATATATATATATATATATATATATATATATGAATGTATATCTATATCCATGACTGCTTCTTTCCCACTACTGGCAAAGTTGAGCAGCCAACAGAGCATTTATATCCTGAAAAACCAAAATATCATCTGGCCCTTTGCAAGAAAAAAAAAAATAGCAGTCGTCTGAATTGAACCTTAAGAAGTCTATGGCCTTGTCGTCACCTTCTGACGTTGTAACTCAGTGCTCAGTGATAAATAGAGATCTGGGTAGGAAAAGGTGACATCTACAGAGCAAAGATGAGAGCAAGAGACACTCTCTTATCGTATCACTAAGGGAGAGTTACAGACCACGAAGGACTGAAAAATCTGCAAAGGTACTTGAATGTCGTTATCTGTGAAATCCATGACATGCTGTTTCCCTTCCACTCCAGGATGTTGACATTGGGCCTGAATGAAAGAGACTTTGTTCAGAGTCTTATCTGGCAGACAGAGTCATAGCCGTAGGCAGGAAATAAGACTGAAGAAGAAATGGAAGACACCCCATATCAAATTATTACGAATAGTGCTTTTGAAAGATAATTGTCACCTCTGTGTGAGCTGGGTGGACAGCAGTGCAAAGGTGGAGATGAGCGATGCCCTCAGGGACTCCTGAGAGAGAAGAGCAGAGTCAGGACTCACCACCCAGAGCCAGGTCTGGGCCGTGGAAAGCCGGAAGTGAGAAACGGGAGCCAACAGAAGTCAGTCACGGACCCTCCATGGAGGAGAGCTATCCTGTTGTGGGTGATTCAATCCTGAATTTCAGGATCTGCCAGATCTAAATGATTTGAGTCAGATCTAAATTATCTAAATCCTTTTAGTCGAATTCAACTTTTTTTATAAAGCAGTATTTGAACTAAAGACTTTTTTTTTTTTTTTTTTTTTTTTGGTCAAGTGTACAGTGTCATCCTTGAAAAGCATGTAGAAATGACTGACCATCAACCGGAAAGAACATGTGTAGAATAAAAGTTTCCTCTACGGTCAGTGCTGTGTGGGGTCAGAATTGGGGAGATCTCTAATTACCTGGTTTGGAATCCTGGCTCAGCCACCTTTCTGCTATTTAATCTCTACAGTCCTAAGATTTGCTTTCTTATTTATAAAATCAGATTAATAAAAGTATTAACTTTACAGGGCTTTAATGAGTATCTAACCAGTGTCACACACTCTCTAGGTATTAGCTATTTTCATGTGGACAATGAATAGAAACTCTTTGTGAAAGCATTTTGATAATAAACCATATGATGATATATTGTTGTAATACACAAGTTCTTATCTTCCACATCAATATTTCTGCCTTATTTTTGAAGAAATAAAGGCAAAGGTAGATAAAGAAAAATCCCTCTTTGGAATCTTAACATTTAGAAGGTCAGCTAAGGAATATTTTGGTAGGCATTGTATAGTTAGGATCCAGGTCAATTCAATGCTAAACAAGATACCAAAGAAATATATCGGGGGGAAAGCATGGACAAGTATTTTTCTCTCTAACATGTCCCAAGGGGTGAGTAGCCAGCTCTGGTAAGCCAACTCTGTTCCGTGACGTCCCCAGGATCCAGGTTCCGTTTATCTTGTTGCTCCACCATCATGTGCAATCAACTGTATGGCTGAAGCTCACCAGCATCTTCTTCCATCCCGGGCAGCAGACTGTAAAGGAAGGGCAAGCTATTTCCAAGGGATGAGACTTAGAACGCTGTTCATGGTGTCCACAACCAACTCATTGTTGAGGTCTTAGTCCCAGAACCACCATAGTTGAAAGAGAGGCTAGAAAAAGACTCTAACCAGCAGCCATGTGCCTGGCTAAATTCCACAGATTCTGTTATTACAAGAGAGAAGGAAAGAATGGATGGTGGAATCCATTAGCAGTCTTCCATAAGTGTCCTCATGGAAACAACTGTGTCTTGTCTACTCTAAGACATCAATTTTAAGACGATCATTTTATATACCAAGTAAGAAAAGCCCATGCTCATTAAGCTGATGCATTGCTTTCTTCTAAGTTCATTTGTAAGACACATCCCAATTTAAAAGTGTTTTAAATGCAGCAGGATGAAGGGGAGAACGTGACTCGGTGTACCATTCGCTAGTAGTCTTCTGCTGCATGTGTGACACTTTCCCAGAGCAAACAAGCATCAGATATCAAGCTTTGGTGGACACATTGACAACGATTGACAGGGCTCCATCAGTGTGGTTGTGCTCTGTGTCAAATTCTTGTGATTGCTGGTAGAGAGACATTAAGTCTTAGGGAAATGTGCATAGATTTACATTCCTTCTGGGCCGGATGGAGTTGCGTAGACAGGAGAGGCCTTGTCTTCAGGAGCCTGGGTTCTTGCTTAATAGAAGGACAAAAACAAAAGGCTGTACTCTGGGGGAGCCCTGTGGCCCAGGCACTTGGCTTCTTGCTTCCAGATTTCATCATTAAGCTCATGGGTTGGGCACCAGGCACTTGGTGCCACAGTGCAGTCCCTGCCCCACCCCCAAGAGCTCGAGACTCCTGGAGAGAGGACCAGACCCACCAGAGGAGCCGAGGTGGTCATCATTTACTCCAGGGCAGGGAGAAGAGCAGGATTGGGGAGGGCAGAGAGCGCCCAGGAGAGGTAGACTGTCCACCCCAGTGGAACATGGTGCAGTGGTCGCTGTGAGGAACCGTGCTGGGCCTTGGCGGACTGGACTGGAGGCCAGTGATGCCATGCTCCTTGGCTCGTCTCCTTTGCAGAGTCTCGTATACAGCAGGCCAAAGTACCATTCGCTGGATTGAGTTAGGACAATACCATCTGCTTGGATGAGCCGAATTTTCCTGCATCAAAAAGATGCCAGATTCCAGTAAATGACAAAAGAAAGCAAAATAATGCCTTTGATGCTTGCTCTTGGGCTTCTTATTTCATTTGTCAAAGTAAGACTCGATGATCTAATATATAAAAAAACGCTTGATTGGGTTCCATTGTTTAAACTCGCTTCCCTCAGTGTAATGAATGGACACCTGGCTTTTTTTCTTTTTTGGGTGCTGGGTAGTGAACCCAGGGCCTTGTGTTTTCAAGGCAAGCACTCTACCAACTGAGCTATCTCCCCAGCCCCCCTGACTTCCTTTAGAACACACCTTTTTTCCTTGTTGACTCAGAGCTGTTTAACGTAAGTACTGTAATTATCCTGAGAACAGTCTCAATCAAGGAACCTCACCTCTGTGCATTTGACTTACTCAGAACGCCAGAGGGCAAGCTTTCCATGCTCAGGTTTGGGACGTAGTTCTGAAACATCCCAGGAGTTCAGTGGGATCACTGGACTCTGCAGCTTTGACCCTAGCTAGTAAGTCAGTGTGGTTGCAGGTGTTTCTCGCTGCATTCTGCTCCTGAAATCTGCTTCTCTCGCCCAGGTCACCGTTACTGACGAGGAAGTTAGTAACCCCTCCTTTCTCGATCTGGTGAGAACTCCCCAGATGAGGAAATGCACACTCATACTTATGTTTGCTTGGTAAGTCTGACCCGTGACGGGTTTTAAAGCGGCTGTCACATTTGCCACACGGCGCTGCCTTCAAGGCAGGCCAGGCTGGCGCTCACCTGCTCTCCCTGGTGTCTGTCGGTGTCGCTGCAGGTTCACAAGTGCAGTGGTGTATCAAGGACTGGTCATGCGCCTGGGAATCATCGGCGGCAACCTCTACCTCGACTTCTTCATCTCGGGAGTGGCAGAACTGCCCGGGGCGCTCTTGATCTTACTGACCATCGAGCGCTTTGGCCGGCGCCTCCCCTTCGCGGCCAGCAATATCGTGGCGGGGGTGGCGTGCCTTGTCACCGCGTTCCTACCAGAAGGTAAATTCCCCACGTGTATGTCGGGAAGCTGCTGAAGAACTTGGAAACGCTTAAAATGGTCAAGTGCGGGAAATTGCTGGCCTTGAGGAACTGTGCCGTCGGGTCACAGTCTGGACGCCAGGCGAGCGGGGTAATGGCAGTCAGTTTTCCAGTCAATCAGTGTGAAGTTGGAAGAAAAGAGATCGATTCTACAGAATTTTCTCTTCTTTCAATTTTTAGATGTATTTATTGATGAACTAGGTATCATGCTGATTCTAGCTCATCGTGTTGTTTATTTTTACTCGTCTTTGCCTGACATGGCGTGGTTGACCTGCTTCCTGACCATCTGCCATATTGCTGGTACCATGCTAAACACTAGATGGTGGGCAACAGAAAGATGCGGTTCTCAGCTTGGAGTGAGTCATGACCTGCTAAGGGACACAGACGCTCTAATACGGTCACATTTCACTATGATACAGGAACCAACAGGATTATTTACAAGACAGGGGCAGGGGAGGGGAGGGAGGAAGGAAGGAAGGAAAGGGAGGAAGGGAGGGAGGGAAGGGTGGATGGGAGGGTGGGGAGTGATGGATTAATCCATCAGGGGAACCCAGAAAAGCTTCCCAGAAGTGGGAGCCAGCATGTGTGAAGAGTGAAACATGCCAGATACAAAGAAGAGGAGCAAATTTTCCAAACTAGGGAACACCTCCCAGAAATATGAAATCCTTGTGGGTTCAGGAACGAAATGTTCTTCGTTATCTCTGGAATTCAGGCAAGGAGGCCTGAGGATGGTCAGTCCCCAGCTTGACTGGGCCCGCAGACTATGCAGGAAGCTGGCACTGTCTGGTGACCTTTGGGAGGAGGAGGGGTGAGGGGTGGAGGAAGCTCTCATGGCTGTAAGAGTGTGGATGAAGGCCTATGAGGAAGGAGAGATGCTAAGAACCCAGATGACAGCTGGTGCTCTCCATCTCTCCAGGACAGAGAGGGTGATTTTCTCCTAGAGAGGCTGGGATCATAAACAGAGAAGGAGAAAGCCAGGGACTGCAGGTGGGATTAGCAGACCCAGAGGACCTCTGGCAACACAGCAGCGGCTAGAAAGAGGAGTCCTTTACACCCCCAGGGTGAGAGCCAGTGGGTCACCTCCTACCCGGGGGGATTCTGCAGAGGCTGAATTCTCTGGTGGTCTTTTGTGTCTGCACAGGAGTCATTCTTTCTTGGTGAATCCTCTGTGGATCAGGAAAGACCCTGGTGATTTTGCAAAGGTCAAAACAGTCATACATTTTCAGGAGACTTCATTAACCAGACGCAGGTTTATAAATTCCCGTGACATCAAGTAGACACTACTTGAATAAAATTGCAGAAATGCCAGTTTTCAGAACAGAAAAGGAAAACAAGTCCCCTGTCTTGTGGGAATTTTTAAGGATAAACAGAAACATGTTCATCTTATTTCCTTGAGTGTACTGAGTTCCTTAGAGACACCATAACAAAGTACCACATACTGGGTGGCTTAAAACAACAGAAATTGATTTCATCACACTGCTGGAGGCCAGAAGTCTGAAATGGAAGCATGACAGGGTTGGTTACTTCCGAGGCTCTGAGGAAAGATTGGTCGGTTCCATGCCTCTCTCGTCGTGCCTGGTGGTTGCTAGCAACCCTCACCATTTCTTGGCATTGGTCCAATCTGGGCCTCCATCTTCACATGACATTCTCATCTCTCTGTCTCTGTCATCTTAACCACTTGCATCTTACAAAGACCCTATTTCCAAATGGTCATATTCGAGGTTCTAGGTAGGCTTGGATTTTGAGGGACACTATTCAACTCATTACATTGAGTTAACATACTCTGAGGGTAGGGGAAGCTCTGTGATGGCTATCTATCTGTCAATACGTGTCTATTTAGTATTTATTAATTGTTAGCCACTCAACAAGGAGAGGGAGAGAGAGAGGTGAAGGAGATAGATTCCTGCCCTCAGGGCAAAGTTGGAAGGGTGAAAAATGGAGGACATTTAGGAGTTCACTGCGCTTTCTGCTTTACTTTGGTCCCATCACTGTGAGGTAGGGATGAGGTGTTCATTGAAGGTGAAAATCGGAAAGCAGGGAGAAAGAGCAATCATGTACACCGTGATCTGTCATTTCATGGCATATACTTTGCCCTAGATCTTCTCGGATCCTAGAGTAATTGAGATGATTTCACGGTGTGTTGCTCTCAACATGACCCCAGAGCAAGCATTTAAGACTGTGTGTCCAGAGGGTACCAACTTTGGACCCCCTCCTCTCTGGAGCGTTTCTCTCTCTCTCTCTCTCTCTCTCTCTCTCTCTCTCTCTCTCTCTCTCTCTCTCTCTCTCTCTCTCTCTCTCCTATCTCTTCAATAAAACGTTTTGCTCTTGGAAAAAAAAATAGACTGTGTCCAAACCACACAGAGTAGGGTGGGAATCAAGGTGTTGCACAGAGAACTTCACATATAGTCTTTCCTGCTTGATCTGTTCAGTGGTGTTTTGTAGAGGCAACTTCCCAGCTGGAGCTTTGGAAGTGCTTTCAGCAGGACTGAGCACTGCTTGCTCTTCGCCTGGGCACGTCTTACTCATATATTCTGCAGAGTCGACTGTTTCCGTAGTCACATGCCAGTCGTGGATGACTGGAAGAATGAGTTTCAAATCCCTAAAGTGAGTTCCAGCTGTGGCAGAGGTTCTTTCCTTGAGTGGGTAGTCCTTCCAACTCAAAGACACTTTCAGACTTGAGTCCAAGGAACTGTCCAGTTAACACGAGGAAGGCTTTCCTCTCAGCCATTCTGACGTCACCAGTGAGTGGACACCCCCACGCAGAATGCCGATAAGCTGCTTTTGCAGAAATCATCTCTAAAATTATCTCACAGTCAACACTTTAACCTGGTCTCCCTCCACCAACCCACCTTTTCATGGCCCGAGAATAAAATTCTGAAAAAAAAAAAAAAAGTTGTTTTTCTGGCTTTCTCCTCATCTAAGACTCCCTGCTTTGGGCTCAAATTTATGAACTCTAATCAAAGTCTGGAAATTAATAACTTTCTTTATCCATACCTGTCTGTTATCTTTAATTTGAGCTTACTTTGATTGCCACAAACTCAACCGTGTAGGGAAGTCTTTCTAAAATGAAAAAGTATTCCACATTTATCTTTTTTGTAAGTAAAAAGTAAGTCCATTGGTGTCTTAATTTACATATCTTTACTAGGACTTTTTACTAAATTTTATTTCAGAACTCAGAGCAGATGGTGCATTCAGAGGGAGTTAAAATCATATTTTAAATTTTGCGTTCTTTACTCAAGAAATGGGACGTCACTCCCCAAAACTCTAATTGCTTGACCAAGTCATCACTCAGAGAGGGACATCTCTTTCTCTAGTCCTCAGATAACTCTGTGGAAGATGAGCTATAGTGCTTTTTTAATGTGATTTTTGTTATTGACACCAAAACATGTCTATTTCTACCCCAAAATGAATTTAACATTTTACCTGGACAATTGAAGTTTTTCATGTGCACATAAAAATTTTCACATGTAATTCAGACGTCCTAGTAAATTATTTTCTTTTCACTAGTGAACAGTGTGTAGTGCCATAGGGGCTTCTTTTTGTACACATTTCAACAAAATCTCTGTTCCTGTGCAGTCTGAGTCTAAATTCCCTTTCTTAGAAAAGGTTTGGGAGTGTTTCAGCAAGGTCAGTGAGCAGGACGGCTACAGGGGGTCAACCTGTACTGAATTGACTATTTATCTAAGTTAACCACACAGGGTTTTCATTTTGTGTGTGTGTGTGTGTGTGTGTGTGTGTGTTGATTTGGTTTCTTGGTTTTCATTTGGTTCTGTTTGTTGCCACCTCAGTAGGTCCTTTAGCTCATGCAGGATAGAAATCAAACATGGCTCACAAAGAGAGGAATAGGATCATTTATTGCGTTGATTCACATACAAATCTGGCTGCCCCAGAGGCAGAATGGCAAGGACAGGTGACTGTCCCACAGGTAGAGGAGCAACAAAATCAAGGGGTTAACAGTATATATGTGTTTATGAAGACTGGAAATTAACATGCTCATAAGCTATGTGGCAATCTTTGTGTGCCAATTCCATGTGATCCAAATGTGCTTAAAAATGTATTAGGTTCCCCCCAATCCGCAGTACCTTTTAGCATGTAAATGCATTTAAATGAGGTTCTCGGTTACTTACAAGCACACAGCTGTGGCCAGATCTGCTTGTGAGGTTGGATGTTCTCCCACTGTTTGTCTTGAACAGTGGATGTAGACGGAAAGGGCCTCCTGCCACTAATCTTAAGCATGACATCCGCTGTCCTTTCTACAGTCACCAACTGGGACTTAACCCTATACTGCTACCTCATGTCCATCCAACAGCTCTAGCCTCAGTTGTAAGCCTAAATGGGGGTTGAACTGGTCACAGGACTCACTCACAGAGCAATCTCCATGCAGTAGAAAGAAGCCCCTGACCTAAGTACCTAACGTGGATCAGGGAGTTATTTCCACAGTGGCAGGTGGCCTTCTCCACCGCAGCCTGAGAGCAGCTGGAGAGGACCCAGCAGGCTGGGACCCAGGGAGTCTGGGCCAGGGCTCCCACTTTCCATTCCCACAGCACCTGCTCTTGGGAGGACAGGACTGGAGTGAATTTCCTAGTCTCCCTCCCTGGGCTTCATGAAAAAACGCAGCCTAAACAAAACACATGTTTACAACTGTTCTGTGCCAGAGCAGAGGGTGGCCTAGCACATCAGTGCTGCTCAGATAATCCACGCTCCCTGGTGTAACGATTGATGTGACAGCCACAGGTGTTCTGTCTGGGAAGACAAGAAATACTTTAGGAAGTCCTCCTTGGGCAGTGTGCAGCTAAGTGGCAGTAAACGGGAGGAGGGGTGGCGGTTCCCAGCAGCCATCTCGAGTCTCAGCCCGTGTTTTTCTCTGCTTGCTCTGCTGGCAATGGTTTGCCTGAGAGGGCTTGAGCTCATTTTTTTGGCTTGTTTGGTTGAATATTCTCTGGAAAGAACACACACAGCTCTACTGAGCTTGAGTCTCTTGTTCCATTCTCCCCATTCACGCCTCCTTCTCCACTAAAAACTGAACTAAGCTGAACTACAGTAAGGGCTTCATGTTCAAAGACGCTGGACAGCCAGCTTTGCTTTGGAGAGCAGCGATGGTCTTGTTCATGTCGTCAGGAATCCTCATACCACGGCCTCCAGGAAAGGAAGACAACACGGAACAACTCTTAAGAAACTTAAAGCACGACTTTCCAGAATTAAAACAGTGCATTCTTCTGTCCTTCAAACTCAAGAAAGAGAACGTTTCATAGAGAACATTAGCATTTCCCAGAGTTACTGGGGAGGAAGAGGGGTTTCTTCACACTGCTGCCGCAGCCTTAAGATGGTCCATTTTAAAATAGGTGAACCAACTCGTTTATAGGAATGTGGTTCCTTCTGGATGATTTTTTTGGAGGACATAGCATGATTGAGGATGAGAAAGACAACAAAAGGCATTTGCCTTGGGGATGACACTCAGCTCAGATGCCTGCTTCCCAAGATTTCTGTTCTCCAAGCCTTGCTATTCTCTAGAAAACAAAGGTAGTCGTGAGAGTTTTCCTGGTCTGTACAGAGAGAGCATAGGTGGCATCTGACTATGGTAAGGGTCTCAAGGGCACAGTGGACTGCCTTCCAGACAGAAGGCCAGTGGGCTGCACCTCTCTGGGAAGGCACTGCATGGAGCAGGTTCCATGTAGTGAGCACTTCACAACGTTTCTGTAATCTAACCCTGTTCAGAAAGACACCTCTAGCACATTAAATATTAGCTATCACCATGGTTGTTATTTAAAAATTGCCTGCAGTATTAGAGGATTGTATTATTTGTGCTTAAAATTAGCAAAGACTTAGGCAGGGGGACACTAAGCACATGCCATCTGTTATTATGGAAAAGGTTAATGAAATCAGACCCCTAACTGCACTTCCAAATGTTGTGTGCTTGCAGGGACAGCATGGTTGAGGACCACCGTGGCCACCCTGGGACGACTAGGGATAACCATGGCCTTTGAAATTGTTTATTTGGTAAATTCAGAACTGTACCCAACGACACTACGGTAATTCCAACATATCGTCCTCTCTCTCCTAATTAACCGCAGCCAAACGTTCCTTTAGCTTGGTGCTCTGTTGGCTGGGATGAACTCAGCCAGCAAAGAAGGTGAGCTTTGAGTTACAGCTGCTTTCAGCATTGCTACCTGCCCCCTGTGTGACAGACCATTCCCCATAAAAATGACCTCAGACACAGCTGTGGTTCTGGGGACAGGCACGCAGCTTGGACCTGGAACACCTGGGTGCACTTTCTGGGAAACACCACGTGGTGTCAAGGCTGTGGCGTCTCTGAGCACAGCGCACGCCTGCTTTCGAGAGCAGCCGGTTTTGAGGACATCCAATGGGCGCACGGAGTAGGGCGAATCGGCCTCCTTGGCTGGAGGAGCAGTCAAGCACGGTACCAAGGTGGCACGTGTGCCACGGTGCAGGCCAGCTAGTGAGCAGCACCAACACTGCGGGTTTCCCCCTACCCTCCCGGTGAAGCAGTGCAGGACGGAAATGGCTTGTTGAGTTTCTAAAGAACGGTCATTTTTCAAAACGAAAATGATAGAAATGGAGAGGGTGGTCACAATTTCTCTGCTATTTAATGGTCTGAATATTTTAATTATCTCGAATTTTTCTTTCAATGCTTTTCGTTTAAAACTAATTTTCATTCTGCAGCAACTTTGGAGTTTCGCTCTGTTCGGGTTTGTGTGATTTTGGGGGAATCATAGCCCCATTTCTGCTCTTCCGACTGGCAGCCGTGTGGCTGGAGCTGCCTCTGATCATCTTTGGTAAGGACTCTTGAATGCTTCCCCAAGGGCTTCCATCCGCATCCTTTGTATTCACAGAAACTGTCATGACTATGAACTTGATGTTGATGACGTCCATCTCATCTTTTTATGGCAACTGCTTGGGTTCTGAGGACCCCGTCTGATAATGATAAAATGTGAAATCCTAAATGGTTTTAAGTTACTGTATACTGAAAGGTGGAGGTAAACTGTGATCACATTGGTCTTCTTCTTTAGGTCCTGAATTAAGATCAAATTCTGCAACACTCTTTTATGATAATATGGAATGGAGACAAAAATTTACAGGGGGCCATATTGGATCTTCAGCCTGTTTAGAAATCAGCCTGAAGACTAATTGTGTTTTTAAATATTTGATGTCTGTCAGTATCAGATCTTATTTGGCTTTGCTCTAAAAAGGCTATGCTGAAAGAACAGGGGACACAGACCATTCCACATACACTGTAACCTCCTCCACATCTTCAAGTTCACGCCCTCCTTCCCACCTCCAGTCCTCATGGAACATGTGAAGAGATCTAGCCCTGTCTAGAGAGGAACCTCAGGCCTTCTGCACGGGGTTTCTCCAGTACCCTTCCATCTGTCCCACCCAGATCTCGCACCTCTCTCTACGCTCTGCATCAGTAAGACACAGGGTGACCCCTTTCTTACGGGCCTTTCCCCCATCTCCACTTCCTTACTCCAGGTAGGGAATGTTTTCCACTTGTTGTCCAAACAGTTGAAATTCCAATAAAAATCCTGAGTTCTTGAAACATACATTCTGATTCATGCAAAACTCCGTTGACAGTGCTAGGGACAGAAGATTAGCTTCTGACCACTTGACACCAGTGAGCTTGATACAAGATCACTTCAAATTATCTAATGGGATTTGATCATCAAAGTCAGGGTTAATTCTTTGGCCAGCATGAGATAGCAAAGAGGGCACCATCGTCCCACAAGGACCGAGTGGTCTAGGAGGTATCTTGGCCGAGTCTTTGGAGACTACAGCCCAGCCTGCAGACAGGAGCTGCTTAGCTGGCACAGGGACTGGGGGTGGGCCCTTCCCTCCCAGAGCTGGCTGGGGAGATAGCCAAGTTTCTAAAACTCCAGGGACAGTAGAGCATGATAAATGCTGAAATCCCCAGGCACAACTGCCCTGTTGAGTCGACCAGAGAAAATTAGGAGGAAGGAGTAATGTCCAGGCTGGGGTCTGAAGATGAGAAGAAAACACACGTGAGGTGCTGGCTGTGCTCCAGCCATAGGAAGGCTGAGTGCAAGAGGAAGATGGCGTCCCCAGCCCCAGGAGTTGAAAGGCTAGAGTACAGTGTGTGCCATGGGCCTGAAGGGAATTGTCACCAGGGGAAGACAGATCCCAGATGTGCGGAGGCTTTGTTCTTTATCCAAAGAGCAGTGAGCAGTTCCTGCAGAGCTTTACATGAAGCGACACAGCTTGATTTGCATTTTGGAAATGGGACTCTGATGGCAGATTGGCAAGTGAATTAGAAGGAAACTGTTCTAGTGGGAAGATGATGAAAAGAATGTAGTAATCTAGGAGGAGACCTTTGCCACCTGGTCTAAGCAGGAACTGGCAGTGGGAGGGAGGGGGCAGATGGACTAGGGAAGCATTAGGAGCTAGATTGGCAGGCAGGATGGTTCACAGGGTCAGCAGAGCAGTGACATGGCAGCCCACACCCCTAGGAAGGGCATGGAGTCCGTCTGCAGGACGGGGAGCCTGAAAGAATCCAAGAACACAGAGCCCAGAAGAGAGGTGTGGACTGAGGAGGGGATTTGGGAGCATCTGAACACAGATTACCAGTGAGGTAGGGAGAGTGACTGGGAAGTAGGACACTGGAGATGGGAGGGGTATGAGAGGAGAGGAGGAGAAGCTTAGGGAAGGCGGGTGCCAGACAGACCCAGCAGTAAGGCCCAGAAGCAGCCCCAGGGTGTCTGGGGTCAGGGGGCCACTGGGGATCTGGCTGGAGCAAAAGCCGGGAAGGGCAGAACCCAGATTGGAAGAGCAGGAGCAGAGTCTGGGAAACGCGGGAGAAGTGGTGTGCCGGAACTGGCTCCTACTGCCTCGGCAGGGCCACGTGTGACGGCTTCAAGAATCGTGTGAGCCAGTCGCTAAACACGGCCCTCATTTAAAAATGCAGATGATAAGACATAGTAAATGCAGGTTCGATAGATACTCAACAGCTCCGGATTCATTTTCCACATTTTATTACTGTGTGTTCTGAGGGCCATTTATAAGGTCCATAGCTTTATGCTGGAAATACCACAGAATGGAGGGCTACTGTCCATTGCTTCCCCAGGCTGCACTCAGGGCGGTCATGTTGGCAGCTTGGAATGTCCACAGTAGGAGGATTTACACCATGGAAATGGGCAAAGCTACAGGCCAGGGCTTTACTTTCCAGAGCTGGTTGTTAAACACTTACCAGCACACCACTAGGATACGAGGATGTGGAGAAATAGGATGATGTTCCAAGAATTTGGGCTCAAAGGGGCAGAAAAGGGAGCACGGCCTGAGGTGAACAGACAAGACGGGAGTGAGCACGTTGATCAGTGCAGCGAGAAGTCAAACCAACAGACAGAGGAGGCCTTGCCACTGGGCAGAGGCAGGGCCGCGTCTTAGAGTGTGATGTGACCGAGGAAAGGGGAGGATGCTCTTCCTGTGGTGTCAGGAAGGGCAGTGGAAGGACCCTGTCTGGTGGCTGTTTTCCCTGTGAGGCAGTGAGAGCCAGCACTGCATAAACAGGTGCCACACCAGGGCGCTGGGTCAGCCACCCACAGCATGTCGGAAGGAGGTCCCTCAGGTCTATCTGCTGGTGACGCCGCCATCTCAGTCAACCTAAGTACCCGGCATGACACTTGCACAGCAGTGAAGTCACCTGAAGACGTTCCTCAGAACTCGGCCCTGTTGTTGGATGACACGTAGCTGTAATTGTCAGATGAGTAGATGAACAGGTGCTTCCGCAGGTGCAGGAAGCCAGGTGCCCACAGGGCTCGAGGAAGGCGGAAGCCGCTGGAGTCCTGGGGAGCCGCGGGGGTAAGCAGAGTGTCACTGTTGCCAGGTGCCACTTAAGATCAGCAAGGGCGGCAGGGGCATCGCCTGTGCGTGCCTAGGGGGTGATGCCTCTCCTCTTCCTCAGGTGTCCTGGCGTCAGTCTGTGGTGGCCTCGTGATGCTTTTGCCTGAAACCAAGGGCATCGCCTTGCCAGAGACAGTGGACGATGTGGAGAAACTTGGCAGGTATGGTACGAAATCCAGCCCCTCCTAAATAAAAACGGCATTTTATTTTTTATTTTTATTTAGACTTTTGGTACTGGGGATTGAACTCAGGGGTGCTTTACCACTGAGTCACATTCCCAGCCCTTTTTATTTTCTATTTTGACACAGGATCACACTAAGTTGCTTAGGACCTCACTAAATTGCAGAGACTGGCCTTGAATTTACCATCCTCCTGCCACAGCCTCCTGAGTTACTGGAATTACAGACATGCACCACCATGTTCTTTCAAAAACAGCATTTTAAACTATGGAGGAAAAGAAGTGAGGTCCGTCTGTATGGAATGACACAGGAAGCTTCTCAGGGTGATTGCAAAGTGCAGCATGAACAGTTTTGACTAAAATGTAAACCTACATAGCAATCCCTCCCTGAAAAACAGCTTGATAAATAGATGACAGGCAGATAAATAGAAATAGATAGATAACATCCATGCTAGATATGCAGGCAGATGGATACATAGGGAAAAATAGGTACATACATAATAAATTATTGATTGATAACAGTTAATAAAGATACATAGATGACAGATTACATAAATAGATAAATGGCTGGATGGATACATAGATACAGATAGGAGTGAGAGAGAAAGAGAGACCAAATTTTGAAGTGGGTTATCTAAATAGTATTCAGTTATCTAAATAATATCCAACCAATATATAATATATATATAATATAATATATAAATATGAAGAGTAATATAAAAAATTCACATTGTACAAATTCTCATTTTCCCTCCTTTAAATTTTTCATGATAAAAAGGTAGAAAATGTGAATGTGATAATGCATAATGAAAAATGTGAAATAATCATTTATACCCTCACGGATGGAAATGGGCTGGGAAGACGTGTGGGGCAGAGGACAATCTTTTATTACATCCATACTGTTAGATTTTTTCCCCCACTAGAACATGTGGTCTGGTGGTCTAGGTGTAATTTAAAAACAAACACACACACACACACAAAAACTATTCAACAGCTAATTAAAAAAATAAAAATCAATATTAATGACCCAGAAATTAAGGGTGTAGATCTTTTGATTCTTTTAATGTATCAACAATATTTACTAAAAAGATTGGATTTTACTAAACCTTCCTTTGCTTATTGGGAAGAGCGTAGAAGCTGATGTTCTAGAAGTACCTGCGTGATTGGGGGTTTCACATAAGCTATTCCATTTAATAGTCTACATGATTTTGTGAAGTAGAATTTTCTTCCCTCGCTGGGAAATCGGAATGTTTTCGCAAATTTTAAGTGCCAGGACTGGGGTTGATGCTCTCTGTACACCTGTGGCCTCACTGTCGGGGGTAGTTTCATTTTAGCTGTGACTTGTGTTAAGTAGGGAGTATCCGTCCAGTAGGCCTGGACAGTCCCTTCTTAAGGTCCCCCTTTTAATCAGGTACCATTGCCCTCCCCAGGGTAGGCAAGTGTTGCAAGGGTCTCATGAGTAGAAACCTTGCATGGCACAGCCAACCTAGACAGGGTCTCTTTGTCCTGACTTCCGATGATGTTTTGGAAAACTAAAATTGATTAGCCCTCCCCTGAACTTCCTAAGGCCTGTGTGCGCCTGTGTGCTAGCCACATTCCATTGGCTGCCTACCGACAGGATGGACCAATCAGAGGGTGGGGGCCTTTCCCTCCAAGGAACCCACCTGTCTGGGAGGAAATCCATGGGTAGTGGCTTATTCCCACCAAAACTGTACCTTATGTTTCACCCAAGAACAATACTGCCAGAAGTTAGGGATGGGGTGGGAGTTTCTCTTTGTGACATCCCCATTTTGAAAAATGAACTTAAGTTAATGAAAGAAATGGGTTAAGATTATTAAAACCTTAGGAAGTCCTCTTGAGCCTCTAAGACCCCTAGGTTTGATCGGGGTATGGGGACTGGGTCAGTAGCAGGGCGTCCAGTCCTATCAACCCAGTCATAGCCAGGCTAGAAGACCAAGAAAAGCGAGACTGTTCAAGAAGGTTAAGATGAAGAGGAGGAAAGTAGCGAGGAAGGAAACGCACTTCCCTTAAAATAAGAGTTCCGTAGCGTGAGGGGAGATTATCACGGTCCAGTGCTCCTCACTCAGACCAGGACCGCAGATCAGAGGTGAGGGGTTCCTCCTGGCTGTTGGTGGCCTGGGCCCCCAGACCTCCAGCACTCAGTGAGCGGATGCCTTCATCAAAGTCACTGCCTCGCTAGTGACAACTCACACCAATATTCCAGTCAGGGGACGGGCATTCTCCCTGGTGCCCCTGCACTGGCTGGACCTGTTTAGATAGAGCGATGTGCTCTTCCTGATCCCCAAACCAGTCGGAATTCGTCAGGAAAAACTGCAAGAAGAGGGAGTTATCTGAGATCAGGGCCCTTCAACCAATGGAGTTATATTGAAATTAGATTAAACAACTGGGAGAAGTGGAGGGTCCCATTTGTTTTGGCTGAGGGAAGGAGTGGTGTCTAAATGGTGTGCAGGGAAAACTAATATCCAATATTTTTGTTTGATAACTGATGTACAAAGAATCACACCAACAAAAAATTTAAGTTACACAAATTCTTTTTAAGTTTTCAGGTTTATAAATTTTTGTAAGAAGCTAGGTGAATTAATTATACCTAGTCCTTACCCTTCAAAAACAATCCAGTGGAAGTATGATTTACAGTCCCATAAATTAAGCACATTTATCATGACCTGTGATTACTTACTCTGGAACAAGACAACTTAGCACCCAATGGTGGAAACCTATTAGCATGCTCCCTTCTAAAGCTGCAGCAAATTATTCTTCCATTTCTTCACATCAACAGCTCACTTCCAAGCCACATCATATAGTCAGAATTCACAAGGACGCTATATGTTACAATGCTAATGAACCCCTTTGTAGGGTCCAGAAGCAGATCAAAAATATCGTTTGTTACCTTTGGGTCGGGTTGTTATAAGGTTTTCCTCATGAGGGGCTTTGATCAAAGCTATGCTCGTGAGCACTAAAGACTTTTAACTAGTGGCAGAGTCTTTCACAAGGACTTTCTCTTTTCTCCTTTGAGTTCACAGGAAAAAGAAAACCCAGGTTTCCAGCGCTCACCTTTGAGGCCCTGCACAGCCTGCAGGAAGGAGCTGTCAGAAGACGACCCTTCTTGAGATGCTGAGCCTCCAGAGTTGCATCTGCCATGTTCAGCTCCCTGGTGCGGCATGACCGGTGTGTTAAATGCCGTATGAATAAGTTCAGACTATCCAGAGTATTTCTATATGATGTTGTATGAGTTACGGTTTATCATGTTATCAGAGTTTCTGGGAACATATAGTATATGGCCCATTTAGCCAAGAGCCTGCTAGGTGCACAGTCCTTCCTGGTTTTTTTCTGGGGTTGGAACAGTGGTCTCTGACTCTTACTGTTGAAGAGAAACAAGAGAAGCCTCCACCACGGATTCCTGTAACAGCTCCATCAAAAATGCAGGATGAGCTGGACATGGAGGTGCATGTCTGCAATCCCAACAACTTGGGAGACCCAGGCAGGAGGATCACAAGTTCAAGACCAACCTCAGCAACTTAGTGAGATCCTGTCTCAAAATAAAATTTAAAAACAGGACTGGGGATGTAGCTCAGAGGTAAGGCACCCTGGGGTTAAATCCCTAATAACACGCACAAAATGCAGTCCATGCAAACCAAGGATCTAGGAAAGATGTACAGAAATGTGTTCATCAAACCCCATGAAGGGACGCAGCACTGAACTGAGTGTTCTGAAGAGCAGGGAGGAGGAAGATGTGGGAATCGTCTTAACGAGGAGACTGAACCAGGGACGTGGGCCACACACGGTGCTCAGCCTGCGCTTACTCTGCTCACTTAAGTTCTGGAAGCCTTCCCAGCTGGACAGGTCAGCTGTCCCTCTGTCCACTTCCTCCGCAGCATCTGGGGTTCCAGGCAGAGTTAGGCCTCTTTCCATAAATAAGAAAAGATCCTCTGACTATTCAGGGTTTGGGCTTTATTATTTATAAAACCAGGTTTGGGGCCTGAGATTATTCAGGATATTTTGGGTTCTCCTTTAATGGAACCTTCAGCCACAGTTTTGTTCTTTACTCAACAAACCCCATGGATTATGAGTCCCTGGGTCTTAGGGTTCTAGAAGTGAAGAGATGTTTATGTTGTACTTGTGGGTTCAGTTGCAACAGTGTGGTGGTAGAGTGGAACCCGCAGACAGTACACTTGGCACTCTGTGCTTGTCCCGGGGAAAGCTTATGTTTTCATTTAAAGGAAAGATCAACTGTATCCAGGCTTAAAAGAATTAGCAGCAGCTCTATAAATGACTTTATGTATACTAATAGTGGATTTGAACTTTCTTTTCTGTTATCAAGACTTTTGAAACAGGGAACTTAAAAAGAAATATAGTGTTCTGCTTTGTGTGTTACATTTGTTATACTTTCAGATTCAGTATATCTCATATGCCAATTTTTTTTTTTTAATGAGAAACTTTGTGTGCACAGGTATAATGGGTACCAGAGGGAAACCTTGCCAATGAAGCAGAACATTTCTCTGTGTGGAACATACACACGTGATAGTACCTAAGATGTGTGTGCTGATTATAGAATAAACTTAATCCTTAAAGCACAATCAGAATTGAATATGAATGCTCATACTCTGCCCAGGGAGTAAGCACAGCCTTATGAGAATTTAATAATGCGTTCACCCTGTGTTCCCAACATTTGCTTTTACTTTTCTTTGGCATTTCTTTGCTGTAAGATGGCTGTTGCTCTTCGATACCTGTCACCTTCTAGTCATATCTCGAGGTGATATTTTTGTTTGGCAACAATAAAAAATTTTTAATGGTTTCAAAAATCCATCTTTTCTCTTCCTCCTGAACATGTCACTGTGAAACACTGAAAGCATAAAAAACATGTGCTTCATACTGTTTCTGAACTGTGCTAATCAGAGATGGAAAACAAGCCGTCCACCAACACGGGTTTGTTGTTCCTTTTAAGCCCTTGACACCATCCCTACGCTCAGATGTGACCCAGAATAACATAGAGACTCTTGGCTGGTCTTGTATTACACTTCCATTGCCCAGTTCACACCATGATACACAACTCTCTGCGTCCCCTGGGCTGGGCTGAAGTCAAGTCATCAATAACAGAATTCATTCCCAAAGATAGAACATGTTCTCCTGATTCCCTGTCCATGGGCAGCTGTGAGAACATTAGCCCAGTATGGGAAGGAGAGACGTTGAAGATAGTGTCAGACCATCTTTAGTCCACGAGGTCAATGCCTGAGGGACGTCCTAAGACTTTTCGGCTCCCTTCTCTGTGATCTTACAGGCTTCTTACTTCTGTCAGCAACTTTGCTTAGGAAAACAAGCTAACAATGTAGTTTGTTCATTTGAAATTGGTAAGACAAATGGAGAACGTGAGAATATTGAAAATTTCCCCCCACACACAATAAAATCAACTCAAAACAAAGTAAGTACAGAGTTTATTTTCAACAAATGGCATGGCCGTGTTGCCTTATTATGACAGAATCCAGTAGTCCACAAAAAATGTATCCACAATAGTACAAAAAGATCTGAGGGTCGGCAGTGGCTGTCGCCGAGTTCAGCGGCTCGGTGTGATTACTGTCAATTATTTCTGAGCGCTCTGAATTCTTTACCCACGTTCCAGCATCTAGGTAAGTGGCTGCTTCACGCTATCTCCCATTCAATTAAAAGCTCCTCATAATTCCTTCCATCCAAGTCACGAACCTTGAGACACGAACGTAGACGCCCGGCTTATTGGGGCGAGCGCACCCAAGGCCCCAAGAGGTGACGCCTTGCAAAATGTATTTGTCCTTCTCGAAGCAAACCAGAGGCCCTCCGCTGTCCCCCTGGTTGGAGGGAGGGGAAAGTCCATATGAAGGTTAAACTGCCCTTCTTTTTTTGTGGGATGTCACCCTTCGGCCATCAGTATGTAAGTTTTCCCAAGATTCAAAATCAGGAAGAAAGAATCCTTTGACTACCTGCAGTATCTAAGCACGTAGCGAAGCCTATTCAGCAAAACCACACTGTTGCGTTTTCCCTGGGAATGCTGCTGTATCCTCAGTGGATCCCAGCAGGCCTGAGCACAGTGGCAAAGTGTCGGCCTAGTCTCTGGCCTGGACCCTCCGCCCCTTCCCTTCCCCTAACCCACATCCACCAGCAGAGCTCAAGGAGACCTGCGGCCTGTGGAAGCTGCAGTACTGAATGTACACCTGACTGCCCATCTGGAACTCAAGGCCGGAGGAATCACCGGGACGTTCTGCATAGGCATTCACGGCCTGAGCAGAGGTTTGCCACTTTGGAACTGAAATGTCTGGGGGGCTGAGACAGGCCTGCCCAAGACCACCGTGGGTCTCTCTAGTCTTTTCTTACCTGACAGCTGTCGGTGCCACCGGCCAAATGCCCAGCACACAGCTCCGTTGATTTGACTCTGCCATTCAGATACTCGTAGCGATTGCACACCTTATTCTCGATCACGGGGAGCTGGGCCTCCTTGAGAAGACCGGCACCAAAGGTCCCTGTGTTCAAAGAGTAAAGAAACGGTGACAGGGCCCAGCACACGTCCACGGGGAGACTTCAGGACAGCGGAGCAGCCCTGACGAGTCTCTGTCTGCGTGGCTGCACGAAGTGAGGAGCAGCCCTAATGCTGCCTGAGTACCGTGGTCCTGCGAAGGGTGGACTTTCTACGTGATGTTGTGTCCCCGAGGCCTGCCTGTGGCAGTCTCTGTCTCTTCATGGTGTTTGGGGTTTGTTGTTTGTTTACTTTTATTTTTCTTGTAAAACTATAAACAAATCATTTTGAGTGTATGAAGAGAATTTGAGAAATAAGATTGCTACTATTTTTATCTATTTTTCAGCATTTTTGTCCTTATTCACTACCTATATCATATTGCACAATTTCAAATCCTGGTTTTTTCCACTCAGCAGTACTGCATAAGCCTTTTTTTATTATGCTAAAATCTTCTTACTACTTTGACGGGGGAGTGAGTGCGTGATGGCCACGAAGTTTCCGTTTGGGGTGAGGAAGATATTCTAGAAATACAGTGATGGATGCACGACACTGAATGTATGAAGTGCCACTCAGGTGCACCCCTCAAACTGACTAAAATAGTGAATGCTACGCTGTGTATATTCTTATTGCAATAAAAGAATGAGTACCATTTACTGAGAACCAACCTATTCAGACACAAGCTCATGATGCGATGCACCTCATTTAACCCTCACACCAGGCCTGTGAGGTAGGCAACTCTGTCATCCCTGTTGCACAGCTAAGGAAACTAAGCCTTGGAGGGTTACAGCATTGACCTTGAACTTGGCTCTCTGAAGCCGATACCTAAATGCTTCTTCGCCTTGCTTGTTGGCCCTACTCTGGATTCCAGTGTTCCTCATCTCTGCTCATGCAATTCATTCCTGTTCTATAACATTTTCTTAAGTCCCAGTTCCCAGAAATTATATGAACACATTTATGGCTCCCAATAGCATTGCCAAATTATTTTCTGAAAGGGTAGGACAGTGTAAAATGTCACCCCCCCCCCAAAAAAAAATTGCCACATCCTTGTGAGTTTTCATATTATAATATTAAAACATTACAACTTCAAAAAAAATACTAACATAATAGGTGGCGATTGTCCTGATTCACTTCCTAATCCACACATCGTTGACATTTAGGAAGGGGGAACATTCTCCTATACATGTTTTGCTAGTTGCATTTCTCTTTTCTGTGAAAATGGGTATTTTTCTTTGCCAAACCAAAATAGAGCATTTGCAGAATTGCCAGAGGAAATACTGCTTTCCCAGATGGACACACCCAGGGACATCTTAGTGTTTTCACAGATGATCTAGTTTTCCAATTTTGCAAGCCCAGCTTTCAAAGTTTTGCAACAAATCTTTGCCTTGCTGGCATGGAACAGCCCAGAAATGACGTACTATCGCTTCCCCAAAGACTCTGCCTGAACTTAGATGATCTACCTGGTTCAGAAAACTTGCAGTCTGGAGATCACAGGAGCCCTTAAGAGGCCTATCCCGATGTTACTGGCCAAAGCCGTGCCTACCCTTGACTGGTAGAGCTGCCGTGGAGGACGGACCGGACTAGGAAAGAAGCTGAGGACAGGGGAGCTTGGCTGAGCTGAGTAGCTGCCTTCTCAGAACATTTTGCTGAAGGTGACTCTATCTGAGTGTCACTGTTCTCACATCTGCTTTCTGAGCAAGACAGATATCCTGAAACGAGTGAAAAATCCCTGGCGGGTGTCGGGAAGTTGACATGGTGTGAGGAAGTGCTGCCTTCCTGTGGCCAAAGTGGAGAAGGCACTTCTGGGGGCTGGGAAGCTGTGGGTGACCTGGGGACAGAAACCCTTGTGGGACTGTGAGGAGGGGGCAAGAAGGAAACCCAGCAGCAGGATCCCTGGAAGCACCCGGATGGCAGGTTGGAGGATGACTCCGAAGAGCCCTGTGGCCTCAGGCCTGCTTTGCTTTGGAATGCTAACGCCAGAGAAAGTCTGGAGGTGTGAGAGGAGAGGAGAGCTTGAATCTCACGATGAGACACTAAGAACATTAACTGATCTGAGGTCATTATTGCCATGCAGAAACTGGTAAGCAGGCCTAAGTTACTTTATGGGACTCCTGGGGAGTGAGTATTCTGAGAATTATATTCTCAATGGATGTGTGACAGAACCAGGAGGGACAGGTAACCCAGGGCAGGGTGACAGTCAGAAATATGTGGGGAGAAGGGGGACAGAAGAAATAATGAATGGGCTTGGGGGTCAGGCAGATTGGCCTCTCTCAGGGCTCAGGTACCCACGGGTTACGTGATGTCCCTTGATAGTGATGATGGTGGTGGTGGTGGTGGTGGTGGTAATGGTGATGGCGCTGGTGCTGGTAGTGGTGCTGGTACAGGTGATGGCGATAGTGATTGTAGTGATGGTGATAATGGTGGTAATGATGGTGGTTGTGGTGATGGTGATGGTGGTGGTGATGGTGATGATCATGAGGATGCTGGTGGTGGTGATGGTGATAATGGTGGTAGTGATGGTGGTTGTGGTGATGGTGATGGTGCTGGTGATGGTGATGGTGGTGGTGATGGTGATGATCATGAGGATGCTGGTGGTGGTGATGGTGATAATGGTGGTAGTGATGGTGGTTGTGGTGATGATGCTGGTGGTGGTGATGGTGATGATCATGAGGATGCTGGTGGTGGTGGTCAGTGATGCTGATGCTGACAGTGAGGTGGGGGTGTGCTAATGGTGATGGTGCATAATCTTAGTCTTCACCATAAACTTATAGGGTCGCACAGATCATGAAACTGAGGCTTAAAAAAGTCACATAATTGCCCGATGTCACATGAAAGACTGTGAGCCAGAGCCCGCTCCCAATCCTCATGAGTTTTAGATCCATATTTAATTTGTCAATATGTTGTGGACCATGTGTGCTGGTTGTCTAACTTCTGATCAGCCTTTCACCCTACATCCATACCTTTTACCCCTGCTGGACACAAGTGGGTCCTGCCTCCAGATCCAGGCTGGACAGTCCTGGACAGGAGTGGGCACCTAGCCTGAGCCTCAAGACTATTTCTTGAGCTGCGGGGACAGTGACCTCCCTTCCTCCACCTGGAAGAGCCAGAGGCCACACAGCATCTGCAGCCACAAAGGAGTTCCTGTATGTCCAGAACGGAAGAGCTGGACCGTGGTTGGAGAGGGCCTGAGGCCTGGGGCATCACAGGACCCCCCTCTCCAGCTTACTATTAATCCCCCTGTTCTCATTTTCTGCATACAACTTGAGCATTGTAATAAAGAGCCCTGTGGGATGCGACCCCTGTGTCATTCATGACAGCCGCCATTCAGCAGAGCTGATCATGAGCTTCTCCCGCTGCAGCCTGGCAGCCTGAGTTTTAGCCTAGGACGTCACCAATGAGCGGAAATTTTCTCACCAGTGCATGAGAACCAGGGTCTCAGTTCAGGGCTCGCCCCAGGGACAGGCTTCAGCTTCCGCTGTGCCATCCTGTACCTTCTTTGAGCCTCAGATTCCTCATGGTAGAACAGGAACAATAATATCTAACTCACAGGGGTTTGGAACATTTAATTTTTTTTTTTTTTCAGGGCTGGGACTGAAGCCAGGGCCTTGGGCATCCAAGGCACTTCAGCTCTGCATTCGGATTTTTTTAATGCAAACACCTGGGTGCACCTGACACCCCATGAAGGACACTTCACTTTCCACCTTCCCTTTCCTTGGCCTCAGTGCCTCAGAAAACGCAGAAGTGAGAAAGGGGGAAGGGGAGTCAAGGAAATGAGGTTTCGAGAAACAGAGGGAAAAGCTCAGAAAGGAGGAAGCCAAACTTGAAATGGACTAGACCAGTGTTTCCTGTCCTCTTCTTTTTTAAAGCCACAAAACCTTTCTTCAGATTAAAGGTCTCTCCAGCTTCTGTCGGAGCCAGTGCCCACACCAGCCCTTCTGGGAAAGCGAGGCAGGGATCCTAAAGCAGTGCTAGTGTCCCCAAAGCCACGGGGCTCACCCTACTGGACACATTAGTATCAGGGTACATGTAGCGAGGAGGGGGTCCCCAGAGCGAAGTACAGGTACGACCCCAGATCCCTCAATAGGCCCCATCAGCAGGCAGCAAAGGCTGTCCTGGAACTGGGCCCCTGGGGCTTTCCCTCCTTCCCATTTGTCAGCCTGTCCCCTCCCTCACAGTCTCTCACCCCATTAGACACAGGGGTACTTGGGAAGAAGACTAGTTTATAACTTTTGTTGTTATTGTTTTACACCAAGTTCGGGAACCCAGTATGGTTAACTTCTTACAAAAAATAATCAAGGGCCCTGGATTTGTGGGCCCGGTCGGCACCTCCTCACCTCCTCACCTCCTTACCTGGGAAAGCCACGTTAACATTGCAGTTATGGGTTTAGGGACTCAAGGACACTGTCCCCTTCCTCTTACCAAGTCCCTTGATAAGTGATTATGGAGACAGTAAGGTAAGGGTTCAGGCAATATTAGGAGGGAGCCAGACCCAATCAGGAGGAAGAATTTGTGCAACCTTTTTCAAATGCTCAATTGTCAGGTCGGCTGTAGGTCAGAGTCCCTGGAATTCAGCTCACCTTGGGTTTCTCCCCAGCCAGTGATGTAGCACTCCGTCCGGTCAGCAACCACATAATTTGGGGATGGCAGGCAGACTGGAATCACTTTGTCAGTGATGGTGGCCGGTCTGTGAAGGAGGAACATCCAAAGTCACGTCTGGCCACCCTGCTGGGAGCCTCTGCACTTGCCTGCTGGTCACCCACAAGGAGGCCACCTGCCGGGAGGCCCGGAGCCCTGAGCTGATATTCCCTGGCCTGACTGACAGCAGCCGCTCATCCTCACATTTGCCTAAAGTTTTCTATGAACTAAACAAATATCAGATTTCATCTGAAAATCTTTGGTGTGTACAAGAATCTGCTGGTGGCTGCTGCCTCTGGGATCAGGGTGGCAAGCCTCACTGCGAGTGCCTTCTGAGCAGAGTTGGAACCTCGTGCCAGGCATAATGTCATATTAATTTGGAGGTCAGCGGTCAGCAGGCGGGTCATCTAGATGGCAGGGGTCGCGAGGCTGCCCTGATAGCTAGAGCTTGGGTGGCCCCAACAAGGTGCTCCATTTTGCAGCCTTAGTTTCCTTGACATTAACCATTCCAAGACTGTGGTTGTAAGAATCCAGTAAAATGCTGAACACGGTGAACAAGGACTGGAGTCCTAGGGACTTTTAAACGTTAGAACTTTTATGTTTCTATTTTAGTAAGTCCAAGAGAGAAAAAGATTGGAAATAGTGGGACATGGTGGCCCAAAGCCCGTCATCCCAGCTTCTCGGGGCCTCGGCTGAGGCAGGAGGATTATTAAGTGTGAGGCCAACCTCTGCAACTTAGCAAGACCCTGTCCCAAAATAAAAATAAAGAGGGTCACGGGGTGTAGCTCAGTGGCAGAGTGCCCCTGGGCTCAATCCTTAGTACAAAAAAAAAAAAAAAAAAAATGTGAGATGCCCTATTCTGACTAAGAACATCATCACCATTGCCGCCAACTTCAAAGCAGATACTGTTTCCTGGAGGCACCAGAATAGAGCCAGCCTCTCGTGTGGATCTCACTCCATAGGTTCCCTCGCCGCACACTAAACACCTCAAGCCTTTGGGGTGTGGGGAGGGCGGAGGGGGGTGCACTAAAACTCAGCCCACAATTGGCCTATCAGAAAATATTTCCCAGACCTGAAACTTACCAAATTATATTTTCAAGCCATTAGACCTCCCTGGAAAGTCTTTGGGAATCTGAGGAGAGGAGGCTTGTAATTGGGGGGCCTGGGGGAAGAAGCTGGGGAACAAGAGGGAAGTTAGCTGCGTTGTGGGGTGAGCTGAGCAAATCCCTTCTCTCCTTCCTAGAGCGTCAAAACATTCCAGGGCATCGGCTCTCAGTGCACAGACCAGAAAGGCCTCCCGAGGGGCCAGGGTTGTGGCTCCGTGGTGGAGCACTTGCCCAGCGCCTGTGAGGCACTGGGTTCGATCCTCAGCACCATATGCAAATAAACACGTAAAGGAAAGTAAAAGGAAAGTATTGTTTCCATCTGCAATTTAAAAATACATATTAAAAAAAAAGTCTCCCGAGTTCAGGGCCAGACCCAGAAGAGCAGCTCTCGGGCTCCTGCCCTGTGCTGTGGCCCGCCTCATCACCACACTGTCACCCCATCCTCTGGAACCCCTCAGGCACAGCTAACGTGCTCCCTGTGCCTGCTGCTGGTCCCAAGTGTGCATTTCTCTAAATAGATGTCTGCCATGGGCTCTCTCCACGGGACCTAGCTCCAAACGTTCCCGAATTTGTGACATGAGCAAATTTATCACTGTGTCACGCTTCATAAAACACCTCGACTGGAGAAATAAAACCAGAGAGGACAGCAACGGTATCATTTGCATTCACAGAGTTTGGGGCGTGGTTTCTGTTTTGGTTTTTGGTTTTTACATTGTGTGTTTTCAAGTGCTTTGAAATATGTAATCTCATTTGTTTCTCTCAAAGGTAAGTTGAGAGGAGACTCCTCAGCCTGGAGCAATGGAATCGCTCTCTGGTGAAGGCTGAGAGAGTTTTAGAAGTCACAGGACACCTTGTATTTCCACTCACTCTTTTGCTGCCTAACGAAATGGAGTCCTGGTTCCTTTCTCAGGACCAAGGCTGGTATATGGTAGTGCTGGGCCAAGTCCAGGTTCTCCAATGAAGGTTGAAGCTTTTTCCCCAAATCTGTGCCTTCCATTCCATGACAACTCCCGACCACCACTCGGCAGCGACGCTCATAAAACCCAGGTCTGGAACAGCGTCCTCACTCTGCTCAGGGTAGGGCCACTGGTGAGCTCCTACCTGCTCAGCTTCAGCAAGGCGATATCTGCTCGTGTTGGCTCCAGGAACAGCTTAGCCACTTCTATATCCTGCACATGCGATTCGAGATTCACTTCTCGGTGTGCGCCCAAGATGACCCTGTATGATGCAGGCCTTGAAGACCTAGAAGAGACAGTGTCGTCAGGAGCAAATTACACTCCAGCCCCTTCCATGGGCCCCCATCTTTTCCATAAATATCATGTTGTCTCCTAAGACCCACAACTACTAGAATCCTTGTGACAAGAAATAAAATTCACGTTTTTCCTGAACCTGGAAGTTAAGGAATGGGAACTGACGTCTGTCGCAGTGAATCCCTCTGCCCTGCTGTTAGCCCAGCCCCACAAAGTCACCTGCACTGGGTCTTTCTAGAGACACTTGTGTCCTCACACAATTGCCCTGGCAATTCTGCTGAAGGCTTCTGCACCTGTGCTCCCTGGCACTGGCGTCCTTGCCACAGGAGGAGGAAGGCAGGGAGTGGGGGGCAGGAAGCCCTCGGGACGGGCCCTCACGTCAGTTACCCCAACATACTTCTCCAAGCAGTGAGCAGCAGTCAACACCCACTCTGGGGATAATAAAGTGCCTCCACAGAAGTGCCTTCCAAATCTAGAAGAAGAAGAAGAAAAGCCAGGATTTTAGTTCAGAGCTGAAGGCTTATTCTGCTCCTTTGCATAGCAAGCCAGAAAGACACATTGATGAAATTTTCATAATGTTGCTATTCCTAGAAGGAAAGCCTACCAGTCCAACATCAAGATGGTGGTAGCTTCGAATCAGCATGAGATTTTTCCAGAAGGTTCCATCTATACTTGGAGGCTCCAGGAACAGCCTGGCCACAGTGGAACAAAACCAGTGGCTCCCACGTGAAGTCCTACACCCACGGCTCTGACCTCTCAGCCCTGGGCTCCAACAGAAGCTACCAGCCAAAGAACATCCCTGAAGAACCTGACTTTTTGGAACTGTCCCTACATCATACCCCCACAGACTGCTTAGGCCACCAGCAGCCTCTGAGCCAAATTGTAACAAAGAGCACTAAAATTGTCTGGCAACAGGCACATTAATAATCAGTCAGGAAATAGGCCACCTCAGCGTGCGAAGAACAGAGGCACAGGATGTGGAAGGCCTCTTCTAGCAAGGATTCACCAAACACCAGCTCAAGAAAGGCCAACTCGGCAACAGAGTGCAAGGGAACATGAGCGCGTTTGTGGATGGCATTCCCAACCGTGCGGAGGGAAGGCCCTGGAATCAGCAGAGCAGCTGAGTCCACACACGTGAAGTCGGCAAGCCAGAAGATAAGGCTGTTCCCCACCTGTGCTCGACATGACGTGCCAAGAAGGCTGACTTATTATCCAAGTATGTCCTCAGAAAAGAGAGCCCTCAACTGTGGCGCTCTCAAACTGATTCAGTCATCTGTTTGTGAATGGGCGAGCAGCCCCTGCCTTGAATTCAAGAGTCACAAAATTGTGCAAAAGTATTTTTTAAGTCTGTGTGTCTGACAGGTTGTAGATAAGTCCATCCTTGACCCTGTCAAAGTGTCTCATTTCTAAAGAACTCCCTCCTTTTCATTGTACCATGAGCCAGTGGGTGTCCACACAAGCTCACAGAGCACCCTCGACACTTCCCAGCACCATCAGAGCTTGAGGTGGACGGTGGTGTCTACAGATTTGGACGATAGCATCCCAGAGGATTTTAGTTTTTGGTTGTTGTTTTTTTTTTTTTTTTAATCCAGTTTGAGCCATTTTCAAAGTAGAGTACCCAGAATTTTTTAAAAATTGTCGCTTTATTTTCTCCTTAGAAGAACACAGAGGTGGAACGGAAGCCTCAGCTCCGCAGGCTTGTTGGGAAGGTTTGATGGGGCTCACGGCGAAGGGCGGAGTGAGCTGCTCTACGAATGTCCTTACCTTGTCCTAAGACTGATCTGCCAGGGCCAGGAGTGAGGGTTGGCCACACAGCCTCCTACTACCCTGCCGGGACATTTCTTGGGCTCCACTTGCGGCTTCCCACAATCAAATGAAGACGATGATGCTGGGACACAAAGTGAGAAAAGTCACGTCCGGGTCAAAGGCATCAATCGTCACACAGTCCGACGCACGGCTCATGTGCCAAGGGCGGAAGTCAGCTCACATCAAAGCCCAGGCTGAGGAGCAAAATCACAATGTCTGGAGCATCTTCTCCAGGTCTCAAATGTGGTAATAGATGACACGGACCCTCTTCTTTGAAGGAATTGCAAGTACTCCTTTATAATCAGGGGTAGTGATAAAATAAACTGGTATAATTCACCATTAGAATGAGATCTTTGTTGAGAAGACTCAGATTGGTACAAATGGCTATTGGTGATTATTATTCCAACTTGATATTCAGAACACAGTATCACAACCAACTAAGCCAGATAAGGTTTCCTGAGGGCCATAGCAATCACCTCCACTGGAAGACATGTGAATTCACATGCATGCATGCACATGCATGTGCATGTGTGTGTGTGTGTGTGTGTGTGTGTGTGTGTGTGTGTTTAGGGCTGTGTGTGTGTGTGAGTGTGTGTGTGTGTGTGTGTGTGTGTGTGAAAGAGAGAGAGAGAGAGAGAGAGAGAGAGAGAGGGTGTAGGCCTCAAAGCTACTGCCCTAAGGTGAAATGCCGCCTTCTCTCAGACAGCTCCTGCACATCCGCTCCCCGCTCCCCACAGCCACCTACAACTGCCCTGCTGTGGAGAGGACCTGCACACACGGCACTTACCTGCCTTTTTGCCTGCTTCCCCTCTCCCAAGACTACCCTGCAAGGTTCCTGGAGAGAGGCACTGGTGTCCTATCTTTGGTCTCCAGCCCCGCCATTAATGGGACTACAGAGAATGTTCAAAAATGTTTCTCTGTGGTCTGCAGCCTTTCCAGGTCTTCAAAAATATAAATGCAAACAAGAAGAAATACTTTCCACCTTAACCAACCAGAGACTTTACTCTCTAGAGAAGTTGGAACCTGGGTTTTCCAAATAACTTTCCCTTTGCTGTGGTCTGCTCGGGGTCTATATGTGGTGGTCTTTTTCAAAAGGAAGCATGTAATGTTAGGCAATCATCCTCCCTAACGTTGAGCTTGATTTACATTATTAGATGTGCATATGCATACTGAAGTAGGTGTATTTTTACATTTATACTAAAAACGTGTGCACATGCAAAATACAAGTGCTGGAAGAATAACTATGGACATGATGATACCCTGGTCTTATTATTCAAAACAAAACTGAAAGTTTTTACCTATTTTTACTTATCTGTTATTTGTACTATATATTCAACAAATGTATAACTCTAAATGTATGTAAGTAAACAAAAGGTGTTATATTTAAAGTGGTCATTCCTTCAGTTTTTTGAAGTTAATAATGAAAAGCAAAACCACACAGGCCTTGGTGAACTCAAGGACAGTGGGCTGCACAGACCACCCTTGGGTTCCTGGTGGCCTTGCTGGTGCAGTGATTGTGCACTGTCTGCATGCTGCTACTTGTTCTGATCACACTCGATGTTTACAGATCCTTTCAGGTGAGCGGCTTGACAAAATGCACAAGTTAATCAATGGTACTTTTTCATGTTAAAGATGTGCTTTTCCTTGTGAATTAAAAATAATGCAAAGGTTGAGGAATTTTAAGAAAAATGACCATTAGGGAATTTCCCACTTACATCAACAAAATCTAGAATCTCCCAAGGAATGAGCAATAAAATCTTTTTAAGACAGAGAAACAATGCAAACGGTTGAAGTAGACAAAAAAGTCATGCCTTCCAGATTTCTGAATCTGAAAAATCCAAACAAAACTACCAAAAACCACACATGTATGCACAAAAAGATCCATTCACCTGGGACAGCCACCCTGGAAACACCAACCTGAAATCCTGGAAGAACACAGTGCATGATTTAATTCACTGACCTGTTCATTCCGCAAATACATGCTCACTATATTTATATAGTGCCTGCTACGCGCCAGGCATGGCTCTAGGCCCAGGAGAAAAAGGAGAGTCCCGTCTTAAAACTGACCATCCTGGAGGGCGGGGGTGTAAGAAGATGATACACCGGAAGTTTCAACTGAGACCCCAAAGATGCCCAGGGGTGTTGAAAGGCAAACCTTCACGGCAGCTTTCTAAGGAAATAGCCTCGACAGTTTTGGTATCCTCACTGTATCAAGGTGTAGCAGAATCAGGTTCTCCCAGATGGGAGGAAGCACAAGAACAGAAAGAAGGTTTTTCCAATGGACCATGCGGTCCCCCCACCCCACCTTGCCACCATGTGGGGTACATGAGGGCAGCCCCAAACTTGGGGAGGAGGGCTCCCGTCAACACACGGAGGCTTTAGTCCTGCTTCCTGCAGAAGGACGTGGCTGGTGGGATTCCCAGGCCTGACTCTCACTGGTGGTGGCCCAGGATTCTGCACCTACGAGGTGACTAAACCTTCTCCCAAGTGAATCAGAAGCACCTGAGCCCCAGGCACACAGCACGGGGCCTGAGTCTGGGTTCCAGTCTGGGTTCCACCTAGAGGCAGCCCTTTGAGGATAAGAACTGGGGCAGGAAGAGGCAGTGGGAGGGTCATAGGACAGAGCCAAGTGGAGAGTGACAGGGAAGGGCTTTCAGGTGGAGGGGCCACGGACAGATTCTGCATCAACTAGAGAAAGGGCAGCAATAAGCCCACCCTAAACTCAGAAAGCGCAGTGCCCTGTCACCACGACACTGGCCAAGTAGCACCCTTCCACCATGCTGACCTCTCCACCCCCGCTCTGTCCTACAGCCACCCACGAGCAAAGCCAACAGGGCAGGGCAGGGTAGCTCCCGCACTCCTACCCACTGCCCCAGACTGCTGGAAGATTTGCAGGCCCAGTTTCTTCCCCTCGGTGCCCCGTCCTTCCATGTGGCAAACACCATTCACAGGACTCAAATAGCCATGAAGTCCAGGACGATTACCTGGGACAAGTTCTCCTCGGTCAGCACAAAATAAAAGTGACTTTGATTTTTTTCCAGAAGCACCCATGGATTTGTTATTGCAAAGATTTAAGAACGAGGGTCAACTTTCCTCCCTAATCCAAGCCTCTTCCTCCCTAGAGTCTGGAGCCATCAGGAAGGAGCCCAAAAAGTCTTCTCTGTCAGGTGACCCATGCTTGGCCAAGCAATGGGACTCTCAGGAGCAAGAAGGTAGAGCTAAGGAGTTGCATTGCTTTTCAGTGCGTTCTTAGGAAGACAGGTCTGGGAGTTTCAGTTGACATGTTGTCTTTCTTATTTCTTGGTCTCTGGAGGAAAAAGCTTCCTATCTAGGTAACCCTGAGCTTGTTCTTCATGATCTCTTGCTAGACGGTGAGGCCATTCTGGGGCTGATTAGATCACCTCTAAGCTTGCTCTTTTGGGGATCTGGTTTCTGGTTTACTTAAGTCATGTGTGTGTGCACACGTGTGTTGTGTGTGCTATGTGTGCACGTTCCACTAACAAAGGAGACCACTGGAAGCCCAGGTCTCAGGTGTCCACAAGAAAGGACAGGGGAGAGGGTGGCTATCTCCTCCCCGAGACACTCAGCTCAAAGATGTTTTGTGTGTGTGTGAGTGTGTGAGTGTGCACGCAGATCCTTATTAAGGAGTGATCACCACATTTGTGTGAGAAATAATTTCCTTACAAAAGAGAAAGCAACTTACCACACGGAGGAACATCACAGTAGTCAAAGAGCTTTCTGGGATTCGTGGTGTAGCACCAGGGACCGTTGACATCGTTGTCGGGGTTGCGGCAATACTGAAAGAAGGCGGCGTTTGCCACGCGGCTGCTTTCCCCCAGCCAGCAGGGACACCCCTCCTATCCTTACGGGATGGAAGGAGTGCGCCTTTTCTTCCTTTCTTATTATTTGGAAAAGTGATTTGTCCAGATGCTTACAAGCCTCTGATCACAGGACACAGTGGTCCTTACCCAAGCGGGGCTCAGCCTCAAGGCCTCTCCCCTGGACATAGTGGGTGGGCACCTTGATTGGTCCCACTCTCACTGCGTGTCCCACACAGATGCCGGTCCTGTTCCCCTGAAATCTCTCCATTTCTCTCCCCTCTTTCCCCCCCAATAGGCCAGGCTGATTTTCCATAGCCCAGGACCAATTCTGTTCAAAGATTGGTCAGTCAAAGGCAAAATAAAACCCAACTTAAAGCGGCTTACATTTTTATCCAGACCAGCCCGAGGATTTGTCTCTGGAGTGAAAATGGTGTGTCTGTGGGGCTCCTGGGCAGCCCACTCCTGGCACGGAGTGCCGGTAACAGTGGTGGCCTTCGTGCCCCGGTAACTCTTACCGTTCCCAAACATGCAGTCTGCGGGAGAGGAAGTGTGGTTATGGGCCCTGCGTGGTCTGAGGCCACAGGGAAGAAATGCAGCTGTGCTGGGTTGCCCTACGGTGACAGACTGGCTGCCACATCCTGTAGGACCCTGGAATGCTGGAGACCACAGCGCACACGGCCTGTTTTAAGACATTTCCATTGACTTGGAAATAATCATGAATTTAGCAGGGTGTCAGAGAATTTTGTCAGGACACCAAGATAACCCAGTGAGTAGGGAGCAAGAACACACCCTGGGGGATTTGCACAAGTCCAGAGGAAATGGCCCACCCCGGTCTGCCAGCAATCCCAGCCCTGACCCCCCAACGTGGCAGACCCTCAACCAACACTCAACTTCCCGTGTAGCATGAAGCATCTGCACTGGTAAAATCTTCCATCTCCTTCACCCCCACCACCAAGTCTGTGAATGACCAGCCACAGCCCTTACCTGGCTCAGAAGTGGTCTGCACACTGGGAACCTGGACAACAGTCACAGACTCCACGGCGCTCCCTTGTGTGTCTGAGCATCTCTGCAGGTTGCAGTACTCCCACCGGACACTGGGGTCGGTGGTGTAACACCACGGGCTCTTATCAGCATCGGGATTCCTGCAGTAGTTCATTGTCAAGCCACTGCAAATCCCAAAGCAATAAAGTCACCAAGGAGGAGAATTCTGCTCCCCCTGAATTTTGTTATAACCAAGTGTTAACAAGTGACTTTGAAAATATCCCCATTAAAGGTGACATCATCATAGAGCCACAAACACAAATGGTCCTTTTAATCAAAAGTCATATATACTCCAGATAAAAACTGAATAATACAGAAATACATACGAGAAAATATCCTAATATCCTCCTTACACATTCTGCCAAATACATTCCCCAGGGATAACCAATATAGATTTTGAAGTATAATTTTAGATTTTTTTTAAGCATATGCCAATTTATATCTATCTCCCTCTACAGATGAATTCATAGGAATATGTAAATTGGAAAGAAAATGTATCACCCCAAGGAAGCAAGGATGTATCATGAAAATAGTCCCAGGCCAGCTCTCTTAGCTTATTTACTGACAATCCAGTTCAAATGCTGTACATGCACCATAAAAGAAAATGAAGAAAATAATGTCATTCTAGAGGTGGTATTAGGTAGATCCAGGGGTTGGGTTCTGAAGCCTTATGAAAGCTGGCGTGTAAAGCCAGTTCTCAGAGAGGAGGTCATTTTTGTAGGATGCATTTATGGACAGGAATCCTCTCCTGCTCTTGGTCTATTCACTGCCAGCTGCAGCCCCTCGGGGACTGAGGGAATGGGGGATAAGATTAATAAGCAGACTGCTTATTTCCATTAAGTGGAAATTATTAAGAAATAGAATTGCAGGTGTGTTGGGTAGGCGCATGTCAATTTAACTTTATGAGAAGCTATCAGACGGATATTTCAAAGAGGTCGTACCATTTACACTAAGACCGGTATAGATAACCACTGTACATTCTTGCTCCACACCCTTGACACTCCTCAACTATTGTCTGACTTTTTGGTAATCTCCCTTTCCATTGGGTGTTCGGTAGTATCACATTAGAATTATAATTCCAATTTATTTGATGGCTTAGGTGTTGAATATTCTTTTTCAGGTACTTATTGGTCACTAGCTGGAAGTTCTGGGTCGATGCCATTAATCATGTTTTAAAAGTCTCTTTTGACTCCTAGTTTGCTGAGACTTGTTTTCCCTGTAGAAGTGTTGGATTTTGTCAAATTTTCTTTGTCATCTATTGATATAATCATATGATTTACACTTTTATTCTATTGACATGTTGGATTACATTGATGGTTTTGCAAAAGGTAAACCAACTTTGCATTTTTGAAGGGCAGTTCCATGTGTTCATGATGTTTCTCAAGTCACGATAAAGATAATTTTTATATGTTGCTGGATTCAATTTACTGACTTTTGTTAATTTTTTTATATTTATGTTCACAACAGATAATATTCTATATTTTCTTACAAAAACCCTGTCTACTTTTTGTATCTGGGATTTTTTGGTCTCACAAATTGAGTTGAAAAATATGTCCTCCTTTATTTTTGTAAGACATTGTGAAGAATTTGAATTATTTCTTCCTTAAATAATTGATAAAAGTTTGCCTGTGAAACCATCTGGGCTTAAAGTTTTCTCTGTGAGAAGTTTTTTCACTTATTGATATGTATTAATGCATTAAAGAATATATTAATATATTCTTTTTAATAGATGTCAACTGTTCAGAAATTCAACTTACTCTGCCAGATTTACTTATGTTTTTCCCTAAGAGATTATTCCATATGATCTGCAGTAGTTGGGTTTATTAACATAAAGTGGTTTTTAGTATTTTCTTATGGTTGTTTAGCTTTTGTAGGATCTGTAGTTGTGCCCCCCGACACTTCGATTTTTGTTGTTGGCAATTACTGTCTCTCCTTTTACCATGATCAGCTGAGCCAGAAGTTTATCAACATCTTCATCCCTTCAAAGAACTGTCATCCCCTCCCCACTTCATCAATGGACTTAGTTGCCTATTTTTTTATACCTTGATTTGTATATATTTTTGTAATTTCCTTCCTCCTACCTACCTTGGGTTTTACCTGTCTTTCCTTTTCTGCATTCTTATGTTGTTATCTTAGACCAACAGTCATCAAAGTCTCTGGTCTCAGGACTCCTTTGTGCCCTTGAGAAGTATTGAGGATCCCAAACAACTTTCATATTTTGTGATATATACCATAAATATTGCATTGAAACTAAAACTGAGAATTTTTTAAAACAAGAATACACAAGCACAACTTCCATTAGCCAAACTTTAGTTTTTAACCTATGTCCTTATATTTAAAGACCCATTATTGTAAAGAGAACCTAACTGGGCTTTGGTTTTCATTCAACTTGGTAATCTGTGCCTTTTAATTGAGGTATTTAACCCTTTTACATATAATATCTTGTGGTGTGGCTCAGTTTCAGTCTATCACAGTGCTGGGTATTCTCTATGTATAACACATACAGCAGTTGTTTGTTCCCCAGTAGTTGCTCTTTGTCCTCCTTTCTTTGTAGACTCTCTCCCTGTGCATATGCAGCCTTATGTTCGGTCAGAGACTTGAGGGGACCTCTATGCATGTTGCTGGAACTCCTCTCCACAGGGTCTTTCTCAGGATCACACAGCTAGAAAAATCCCAGCTGCCTCAGTAATGCCAAACTCCAGCCTCTCTTCTCAGTTCAGCAAGATGCCTGTGGTCTGCTCTGGCTCCATCTCCTTACAGTCAGGGCGGGAACTGCCTCCAGGAGGAGAGCCAGGGAATTGGGTTGACCTCTTTTGATTTGCATTCTAAAAGGTCTCAGTCTTGTGCTGCCTGTTCATCATATGAAAACAGCTTTTTGCATATAGCTCAAGGCCACTATGGTAGAAAGGTTGCTCTGGTCAGTCTAGTCCATCTGCCTGCTCACTTGACCTTTCAGCATCTGTGTGCTTCCTGACTCTCATCTGCCTTCCTGCTTTTGCTCTTCTGACAAAGCCCCAGCCCTGTAGACCACTAGTGCTCAGGATCCAGTATGCCTGTGCAGGTAAGCTTAGATATAGGTATGGATATAAATATAGATATTGACTTGTGACCCAAGACACAGTGGCAAACACGGACTTCACTTCATCAGTTTGAATTTGCAATGGTAGAATTCCAGAGCCAAAAGATTGTACTGGTCTTAGCAGGTATTTGGTCTATGGTGCTGTTTCTAAGATTTCAGTCACTTATTCTCCTGAGCTTTCCACTAGTGTGACCTCACCACCTCCACAAAACCCCACTGCCTCGCAAAAGTACTCAAGAAAGACAGTCAGCCTTTAACTTCTCTTAGACCCTTTGCTCAAAAGCATGTTTCCTGAGATGATTTGTCTCCCATTCTGGATCTAAGAGAAATTTGGTCCTAAGATGTTAGCTTAAAGCATAGGTCATCTAATAGAAATTTAAGTAGGCTATTGATCCATTTGTGTTTAAAAATCAAAGACCTACGCATTTGGGTAGTTTTCTGGAGTCTTCTGATGCCTGTGTGGTGTCATCGATGACCAGGACTGACATTTCTTTCCTGTGATAGTGGTGGACGACGTGCCTCGATAGCTCTGTCCATCACCCTGGTAGCATTCCTGGACCACAGGGGTTTGCTCAGGTGGTGTTGAAGCTAAAACAGAAGAAGTCACATTGGAATAATGACTGGAACAGAGAGACATGTGAAGCCTTTTATGATACAAACATGCAATAGTCTCTGGGAATTATCACTCTCTATTCCATATGAGCAGGCAGTGGACTAGCAAAACACACACACACACACACACACACACACACGCACACACACACGCACAATAAATTCATAGCATTCTAGAATTTTAATGACCTATTTTTCTTGGAAATATTTTACTTAAAACTCAGAGGGGAAAAAAAGGTTAGAGTATTTATAGCTGGAAACTGCAGTCCCGTGCAAGCTATTTTTTTTATGGTTCTCTACTGGGATCTCATGAGAAGAGAGGGGAGGCTTTCAGTGGTGCAGACAGCAGATGACTGGCAGTGGCAGGCAGACATGAAACCTTTGTGTATTTCTCCAGACCCTGTGCTCATACAAAGCCAAAGCTTTAAGTTTCTGGGGGTTGGGCAGGAAATGGTCCACACCCAGGGCTCTAGGCAGAAGTCCACAGCTTCTCAGAGATGATCACATCTCTGTGAAAGAGCCATGATCAATATGTTAAAGGACCTTCTGATAAAGGAGACAATGTGCATGGATAGATGAAGCACTTCAGCAAATAGAGGGAAACAAGAAAAAAGTACAGTGGAAATGTGGCATTGCAAAGAATTCCTTCAAAGGAATCAGCTGGCAAGACACAACTAAAGAAACAGTCAGTGAACTTGAAAATAAGTTACTGTAAGTTTCTAAACCAACATACAAAGAGAAAAAGAACTAGGTGAAAAATGAAAAAAGTAGAACAAGCAGACAAGAAGTATGACTATAAATAATACACGGCTGATCATGGGCAAAATACCAAAAACTAGCATCAATGTCATGTGAGGTCATAGCAGAAGTCAGTTCTCTCTACTAGCACAACAGTTCAACATTTCTCAGGGAGGAAATAGAAATACAATTTTGTAAGGATCTTCTGTATCAACAATATAGATTGTTGTTTGAAGAAGTAATGTGATAAGTTAAAGATGTATGTTGCAAACATTAAGGAAAATATCAAAACTATTAAAAATTGGTTTGATTAATAAGTAAATGGTGGAGATAAAAGATGATTATAAAAATAGTCATTCCACATGAAGTAGGAGAAAAGATACAAAAAGGAATGAAGTCCCAATAGAACAAAGAGAAACAACTGGCTTGATGGTAGATTTAAATCCAACCATATTGACAATCACATGAATGCAAATGATCTTAACATCTCTATTAAAAAGCTAAAAAAGATACACAGATACTAGTAAAAACAGCTTCAATGGCTCTTTTCCTATCAGCAAACACAGACTTCAGAACAAGGAATATTTTCTGAGATGAAGAGAGACAGCACATCATAACAAAGGGGTCATTTCATCAAGCAGACACAAGTGTCTTAAATGTGTATGTGCCCAACAACAGAACTTCTAGACATAAAGCAAACAAAGTTAGAGCCGAATGGAAAAACCAACTCATCTACAGTTCAGGTTGGACCCGTCACCCTTCACCCCTCAGTAGCGGATAAAGTAGGAGACAGGAAATCGGTCAGAATACACAACACCACCAACAATTGGCTTGATCTAATTGGCCTTTAGAGAAACTCTACCCAGCAAAAGAGTCACGTCCAAGAGCACATGGAAAACAACTATGTTCTGAACCGTAAAACACTTCAACAGATTTAAAATACTGTGACTGAAATCCCAGAGCATGTTCCCTGACCGCAGCAGGTGGAGGCCAACCATGCCACTGTGTTCCACCCGCCATGCAGACACAAGAGAGCGCTTGGGCTCTGTGAAGCTGTCACCTGGGACATCCAGAGGCTCTGTGGAGGACGGCAAGGACTCACAGGACGGCACGGTGCAGTACTCCCACCTCACTTTGCTGTCGGTCGTGTAGCACCAGGGGGCTGTTTCCCCATCGGGGTTACGACAGTAGTTCTCGTCCAGACCTCTGAAAGAGGAGTGCGGGTTTGGCTCTTCAAAACGCGTAAGTAAATCAGAAGCACACACGCCCGTTGATGGCGACGTTGGACATGTGCCCGGCTAAAGCTCTGGAATCACGCACGGAATAACAGGTGCCCGAAGCCAGCTCGAGCACAGTGCGATTCCGCGGGATTCTGCAGAACCAGCCACGTTGCCTCTTTGGGCTGGAGCTGAACTGCGTTTCTTGACTCTGTACGGACAAGGAGAACCCAACCCCGTGGCTGGGCCGCACCCCCAGAGCCACCCCTGCTTTAGTCGGTCTGGAGTAGGTCCCAGAAATTGTCGTTTTTAACAAGTTCCTGGTGAGCTGATGCTGCTGATGTGGGGACCACGCTTCGAGAAAGAGTCTCACAGGAAAAAAGCAGTTGCCGGCTTCCGCTTCCCCTGCACACGCCGGGCCCTTTCCCTCCGGAATCTCCGATCCTGGGTTCCTCCAGGAAGGGAGACGGAGGCAGAGCTAGAGGGCAGGGCGCCCCGGGGACATACTTGCAGGGGAAGTTTTCTGGGGTCCGGTTGTGTTTGTGGGGGGTCTGTTCACTCCAGCGCTGACAGGTGTGCCCGGACACGGTGACGGCCACCTTCCCTCGGTAGTTTTCACCTTTTCCCTTCAGACACTGGTAGGTTGGACCAGAAGAGGGTGGGGGTGTGGCTAGAATGGAGAAAAGAAACCACAGTGAATGTTTTTCAAATCAAGAATGCTCAGGTGGGCGTTCCTGCGAGGAGCTGCTGGTCTCAGCCTCTTTTGCCACCCTCCCCCTTGGAGCTGGCATTTAAGGACTGTTAGCATGTTGAAAAATCCACCTGGAAGCCCCTGCGTCTGAGACCTTTACGTAGGAGCTTCTGCAGGGACTGGCCCTCGGGGTGGATGCTTCTTTCTATAGTGCCCTGGCTCATTTCGTCATGTGTGGTACGTGTCCGTACTGTGCCCACCCCACCCACCTCAACCCAAACGTGTGCCAATGACCCACATTCTTCCATGAAGACTATGTGATTTCTCGGTGAACGTCGACACCCCGAATTCCCTAAAGTCTCACAACTGAGGAAGCGTCTGTGGGAAGGAAGGCAAACGTGCCTTCAAGGAAAAGCATGTGCACCAGAAATCAAGACTCTCTGGGTGGAGAACAAAAGACAAGAAGAGGAATTGGTCCTCAGGAAGACGGGGAACACCTGGGAGCCCCGGCCATCAGAGCGAAGGAGGGGCGCTGATCCTAGCTGGCTCCTTTCTGACCGTCAATGACTCTCTAACGTTCAGTCTCTTGCTTTGAACCCTCGCTTCCTCCATTCACGTCTACTGGGTCTTCCATTTCATCTTCTCCTGCTGAGCTCCTTCCCCACTGCGCCACGTTGGGCATGCTGGAAAACTGGATGCCCACAGTCCCTCCTCCTCGCTGACAAAGCAACAGTTGGAAGAACTCCGCCTGATGAGGAATTTGGTGAAACGGAGCACCTCTAGTCCCCTTAAGCACAGGGAAGAGGAACACAGAGCTGCCCACCACCAGCCTACATCTGAACATGCACATAAGAGGCAGAAGTCTCTTCCGGGGGTAAAGAAAGCATGACGAAGGATGTTCTAACCCATTACCTATCACAGATCACTAAGCCACAGAGCCACCGCACTGCACGGGGCTTGAGGGTCACTTCTTAGGCCCTGCACCCGGGCTCTTGACTCTAAGAGCAGGACAGGTCGGGACTCCAGGGCAGGGGCGTGGGGCACACTTACTGCAGCGGGGAATGTTACAGAGTTCCCAGCGTTTGTTGGGGTCGGTAGTAAAACACCAGGGGCGGGGCTCCCCATCTGGGTTTCGACAGTAGTTCATCTTCAAGTTCTTGTTTGGAAATCTGAATGGACAAAAAGAATTTTTTAAAAAATTTTTATTGATACAAAAAGGATTTTAATAGCACTGAACATTTGTGTGCCTGGGTGAGAAACTGTGAAGGTGAGCCAGTGTAGAGCACCTGCTCTGTGCAAGGCACAGTCAGGCACCAAGGAGGAAGTGGGCGAAGACTACCCTAGGAAGGTGGTGATCTAGGAAGGAACGTTAGCTCGGCATTACAAGGATTCTTTTTCTAATGGTTTAGACACTTCAAAACCACTGAACAGGATCAGTAACCTTATCATTTTGGCCATCTGGAAAAACTGATGTAAGCAAACTCTGGTTACTCTGCTGCAAATAATAGCAATGTTTAAAATACAAAGTGCTCACTGCCTAAAGATAGTGATTGGGTACAGCCAGTAAGGCGGTGTCTTTGGATCTTAAAGGCATAAAGAGAGACTGGATCAGCCAGGCATGATGGCACACGCCTGTAATCCCAGCAGCTGGGGAGGCTGAGGCAGGAGGATCTCAAGTTTAAAGGCAGCCTCAGCAAAAGCAAGGCAATAAGCAACTCAGTGAGACCCTGTCTTTAAATAAAATACAAAATAAGTCTGGGGATGTGGCTCAGTGGTTGAGGGCCCCTGAGTTCAATCCTCAGTAAACTTCTCCCACCCCCCAAAATAGAGAGAGACTGGATCAGCTAGCTACAGTGGGAAGGTGTTTTCCAGGGTAATTAGTGTGAAATAGAGTCCTTGCAAAACTGTACTCTGGAGATCATCATTACTTTCTAGATTAAGGACTCCCATTCCCATTTAAAATTCATACTTGCCTTTGAGAATAGTGCCAAAATGCACCAACATAAACACACACCAATTCACAAGATCCCTGATGTGTACCCACAGACCTAGGTGAGGAATCTGCCTGGTATACAGTGAAAGAAAAGGAAGAAGAAAGAGAAGAGGGAAATACTTGGGAAACACACAAGCAAGACATAACTCTATTTCTCAAATTTTAAAGTATGTACGAATCAGCAGTAAATCTGGTTATAAGGGAAATTTGATTCAGAGGGTCTGAGAGTCTGCATTTCTAACAACCAAAGATAAGAACGACATGGCAGGATGCCAGCTTTGAACTCCACAACCATCAGGCATTCACTTCTGGAGGCAAATGAAGACACCTAAGTAACTGAACAGGCCGCAGAGCCTTGAACGGGGCCTTACTTGGCAGGGATGTATCCGTGTGCGTGTGGAGTCTGCGAGTCCCAGGCCTGGCATTCGAGTCCGGACATGGTCTTGGAGACTTTGCCCTCGTAATGTTCTCCACTGCAATGCATGCATTCTTCTGAGCAGCGTGGGAAAGAAGGAGGAAAGGGAGGAGCAAAACAGTGAAGACGAGACCCCACAAGAAATGTCTCCCAGAGGCCTGGCCATGCTCCCATGTGGTTTCCAAGAATCACGGGGAGTAAAATTGGCTCAAGACTCAAAATGTTCTATTACGGTCCAAAAGGTCATTCTCTTTTCAAATGGTTTATTTACCCTATTTTGGTCAATGCCACCTCAACTAATAATGGTCATGACCAAATTCAGAAGCTCCTAACTGCCTTGTCCTTGCACCGAGAGGCACAGTTCCCGGGACGGTGACCATAGTCCCAGCAGTCTGCAAGTACTCTACTATGATTTTTAATTTTTCTTTTCTTTTCTTTTCTTTTCTTTTTGGTTTTTTGAGACAGGGTCCCGCTGAGCTGCCTCGGCTGGCCTCACACTCGCCATCCTCCTGCACAGCCTCCTGAGTGGCTAGGATTAACCGAGAGTCCTGCTGTGCTTGGTCACAAGATAACTTTTAAATATTGGGCATCTTGGTTTCAATAATCTTTAGAAAGTCTATGAAACCATGCTGATCATCCGCGTAACTGCAGATGCATTGGAACCGCATGTTAGGTTTTCTTGCTGGAGCCCGTGCCTGTGTCCCCTTGTAGAGTGACATTCTCTTTTTACGTTGGGGAGAAGCATGACGGGCTGTTTTTGGCTTTTTAACTTATTTTCAAACCGAAACTTTGATTTGGAAATGCCAAAGTCACATGGTGGGGCAGAGTAATATACAACTGTGACTTTTACAGGATCATAAAACAGATGCAGACTTGACATAAAAATCACGCATTTGTTGTACCTCAAGGTCAAATGGCTGATGACATAGTGTCCAAATAAAGGTTTTTTCATGGCTCAAATAGATTAAGGACATGAACTGAGGTGTCATGTGATACAATGTTCACATGGTTGCATAAAACCCAGCTGGTTCGATTTCCCTTGCTCCAATAAATATGCCTGGAAATATGAAATAAATTTTTTCCAGTCTGTTTTCATGTTTCAAGCACTTTTAAATAGATTGGTTCACTAAAATAAAGGATTTTTGATGCCAAAACTGGTTCATTGCCTAGCTTCAACTAAGCAGCAAAATCTCTCACATTAAATTAATGTCGTTTACTTGAATTGTATTGATTTTGTAGGTTTAATTTAGTATTTAATTGGGAACCTGCTTGGAGTGTTATAGTTTGTGAGAGTTTTAAGCATACGATTGACAGACTTTACATCTAGCTTTAAATGTGTACATGTCAAATTAGCATTGTAGTAAAGACTTCACGTCGACACTGGCGTCTGAGAAGGCTGTGCTCCTTCCCAAGGGACAAAACATTACTAATTGCAACATTAACTGATTATTGATAATACCCAGGGGAAGTGGCTTTACAGACATTGCTTCTCAGGTGAAGGGCAGGCAGGAAAGCATTTTCCAGCACCATTTCTCACCCTCGCATTCGGGAATGTCGCAGTACTCGAATCTCTTCTCAGGGTCCATGGTGTAGCACCACGGACCCTGCTGGTCGTTGTCCGGGTTGCGACAGTAGTTCTCCTCCAGGCCCTCTGCGGGGAACTTGTCAGGAGAATAGCTGTGGAGGACGAAGAGGAGCACGTGGCTGATATTCGGAAGGCCAGCAGGCAGTGGGTACGTGGGGACAGGATACTATGTGTCCCCACCCGGGGCCTGAGCACCCGCTATCCCAACACACTATGGCCAGCGGCTGTCACGCCTGAGCGGTCCGTTTGCATTTCTCTGTCGACACCGTTTCAGGTACAGTGGCTGATGCTGTCATCGCCACGTTGACAGCCGAGCCTTAGAAGCAGAACCGACGCAACGTTCCCTCAGCCCGTAGAAACAGAGGCCTCCGTTCATTCCAAACGCCCGCTTTCCGCAAGGTCCCCTTCTCTCCCTCCAAATAACCGAAGGGGCTACCATTCTGTCGGGTGAACTTCGCACCCAGGATCACACTAGAATCTTCCTGGACATTCTCTCACTTACACTTAACAAAAAACCCGCCCGAATGGTGTTATCCCTCTTTCATAGTCGAGAAGGCTGAGCGTGGTCACGTGAAGCCAAACAGACCACGCCTGGCTCCTGACAGCCCGGGAGCAGGTTGGGCTCTCAGGTCCCATCCCAGCAGCCGAGGCGAGTTTGGATGGGGTCGGGGGAAGGAGCTAGACTCGTTTTCCACTGTAGAGATGAGTTGCTGTGTAGAGGTAACGAATTAGATAAAAAGCACAAGAACCTGTCCAAAAAGACAGTCTCGGGTTCTTCTGGGGCCTGTCTCAGGAACTCCCCACCCTCTCAGGCCTCAACTTCCGCAGCTGGGTGAGCCGGGGTCTTCTACCTGGCGGCCTGAGATCTGGACGTTGGGTTGAATCTTTTACTCGATCTAATGGGGACCTGCCATCTGCTCATCTGCAGAGGCACTTCTTTGGGGGTGGGTGAGGGCAGGGTCATGGACACTGACTTCCTATTTGATCAGCTTTAATGCCGCCTGACACCACGCTGGGGAAAGAGCAAAGCAGAGTGACATAAAATGACAGGTCCTCTGCGAGAGTTGCATGTCGTTCTCTCGTCTTCTGGAGTGTTGCTCCATCGTGGTGAGGGGACTGTGGTGAGAGTCCCAGCTCAGCGTGTCTGAGCGACACATTCAGTCCTAAACATCATTGTATTTCTATTTTCTCAGGCTCAGCCTCAAATTCGTAGTTTTCTTCTTCTTTTCACTAGGCCTCCTTCCATGATTTAGGTATTCCAGAAAACACTATGCACGTGAGTAAATAGAAAGCAGCCCCTTGGGCTTTCGTGCTGTAAATAACTGAACTGTTCTCACCTGCCTCAGAGGGGCTCTCTGCTCACTCAGGTGCGCAGGTGTGAGCTGCGAGTGCCGGGGTTACTCTGAACGCAGTGGGTGAACCCAGGGCAAAGGAGAGAGACTTACTTGGGCTTGTGGGGGAAACTGGCACTCCACTTTTGACAGGCTGTGCCACTCTTTGTCCTGGACACGGTCCCTCTGTAGTTTTTCCCATTCCCAGTCTTGCACTCTGAAAGGTACACTGAAAGTCCACACGGTGGTCAAAAACACAAGCAAGAAACTCAGGAGAAAGCTCTGCACACCACAGTCCCACCCACAGAAACCACCTGCAGAGCAGACAGCAGCCTCCTGCTGTCCAGAACCAAGCCGTCTGCACCCAGCAAGGGGCGTCTCCTGCCTAGACCCAGCCATTCGAAAGCTGTGTCCTAGCCATTCCATGAACTGGGCTCCAGGAAGGAGCTGGAACACAGGTGATACAGCACAGGCGAAGGCCTACCCTTGTGGGGCTCACACCCAAGTGGAGAGAGGCACCACTGGAACACACTGAGATGAGCCAACTTTACAATGATAGGCACGACAGAGAAAATGAATCAAGGGATGAGACAGAACTACAGGACAAGGATGGGGCTTTTTAGATGTGTGTGTCGGCGGGTGGAGGCAGGCTTTTCAGAGGCCAGAAGAAATCCAAGCCACTTCTGTTTCAGGTTCCTCAAAATATGAAAAAATGCCAAACCAGGTTCTGGAAATGTGTCTGCTTTAAATGTTCCCAGCAAATGTTCTCAACCAGCCTCCACTTAACCAGCTCACCAGTTAATCAACAGGGTTCAACCTATCTTTGAAATAGCTTGGTGCCCACCTGGGGCCCACAGTGACAGGGTGGCCCCGTCTAGTGCGTCACCCACTGTGTCACCACGAGGTGGGTCCTGTGTCATTCATTGCTATCGCCCAGCTCTCCTTATGATCACACTAGCTGGCGGTGATCTCTATGCATTTGAAGGGGAAAATCAGAAAAATCCACAGGCATTGGAGAATCAGCTCCACTCAGTGATGAGGGAGCGGTGCCCCGAGGGGACACTCCCGAGCAGCACCATGCCAGGAAGGCGGAGCACGCCTGCTGGACCCAGAGTCAAAGGAAAACCTCTGCTCTGCAGGACAGTCGCCGAGGTAGGCTGTATTTTCAATGAAGATATATAAACTTAAATGTGGACTCCTACATCCTTTAAAATGCCCCCCTTTACCCAGGTGTTCTCATTCACCCTGATCAGTCGCCTGGGGAAAGAGCTTCCCACACAACTCTAGCCAAAGAACATTTCCCCCACACCACAGAGAATGAGGGCCGCGGGATCTTCCCGGGGATGTCCTACGCTGGCTGATGACACTCATCAAAGGCGTGAACTCGCGGTTCCTGGGAAAGGGAGGCCCAGGGCTTAGGGAAGACTTTTGAGAGGAGGTGATGCTTGAGTGGAAACCCAGGAGGTGAGAGGGCTGGTGTGGCGAGGACAGAGGTGACGGGTTCTGGGCAGAAGTGGTGACCACTTCACACTTGGAATGACAGAAATAAGCAGCAGTCCTTATGTAACACTGGGCTTGCCTCGCACAGGGTCTGCTGGCATTCCGGAACCATTTGGGATTGGCGCTAAGTGCCTTCGGAAGGACTTAAGGAAGAAATGGTGCATTTTAGAAAGATCACTTGGGCAGCTTACAAGCAGGGGACCAAACTGCAGTGACCCTGACCCAACATGACAGTGGCTTGGCTCTGGGGTTGGCCATGGAGATGGTGGCAGGTGTAAATGTGATCTGACACAGATTGTTCCCAGCAAAACCCTGGATGGTAGGCTAGCAGTGGGTCCATATTCCACAGTAAAGAACCAAGGATCGAAAATGACTGACTTTTGACTTTTTTTGCCTCACTCTTGTTTGTCTGTCCCCACCAGAGTTTGCATAACCTTTGGCTCTCTTGAAAACAAGCACACCAAGCCTTCAAACTTCAGACTTCAAACTAAGCCTAACAGGCACCCCAGGTTCCTTCTGGTTAACAATTTACAGATGACATATTTAAATCCTAACATTTTGTCGAGAGAATTGCCACCCCCACGTCTTTTTAATCTGATGGATAGTAGGTGATCCTATTTATCTTATCCTTTACCTGCTATTTGTAAGAACTAATAACTTTAACAGGTAAGGTTTAGATTTAATCTGTACTTGGATCTCAAGAATTAAAGATAGAGTAAGGAAGAGCGATCAAGAGGGGTGCAGCCCACGAAACCTAGAAACTGAACAATGTAGAGCAGTAACCCCAACCTAGAGGAATACTTTTTAGAATCTTATTTATGGTTTGTGGTGAGACTAGAAACAATGTTTCAAATCACTGTCAAGAACACAAGAAAGCAGAAGTATCTTGTCTTCCTTAGCACCTGTAATAAAGAATATTTGGAGAGCCAGATTGTAGTTAATGGTTGCAGTGCCTGGCCAGCACCAGAGTAGAGGAGAGGGTTATGAAATGTCATGCATTCATTTAAATCTCCATATGTAAGTGCTCTTAAGAACGGCACTTCGCATCCCTAAAAAGACACGCAATTTCCCTTAAAATCCAGACCATCTCACCTCCTAAACTATGAGACTATTGCTCTGCATTTTAAAAGGAACTGTGATTTTTGCACATTTTCAAAAGACAAGTTTGAGTCTGAGGAAAATATAGACCATGACCCCCCCCCAAAAAAATTAATAAGTATTTTCGTCCCCAGCCAAATGTTATCAAGATTAAAAGTATCTCGTATTTCCATTGTCCTAGGCTGTATTTCAGAGGCTGGAGCCCAAACACCGTGGTCCCCTGCAGAACAAGGGGACAAGGTCATGAGGAGCTGTTAACTCCCCATCTCTCTTTATAAATAAAGTTTTGAATCTTATTTTCGTGGCCAGAGAGATAGAAGTGATTTTGTAAATCCAGTCCTTTCATTTCTCACACAAGAAAAATGAAACCAAAAAGTCATATGTTCAAGTTGACAGGGCTGTTCAGGGAGGAGAAGGGGGAGGGAAAGGTACGCACTTCTCTTCTCAAATAAAACGACGTCTCTCATCCTAATGATGGAGGAGGACTTGCTGTTCTCAGCCATGATCACACAATGCTGCTCTTTGCTGTGATACTGGAACGACCTGCGGAGGAGGAGGAATACGAGAAGACTCTTCTTCAGTTAAGGGATGCAAACATTTACTCATGGTAAGACCCTTGAGCAATAACCACAACTGTTTTAGGAGCAGGGAGCTCAGAATTGGTGCCTTTCATAGTGGAAGGACTGCAGAAGCACTCCTGGCTCTTGTCATCTGGGGTGCCTTGTGACTGTCTGCACAAGTTGCTATAAAGTGTGACACTCCTCCCTCCTGTTGTCTCTTGGGCTCCCACTTGGCTTCTGCTTTTCCACCATGCTGTGGCTCATCACGAGACCCTTGACTGGTACAGCCACCAGGTCTTGGAAGTTCAGCCTCCAGAATTGTTCACTTAATAATTTTTTTTTCCTTTTTGAATTACCCGGTCTTGGGTAATTTGTTGTAGAAACAGAAAACTGTCTAAGAAAACCTCCCACCTCCCTTCCCCAATCACATGGTCCTGCCAAGGTTGCTCAGCCTGGCATTCAAGGCCATGCACAGCTGCCTGTCCAGCCCAATCACCTGTGAGAAGCCTTTACTGTGATCAGCTCAGTGCCCCCTGGTCCCTCTCACAAGCTCAGGAACCACCTCTTCTGCACCAGGAACGCCTCACTGTCTTGGTGTTCAAGACCTCAGCCACCCTCAATGTCCAGGTCAGCTGCCACCTCATCCCTGAGACCTCTCTACCTATCTCGACAGAGTTGTTGTTCTTTTCTCTGAACCTCTGTAGCACATGCATCAATTATGCCCTTAGTGATATCTAGGGCTGCCTGTATATTTTTTAAACATTATTTCTGATTTCTTTGCACCATAAATACAAAAGAGAAGGCACCGGATCTAGTGTCCATACTTCCTTCCTCCTTCTGCTCCATGTAGGACACTTTGATTCATATGATCCTCAATAAATCTTTGCTGATGGTCAGTTAAAAACTGGAGCTTGGAAGAGTAGTTGCCCATGTTGCTGTCACAGGTAAACATAGATACCTTCCTGTAAGCCATTTTCTAAAGGGGCCACTTTTAACCTTAAGACGTTGTTATAGCTTCATACACTGTGAGCAAATTGAGGTTCAAACTCTAGTCCCGTAAATTCTCTTTTTCCCTTAAATTGTATTTTTGTTAATAAATCCATGAGCAAATTTCTTGCCATCAAAACGGGTGTCACAAACAGCAAGGTTCCTGCACAGGAGCAACAACAGTGGCAATACCTGCAGATAAACTCCGTTTCCTCCTCGCATCTCGCGGCGCACTCCTGTATGCTCTGTGCTCCTAGGTGTTTCTTGGTGACACTGGACAGTGAAGCCCCTTGGGTGTTTACATAGTCATCCAGGGAGACGCCTTGACCTAAAAATGGAAAAGTGGAACAGCTTGATCGATGTGTTGAGCCCGCTGCGTGATTACCATGGCTTTCTCATCTATGTGCTTGATATCTGCCAAATAAAACTGGCCGTGTTATTGGCAGCAGAATGGGGTGTCGTGAATAAAAATGCTGAGTCAGGAAAACAGTTCCAGTAAGGCTGCGTATTTACCCTAAGGGAACGCCTGGACGGATGGGTCGGAGCAGTACACCGATGCTACTGCTGTGCTAACGGACACGAAACTTCCAGAATGAATCTGACCCGTTTGCTGTTGACTATCCTGTCGTGATGAGCCAGTAAGACACCATCGGTGGCAGCTGCATTGCCAAAACTGATATCGGTTTGTCCATCCCTGGGAATAAGTGGGACTCGGAGGCCATTGTTTGATTTATAAAATACATATTTTCCAATAATATATGACTTTTATCTATAATGATGATGATGGTGTCTGGCATTTCACAGAAAATTGTATAAAAAAAATGCAGAGCCCAGGAAAATCCTGGCCTTGTTTTTTCTGTGAGAGAAAGTCTGAGGCAAAGAGACTGTTGCTTCTCCCTTGTCACCTCAGAGTGTGCCCCAGGGACCTTCCTTCAGTCATGTTCCCACACACTGCTTGGCGGCCCTGTTCTGAGGCTGCACGGAGCTCCTGGCATGGCTTTGCAGCTGTGACCTAAGCCTGCAGGCCCTCGCTCCCATCTTTCTGATGTAAATGCTAGTGATTTTCACAGGAGTGAGGCCACAAAGAGGTTAATGGAATTAAAATAGGGAAGTTTCCATGAAATCAGGCAACATGCAACCTTGACCATGAGGGGAGTGGTGGGGCCAGAGCCAGCCTGAGCAGGTTAAAGAGTGACCAGGACAGGAAGTGGCAGCTGCAGAAGACAGTGCTTGACACAGTTGCCATCCAAAGTCCACCCTCTCCACCTCCTCTGCTGCTTCTTCCTTCATCAACTTAAGATGCTCCACGTTGGAAGGAAGGACTATTGAAAGGGATGTTTGGCCGATGCACTTCAAACTTTCCAAGCACTTGGTAAATATATAAGATCATGGGGAAATAGGCACTCGGGGCCCATAACCTATTTCTTCATCTTTGCATTTCTTCAATTCGAATTCTTATTTTCAAGAAGAGTTGTGCTTTGGTGAATTGATTTGAAAAACACATATTAAATCTGTAAAGTGTATCCTACAAGGAGTTAAGTTAACCTTCGGGAAGAGTTATTGGGAAATGTACAAGAGCAGGCCACCCACGATATTTAAAAAGAGAATTTTCCCTCTTATGTCATCCTTGAATTAAGTTAACGTTAATGATGTCACATTATTATGTTTCATAGCACATAGCTGTTGAGTTCCACCTTAGGAGCTGACGTGCCGAAGAATCATCCCAAAGGAATAATTTATTTTTTCCCCAAATCTTTTTTTTTTTTTTTCCTTTCTCTCACTCTTATTCCCTGCCAGGTTTCATCTAGCAATGAGATAAAGTACAATTTTTTGACAAAAAAATTAAACAAATCTTTTAGTAGGAAAAATATTTTTATATTACAGACTAAATGCAGATGTGTATTGCTATCAAAGCAATGCATTTTATGATAACATAAGGCTCTTTCATCACTGGGTGTGTGTGTCCATGTATGTGTGCACACACATACTTGTGTGCGTAAAAAAAAAAAAACCTAAGGGTTTGTGAAGTGCAAGATGTTTATCCACCCTCCCTGAGCACTGCTATTAAAGCAAATGCCTTTTTCTCCCAGTCATTTCAGTGCACTGGAAAGATGAAAGTCACATCATAGAGAATAAGAGCAAATACTTTCCTTTCAAGAGAGATTATGAAAGAAATTCCCATCCTAGTTGGTTGACACATGTCAATCCTGTTGCAGAGAAATTCATTCTAAGCTTTGGGTGCAGTCTCTAGGCTCAGAGTGCTCCTAGCCCTCACTTGCATGGTCTGAAGTAAAATGCTCACACCTGGTCTCACACACACACACACACACACACACACACACACACACATGCACACACGCACATTTCCCACAACTCTCTTTTTGTTCAATCTTCTCCTTGTTAGTTCTTCAAATGTCTCCCACTAAATTCAAATGTATTTGTCTGTAAAGCACAACCTGTAAAATGTATCTGGTGATCTATAGATTGAATTTCAAGTATCTATACATTAATATGAAGCACTACTAGGGTAATGTATGATCACATACACAAAACATCTAAAACAGCACATCTATAAACTACAGAAGATACATGGGTGGTTGCCAGGGCTACAGATTAAGGAAAACAGCTAGGGAGCACGGAATTTTTTTGAGGGTAATGAAACATTCTAGACTTTACTGATGGGTTGGACAACTTTGAATGTGCTGGAAACCACTGGACTGCGTGCCTTAAGTGGGCAACTTGTATAGCACAGGAATTATGTCTAAATAAGCTGTTAGAAAAACAAACTGCCACACAAGTTTTAAATGTAACTTTTTTAAAAAAAGTTTTAAGTGCAGTTAGAAAAGGGAGAAGAACACTAGTTTCCTTCTTGGAAAGCTCTGGCTTAAATCCAGGTTTCTTTACTTCCCTGATCTCAGAGTTTGGACAGTGAGCAAGTAACATTATTTCCTAAGTCTTGACTCCCTCATCTAGAAAAGGGGGATCAATAAAAATCCCATCTGTACCCGTAGTAAAATAAGCTCTCATTAGTAAAACACACATTCACACACACACACACACACACACACACACACACACACACACGTGTGTGTGTGTGTATGTGTGTGTGTATAAAATGTGATTGGTCTACCCCAAACTCTAAGTGAATATTTATGATGTATGATTATTGCATACATCATTTCAAAAACTCTGCACGTGACTTCACCAGATATGAACAGGCAAATATATACTTATGAAGTTTTCCTTCAACCAAAACAAATAGAGAAATGGTACTTCACACTGGTTAAAGAATAAAATATACTCCGACAAAATATATATATATATATATATATATATATATTTCAAGAGATATTTTGTTGCTTACATTTGGAAGTGATAGAAATATGGCAGCTTAACAAAAATGATAAAAATTAATTCAGCTGAGAAGAACCAGCAAAGCGACTTTTCTTCAATGAAAATTGACGTCATGTGGGCCCAGTTATTTAGATTTGAAAAGTTACCCATGAACTTCTCTGCCCATTTATTCTCCACACCCTGACATTCTTCAGAGGGACATTAAATTAATATCTTGAAGAATTCCTTGACCTAGATTTTGAAACTGAAAAACTTATGAATCAGGTTTCATTCAATGAGTTGCTCATAAAACTATAGTGTATCTATTTGTTATAATACGTTGTTTGGAAAATGTAATGACTGAAGTGAAAAGAAAAGCTTACCTGATTTCAGAAATAAGAGAAGCAGAAGGACTACCTCCTTGCGTTCCATGTTGGGACTGGCCAGCACTGCCTGGGGGACAGTGTGTCCCAGTCCCGAGGTGCCGATGGCTTACATGAGCGCAGAGGCATCCGCGATCGAGATAGTCAAATGAGGTTAATTATTCTCAGAGCCCGGCCACTGCGCTCAAAGGGGCAAACATCACCTTGAATAGCGGCTCTTACAAAACATTTGAGAGAAGCCTGCAAGAGATGCTGGGAATCAGAGCCACGCCCCCATCCACTCCAGGCTGCTTCCTTTCTCCTCTTTCCTCCCCTCTCCCCAGGCCACATCATCCCCACTGCCTCTCCTTTCTTTCCCTCTTCTTTCACTCCCTTTCTTCTGGGGGAAAAAAAGAAATCATAATGGGAGCTTGCACTTGCTGAGTACTTTCCATGAGCCCGACGATTCATCCCACCTCTAGCACACTGTGTTATCAGGGTTCCCAAATCAAGATGCAGGAACTGAGGCTTCCCAAGGCTGCCCAGCAACAGCGGGGAAAACAGACGCTAATCATTAGATTACCAATGACATAGGGCATTATCATTAACTTCTTCATGCCCTGCCACACAGAGCTGAGATTGAGCATAAGTAAAAATATTTTATTACAATCAAAATTTCTTTATTCCCAGGGGTCTCCTGTGTTTTGTAAATATAAATTCCTGTTGTTATTTTATTTAAATTAAATTTACTTTTAAACTGATACATAAAAATATAAAATTGTATGTATTAATGGAGCCACATGACATTTCAATACATGCATATGTCATGTGACATTTGTGAGTGTGGGGGTTTTGTTTTTGCAGTGCTGGGGATCACAGAGCCTTCTGCATGCTGGGCTGAGCTACCTCCCAGCTTGGCAATGACTAAATAGACCCACCTACCTCCTTAAGCACTTATCATTTTTTCATAACTATAAATTACATTACAAAATGTCAGTTTATGCCCCAAATTTACAGTGCAATATCTTCTCATCCTCATGAAATGAAGCAAGAGTCGTGGAATTCCATTGAGTCAGTCTCAGATATAATTGTTGAATCTGTACTTTTCCCTGGCTAAAGGTGGGAATGACCAGGTGGAGCATGCTGTGAAACCCTTATTTCGATGTTTGGAAATATTTAGAAATAAACTGATCTCTCTGATTTTAAGTGTAAAAAGAGGACAAAACGCATTCACTTCTCTTTCCAGGCTACCAAATTCCTTCCCATGTTAACCAGCGTAAGATCAAGGCAGGTGCCAGAGGGTCTTAGTGGACCTCTTGCAGAATGCCTTAGGCCAGAGCACTTGCAGAACACTGAAGAACCAGAGGAGGTGCCTTGAGTGGCCTGGCCTTCTCCCCTCACTCTCTCCACCACCTGCCTCTGTTCCCAAACACCTGCTGCCCAGTTCACTAGAGGGGACAGAGGTGGAGCAAGTTGAGAAATCAGTAGCAGTCGGACTTTTTTTTTCCCCCCTTGAATTCATGTCTTTCAGGCAGCCAGTGTTGGTGTGTTTGAGAAAGTTCTTCAGCGGGGACAGATTCCACTAAACATCTACTGCTTCCAGTGTGTGTTTATTTCCGCCTCAGTAATGGTGCTTTCAGAAATTCTGCACCTGCCTAATCTTCCTTTCCCTGGTACCTTTGTTTTTTATTTGGGTGGTGTTAGTGTGCCTTTTGCCCTGCCGCCTTACCCTGGGAGTTCTAGAATGCACTTGATTCTGCAAATGTTACTTCGTGAATCCGGTGGCCCTCCTGCAGACTCCTGGACTCTGCGTTCTTCTCCACCTGCCTAACATTTCAGCATCAAAAGTGCAAATAACCACTACAGGACCACCCAGGTCAGTAGCATGCAAAGACAAGAGCAAGAAGATGTAGGTTTGTTTCACAGCGTGGGAGATGGACCTGGGGCCCTGTTCATGTTAGGTAAGCCCTCTACCACTGAGTTATGTCCCAAGCTCTTATTTAAAATTTTATTTTGAAACAGGGTCTCATTAAGTTGCCCAGACTGGTCTCAAACTTTCCATTCACCTGCCTCAGCCTCCCCAGTAGCTGGGATAATATGCATGTACCACCAGGCTCTGCAAGAGGGATGTATTGCTCAGGTATCACCTACGGTGGGTACATGGAGACTTCCACATAGTATTGCCCCACCTGCTTTAGTGTCTTAGGCACAGGAAGGCATAATGCAATGGAATATCTAGTCTGTGCGCAAGAATCCCGACTGTGCTCTTTGGGGGATTTTGTCCATGACCGTAAGGATAACTAATTCAAAACAAGTCATTTCCTAACTGTAAGAATGGAGAGAGAAATATCACCTCCATGACCATTAGGTTGCATAAATACTGAGGTTTATGTGTTCTGAGTTCCATTCACAGAGCATTTGTTGAGCTTTATTGTGTCCAGGGTTGTGTTAGAATCTGTTAGCATTATAAGAAGGGCAGGTCAGTCTCTGCTCTTCTCCACTCTCCATTCTAAGGGAATTCATGCACCTAAGCTTTGTAGAGATTCTGCTGCTGGGCTTGTAGCCAGAGACGAGGACATACAAATAAGATAGGAGAAGAAACAGTCTCTCTCCTTGTCTCTGCCCCGCCTAGGGCCTGAACCAAGACCTAGCAGGTTCTGAAGAAAGACTCATCTGGTCTCTTCCAGCAATTCAATGGCAAATTCCTCACATGACGCGTCAAAAGCACATGAACAGTCAACTTCCCCAGGAGAATTCACCCTGTGTCTCACCTGAGGTGGAAGCCACAGCCTGGTCCTGACACCCCAGGTGACATGGCTTCAAGCAGGTGACTTGCATTGCTGGCCTGATGCACGCACCTGTCAGCTCCTTTCCACGTGGACTTGGCCCCTTCCTCTGGCTTCAGGCTCTGCCATCTGGGATTGTCATTCGAGGGCAACTCCTTTTCTCTCTGGGAGCATCTCTGAAGAGCCCAATAAAATATGTCGTTTCAAAATGAAAACGGCAAAGAATTAACTCATCTACTAGGGACTCATGCACAGCATCCCTTTCTGGTAAGGGTTCTTGGCAAGTTCATCTTTGCCTGGTGCCAGTGTTTAGGTTGGTTTTATGAATTGTTGTCCTGGTCAGATCAGCTGGGAAGCGTGTTCTAATTAATTTGGAAGTGGCCGTTATTCTTTATCCCACCTTTATCTCGTGTTTGCTAGCCTTGGTTCACCAGCCCCTTGGACTGGTAGTGAGGTGCTTATCGGCCCTCGCCTCCGGGAAAGAGATCGCAGGCTGCCCCGTTAGCACAGTGGTTAAAATGTAACTGCAAGGAATGCTTTCTGAGACTGGCTTCTGTGTTCAGCAAGGTGACGTTTTCTAATTGGGTCGTGCTTAAAGAAACCCAGATGTCCACTCATCTTGGAAACCAGCTAACTTCCCTGGCCTTCCCGTCAGTCTTATCCAGTGCTTCAGAAAAACATCAGCAGAGGGGAAGAAGGAGCCATTGTTAGGTGGCTTATCGGCCCCAGATAAGTCGGAGAGCAGCAGGGTCCTCCCGCTGAGGGTGCACACTCACTGTGGCAAAGGCAGAAAGCCGCCGGGCCCTCCTCCACCCTCGCTCTCTGCTCCCCAGGCTCATTGCAACAAAATTATCTCACAGTATCTGGGGGAGAAAAGACAGGTGGAAACCACTAAAATCTTTCAAGAAAAACAAAGGAGTGAGTGTAAAAGCGGGTGAGACCTGAGGAAGGTATGCGAGGAGCCCCCTACGTTGAACAGTGGTGATTTCCTGCATGGACAAGGACACAGTCCTGTGAGGGACTCCCTTGGGGGAAGCAGTTCCATGGGTACAGGGACCTGTCTGTCCTCCCTTGCGACTTCTTGGGTATTTATTATAAAAAGCAGCTATGTGTGTCTGTGTGTGTGGATATTTGGATATATGTGTTTATCAAGGCATGTTTTGACATATATGTGCATATGTTTGGCTATATTAAATGTATTTGAAGAGGACCTAGGAGATGTTTATGCTCCCAGAACATTAAAGAGAACCCCAAGTCACAGACGCACAGCCTAGGAGACTCTAAAGTGACAGAATTTCCATCTTGGGATGTGCAGACCACCCTTGGCTCAGGGGCTGGGGACGTGGCAGAGGAGCAGGCTCTCCACCTCCGTCTCTCTGGCTGGACACCAGGCTCCTAGCGAGGGCTGACAGATGCCAGCAGGGGGAGCCTCTCACCCCTACCCTGCACGAGCTCCAGATCCAGCAGCTGGGAAAGCCCGGGGCTGCTCCCTCCTCTGGGGCATTCAGGGCATCCGCCATCTCTTCATGGGCAGACACCCATGAGCCAAAGGCCCCCGGTGCCCTGGGCCCTACTGAACCCCAAGCGATGACCCGCCCCCTCCTCTCACCTGCACCACCAGCTCACCAGCTCCGCAAGTCGCATCTGACCGTCCAGGAGCCCAGGGTGAAGCTGGGGTGGGGAGTTGGCGACAGGGAGCATCTCTGCAAGCCCTGTCCTTTGGGGGGTGTTTTTCCGCCTGCACAGTGTTTGGCCGTGCTGCGGGAGGGCTGGGAATCGGGAGTGAGATGTGGCCCCAGCCTGAGGCGTTCTGTGTGGTGGCCGCGGGGGCAAGGCAGGTCTCTGAACTGGAACTGGAACAGTGAGGTGGCGAGTGCAAGACTGGCCGGGGCTGGCGTGGTGCAGGGCAGCCCTGGGGAGAGAGGAGACCCTCCAGAAGAAGTGACAGCAGGAGGCGTGGGGAAAGGAGGGGAGCAACGTGTGCACAAGGTCCCAGGGCCACCTAAAGAAATCAGGCTGACGGGGCAGGGCTCCCACGCAGGCTCCCGCACTGTATGAAGGAGGTCAGACTTGAACCAAGAATGGCAGGGAGCCTCGAAGGCCTTTGAAATCCAGGAGTGGCATAATCCCTCAGTCCACAGCACAGTGAGAAGATCATAAGAAGCGCAGGAGAGGAGGTGAGAAATGAGAAGCCCCTGGAAGGAGGCAGTGGAGAGAGAACAGGGACGGATGAAGGAGATACGTGCAAAGGAGAACTGGCAAGATCTCAGACCGACGGAGTGTGGGGACTGATGCTAAGGACTCTGCCTGAATCCCCGCCTGAGTGTCTGGCAGACGGAGATAGCAGAGGAACACAAGGGAGGGAGTCAGATGGATTAACTGGAGACTAGTTATGTTTGGGAACCTATGGAAACTTCCAGGAGGTGACCGTCTATTCAATACTAGAGCAGGGGCTGGCCTCTGTTTTTGTAAATAAAGTATTACTGGGACACAGCCCCACCCATTCATTTAGAGGTAACTGACAACAGCCCAAGGGGAAAATTGACAGCGTGGGTCTAGAGATGCCCAGGGAACAAGATGTCAGAAAGGCAGCCGTGGGCCAGGAATCCAGGAAGTCGAGAGCGCCGCACCAGTGGGCCCAGAGACGTCGATGACCCAGATGCCGCCATCTCCACTCCCACCCAAGCCTACCTGCCCGTCACCACCACAAACACAGAAACCCCGGAAAACGCTTTTCTTAAACAAATTCCTAATCTCCCTCCCTCTATGACACTCCTTTCCTGATATTTTTGGCTGTGAGTTCTTGTATTATCTCTCATATAATAATGATTGGGTAATATATTTGATGAGAGACGGAAAAAATAGTTGATCTTTTCTTGAATGTTGATTATCAATAGATTTTAAAAGCTTATTTTAGCTTCGTAACTCACTACTGATGATGACAAAGAGTTTTCAGGAGTGTTGACAAATTCAGGGAAAACTATCAAAATTGTGTGTGTGTGTGTGTGTGTGTGTGTGTGTAACGATTCCCACAGACTAGCTTTGCACACTTCAAATCCACACGTCGTGTCACATCAAGATGCAACAGGAGGTCCTGAGTCTGGACTTCCAGGTCACCCTCAGATAACTCAGCCCGGGCTTGGCTTTGTCATCTTCTCTGAAAATGTGTCTCCATCCATTTATGTTCCTCAAGTCATCCTTTTCTATGGCTCCCCTCAGTCCTTCCTCTCCCACCTGCTCATGGCTCAGATCCTTGGGGTTTGCTGTCCCAAGTAGCTGCAGGCACATGTCTTCTGCTGAAGGTCGATCAAGAGAGCAACCCTCAGACGGTGTCAGAGCCCCCAGTCTGACTGTGCCTTGACGAGGTGAAGGGCCCCCAGGAATGGGCTCTGCGCTCTCACATGGGACGGTCAGGACTCTTCAGGATTAAGGATGAAGCTTTCAGGGGAGGCAAGACAGCCAGCGTGACTCTCCGTGCTACCAGGTTAACAGCCAGACAGAAGAGTAGGAGAAAAGCGAACCAGGCTTCAAGGCTACAGGAGTGAGAGACGCCACCAGGAGTCAGGAGGTGGGCAAGTCAGCTCGGCCTTTGGAGACTACATGGGCGGCAGAAATATCAAGAGGTGCCAGGCCTGATGGCACACGCCTGTAAGCCCAGCAATTCCGGAGGCTGAGGCAGGGGGATCGCCAAGTTCGAGGCCAGACTCAATGACTTAGCGAGGCCCTAAGTAACTTAGCAAAATAAATAATAAAAAATAAAAAGTTCTGGGAATATAGCTCAGTGGTAAAACTACTTTCGCCCTGAGTTAAATCCCCAGTACCAAAAAAAGAGTATCAAAAGGCCAGAGAAGACAAGGCCACTAACATGAAACCCACTGAGACTGGACAACAGCTGCCCTATTCTAAAAAATTGTATTAGGGCTTTCCCACTGATAAGGAGTGGCTCACCAAGGTAACCTGCAGGTCGTGCACCCTGTTGGCACAGTAGAAGGCACACCATGGGGTGGAGGCCTGGGATGTCCTGGGCGTGTCACATGAAGAAGCACGATGGGGAAGAGGCCAGTGCCAGTAAGCCTGGTGTGACCTAGGAGCCCGACTCCCTGCCTGCCCACAGACGCCCTGCAAACCGCACACACCTTGCCTCTGGGCCAGCCAGACCCTCAGTGTGTCTCCCTCCCGGCTCCAGCAGAGGCCCTAATAAAGCCTTGCCTGGGTCATTCTCTCTGGGTCCAATTTTAATTTCTACTGACTCTGGACCCAAATACCCAAGTTCCATAATGACTGTGCAGGAAGCACATGTGCTAATGGAGAGGTGAACAGTGACACGTTCCGTCTGTGGGTATCACAACACAGAGCTGCCCAGGGATCCCAACTGTCACCAGCTCGCTGCCATCAGCCGGCCATCCTTCCTCCACAAAGCAAGCCAGGCTCTGCTCTCTGGCTCCGAGGTGCAGGATTGGAAGGATGTTAGCACTGGCCCCACATTTTCTCTCAAACCAGGAGCCCTATGTCACAGTGTTGGGGACAGCTTTGTGCACAAGCTCCTTTCTTCCTGTGTCAGTCCACTTTCTGTTACTGTGACCAAATACCTGTGATAATCATCTTATAAGAAGAGAAAATGCATATCTAAGCTCCCATGTAATTGGGAGGTCTCAGGCCATGGTGCATCGGCCCTGTTGCCTTGGGCCTGTGGTAAGGCCACGCTTCATGGAAGGAGCACTCGACAGAGGAAGTCTCACCTCATGGCAGCTGGGAAGCCAAGTGGAAGGCAGAGGCTAGGGTCCAATGTCCCCTTCAAGAGCATACCCCCAGGGTCCTCACTCACTCCCACTAGGCCTCGCCTCCTGAAGGTTTCTTCACCTCCCAGGAACCACAGTCTGGGAACCAAGCTCTTCACAAGCAGCCTTTGTGGCATGTGTCCAACACAGCACTCCCTTGGGAAAGCCCTCCTCAGGAGGCGGGTGCTTCCCACACACTGACCTTCGTCCGTAGCCAGCCTCCTCTCCCGGTGAGCTTTGCACGCCTGCACCTCCAGAGGCATCAGAGAGTCAGCGGTCTAGGACTTTCTCTTCTGTCCCCTGGTCTAACCCGTGGATGTGAGCAGAGAGCTAGGGGGTCCTTCAACTCCACGACAGTGCTGAAGCCCAGCTGCAGGTCACCTGGGGCAGCCTCAACTCGTTCATTGGAAGCAGCCAAGTGCCAGTTCCTACTCTGCCAAAATGCTAGTGGCGAAGGAGTCCGTGCGGTGGCGGGAAAGAAACCAGGCCTGGCCGAGGAGCCAGTGGAGGGCGAAGCAGAAGCAACAAATCCAGGCAGCCCAGAGAAGTGGCTGCGGCGGGGAGAGAAGAAGCCATGCCATGGACACACTGTGAGGCCGAGGAGGGAGGCCAGAGCCCTCCCTGGGGAGAGACAGTCCCAACCGCAGAAAGGATAATGGACTGGGCAGGGACTGGGCGCTTGCTCTCCCCACGGCCGGACCGCAGGGTTTCCTTCAGGATTGCATGTCCGCCCCAGAGCACGCGGGGTGGGACAGGAGATGGAGCCGGAGAGCAGGTCTGAGCTGGCCCACGAGGACCTCCCAGGGCGAACTCACAGGGACACGGGGGCTGGCTGCGCAGCCATGCCAGAATGCACTGCAGGGCCTGCTGGCCCCTGGTTCGCGGGAGGGACAGCTGTGGCCGGGTGCATCATGGGAAATGTATCCCAAGAGACAGGCCAATTCTTTGGCCCCCAACACCTTCAACCCATGCTGTAAGTGTCCCTGCAGGGTGAAGGCTGCGGCCACTGGCCCACCTCGCTGTGTAGAATGTCTGAGCTGCCCTGGCTGGGGGTGGGGAGGGGAGGGGAGCTCGGAAGAGAGACAGCGGGTTGCTCTTCTGTGGTTGGCGGGAGTGACAATTGTTCAGTTTGCTAAAAACTGTGATTAAAATCTTGGGTTTGACTCTTCTCAAGAATTCACTTTGCCTGCCTGGCTCCTGTGTGCATCCGACTTTGCAGTCCCTGATGGTGGGCCCTGAACATTTGTGTCCCCTCACGATGTGTATGTTAAAGCCCTGAGCCCCAGTGTGACATCCCGGAGGCAGGGCCTTTGGGAGGCAAGTAGGGCCATTGAGGCCATGAAGTGGGGGAGTCCCCAGGAAGGGATTAAGGCCTTATAAGAAGAAAGCAGAGGCCTACACACGCGTGTACACACACACACACACCCACACACCTCCCCGCACAAACACAGAGGAAATGCCACATGAGAGGCGAAAGGGAAGTCAAAAACTCCGAGTCAATAGTGAGCCCTCACCAGAAACGGATCTGCCAACACCTCGACCTTGTTGGCCTTGGCCTGCCAGGCTTGTGAACTGTGAGGAATACATGCCTGTGTTTAAGCCACCAGGTCTGTGGTGTTGTGTTACAGCAGCCTGAGCTGACAAGACACCCAGTCAGGCCACAGTATGTAGGTCAGTGACATGGGGAGCAGGTCAGAGGGGAGATTAGACCGGGGCCAGCTGAATGGGCAGGGGTTCGTTGACTGGACGAGTATTGCGGATTTTAATCTAAAGGCCAGGAAGAACCACTAAAGACAGGGTGTGCCAAAAACTGCAGGAGGCCCAAGCCGCTTGGAAAATGAAAGGATGTCAATTGTGAGGAACATGAGGCCCCGCTTTTCTAGGTCTTTGGACCTTCATGGCAGAAGCAACCCTCGGATTCTTTTTTCTTTTTTTATTTAATTTGATTCATTGTAAACAAATGGGGTAAAACTTATTTCTCTGGTTGTACATGAAGTAGAGTCATACCACATGTGTAATCATACATGTACACAGGGTGATGTTTATCTCAAATCTGTTATTTTTCCCTCCCCCCCACCCCTCCCACCCCTCCCACCCCTCATTCCTCTATACAATCCATCTTTCCTCCCTTCTTGCCTCCCTTCCACCCCCCATTATGTATCAACATCTGCTTATCAAAGAGATCATTTGACCTTTGGTTTTGAGGGATTGGCTTATCTCAGCATGATATCCTCCAATTTCATTCATTTGCCTGCAAATGCCATAATTTTATTCTTCTTTATAGCTGAGTAATATACCACAGTTTCTTTATCCATTCATCAATTGAAGGGCATCTAGGTTGGTTCCACAGTCTGGCTATTGTGAATTGAACAACTATGAACATTGATATGGCTGTATCTCTGTAGTATGCTGATTTTAAGTCCTTTGGGTATAGGCCAAGGAGTGGGATAGCTGGATCAAATGGTGGGTCCATTCTAAGTTTTCTAAGGAATCTCCACACTGTTTTCCAGAGTGGCTGCACTAATTTGCAGCCCCACCAGCAATGTATGAGTGTACCTTTCTCCCCACATCCTCTCCAACACCTATTGTTGCTTGTATTCTTGATAATCGCCATTCTAATTGGGGTGAGATGGAATCTTAGGGTGGTTTTGATTTGCATTTCTCTTATTACTAGAGATGTTGAACAGTTTTTCATATACCTGTTGATGGCTTGTACATCTTCTGTGAGGCGTCTGCTCATTTCCTCAGCCCATTTGTATTCTTGGTGTAGAGTCGTGGAGCACAGTAGCCCAGGAGCACTCCCTGGATCTTCAAAGGCCCTTTCTGAATCCAACCAGAGTCTCCTGCATTGTCCGAGGGGAGAAGGAATCCAGTGAGTGGACATTCCAGTTCACAGAATTGTGTGGACATTGCTGCACTGTTTTTGTTTTTGAGGAGGAGTTGAACCCAGGGGCACTTGCCCACAGCGCCATTTTCCCAGTCCTTTTTATTCTTATCTTTTTTATTTTGAGATAGTCTCACTAAGTTGCTGAGACTGGTCTCAAACTTGCAATCTTCTTGCTTCAGTTTCCCAAGTCCCTGAGATTGCAGGTGTGCACCACCATGGCCAGCGTGGACACTGTCCTGACAGGATACACGGGAAAAGGAGAGCTCACTCATCCTGACATCGGCTCGCCGGCTCCCTTGCTCAGCTCCTCCCACAGTCAGTGGGGGAAGAGGTCTGAAGTAGACGCCTTTAAAGGCAGCACTCGGGACCATTGAGTGGTAGATGTTAAAGTGCCTGCCCAGGCAGCGGACAGATCATTGCCAACAGTGCTTAGTTTTATTTGACCTACTTTGCAAAACCAAGTTCAATACATGAGTACCTATGAGAGCTAAAGTTGACTGCATTTCATTCCTGAGAAGCCTTGCCACTTACCGGGAAATAACCAGCAGGAATTGCCATTGAAAGACTTTGAGGGATTTCTAAAATTACTTTGCATCAAAGACTGCATAAGGACCACCCTCTACACGGTGCTTGGTGGGAGGCATGTCTGTAATTCCAGAGACTCAGGAGACTGAAGCAGGAGGATCACAAGTTCAAGGCCAGCCAGCCTGGGCAACTAAGTGAGACCCTGTCTCAAAATTAAAAATGAAAAGGGCTGGGGATGTAGCTTAGGGTCAATTCACAGTACTGAGGTGGGCAGAGAAAGGGCTGCTGGCACTGAGAGCACCCGGTCCCTATGCCACAGTTCCACCAGGGAAGGGGTCGCCAAGTCCAGACGCTGTGGCAATCACTAAGAATCGACCTTCTGATAAGCAGTAAGTGGAAAAGCGAAGTGAGATGAAGACGCTGTGACCTCGGGAAGGACAAAGCATGGGTGGCTCGTTGAAACACATCTCTATTTTAAAATCCTTTCACATCACCATTAACCACTCTGTGCCAGGCACAAGCAACACTATGAATCACCCAGAGCAGAGCCCCACGCCCTGCTGTGATCACCAGATTTCTCTTTGTCATTATTATTTCACGGATCAGGACATTGAAACTCACCTGCTTGAAGTGATGCCAGTGGAAATCAGCAGAGCCAGGTTCCAACACAAACGTCTGGGTCCAGGGGACTGCTCGTAACCACACACTACAACGCACTACTGGGAAGAAGGAATCGCAATCCATAATGGTTGAGCTCAGCTGAGTCTCGGCTGCGTCCTAGGCACAATCCCTAAGCTTTCTACACGGGTCCTTTCGGTTCCTCCTCATCGCGACGCCCCAGGGAAGGCACTGATCCTGTCGTTGAGAAAGTACCAACAGGGAGACAGTAGAGAGGTCCAGTAACTCACCCAAAGTCGCACAGCCAGTAAGGCCAGATCCAGATGCTACAGGGATTCAATGCCATGCCAAGGTCTTTCAGCCCCAGGCCTTGCGGCTAACCCCTCTAGCCTGGCACCACCACCGTCATCAATGGCAGGACCCAGACTAAGTGCTTACCTGGTACTTACCTCCTTTATATCTGATCACCCTGGAAGCCCAAGCCGTGAGGCCACACCAAACAATGATGGAAAGAGCAGAATTCCAACCAGAGTCCAGGCCTGACGTGCTCTGCGTGAACCACAGGGAAGGACTGCCTGCCCTGGAGTTGGTCCCAGGGCGAACCTGCCTGGACATGTGCTACACAGTTTCTTGTATTGAGCTTACCACTTAATTGGTGCAGGGTTTTGTTTGTTTTGTCTTTAGTACAAAACAGAAGCTGAACTCTAGGAAGAGTTGTGCTGCGGATTCTTATTTCCATTGTCTGTCCACAGATCTGCACAGGGTATGTTGGTGCTCAACAAAAAAAACCTGTCAAAATTAGAGGCCAAGTCATGAATCAGCTCCTCCAGCGTTTTCTCCTGCAAAAGCCTCTCTGTAAACCTTATTCTGCGGAGCTTGCTTCTTTTGTGAGGTGGGTAAATCCTAAGACAGAAGTAGCTTATGTTACATACTAATCACGGAAAGGTTGTCTCATCCCAGGGCTTGGAGTTTTCAGAGAGTTACTGTAACTCCTTCCCCCTGGGCGATCCCACTGCCCAGAGGCAACAGCTTTGACGCACTTACATCTCACAACCAACCCACAGAAGTGCTGGCTGGGCTGGGAAAACCTATTGCTAAATAGAAGAGCAACTTAAAAAAAAAATTCTTTTCTGTAATTTGCAAACATTTATCCTCAGCGACTGTGCCTTTGAAATGTTCTGCTTTCTGAACATTGAGCAGCAATGTTTAAACAAGAGCACACACCAACAAGGGCCGGCAGGGGGCAGCAGACCACACATCTTTCTGGGACCAAAGCCCTGGGAAACTTCAGGTCTAGTGGCTTCAGGTAGCAGATAGGTTCAAGTCCTTCTGAGGCTGCAAAATCAGCAGGGAGCAGGGCTGAAAGTGAGAAGACAATCCAAAGGCCAGGGATGGAGGTGGGGTAGGCACATGACCCATTCTTGCGGACAATTCCTGCTTTCTAGTGAGGCAGAGGCTACCGGGAACCCTGGAGCCTCGGGCCAAGGCAGCAGCTGCCTGCATTCCAGCAGAGTCACGGGGACACCTCTGCATGTGGGTGGCCTCCCCTCCAGCAACGTTGCCTGGGCAGCCAGGGTCCCCACCCGGCTAGGAGGGACAGGCAGGACCGTTGCCCCACTTGGGGATAGTTTGGGTTCTCTTTGGGCCCTTGCTCCAGTGAATGACTGCGCTCCTGCCTACAGCTGGCTCCTGGACAACACCTCAGGCGGCTTGGTGGATGGTACATGTGACAAATGAGGCCAGTAAGGGACTATTTCACGTTCCAGTATGTTGAGTTGCCTCCCTGATGCTCCAAATGCTGAACTTTAAAAAAAAAAAAAAAAAAAAGACCAGGGTAGGAAAGGTTTTAGAGGATGTCCTCCGAGCACCTGTTTTAGATTAACTCAAATGCAGAGAGATAAAGGCCAGGTTCAGAAGAGCGTCAGAGAGTTTCAAGACCTGTATTTTTGGCCAGGAAAAAAAAAAAAAAAAAAAAAAAAAACCTAACACCAGAAAACCAAATATAATTGGTTATTTCTCCTCAACATGTCCAGTTTTACACTGCATGCTCCCTCTGCAAATTCACATTCTTTATGCTGTAGATGTGTAGAGAAAGCTATGTCCACAAAGCAGTTTGTGCTTATAGGATCAGATTGAACAGGCATGGTGCACATCCACCCTGGAGGGAGGTGCAGATTCCTTAGCCCAGGGTGTTCCTGTGCTATGTCTGCTGCTGGTTGCGCAGAACCCGGGTGACATGGCGACCTTTCCGCTGACCTTCAGAGCTGGCGAATTCCCTGGGGGGTGGGGGTGGGAAGCATGCACATTGGCAGATGGCTAATAGTAATTCTAACTCATTTCACAGAGGGTACTCTTAATATTTTGAAAAGCAAATTTTTATTTGGTTCCTCTTTATAGTGTGGCCAACCAGCTGGTTACTTTATAAATTGTATGGGGGTGGGGGAGGGAGCATCTTATTTCCTCTTTAAGTCTCTCTTCCCTATTTGAATAAGTAATAAAGGAGAAACTTTGCCACTCAGATCAGAGTAATAATTTCCATCCACCTTTCTGAAGCTTCAACTTCAATTACTAATATAAGCACAGTAAAAGCAAGACTTTAGAGCTAGCTGGTATGCTTAATAACTGGAATACATTTGAATTTTTAAAAATTCTATTCTTATAGTAATTTGACCCATGTGTTATATGTGTATATGTATGTAAATACATATTTTTTCTAATATATGAAAAGGCATATTATACGTTGTACTGAGTTAATACTTTTATTGTCCATGATTGACTTTTTTAAAAGTTAATATTATTGTGTCTATTTAATGTATACAACATAGTTCTATAACATACATATTCATATAGTAAAATGGTTACTATAGTGGAATAAATTAACATTTCCATCATCTCGCATAATCCCATTTTCCCTCCTATGGCAAAGCTGCTTACCTATTAGTTTAGCAAAAATCCTAGGTAGAGTACACTTTATTAAGTACCATTCTCTTACTGTACCTTAGATCTTTCAACTTCCCTAAGACGTTTTATAACTTTAAAAGTAGCTTATACATACCTGTGCAGTGACCAACAAAAGCAAAGACTGCATTTTCTGTGGTTTGGTAAACACACAAAAAGTCAAAGTAGCATTCTGCCACTTGGTTGTCATTCAGCAATCATTAGAGTCTATGGAATATGTGCTGATAAATGTAGAAGGTGCATTTGGAATTACCCGGGGGGCTGTGCCTTGGAAATTGCTCTTCTGACTAGATGGCTGGTTTGCTGTTATCATCTTTCTTACAAAGGTCTGAAACAAGCACACTACATTGGATTTAGGAAGCAGAGATTCAGCGCAGCCACAGAACCCAGCACACAGATGATCGATGAATGTCATTAGTGGTAAGGATCTGTCCCACTAGGCCAGCTGTCACTAGCTCCCTCTTCCAGTGACAGTCTCTCCATGTCTGCAGTCAGCCCCTGAATTCCTAGTCTTCTCTCAAACCAAGCAGTGCCAGAGTTCAGGTCTCCATGTCCTTCCTCAACACAGGAGCGCTTGGGGAGGCCATGTGCTCCAGGAAAATCCCACAACCAAGACAGACCACGCCCCACTTGGCTGGGGAGCCCCATCCATTCATTTTAAAAGTATCCATTTTTTTAAAATACTGTTTGTTTTTTATTAGCAACTCAGTGTGTAAACTGCACTGAAGCTCACTCCGTCCCAGCTGTGTAACCGATTATAAAGCTCATCGGATGACGTTGATGTTAGAGATGTTAAATATACAGGAAGGTGCGGAGTGAACAAGTGCTAAATGACTTTCCAACCTCCCCCCGACACACAGTTAAGTACTGTGAATGCTTTGTCATATTAACTTCTAGAAAAAGACCCAGCGATTAAATCCAATTTTTAAAAAATTCTACCCTAGCAATGACGCACATGTCATCTCAGCTACTCAGGAGGCTGAGGTAGGAGAATGGCAAGTTTGAGGCCAGCCTAGGCAACTTAGGGAGACTGGGGTGTAGCTCAGTGGTAGGTGCTGACCTAGCACGCGGGGTTGTTGGTTCCACCCGGCACCACGGCAACCACGAACTCCACTCTGCTCCTCCCATGCCCAGCCTGCTGGTCTCCTCTCCTCCCTGACACAGTTCCCCCAACCACTATCCTCATTGAACCCACTGGATCTAATGTGGTACGTTTCTAAATTGTTTTAATTTTCTTTTTTCTTATCAACTTTATATGTGCACATAGTTTAAAGAGTCAGAAAGTTCTGTGAAGTCCTGCCTTTCCTTCTGCGCAGAGATGACCACTCCGGCGCTCAGGCCGGCTCCTCGCCTCCAGTCTCCAGGGATGCTCACTCAGGCACCGCTCTCATGGGTTTTAACCTCTCCCTGTTGGCCGCCGGTGTGGTGTGGATGTGAGGTGTCCTCCTAAGGCCCGAGTGTGAAACAAGGCAAGAAGGCTCAGAGGAGAAAGGATTGGGTTCTAGCCTTAGCCTCATCAGTGGATTAATCCCCAGGGGATTAACTGAGTGGTACCTGAAGGTGGGTAGGGTGTGGCTGGAGGAGGTGGGGACGGGGGCGTGGCTTTGGAGCATAGATTCTGTACCTGGAGAGTAGACTCTCTCCCTTTGCTTCCTGGTCACCAGATGAGCTGCTTCCCTCTGCCACACTCTTCCACCATGATGTTCGGCTTCACCGCCAGCCCGAGGAATGGGGCCTGCTGGACTGAGACTCTGAAACGTGGGCCCCTAAATAAACTCTTCCTCCTCCACAGTTGTGCTGGTCAGGCCTCCTAGTCAGAGCAGCATGAATCTGACTAAAGCAACGTCCTACTCTGGAATAGTCAGATTTAGCTCTTTTTAATGCACCCCGAGAATCATGCCCCACAAACACTGCACACACCCCGCACCCACACACACCTCACACCCCCGCACCCACACATATGCCTCGCACCTACCGCATACGCCCCCCACACTCTCACAAACACCACGCACAGTGTGTGCCACACTCAAGCCACACGCAGCTCCACACGTCACACACCAGGCACACGGCACACGCTCACTCCCACACAGGGTCCTTCCCATGTCCCCAGTGTGAGTTATCGTGACTTTGGTCTCCGAAGGCTTCCTGGTTGGTGTTTATGACGACGGCGTGCTGCTGTGTCTGGGCCACTTGGCACGCTGGCACGTTTCCCCTTAGAACCGGCCAGTCTCTTCTTGGAGGTTTTTCGTGCATTCACTAAGTCTGCCCCCAATTCTCTGCCCATTTTGTGACCCTCTCTGCATGCGTCCTCGCTGGGGTGTCCCCGAGCCTGTGGCTGCTCCAACCTGCAGCTGCAGGTCAGGCTGCTGCATCGCCGGGGCCCTCTCCTCCGAGATCCGAGCCCCTGCTGTTGGACCCCACATCGTCCTCATTTTTAAGACGATGTCCCCATGTCCCTCACCAGCATCCTAAGGAACGGGACACAGAAGATATTTTTAATTGAGGTGAAATTATCATGACAAAATTGGCCACTTAAAGTGAACGGTTGTCATTGAGTGCAGCGTCGCCTCTATCTAGTTCCAACACACCGTCACCCCAAGCAATGAAATCCAGCACCCGGGAGCAGCTTCTCCCCACGGCGCCTCCTCTGCGGCCCCGGCGGCTTCACTCTGCCTGTGGAGTGGCAGCGCTTGGTCCCCGTTGTGGCTGAGAACGTTCCAGCCTGAGCACAAACCGGAGTGTGTTCCTCTGTTCATCTGCAGGCACACACCGGCCCGTTCTGGCTGTTGTCACGGGGCTATTACGAACCCTCTGCCGCAAGTGTTTGTTTGGGTACCTGCTTCCAGAAGAGTAGAGTTGCTGGGGCACTTGGAAATTCCGCGTGGAACTCAGTGGAAGTGCCAAACCGTTCCCATGGTGGCCGAACCGCTTTGCGTTTGCCATTGCCAACATTCCGATCTCTTCAGGTCCCCCGCACCTGCTGCTTTTCCTTTTGTCAAGTGTAGATGTCAGAGCTGGTGAGCAGCCCTGGTCCATGTGGTTTCATTTGCATTTGCTGAATGTCTGATGACAGCGGCCCACGTATGCGCTTGTAGGGCATTGTATATTCTTCTCTGGAGGAATGTCACGTCAAGTCCTTTACCCATTTTTAAGTCGGGGTGTTTCTTTTTGTTGTTGAGTCCTAAGAGTTCTTCATAGAGTCTAGCCCCTAGATCTTTATCTGATATATGATTTGCAGATATTTTCTCCCATTCCGTAGGGTGCTTTTCACTTTGCTGATAATGTCTTGGGTGCACAATAGTCTTTATTTTTTTTCGTTATTTTTGTATTATATCTTCCCAGATTTATTGAGGTAGACTTGACAGATGAGAATGTATATATGTAGCCGGGCACCATCGTGCACACCTGTAATCCCAGCTGCTTGAGGCTGAGGCAGGAGGACGGAGAGTTCAAAGCCAGTCTCAACAGCAGCGAGGCACTAAACAACTCAGTGAGACCTATCTCTAAATAAAATACCAAATAGGGCTGGGGACGTGGCTCAGTGGTCACATGCCCCTGAGTTCAATCCCCAATACCCCCAAAAAATATATATATAAATGTATATATGCATATACACTGTGAAACTGTTATGATAATCAAGCTAATTAAAATATCCATCATCTCACACTGTTACAATGTTTTTGTGTATGTGGTAGGAACAGCTTAAGATCAACTCTCTCACAAATTTCAAGTATACAGTACAGTACTGTTAGGTATCACCATGGATATACACAAGCTCTCCAGGACCTACTCTTCCCTTAACACCATACATGTGCCCTTGGCCAGCATCTCCCACCCCAATGCCAGCAACCACCCTTCTAGTCTCTGCTTTTGAGAGCTGGATTTTCAAAGATTCCACACTTATATGCCTTTTTATGTCTGGCTCATTTCACTCAGGTTTATGTGTATTATCTCAAAGGCAGAATTTCCTTCCTTTTTAAGACCAAGTAATATTCCCTGGTGTCTTGTGCACACCACATTTTCTTTATCCACTTATCCATCAACACACTCCCATATGGTTTCCCATCATGGCTGCCGTGAATAAGATCGCAGTGAACACAGAGGTTCAGGCATCTCTGCAAGATCCTGACCTCATTTCCTTCAGCTACATAAGCCAAGGGGGGTTTCTGGACCATAGGAGAGTGCTCTTTGGAATGTGATGCAATCTCTGTTTGGGGCACAACTTAAGAACAGACCGATCATCACTGAGGAGTCCAAATTTGAGAGTCTTTATTAAGTTGGCCAGCTGACTATCTCACACAATGCCCCAAAAAATGGCTATTGGGAGAACAGCCCTTACCATAGTGTTGTAGGGGTTCTTATTCCAAAAATCACATCAATCATAAGTGTCTGTTGCTATGATTCAAAATTATACACTAACATCATGAGATTATCGACAGAGGGGGAAGTGGGTCAAAACGACCCTTACCTAGGTACAAACTAAAGAACGGGTACTAACATCCACACAACCACCGTTCACATGGTACATTGTTTAGGAGCAATAGGAATCAAGAGAGAGCAATTCTTTACTACATAAGAATTGTCTTTTTGTATTGTTAAACACGTCACACTAAGTAACTGATGATGGGTACAGAGGCGGGGTGTTCCCATGGGAGAAGCTTTTTTCCTACATAATGTGGAGTCTCAGAGCAAAAGGGAGTCTGTTTAGTCATTTCCCTTAGAGTCTGGCCTGTGACATTCTCACGGAGCCAGATCTGTCAGCCCATCACATCTCCACGTTGCTCTCCCTGGTGGCGGTGCCGGTTTACCTTCCCACCCACAGCGAGGACCTTCTCTGCACCTCCTCACAGCCCTTGCTATCTTTTGTCTTTTTATGACTTTCAGTGCTTTTTATTGGTGCCTTATGATCGTACATCAGGTGCGTTCCTTGGGACACCGGCGTGCGTGCGCCTCACGGGGGTGGTGATTGCATTCCCGGTACCCCTCCCACCACTTCCCATCCTTGTTTCTGCTGCTCCCCTTCTGTTCTTTTTTGGCTCTGGCTCCCACATATGAGAGGAAACACACAACCTTTGACCTTCTGAGTTTGGCTTATTTCGCTCAGTGAGTTCCACCCATTTCCCAGCAAATGACATGATTTGGTGTTTTTTTACAGCTGAATGACACTCCGTTGTGCCTGTATGCCCCACTGTCCGCATCCATACACATTTGTCTCTTTGAAAATAGCCCTTCTCGCCGGTGTGATGGCACATCACAGCCTGATTTTGATGTGCATTCCCCCACTGAGCAGCAATGCCAGCAGCTTTTCACATGCCACGTGGTCACTTGTACGTCTTCTGTGGAGGACAGTTCAGATCCACAGCCCTTTTTCTAATGGGGGTTTGGCTTTGCCACTGCTTTGCTCAGATCCCTGTGTTCTGGATGCCGCCCCTCCTCAGATGCCTGCTTTGTAGACATTCCCCTTTCTCTGCGAGGTCTCTGCGCCTCATTTCCTCCACTGTGCAGCAGTGGGATGCGACCCCACTTGTTTGGTCTTGCTCCTCCTGGCCTACGCCTTTGGGTCATACTCACAGAGACGTCGCCTGGACCGTCAAGAAGTTCGCCCCCATTTTCTCCTAGTAGCTCTGTGGTTTCAGTCTGCCATATAAGTGTGATCCATCTTGAGCTGATTTTTGTACATGGAGTGAGGTAAGGTCCACTTTTGTTCTTCTGTCCGTGGATCTCTGCTTTCCCCAGCACCGATGGAAGAGGGTACACTTTCCGCATTGCGTGTCCTTGGCTTGTTGGCCAAAGATCAGCTGAACACAGATGTACGGATTTATTTTTGGGCTCTCTAGTCTGTGCCATCGGTTTTCATGCTAATATCATATTGTTTAGATTACTGTAGTTTTGTGACGTTATTCTGGTTTGGATCTGGGAGGTCCCCCAAAGTCTCCTTGAAGGCTCTGTCCCTAGTGCAGCAATGTTGGGGATTTGGGGAAGTAAGTGGATCATGAGGGTGCTGATCAGTTGACCTGATCAATACAGTTGGTCAAGTTGATTAATCAGTTAAGTTCCTTTGATTCCTATTTGTTTTCAGAGCTCTAATTATAAATGAATGTTGAACTTTGTCAAGATTTCTTTCCGCTGGATGGACTACCAGAAAGGGGTGGAAACTCCAGGCAGTGTGATTGAAGGAAGTAGGTCATGGAGTGGTATGTCCTTGGGGACTCTTATCTTGTCCCTGTTCCTCTCCTTTCTCTCTGCTTCCAGGCTGCCCTGAGCTAGCAGCTTTCCTCTGCCACACCCTTCCACCGTGATGTCCTGCCTCACTCAGGCCCAAAGCAACGGAGCTGGCTGACCATGGTCTGAACCTCTGAAACCATGAACCCAAAGAGATTTTTCCTCCTCTAAGTTGTTCTTGTCAGGCGTTTTGCTCACAGTGGTGAAAAGCTGACAAATACAAATATATTTGAGGTCTAGAAGTCTGATGCTCCCTACTTTATCCTTCTTGCTCAGGATTGCTTTGGCCCTACAGGATCTTTTGTGTTTCCACTTAAACATTAGAATTGTCATTTTGGTAGGGATTGTGTTGAACCTGCAGATCACTTTGAGTAGTGACTCTTTCAGTCCATGAACGCAGGACATCGTTCCATTGAGTCCTCTCTAATTTCTTCCAGTATTTTGCCATTTTCAGTGTGTGAGTATTTGACCTCTTTATTTCTAAGCATTTTATTCTTTTTGTGGCTCTTGTGAATGGGACCATTCTTAATTTACTTGTAAGATATTTTGTGTATAGAAACACGATCGATTTTTCTATGTTGACTTTATATCCAGCAACTTTATTGAATTCATTTACTAATCCTAAGAGTTCTGTTTTGGTCCTAGAGTTTTCTAAATACATGATCATGTCATCCACAGAGATAATTTTGCATCTTCCTTTCCAATTTAGATGCCTTTTCTTTTCCTTGTCTAATTGCTCTGGTGAGGACTTCCAACACTAGGTTGAATGGATGCCCTCACCTTGGAGTGGAAGTGAGAGGGAAAACTTTTGGGTTGTCCTCATTAATTATATGGGGAAAACCCAAAAGTTTCATATATGACATTTTCATATATGACCTTTGTTGAATTGAGGAAAATTCCTTCTACTCCTGTTCATTTTCTGAGCTCAATTTATAAATGAATATTGAACTTTGTCAAGTGTTTTTTCTGTCTCTGCTGATATGATCATGTGGTTTTTTCTTTCATTTTGCTAATTTGGTAATGTGCACATTGACTGATTCGTGTATGTTAAAACTTCACTCGCATCCCAGAGATAAGTTTATTTGATCATGGTATGTAATTCTTTTCATGTGCTACAGAATTTGGTTTTCTAGTATTGCATTGGGGAATCATGCATCTATTTTCCTATGGTCCCCCAAATTTCATGTGTTGGGAACTTAATCCTCAAATTCATATGCTAATAGTCTTTAAAAGAAAATTAGGATTAGATGAAGTGAGACATGGCCCCCGAGATATGTTAGTGATTTTATAGGAAGAGGAAGAGAGACCTGAGCTAGTACACTTGCTCTGTCTCACCACATGATACCCTCTGCCACATTGTGGTTCAGTAAGAAGGCCTTCACCACAAGTCCAGGAAACGTCCCATGTGGGCTAAACAAACCTCTATTCTTCATAAATTACCCAGTGTCAGGGATTTTTGTCATGGCAGCTGAAAATGGACTAAGACATAAGTTCAACAGGACATTGTCTTTCCTTGTGTTTTTATTTGGTTTTGGTATCAGGATGATGCTAGCCTCAGGAAATGAATTTGGAGGTAATTCCTCTTCTTCTATTTTTGGGAAGAATTAGTGAAAACATTATCATTAATATTTTATTCTACATTCAGTAGAATTTGGTCACCAAGTCATTTGATCCTGGGTTTTTCTTGGTTGGGGTATTTTGATGACTGATTCAATAGCCTTTCTGTTATTGGTCTATTCAGACATTCTGGATCTTTCTGAGTTGTTTTTGGTAAGCTGCATGTTTCTAGGAATTTATTCTTTCCTTCTCAATCATCCAATTTATCAATATGTAATTATTCATAATAGTTCCATAGGATCATTTTTATTTCTGAGACATTTACTGCAATCTCTTTTTGTTATTCTTTCTGATTTTATTTATTTAAATCTTCTCCCTTTTTATTTAGTTACTCTTGCTAAGGGTTTGTCAATACTGTTTACTTTTTTAAAAAAATTGAAACTTAAATTTGTTGTTTTTTTCTATAGTTTTTCTAATTCTATTTGATTTATTTATCTTCTGGTCTTTACTATTTCTTTTCTTCTGCTAACTTTGGGCTTAGATGCTTTGGGGTTTTTGTTGGTTTGTTTTCACTAGTTCCTTGGGGTATACTATTAATTTATTTGAGATCTTTCAATCCACATATACTTCTTGTTGTTGTTTTGTGTTATTGGGAATGGAACCCAAGGGTGCTCGACCCCTGAGCTACAGCCCCAAGTCTTTTTATTTTTTATTTTGAGACAGGGTCTTGCTAAGTTGCTGAGACTGGCCTCAAACTTTGAATCCCCCTGCCTCAGGCTCCTGAGTTGCTGGGATCACAAGCGTGTGCCACTGTAATCCTGGCCGCTTCTTTTTAAATGTAGGCATTTATCAACAGAAACTTCTGCTGTGATTTTGGATGTGGTTTGAGTGTGCCCCCCAGAGATTTGTGTGTTGGAAGATTGGTCCCTAAGATGGCATGAGAGGAGGTAGAAACTTAAAGAGCCTACAGCGAGGTCGTTGGTGGGACCCTGGTCAGTTCTTATGAAAGAGTTATTACAAAAGAGTGAGTCTGACCCCTGAATGACTTCCTGTCCCCTCACGTTATCCCTCCTTCCTATACACAATTCCTCCAGTTTGCCATCTGCAGTTATGTGATAATTGGCCCTCACCAGTGGTGGCATAAGCTGTTTGGATTTTTCAACCTTCAAAACTGTGAACTAAATAAACCTCTTTCCTTTATAAAGTATCCAGGCTTGGTTGTTCGATATAGTAATGGAAAGTGGATTAATAGACTGTCCCTCTTAGTACTGCTTTGCTATATCCCTTAAGTTGTGTTTTTGTTTTTTGTTTTTTGTTTTTTTTTAATTTCACTTTGATTTCCTCTTTGACCCAGTGTTATTCAGGAGCATGTTGCTTGGTTCCATTTTTTTTTTTTCTTAGTATCTTGCTCAGTGATTTCTACTTTCATTCTTTTGCGATTGGAAAAGATACTTAAGATTATTTCAACCTTCTCTAACTTGTTAAGTCTGGTTTTGTGTGAGCTATGCTAGAGAAGGTACCCTGTGCCTTGAGAAGAGTGTGGCTTCTCTTGTCATTGGGCACAGTGGTACATCCGCCCGATTGGTCTACAGTGCTGTCTGTTCTGTTGTTCTCTTACAAGTTTTTGTGTGGATGACTGAGCCATCGTAAGGAGGGAGTATTGAAGTCTCCTGCTACTATTGTATCACTGTCTCTTTTTCCCTTCAGATATATCTATGTTAGTTTCATATTTAGATGCTTTGATATTGAGTATGTGTATACTTATAAATATTATATCTTCCTAATGAATTGATCCATTTATTATTATAATGGATTTGTCTTCTGAGACAATTTTGACTCAAAGTCTGTTTTTCCTGTTATAAGTATAGCCATGCTGGTCTTTTTATGTTATCATTGGTGTAGAATATCTTTTCCTATCCCTTCATTTTTATCCTATGTGCCCTTCAAGTTACAGTGAGCCTCTCGTAGGCAACATGGTGTTACAGCTCAAACCGTTCAATCACTCTATAGCTTTTGATTGAGGAATTTGATCCATTTTCACTTAAAGTAATTATCGATATGAATGTACCTTGTCATTTTGTTAATTATTTCTGACATTTTTGCAGTTTCTTCCTTTTTCTTTTCTATCTTTCTTTGTAATTTGATAATTTTTTAATGATATTCTCTAATTCTTTTCTTTCTTTCTCTTGTGTATCTAGTAGGGATATTTTCCTTATGGTTACCATGAAGCTTACACAAAACATTGCAGTCTATTTCCAGGTGATAACAACTTAAAACTACAAACACCTTTATGGTTTTACTTCTCCCTACCTCCATTTTATGTTATTAATGTCATAATTTTTTTATGTTGTATATCTGTTGATAAGTTATTTTTTTCTACAGTTTTAAAAATACTTTTGTCTTGGGGCTGGGGATTTAGCTCAGTGGTAGAGGTGTTGCTTCACATGTGTGAGGTACTGGGTTCAACCCCGATTACCATTCACAAAGAATTATTATAAAATAAATACTTAAATAAATTCTTCTGTCTCTTACCTAAAAAAAAATTTATAGTTGTAGATGGACAGCATGCCTATATTTTATTTGTTTATTTTTATGTGGTGCTAGGGATCAAACACAGTGCCTCATGGGTGCTAGGCAAGCACTCTGTCACAGAGTTACAGCCCCAGCCCCTATTTTTACTTTTATACTAGAGTTGAAAGTGATTTACAAGCCACTATGACATGTGTAGAATACTCTGAATCTGACCATGTACTTCCCTCTACCTGTGAGTCTTACATTTTTGGGTTTTCCTGTTACTAGTTAGCGTCTTTTTGTTTTAACTTGACGAGTTCCATTCAGCATTTCTTTAAGGCAGATGGCTCAGCTCTCATTTGAGAAAGTTTTTATCTCTGCTTTACTTCTGAAGGATGTTCTTTCTGGGTATAATATTCTTATTTTGCAATTTTATTCTTTCAGCACTTTTAATATAGCATTCCACTCTCTTCTGACTGAGACGTTTGCTGATAGTCTTGTATGTAGCATTCCTCTTGCTGCCTTCAAATTCACTCTTTGTTTTGGATTTTTGACAATTTAATTATAATGTGTCTGGTATATTTTTTTTTTTTACAGACAGCATTTTGATTCCTTGTACACAAATGGGGTACAAGTTTTCGTTTCTATGGTTGTGCACGAAGTAGATTCACACCACTCATATACTCATACATGTACACGGGGTAGTGATGTCTGACTCATTCCACCATCTTTCTTTTTTTAAGTGCATCCTCTTTGGGGATTTTTCAACTTCATGACCCCTTATGTATATATCCCTCTCAAAGTTTAGGAAGTTTTCAGTCATTATTTCTTTAAATAAGTCTTCTTTCTATTTTCTCTCTTCTAATGTGTATACACTTACATAAACATACATAATTGCACTTTTGTAGCTATAAACATAGAGACTTTAGGACATCTCAGCAATATCCATGCACACATTTTGACATTTTATCCTAGCAAATCTGGATTTTTTTTTATTTGACTATAGTTACCTTTTCAGTATACTTTTAAAAATTAAAAACCATTTCCTAATATTATGTAATACTCTGCATATATTCTAATATCCATAATTGGCCTTTTACAGTTCCTGTTAATATTTTCTTAGGCAGGATCCAGTCCGTGTTCACATACTGCATTTGACCATTGTATCTCTAACCTTAAGCATCCAAACTCTTCCCATTTTTAAGTTTTATTGCTTGATTAGCAGATATTGAACATTATTTCTGTTAGATTTCTTATAAATAATTTGTTGCAAAGTTTTATATTTTGACTTTAAAAAAAATTTTACCTATCTCTCCCAATGTTCCTCTTCTAAGTCACCTACATAAGTATGAACTAGAACTGAGTCGAATGCAGGACCCGGTAATATGCTACTAGACAATATTCTTTAATTGGATGTGACCCATCCATCAAGAAATGTTTGACAAAGCAATGTAACGTACTGTGATTTCACTTCATGCTCCCCCATTCTGCATGGGCATCTTTGAGAAATGCTTACTGGGAAATCAATATGGAATATACTATGGTAGTGTCATCTACCTGGTAACTTAGACTGACAAAGGAAACAACAGATACCACTTTTTGTGTGGCTTCAAGGCACCATGTAAATTCATATAACATATCTAATGCTCACAACATTCACTAGCATATAGCGTTGCTGCCACAATTTTAGAGAAGTTAGAACAACCTAAGGGAGTGAAGGGGCTAGTTTAGGTTCCAGTCTTATCTGACTCCAAAATTCCTTTCTCCTTCTACCATAAATGCATCTCAACTTGGGAGGGGGTTACATCCCAATAAACTCACTGTAGGTAGAAAATATCATCAGGTGGAAATGCATTTACTATATCTAACCCACCACCCATTTCAGTTCAGCTACGTGGCACACTATAGACTACAACTTATGTGCCCTTGTGATCTGTGGCCTTGTGATCGACTCTCTGTCACTGCCCCGCACAGAGAGAGAGTGTCATATCCACATCACCAGACAGGGAAAGATCAAAATGCAAAGTATGGTTTCTTCTGCACATGTATTAATTTCACACCATCATAAAGGGAAAGCATTTTCTAAGTGCTTAGCTCAACATTTGCCAATTCCTAATTCCATTATCATTAGTAAACTGAAGAATCAGTGAATGGTTTCTATTTAGCACCCCTTCGGGAAATTTTCTCCTGCAAACTCCATGGCTGTTAGCTTCAAATAAGTCAGTAAGGAAGAATGTAGTATGCAAACATTATAATAGTCTTTTTATTGATGCATTATAACTGTAAAAAATGGCAGGGTTCATTGTGATATATTTATATATACACATAATTTGGTCAATTTTATTCTTTAGCACCTCCCCTTTCCCTCTTTTCCTTCCTTGCCCCAATCCCCATCATCTACCCTACTGGTCTCCTTTCTATTTTCATGAAATTCGCCCCCTTTACTTTCTTTCTTTCTTTCTTTTTTTCTTTCTTTCTCTCTCTCTCTCTCTCTCTCTCTCTCTCGTTTCTACATATGAGTAAAAACATACAACCCTTGACTTTCTGAGTTGAGTCTGTTTTTTTTCACTTAACATGATGTTCTTTAGTTCTGTTCATTTTTCCTGTAAATGACATAATGTCATTCTTCTTTATGGCTAAATAAAACTCCATTGTGTTTATGTAGTACATTTCCTTTACCAATTCATCAGTTGACAGACATCGCCGAGACTGGTTCCATAACTCGACCATTGTGACTAGTACTGCTATAAACATGGGTATGTATGCATCACTACCATATTCTGACTCGAGTGCTTTTGGGTAACTACTGAGGAGGGTCATAGCTGTCTCATGTAGTGGAATAGGTCTTTTGAGGCGCCGCCTGCTGATTTCTGCAGTGGTTAGACTAATGTACAATCCCCCCAACAATGTGTACGTGTTCCTTTCCCCCCACATCTTTGCCAGCATTTTTTATTATTTGTATTCTTGATGATTCATCAAGATGATTCCATTCTAACTAGAATGAGATGAGATCTCAGTATACTTTTTATTTGAAAAAATGTTTTTTAGTTGTAGGTGGACACAATATCTTGATTTATTTATTTTAATGTGGTGCTGAGGATCGAACCCAGTGCCTTGCACATGGGAGGCAAGCGCTCCACCACTTAACCACAGCCCGGTTCCCTCAGTAGACTTTTAATTTGCATTTTCCTAACTGCTAAGGATGTTGAGCATTTTTTCCTATATTTGTTGGCCATTTGTCTGTCTTCTTTTGAGAAATGTCTGATTCATTAATTTGTCCATTTATTGATTGGGGTTTGTTTTGTTTTGTTGGAGTAAAATTTTTTGAGTTAGTTATATATTCTGGATATTAATCTTCTGTCAGAAGAGTGGCTGGCAAAGATTTTCTCCCATTCTGTAGGTTCTTTCTTCACATTCCCAATTGTTTCCTTTGCAGTGCAGAAGCTTCTTGGTTTGATGCCACCCCATTTATTAACTCTTGGTATTACTTCCTGAGCTTTAGGGGTCCTATCAAGGAAATCACTGCATCAAACCTCTCATTCCCACTGGGTCTCTGCCTGGTGTCTCAGAAGCCAACTGCCTTAGAAAGACTGTGAACATTTACAAAGACTTGGCTTTTTTTATTTGGAATTGCACAAAATAAACAATTCTCTTTGTAAAACAAAAAGAATGGATATAGAATCCTTAATAGATTGCCTGAGTTTTATTATATAAAAAGGATTTTGATTCAATCTTCCCTAATACACACACACAGGCATACAAGTCTTGAAGAAAAGAAAAAAAAGTATTACTTCTGTACAAATTCCTCTCACAGTAAAGAACTGCACAATAGCTATGAATTTTCACACTCTGCTTACCTTTTAAGAAATGACTTGAAAGAAGATACAAATACTCTCGAGTATGGGGAACTCAGGCCAAGAGACTGAAATCTGTACCCGTGTTTAGTAGCCTCGCTTGAGAGAATGTCTCAGCCTATTTCTTGGTTCCCATATCACCTCTGTACCTGCAGAACCTCCTCAGGGGAGGGAATCCAAGAGAGCTGTACCATCCCTCTTCACTGATTAAAATGGTTCTTTTCATTGATTCAATTATACAAGGAAAGAATCGAATATATTGAAATAAATAAGCATTTTCAAAATGCAGTAATTAATCTTGGGAATTATTTGCCTTTTGAAGACTTGACATTATAAATAATTCACATTAGAAATGATAAAAAGTTATTAGGAAACCAAAGGCAATAAGATGAAAGGCAATAACACTGATACTCTTCCATGTTTTTCAGGGAGCAAATGTGTGTGGATTGTGCCTCATGCTGCAGACCCTGGAGTGAAAGGAAACCAAGGAGTGGGGCGTGGCCAAGGCCCTCAGCGGGCGCACAGGCATGTGGGGGAGGGACACAGGCGAGGACATTCTCATGGACATTACTACTGAACCCAGCATCGGTGGCGATGGGATGGATAGGGGAGACGTCTGAAATCTACAGGAAGAACGAGTTAAAGATGACAGATTGAGGGCACAGGGATGGAAGAAGGAATCTTCTAAATAGAGAAGTAGTATTTGCAAAGATCCAGAAGGGCTAGCTGAGAGTCAAGTGCACTGAAGGAAACAGACATAACTGAGAGTGCCTAGGAGGCGAGAACCGCCAAAAATGAAGCCAGAGGAAGGCACCAAGATCGGATCATGGAGGTATTTACGAACCACCAGGGAGTGACTTTTGGATTTGTATATTAGTGGGTAACCCTGTGTGCAAGAGGTAAGTGTGGAGGGGCTGAAATAATGCAGGAGTAAGGTGACAGAGAGCTGAACCAGGGAGTGCTGGTGGGTGCCCTGGAAGGAGGTGACTGGGCTAGACTAGGATGGATTGGGGTAAGGTGAGGTGGAGGGGAACCAAGGAGGAGACGGGTGTTGTGCGGAGCCCGGGCTTCTGATTTGGGTAGAAGGTGTCATGTGCACTGACAGAGAACACAGGAAGAGCAACAGGTGGGGGATGGGGAAATTTGAGTGCCCTGTAGGACACCCAAATTGTTGGGTTGGGGATGTAGCTCAGTTGGTAGAGTGCTCGCCTCACATGCACAAGGCCCTGGATTCCATCCCCAGCACCACCAAAAAGAAAAAGAAAAAGAAAAAAAATGGATCTTTGTCAGGTGCGGATGAGGTCTTAAAAGCAAGGGTATGTGGGTATGGGGGTCATCAGAGCCCAGAAGTCTCTTGAAGTCACAGGAGTGGGTGAGCATGTCCATGTGCAGAGAGAGAAGAGAAGACAGATCAGGACATGACCCTCGAGCGAGGTAGGAGGAGGAAGAGCCAGGCGTACTGAGAGGAAATTTGTAGAGTATGGTGTTCCAGGCCCAGCAGTGTGCAGAGGTGAGGTCACACATACACTGGGGCTCAAGAAAGCGAGTTTTCTTTTTGAGATTCAAGAATGAGTTGAGTGATTTCTTATATGGCTTGTCTGTGTCTAGTAATCATGGATATAAAGATTTATAAATAATCCTGACCTGGGAACTTAAAATCTGTTTGACCAAGAAACACACAGACATAAAAGTACAGGTGACCCAAACAGTGTATTCATTAGGTAACCTGAAAATACCTGTGATGTACTCTGCTTTAAATAGGAAAAAGGAAAATAGTTTATTCTAAGCTAAATGCAAGTGACCACAGCCTGGTAACATGGGTTCAAATGACCCCGAATGACATATTCCACCATGGAAGAGGTTATATGAATTTTTATTGCACAGAACAGAAGAAAGTCATTAATCAATACATTTATCAATTGGACTGGTGGGGCATGAGGCAGCGAAGTCTCCCCTGTAGTTCCTTCACCTTAGGGTTGTCGGAGGATACCTGTCTGCTTAATGAACAGTAGTCATGAGAATGTTGGATCAGACACAAAAGCTAATGCCTGTTAAAGCACCTCACGTAGCCCAAGATAATTTTGACTCTTGACCTACAGCATTCCATATCTCCAAGCAGTCTGTAGGATCTTTGATACAGGTGCAGCTTTGACAGAGAACTTCAGTTTACAATAGCAGTAACTGTGGAACTGGTGGTCAAATGCCTGACTACCTGTACCGTAGGCCCACGGCGGGGATGTGAGGAGGCATAGGAAGCCCTTCGCTTCCTATAAGGATGAGAGACGGTGTCTGCTGCTGGAGAGATGGTGGGCTTCCAGGGGTCGAAACAGGACGTGGTAGCTGTTTCCTGCAGGGGCCCCTCTGCAAGTCACAGGACCCAAAGGGTGGGAGGGACTGTGTCTGAAGCCTGCCAACAAGAATTTTTGTGGCAGTTCTATTAGAAAAATCATGAAAAACCTGTCGTTTAGACCAGACCAACCAAGTGGTCATTCAGTTCTTTGCTTTCTAACTCTTGAAGCGAGAGAAGGAAACTGACTTGAGAAAGTTCCATTCGTTGGGTGGGTGCAGAGCCCGACTTGTGTCTGCCTTTGTTTGCTGGTTTGTTTGGAGGTCTAATGCATTTCCAATTATTTGTCATATCCATCAGTAGCCATCACTCTGTCCCCACCAGCTAACCCTGGTTTGGCCCCAGTTATAATTGGTTCCCCCACTGCCTCCCCATCTTCCAATCCTCCTGACATCTGCTTCAGAAGCAAGATCTTTTTTTTTTTTTTTTTAACTAGAATTAGAGGTGTAACAAACTATAATCTATTTTTCCTTTCCTCTTTCTGTAGAAACTTTCCCCCTTGGTTTTCTTTGAAATGCTTTATGGAGAGCTGCTTTTCGGCAGACCCCTCTTGCTTGTTTTTTTAATCTCTGGGATAATAGCACCTAGCTCTGTTCCTCTCCCTGGTTTGTCATTTAGGTGTCATTTGTCCTCCCTGGAATGCTTTTCCATGTGACATTTTAACAGGCAAGATTTCCTTTCAATGTGTGCCTAGCTTCTGTTTCTTTGAAAATTTTTTAACACTCTCTCTATTTTGACACATTTTCTTTTTTACTTTGTCATTAAAGGAAGGGCTTAGGTAAAGAATAAAAAGAGACTTCAAAGTACAACTGACAGGAAGTTAGTTGGCCCTCCCCTTTCAATAAGAAAAGTTTTAGAGGACAACAGATTCTCTGAAAGCTTGTAGAAAATGCCACTGAGGAGTCTATGTATTTTTGATGAAAGAGATTTGAGGCATTTCTGTCACAAATTATTTGTATTGGCCACTTAGCAGGGGGTTGGGGGAAAATGTAACTATCAGTATATTTTGAATATCAGAATTTCTGCAACCTTAAATATGCATTTGAAAAACCAATTACTCTATGTGATCTATCAGATTTCTCATGCATGCCTTTCCCAGGGGGGAAAGAAGTTCTTCGACTACTCTATGTTCAGACGTTGTTATCTGATGCGCATCTGCAGACCAAACATTGTTTTTAACGCCAATGTCCAGAAGAGAGTGAAACTATTTATCGGTATTTCTAATGCATGAATGTTAAGGATCGGATAACAGGATGTTCTTATTTTTATTTGCATCTTCAGTGAAACTCTTTCCCTGCATCACCAAATTTTTTCCTGGTCAAAAAAAGAAAGGACTCGATGCCATATATTGAAACTTCCTCTGAGTTTCCTCTATCTTATGTGTTCCCAGAAATCTGGAAACCTTAACATTTCAGGATATCTCCAGTTTTCACCTTGATGAGTTCAACAGTTGTTGCCTAATAGTTACGGGATAAGTAAGTATGTGTTTTTTATTTGCCAGATTGGGAGAATAACTGGTAAAATCTAGGCACTACTTTTACAATTGTTTTTGATTAGGGGCTTCTGCACAATGACATTACTGCTAAGTGACATCTTAATTCAGGAGAATGAAGATTCCTAGGTGCAGGTCAAACTGAGCTAGCAAGGCACACTTCGGGATCCGCAGGTCTACTCACTGTGAGGCACATGAGGAGCGCTTCAACCACACCATCATTAAACCATTAGTGGCACCTCCTTGGACCCTCCACAGACAATTTTTTTGAATCTTAGCTATTTTTAAATTTTGTTTGAAAGAAAAATACTTCCAAAACCATGAAGGTTTCTTTGCATAATTTGATGATCATAGCACAAGTGGCTAATAAATGAATCCATTAAAGCTAATGTTATACTGAAAACACCTTCACACATCTCACACCACCACCACAACCTAGATTTGCCTGGGTTCCTGGCCTAGAACTTTCTCTCAAACAAAGGGCTGTCCCACCACAGAGAAAAGCCTTAAGTAGGTGAAAAAAAGCATCAGGGAACTATTGGAATTCAGAGTTCAATCTAATGTCACATGAGATAATAGTAATTAAATCAGTAATTGAAACACTTAAAAACATTCTTTTAATATATTTTCATTTCTAATTGACACATGGTATTGTGCATATTTTATAAGGTATGGTGTCAGCTTTCAATACACGCATACCATGTGTAAGGATTAGATCAGGGTGGTTGCAGATCCTTCGCCTCAAACACATCATTTCTTGGTGTTGGGGACACTCCATCCTCTCTACCAGCTCTCCTGAAATATTCTACTACTTGTTGTGAACCATAGTTATCCCACTGCATTTCACAAGCCTTTAAACTTGTTTTTTCCCCTGGATATAAAAGGCCAGATTCATTTTTCTAAATTTTATCTTGTATACTCTGTGAAGTTTTATATTTACGAAACAAGTCACAATGTCCTATGTATAAAAATTTCTTGAAAGCATTTCAGCAAACATTTAGGTTTCAGCTTTTGCTGAAGAACTTTGCAAACACCCATTTTTAAATCTTTTTTTTATTTATTTATTTATTTTTTTTTTAAGCTAAAGTTACTGTTTTCCAGCCATGTGATTCAGCACGTGGGCACCTCTGGGCATGTGCACAGAAAGCCTGGGTGTCTGGACAGAAAGCTTTTTCCCCAAACATCTATTTTTGGATGTATTCTGCACAGAACTACACTGTCTCACTTTTTTAAGTTAACAGCAATATTTCATTTTAAGATGTTTTTAAAAATGTATTGGAGCCTTCTTGAGAATAATCCAACTGTTTTTTTAAGCCCCCCCTTTTTTTATTTCAAGGTTATAGCAATACAAAGATGAGATTCAATTTGTTACATAAAGGATTTACTTAAAGAAAGTTGAAGCCACTTCTAGTGAGTTCTTTACCGGTCAGGGAACAATTTATCACAATTGGACAAAATGCACTTTTAAATTTAGGGTTAAGAGGGAAAGTAGAATTAGCTCTGGGCAGAGAGGAAGGTTCACAAGGAGGTACAGAATGTGTCGTGATGTGGCATTTGACCCCACACCCATATTATAAATAAACACAACTGGAGCACAGTACAAAAATCCCCCAATTGTCAGTGCGCCAACCCTGAAGCCAGTGTGCTCTGTTAAGAGAAGTGCTGCAGAGGGAACTTTTTTTTCACAAAATGCTTATTTTCCTTTCCTCCCTTGCTGCCCCCCCTCCAAAAAAAAATGGCTTACAAACTTATTCATAGCGATCATATAGTTTTTAACTTGAAGTTCTAACATGTGTTAGAGTATCCGCCCAGCCTCTGCTCTCTCTCCGAGCTCTTCCTGAGGGCTCTTTCCTTCCACAGGCCTCCTTGAGTCTCCCAACAGTGTTTGCAGAACTGCAAATGCTTTCAGAGATGGGCAGACCTACTGAGGAGGGAGGAGAAGCTGGGGAGGAGTTTGAAGGTACATGCATGTCGTTTTGGCAACCTGCTGCTTTGGATGATGGCATGACCCGGCAGTGTGTCACCCAGGGAACCAACCCAGGGGCCGGTCTCATACCAGTCTGTTTACCTCAAGCTATTCTAGAAACAGGTTCGGGGATGACTCAGGACCAGTGCTATTTTTTTTTTTTTTAGCATTTAAAGTCATTCAACAGTATGCATGTTGATCTTATATTTCTTTGGTAATAAATCAGTGGGAGCTATTATGTTTTGAAAATACAGACGTTATAGGTATTATTATTATTAGTCATGCAGCCAAAGTCAGCAGCTTCAGAAAGCTCAAAAAAATTCCTTTGAGACTCCCCTTCTGGAAAACCAAACCTCCGTATTTTATTTATTTTTTAAAATAGATATTGTCTCTTTTAAATTTATCTTTTATATATATTTTTAGTTGTTGATGGACTTTTATTTTATTTATTTATTAACATGCAGTGCTGAGAATCAAACCCAGTACTTCACACTTGCTAAGCAAGTGCTCTACCCCTGAGCCACGCCCCCCCATACACATACCTATTTTACATACACATACATGAATATCACGTTCAGCAGTTAGGATGAGAATTATTTATCCACATGGAGTGTCTGAGATGATCATTCTTCCATTCAACAAATGCGTCCTGACGTCTGCTAAGTATCAGCCCTCTGCTGGGTGCTAGGCACGAGGGATCCAGGAGACAAGCCTAGGCTTCCCGGAGGTCAAACGCTGGGAGGGAAACTGAACTTCAGACAAGAAAGTCCTAACTGAGTTGCAATATGCAAATATTAGATGTGCCGGGGGTTTTAAGAGAACACGGAAAAGGTGTGCGTAACTCCCTGGGAAGGGGCGGGAGCAGATGGGAAGTCTCCCCAGGGGAAGACACTGGAAATGAGTCCAAGAGGGTGAGTAGCAGCGTGTGGCCAACTGGAGTGGGGGAGGGCTCAGGGGGAGGGAAGCAGTGTTGGGGGAGAGGCCCTTGTGATGTGACCTCCAATGACACGCATGAGGAGTGCAGCAGTTGGCACTTGTTGGCACAGAAAGTGAGGGGTGGGGCGTGGCGGGAGGAGGAGCAGGAGAAGCAGGCAGGGCTAGCTCACGGGGGCTTTAGGGCTCCAGAGACCCAGCCTTAGCAGGTAGCCATTCAAAATTTTAACAGGGGTGTCACGAGGCAAGTGTCTTTTAGGTAGCACTGAAGAGAGCAAGACGGGACCCCGAGAGAAGAATTGGGATACAGATGGTGTCAGGAGTGGGGCCAGAAAACAGACTCATGCAATTATAAGCTTCCTATTGGCAGAACTTGATGCTCTCTGAAGCGTGAGGGGCAGAGGAACAGGAGAAATCCAGGGGAAGGCCAAGCGCTGCGGCCGAGGAGACTGAACAGTGGAAAGAGAATAAAGGAGCAGAGTCTGGTTTGAGGACAGATGATGGGTGGGACTTCCCTACACCTGTGCACACATGCGGGTGCACACACACGTGCACACACACCTACTCAACCATTTAAACCTATGTCTTCTCCCACAATGTGCCAAACTGCCACAATCACACTTCATCTTAATCATTGACTGATTGTTTCCTCGCCTGTGCATAAGCCCTGGAGGACAGGACTGTTTGCTTCCCCAGGGGTTCATTTCCAGAGTCATTAGACAGCCTAGCTCACCGTGGGCACCAGTAAAGATATATGCAAGGAACCTGATCAGTTCCGGATCATAATTAAGAATCAACCATATATTTTTTTAGTTGTGTGAAATCCTTTTAAAATGAAAACTGAAGTTATTTATTAAAGAGGCCGGAGCTATACACACCAAGGATCCTGGTTCCCAACCCACCACTGCCCTTGCCAGACGTGACAAGGGACTTAACTTTGGGGTATCCTTCAGTCATGAGCACAAGCACAGTTAGGGATTTGGACAAGTGTGACTGCTGAGGTCCTGCCCAATCCAGATGTTTTACCAGAAAGGAAGACATGTAACAGGGCTGGCCAAGAGGGGAAAACAGTAATGCATTCGATTCTTTATTGAGTTAAAAAAAAAAAAAAAAATTAAAGCCCTCAGGAAAACAGAAAGCCCAGACCATGTGTATCCTGGCCATCAAACTGTTCTGCAACTTTTTGGATGTGCGTGGACTTACAAGTCGGAGAAATCAGCTCCAGAGTGGGACCTGCCACATGCTTTCTGTGCACTATCACCTTCGTCCTAAGGTCCTGTGGTTCCACTAGTGAGGAGGGTGAGAAGTAAGTGAAGTGGAGCCTTGGAGTTGGCAGGACGCTCAGGGTCGCCTGGGTTTCCCCGCCAGCAGCTCAATGTGTGCTCCGGACTCTGTTTTCTTGCCAACGTCAATCTGTCCCTAAAAGGCCCCGCGTTGATTCTGCTTCTAAATGGTTTTCCCTTTTTGCAAAGCATCATTCTGTCCCCACGAAAAGAATGTGAGCTCAGAGGCGTCTTTGTCCAAAACATCTTTAAGGGCAAATTCTTTGAGCGCTCGAGACGTTCAACACACAGTAGATCCTTTCCTCACGGAGGCCTGACTTTAGCTCTGGCAGGAAACATTGATTCGTTTTTTTCCATAGTTCCATTCATTGTGACTTCCTAAGGACATTTCACTGCTGACAATTTAACTAGAAAAGAAAGTATGTGTTATTCTTGCTAGACTTAAAATAAGCTTGAAAAACTCTTTTTTGCTATTTGATACAGAAAACATTAAAAAATGATGTTGGACCATCAACTTTCTGTGAATCAGGTCGTGCTAGGTGAGAAGGTTGGTTGAAGGAGTTTGTCATGCCCTTTAAAAGCGAGAAGGCTGTTTTACAGGCACTCGTCTGTCTCCCCTATTCGTTAATCCTGTGTGTTATTATGCCCAAGAGCTTCTCCTCCTGGGCTGAGCCAAGTCATGGCTGTTTCTGCGTCTGGATTGCTTTTATGGTCTCCTGATCACCTCCCCAGTCCCGCACTTGAGCTCAAGGTAGCAGCCGTAGCAATCCTAAAACATAAGGACATTTTAAAACCCACTCCTCGACTTCAAACCCTCCAATAGCTCCCAGTTCACCCTGAGCAGAATTCAGAGTCCCAACCAAACCTCTTAAAAATAAAGAATATTAATTTTGACTAATATGATAACTTTACACATTCACCGGGTACAATAGGATTCTTCTCTCTGTGTGTGTGTGTGTGTGTGTGTGTGTGTGTGTGTGTGAGGCACACCACTGTCTCAGGGTCACAAGGCCACCTGATCCCTCTAGCCGGAATGCTTTTCCCCAGGTGCCACCTGGCCGTTCCCTTCTTTCTGGCAACGCTCACCTTCTCAGAGAGGCCTGCTTGACCACCCACTTAGCAACTGCAACTCGGCCCCCTCCTCCCCTTTCCCTTCTTTATTTTTGGCCCCTCACACCTTCTGACCTATTGGAATGAATTTGCTTGAGATGCTCGTTCTCCTTGTGAGCAGAATGAAGGCACAGTCGCTTGCTCCCTGGTAAACGCTCTCGCTCTCCCTGGGTGCCTAATTTAGTACCGTGCAGGGTGGGGCTCTAAATATTGGTGGAAGACATGAGTTGGGCATTTTCATGTGTGATCTTAATAGAGTCAAATTTTAACTTTCTATTTAGTTTAAAAGTATATAAAAGTAAAATCCATCAACCTTTTCGGACATCCTTGCTTAATGTAAAGCAAACCCTCCTTTTGTAGACTCAGCAAGATTCAAGTTTTGCATTCATCTGGTGCTTTGGATGTTCTGGAGTCTCGCCCTTATACCATTGCCTTTGGTTGTCCTGTGAACGGCCAAGCACCTGCAAACACTCTTGGTCCCAGATTCCAATGACTTATTGGTGGCCACAGGTGTTTTGAACCCCAGATAAGTGTTCTTTTTGCCATTCATAGCCTTTGTTTATTTATGCAATAAATATCTGCTCATTACATGTCAGGCACTTCTTAGGCACTAAAGATACAGCAATACCTGTGTCCTCATGGAGCATACATTCTAGGGGAGGGAGAAAAGACAATAAGCAAATCAAAGGTGACATGCAACATGCCAGGTTGCAGGAAATTAGACCAGGGTGAGGTGCCTTAGATGTGGTGGGGACTACCATTAAACAGGAAAATTGCCCAAGGTGACAACAGGCAGAGACAGAGCAAGCCTTGTGGATCTCTGCAGTGTTGCACAAACGCAAAGGCCCTGAGGCAGGACGGTGCCTGGACATTTGAAGCATGACAAGGCGACCACAGTGGCTGGAGCTCAGTGAGTAGTGGAGAGTGCCATTGAGGTGGACAGAGAGAGCACAGGGGCTGGGTCCCACTGGCTTTCCAGACACTGTAGACTTTGATTTTACAGAATGAACTGGGAAGCACTGAGGGATTTGAAGAGAGAAGTGGCAGGCACTGACTTACCTTTAAGAACCATCTGAGCCCCAGGGAGGCGAGGAGAGCCAGGAGGGCAGCCCTAAGAGATGATCCAGCCGAGAGATGTCAGCTACTTAGACCAGGGTTGTGGCAGTGCGGTGTGCAGAGGGGGTCTGACTCCAGATTTATCTTGCAGTTGGAAGATGTTGCTAATATATAGGACATGTAATTTGAGAAAAACAAGATGCTGATGAATTTCAAGTTTTCAACTCCAGCAACTGGAAGAATGGGCAATGTGTACCAAAAGGGAGAGGACGGTAAGTAGACGGCATTCTCCCTGGCTCTGCGGCTTTGATTGACTCATGGGGTGTGGCTGAAGTCAGGTCCACTGACTCTGTGTCCAAGTTGAGGTGTCCCCGGCAGAAGCAGGGCCCAGCTGGGCACTTTAAGTACTTGCTCATGTCCCCTGGATGCTTCTGAAGAAGTTCGTATGAGTCTACACACCCAGATGACTGAGGGGCTCTTTCTTACCTCTCCCTTCTGCGCTGATTATCACCAATTTCATGAAAGTATTTTTTTCTGATTATTAAAGCAATGTTTTTCTTGACAAAAATTTGAAAAATCAGAATGAATAGAGAATCTTAATACAACAACATCTTTCACTATTTTGGAGCATATATTTGTGCTTTTAGGAACTAGAATCATACTGTTCAACACAGACAAACTATATATGTATCTGTGGGTATATATGTATCTATCTGCCTTCTTCTCGGTGCCAGGGTTTGAATCCAGGAGCATTCTACTACTGATCCACATCCTCAGACCCTTTTGTATTTTTTATTTGGAGACAGGGTCTAAGTGGCTTAGGGTCTCATTAAGTTGCTGAGGCTGGCTTTGAACTTGCCGTTCTCTCGCCTCAGCCTCCAGAGCCAGGATCACAGCATGCAACCACCACATCCGGTTTTATTTGCCTTCTTAACTTGGCATTGTTACTTCATGGAGCACCTTACGAATCCTCAGGTATAAACCCAAACATGGCGTTGATGACCCCACGGTATTTCTTTTCCTATATGCTGTAAATGATTTGATATTCTCTGATTGTTGGGTATTTGTATCAATTTTCCATTTTATTAATGTGCCTTTATATGAATCATTATGTATCTTTGAATTCTTCAACTCGAGCCCCTGGAACTGGAGTTATAAGGTTCAGAGTGAATGTATGTTAGACGTGTCCCTCCAGAAGGAGTGTACTGGGCGGTGCGCCATGGTGGCGGGGGAGGGATCCGTTGGGCCTCATGCAGGCTCCCAGTGACCGTGGCCTTCACCCCGTATTCACTACCTCAGGCAGCCCTGCTGTGCTTCAGTGCCACGGTGCTGTCCCAGGAGTGCTTTCTCAACAACATTGGCTGGGGCACCTTCCTGGGGATTGGCAAATCCAGAGAAGAGCCAGGAATTAAATCTCAGCTAATGAACCTTATTCTATCCGTAGGAACTGTGATGTGAACGCCATTGATTATAGTAAGCTCAGTTGCTATCATGCTGCTTTTGTCATTTGGGTGAACATCAGTGGGAGAAATGGAGACCTAGAAGAAGAGAGTCCAGAGGAAGTTATTACTTTAGTCATTGCTAGAATGTTCATTTCTTTGCGGGCTGCTCCACTTGACAAAAATGTAAAGTTGACAGGAACACCAGAGTTTCTATTAAAAAAAAAAAAAAAGAGTATCTTAATTTTCACTTCTAGCAGCCTTGTCAAAGAGTAAAGCCATTTCACCATAGCTTCACTGAAACTGCGTATCAGTTATTTTTACATTATTTTACAACACAGTGGAAATGATTTATCAGTGATATTATTTATTATGCTTTTTTATTGGCATAGATTTTCTTCAGATTTTTCTAACTTACTTGGTCCAACCACTCATACAGTAAGGATAATGATTTTTTTTTTCCTATTTGGGGTAATTGCATTTTGGTTTTTAAAGGCACTATATGACCTATAAAGTTTTCTCACTATATGTAGTCAAATTTATCAATACTTTTCTTTTCTTTTAAATTTATAAAATTATTTACTATGAAAGTAATCTAACTCCACATATGTAATTATAAAGTTTATAATTCAAGGTTTCTAAATTTTAACTGTTTTAAAGTTACTTACTTTTATGCATAAAGGTAAGCTCCTAAACTGCCTTGTCCCCTGAAGGTAACAAAATCTACTCTCTTAGGTCAGGAATTTCTAGGACATATTCCAAATTCAGTCTCTCATCAGTTACTTTTAGATTAAGGCGGCAGAACAGTGAACAGCCCGAATGAACAGTTCTAGTAATTTGAATGTCTGGGGTCTCTAGATTTCCTTCTGTGTAATTTATGAATCAGTCAGGATACGTTTGGCTGTGCTGCAGTAATAAGCAGCCCACATGTCTTCCATGCCCCATCCGGAAGTGCTCCCCTCCTTCCCACCCCTAGACCGTTGCCCAGAGCTGGTCATGTGGTCTCGTCTACCACAGGGCTGGGAAGGCGGGAAAGCAAAGGCAATGCTCACGGTGCTGTCCTAAGGCTGGCCTCGGGAGCACAGCCTGAGGCTGCTCCAAACGTGCCTTCAGACGTTTGAAAACAGCAATTGCCTTGTCTTCCCCCACATCTACTCCCCGCCACGCACTCTCTGCCCTGCATGGTTTCTGGGTTTCAGGAAAACAAACCCTCCTCTTTTGATCATTATGATGCAGTTTCTTATTCCCTTGCCATCCTGCTGAACCTTTTCTGGATTCCTTGTCCCTTAATAATGTCCATTACTAATACCCCAAAGGTCTTGCTATTCGAAGAGCCATGTGCATAATATTCATTTTCCGTTTCATTACCTCTTGGCCTTGCCGTCCTGAAGACTGAGGCTTCTTCGTCCTCTTCACACCAGGCCTTTCTACCCACCAGCACAAGGCCGAGCAACTTCAGTTGTCAGCTTAATTGTGCGGACCAGGATTCCAGCCAATACAAGAAGCGTATCCTAGGGCCTTAACCAGTAGGCACTTCAATAAGCCGCTCTAATTGCTTTCCTTGCTTGTCCCCTGCTTGGGTCACGCCACCCCGTCCAGTCCCTCTGCTGCTGCTACACGTTTTCCCCACCAGGCCTGGGTGAATCACAGCCTTGAAAAACAACAGCACTGAACTGATAGCGATTGGGAAAGTCTTTCAATCTCCCCACCTTAGAATGGGGAAGAAGGGGATTTTCATAGCCCTTTTCCCCAACTCCTCACATTATTTTTAGGTAGGAAAGTTTGCCTCGTTGGATCTTGTCGCTCTTGTACTGAAAGTTTTGCCTTGGTGGCCCCTCCCCCTCCCTCCCCGAGACAGATGGTGACAATGAACCTGAGGGTCTCCGAGGGCCAGGCTTCTTCATGATGCGGCAGCCAAGAGATTTAGCCTTGGTGACTCTTGAGAATTCTTTCAGATTCATGTGATGTTGACTTCTGTGTTACCCAATTAGGCCTTATTTATGTGGAAAGCCTACTTCATATGCTAAGTAGGAATACCTGCCTTTACGACCTATATTCAAAATCTGAGTGACAGCTCGTCATCACATGTACAACAAATCCTGGTTTTTGGACCGAAAGCCATGGTTTGTTACATGTTACTGTTAGCCTGGATTCAAACTTTTATTGGGACACTTTAGTTTATTAAACCAAAGTTTAAATTTGCCCTTTAACCTACCTGAGAGTTTCCAAATCCATATTCACTTACCTTCATCTTCTGACTCCGTCATGACCATGACCGGGTATTAGTATGCTGTTTTCAAAAGTGTGATCTTGCTGATGAGCCCCCCACCCCCCAGGAAACTGGTCAAGTCAGACCCATGTGGAACTGCAACTCATCAGATCACACTATCTGTGGCTCCCAAACCCCGTAGTTCTACGTGTTGCCCTAGAGGAAATTTCGAGCATTATTTCCAAAACGCTTTTTGGTTCCAAGTAATGTGAGTAGGCCTAGCAATTAACCAATCTCCAGCCAAGACTGAAATATCAAAGGTTAGTCCCCAGAGATGGCAGAGAGCAAAAGAATGGGAGCTCTTGTTGTAAAATCCAGCTGTGTTGATTTTACAATCCGGGACTGGAAAAGGGCCAGCAGACTTCATTAACCTCTTCAATATTTCTCAAGGTTTCTCTGATGTCTCGGATGCCAATTATTCTTCAAGAATTCGGGTTCCTCAAGAGGGGAGGCCTGCTGGTACAGTCGGCAGGGCTCAGGGCTGTCAGAGGGAAAGGTCGTTCCAGCACAGGGTCCCCTTCCATCTGCCATCTTAGTCAAGTCCAGGGCCACCCAAGGGCTCAGAGGAGGCCTCCCAGGAGAGGACGGGTTCCCACACAGGTCCCCTGAGATGGCTCCATCCTGACTGCAGCACATTTCTCTTGACAGTCCTGGCCCTTGCCTTGCTCCTTATGACCTTGGCCTCAGATTTGACTTACAGGCTGAACGCCCGGACATCTCAGCCCTGATTCTGCTTTCCTGCTTCTCACTCAGTACCTGCCTATCATCAGCACACCCTAAGGCTCTCCCCCTGGGTCTGTCCCAGCTCCGAGGGTCGGTCTGCAGAGCTGTGCTCCCACCTGAAATGCCTGCTCTCACTAATCAGGAACCTTGCGGAGAGAACTCAAATGACACTTAACCCAGCTTCAATGTACTTGAAGAAAATGGACATGTGTCACTGAAAGTGCGAAAACTGAAATTTACTCAAACATAGATAAGTTAGCAAACTTTTGCATGCAAATTCACACTGTATAGAAATGGCAATAGAATCATGTAATGACGGGGCCCCTTCATAGAAATTTTTTCTGTAGCATTAACGATAGGTCCAGGTCTCAAATAGGGAGGAGGCTGGGATGATATACATGGACTATGAACCTATAAATCTTTTAAAAAGTCATTTATTACTCTCCTTGTCAAAAAAGAGTAGTCTTGTACATTCATTTCTCTTGAAGTATTAATTCTGGTAAAGACTATGTTTATATTGTCATTAAAAGTCTATAAGCTGAGAAACTTCAATAGACGCCAACCATCAAAATGTGTGAAACACCTAAAGTACTGATATAATTGATACCCTCTTCAATACTTGATAAATACCAGTTTCCCTCCCTTGACCTCCAATACACAATCATGTAGTTATGTCTGGGTTTACAATTATAAGGCCTGTACTCAAAAAAATCACAGAAAAACAGTCTACCCTGGTCTTCTCTAGATTCATAGGTTATATTATTTTATTATTTTTTGCAGTAATGGGGATAAAACCCAGGGGTACTCTACCACTGAGCGATATCCCCAACCTTTCTATTTTTATTTTTTTTTAAGACAGAATCTCACTAATTTGCCTAGGCTAGACTTGAACTTGTGATCTTCCTGCGTCAGCCTCCCGCGTTGCTGATATTAAAGGCATGTGCCACCACGCCTGGCCTCTCAAGTTCTAAAAAGCCAGACTGACTGTTTATATGGGACACCCAGAACTCTCTAAACAAAAGGAGATAATAAAATATTACAAAGGTCCCTTCATGAGAATTCCAAATGGCTTGGTAGATGCCCCCTCAAGAGGGTGGCACCTAGCTCCGCACTCCTTAAATGCATACTGCACACAGCTCTGTGGTTTCCTTCCAAAGAGTTCAGTATTCAAAGGGCGCAAGAGTCACTAACCTGGAGAAACCCGCAAACTGCCTCAGGTGGGGGTCAACACCAACAGGGATGAGCACCCTTGCTAAGGCGAGACGAGAGGGCACGTCACCTCTGTGGTCTTCCTCCCCAAACCCACAACTCCAGCCAAGAGAAAAACACCAGACTAACCCCAGCAATGAACTTTCTATAGCGTGCCTGACCCTAACTCCCTAAAACTGTCATCAAAAGCAGAGAAAGCCCCAGAGACAGTCACAGCCCAGAGGGACCTAGGAAGACATGGTGACCAAATGTAATATGTGCCTGGGGGGTGGATCCTGGAACCAAAAACCTGAATAAAGTAGGGGCTTCAGGAAATACTAATGGATACACGTTGGTCCATGGATTGCGACAATTGTACCATACCAATGTAAGATGTTAATGAGAGGGGACACTAGGCAAATGGGGACTCCCTATACTATCTGCACACTGGTTCTTAAATCTGAAACTTTTCTGAAATAAAAACTTGTTGAAAGGAATGATAATAACAGTCCACCCTAATAGGCTGTATGGCTTCTCTGCACCCAGGTGTGCCTTGAAATAGCTGGCTCTAGGCCACCCAGCCATTGGACTCTGACCTGCTGACCTGGCTCTGGACATTTTCTAGGACCCAAACATCTCTGATTACATCTTCTAAATTTCTCCACACATCTGGAACCAGGTCTAAGTTCCCAGGAACTTAGGATGAGATTCCGCCCCAGGACAAAGTCCCCTGGACACAGGAAGACTCTTGCTCTTCACTGCCTGCCCAGACCCTAACCCATCTACATCTTGAGTCTTCACATGGCTGACCACTGAAGGAGTCAAAATCTGAAGTGTTATCTGTTTTTTATGCTTAAATTCAGATTAATGTTAAAAATGATTTTGTATCTGCTTTTGCTTTGTCAATCTTGCAAAGGTATTTGGCCAATAAATGGATTTATACCTTGGTTTGACAATGCTAGTTATTATGTTTTAGTTTTAAATATTATCAACATTCAGGTCTCTTCCCATCTCTACCCAAGAAATATCACATGTTCTATTACAGTGTGCATTAGAAGATCTACTCTGGGCATTTGGCTACATTTTAGATTCATTTTATTTTGAGATTTTTAAGGATTAGGTCTTTGTCTCGTGGATTAATTAAACTGACATTTGTATTATAATAAGGTAAGGTAGTGAGAACACTTTTGACACAAAAGGCAATTGGGTCAACCCTTATTTTTTATGCTCAGCTTGAAAAATATTAGAGAAAGGAGTTAAATAGCAAACTGGTTCAGTTGGTTACTAGATTGACTTGTGTTGGTACTGAAGGAATAATTTATATGGTAGATTAAAATAAATTATTTTAAGGGCTTGATCCTTTTCCAAATAAGTATGCATATTGCTATCACCCAGGGATTTATTATTAGTGATTTTATAGTACCACCAAGTCACCTCTGAATCATTGCTCATTCATGCTAATCTGGGCAAAGTCCAGTCATAACCAGAGGTCTCTAAAGGAATAGCTCTATTTTATCATTTTTAGCAGATAGAATGATGTTAATAGTTAGCCCTTTGTCTTTCATGTTTTATAGTTGAAAGAATTTTGGAGTCAAGTACATATGGGTTCAAATCCTGGCTCTACCATTTATTGGCTCTGTGATTTTGTATTGCATAGTGATGCAATCATGTCCCTAATCTCAGTTGCTACAAATGAAAATGAGGCAATGGCACTGATTTTACAGTAATGAACTGATTCATCTAAAATGCCTACCTACACTGCAGTATAAAATATCTAATATGTGTTCATTTTCTTCCAGCTGAATTTATTTCTCTATTCATATTCTTTCTCCACTTCAGACATTATATCTAAGAGCATTTGACACACACAGGGAAACAGACAACCACAGGTTGGCCAGAGACAGAGGATGCTAAAAGTCCACTTGGACCTAATTAATTGAGTCTGCTGGGAATGGGAATTGGTGAGCTATGTGATGACAGTTTGGCAGATGTCACATCTCAGAGTCAGGACCATGCAATGAGACCCTGAGAGAGGAAAGGCTACGACTGGGTAGAGGAAGCCGGCCAGGGGTAAGTAGTGAGGGTGAGCCAGGACCTGTCTTCTGCTTAAGGCAGTATTTGCATCTCTTTTGTTTCCTGTGAAAAGCCCTGCTTCCCCTGAGTCAAGAGGAGCTTGCTTCTGTTCCTTGAAGCCAAAAGAACCTGGCTAGCGAACTATCACCAGATAGCAGATGCACAGAAAACACATAATCCTCCAAGGAAATTGTGACTCGCTCCTGTCCAAGTCTCATGGAAACCTACGTCTTCCAAATCATTGGCTTTGGAGGGATTAATTAAGAACACTATTGCATGGAAAATGGGATGTCATTCATTTAAAGGTTAGGCTCCAAACCGTGATATTTATAGAATTAGATCTCATCTTGGAATGGAGAATAAGCAGTCCGAGTGCCAACAACCCTACTCTGGGTCCTGATCAGTGATCTTTCAACAATCATTTTTCTGTTTTCCTGCCTGTTCCTCCTTGTGTTCATAGGAAGAGAGCTTTATGAACCTGGGTTAAAAAAGATGCTCTGAGTGAAAGCATATTGGTTTTACAAGACAATGAATTTCATGCGTGACCTTGTCGTGAAAGTCTCTGCCCAGCTCTGAAGTGTGCACGAATACCAAGGTGACAGCACCAGGCAACACGGGGGTTATCTTTTGCACATGTGTTTGCTAACAGCATGAGTGTGTCAGACTCAGTGGAGAGCACTGTAACCCCCAACACACTAGAGACATCTAGAATTCTCTTGCATGAACCACATAAATATGGCAATTTATCTGTGGTGCCAAGTATCAGTTTGTACTGAGACAGAGTGTGAGGCTGTCCCCTCTCCTGGCATTTTGCCTTTTCGACAACTGCTAGGAACACAGGCAGACTCTACAGAGGACATAAGAGCCATTTTAGGATGAACAGGACCAGTGGCAACAAACATTAGCACATTTTGCTGGCTTACTTACTTACACATTTTGCTTCGAGCTCTTTTTCTAATTTATGTTGCTAGATATATTTATTTGCAATTATTTGTTTGGCACCTGCCAAGCAAAATTCCACAAAGAATTTCCAAATTCACTTTGCACTTCTTCCATTGTGAGCTCCTGAAGGACTGAGATTTTGTTTTCCATCTGTACATCCTCAGCATTGAGGGTAGTGGCTTGTGACACATTTATTGAATTAATAACTTTGTAGCATGTTGGTCTCAAAAGGGGATTGGATCCTTTGAAGTTGATTTTTATGCAATGGAAGCAGAGCATATATAGAAAGTGAGTGGGTTCAGAACCCAGGAGTTCACATGCTGGCTCTGATGTATCATCTGCACCTTGTGTAAGCAACCTCAGCTCTCAGCCTCCACCCTAACCTATGCCATGGGTTACTCCACAAGTATCTTGTGAAGCCTGTGGTGTGAGGTGTATGTGAAGTTCCCAGTGCAGAGTGGTGCTCCTGACGTGCGTAAGCTTGTAAGTGTTGAATGGTTAAGAACGAGGGCTTGGAAGTCTGATCTTGGCTGCAGTCAAGTTCTACCATTGTCTTGCTGTGCAATGTGAACCATATGGCACTGCACCTGACATAGTAACGAATAAATTATTATTATTATTAACAACAAAAGGCGATCGTCATTGAAGTTGTTACAAATACTCAATTATGTCTCTAAAAAGATGTGCAGAGCAAAGATACTCAGATCGTTTCAGAAGGAAGAGAAATAAATTGCAGAGGAACTCGGGATGAGAAAATTGTTATAATCCAGCACCAAATCTGGCTTTGGGTTTCCTGGCAACCAGGGCAATAAAAAGAAACACAATGTTTTACATAATTACCATTATTGGTTATAGTCAGTTAACTAGAGTTGCCAATATGGGAGCCAGTAGCCCACGTGTCTGCCAGCACTTGAAATGTGCTGCTCAGAACGGAGATGTGCTCTAAGGCTACAGTACAACAGACTTTGAAGGCTTGATATAAAAAAGCAAAACACCTCATTAATAACTTCTTCTGCTGATTACATATTAAAATTGTGGTATTTGGGTTATTTGAATTAAATTAAATACATTATTAAAACTAGTTTTACCTTTTCCTTTTTACGTTTTTAGTATGGTTGCTAAAATTTTAAAATTGCATATGTGGTTCAATTTTTGGCTTACATTATATGTCCTATAGACAACACTGAATTAAAAGGACAAGTGATTTTTACTCTCACTACTGTAAGTGGATTTATATTATTTATACTTTTATATTAAGTTAAAACATTCTTATATAATAACATAATTATAGTATGTTATAATATCAACATGCTATAATTATATAGCAAAATAAATGACAGGGCCATACTGATATGTATTAAAATATTAATTTGGATATAAAATGTGATATTAATAGAACAATATGTCAGATATTATTATATACTTCATATTATTTTTAAAAAGAATCATTGGATAACTAGGTGGGTATTATCTATACCCACAATTCTAAGGAAAATTTGAAAAGTATCTTGATAAGGAAGAGAAGTGGTAATAATAGTGACTACTACTTATTGAATGTGATAATAATAATTGGAATAGCTACCATCTATTGCATGCTTACTTATGTGCCTGGCATAGTCCTGGTTTCCTTACATATTAATGATTTAAAAACTTGTGAGTAGTGTCATCACTCTTACATTAAACCAGAAATCCTGACAACTGATGTTTAGACACAGAAATGTCTGTCTTCTCTTTTTCAGCCTCTTTGGTGTTACTTGCTCTGTTCAGCAGGTGCTGGGCAGCAAATAAGGTCCTCAAGCAAGCTGTTGACAACTGGAAGGTCTTTCCCCATCCTGCATCATTCGGTTTCCCTGGTGATTCGTTTCCCTTCCATCTCAGTGGAGCAGGACGTTAAGTCTGTTAAATTTGGGAATGTGACTTTGTCCCCAGAAGTCCGGTTGCGGTTCATGTCCGCAGGCATGGGGTTTGGAGAGGGTTTGCTGGGAGTTTCCCTTGGGCTTGCTTGGGCTTCCTTCTAAGCCTCGTTACATCAAGAAACCTGAGCTAGAATGATTAAGATATGGCTTCTGCTGCAGGTAAAAAGCACCTCTAAACTTATGTTGTTCAAATATTTTGAAGAAACACATTACAGCTTATTTTGAATTTGAGTACATTAAAAAATAAATTTCAAAGATAAAATAGATTTTATAAGAGGTAAAAATGCAAAATGGAGCACAGAAATCTGATCCTCTTATTCTGTCTTTTACACCCAACTGAGACCAGGAGAAAGAAACTGGAATTTAAGAAAGGTTTTAACATTCAGTCACAAGTCAAAACTGTAACAAGTCAAAACTGCAACGACACATTCTGTTCTGAGTGTGAATTTCAAGAGAGGCCAAGAAAATACTGCTTGTTTTAGTTTTCCCAACTTGCGAGATGGGAAAACTTAGAAATTATTCAAAAGAGAGCCACCAGATGATGGATGACAGCTTGGGCAATAGGTCTAATGAGCAGAGGCCAAAGGAGTTTATGTGAATTTACCAAGGAAAAGGGAGAAGTTAGCAGGAACTCAAAACACAGGGGACTAGTTGCACAGGGCTCTGGTTCACAGTGGCATTTCGTCCCTTCCTACTAACACTAGACAGAATGAAAGGTCTTACCGTGATCCTAAGTGTGAACTTAGAGGAAAGCCAAAAGAATGTCCTCTTGGCCTGAGTTACCACACGCTGGCCTGGGCTGCAGGGGAAGATGAAGAATGAGGCTCAGCTCTCAGCTGCCTGGGAGGGTCTGGGGTGCTCCGTTCCAATGAAACAGGCCCCTGGGTACATCAACTGTGAGCAGCACATTGATGTAGCTGTCTTCCCAGAAATTGCAACCTGTACCAGGCATTTGGACAACAGGTCTCTGGAAGTCAGGATGCTTCGTTGTAACTTATTCATTCTCAAAGCCCATGAGAGAGGCAGGAAAGGTGCAGTTACACCTTTTTCTTTGTAAGAGTTAGTCTGAGAAAATGAGAGGGTTTCATCCTGGTTCATGGCTGCATAGATGGGCTCAGGATCTCGAGAAAAATCCTCCACATTAAATTTGAGGGCTTCCTGCAAGGCAGTTTGCAGGAAACAGTTTCGAATGTAAATTAAGCCTTCTGAATTGCAGGGATTATATATTCTAATGTGAAACTTCTTACACTGAACCGGTAGGAAAGTCCCCGCAACTGAGTGTTTCAGATTTCCCTCCGGCCTCTTTTCAGTAGTTCGTGGAGGCATCAAAATGTACTGTGTTGTCAGCAGACCGGGAGTCTGGGGACGTGCGGCCCTCCACGCCCTGATGCAAGTCAGAATGCCAGTTCTTCTGGTCTCATCAACAAGATTCTGCAGCCTAAAAGCTGTCATGATTTATTGGTTTCAACAAACTAAAGTTTTTGCTCCAACGCAAACATCTCGGTAAAACCACTGATGCTCAGAACCTGCAGGGACAAGTGGTGCCAGCACTTTCCACTTGAATGTTGGTGGTTCTTGGCAGCTGCAGGTGTGGTGCTTGGTAAAATTCAGACATCCATTTCCACCAGACGTGGACAGCTGCTTACACCTACATGACGTGACTCACTTGGATTCTTACGCATAGAAGTAGCTGTGAGGCATTTTAGATTGAAATCAAATTGATGTTTTAAAAAAAATGCTTATGTAGATTTAAGGAAAGAACATTGTTAACATCAGAGCATAAAACAAGTAACAGTTTAAGATAAGCATGAGGGAACTTCTGCTTCATCATGATATTCGTTGAAATGTTTGGAGAAGAGTAATAAAGATTTCACAAAGATCCCCTTATGCCCCTTTTCTGTGGTTCCACTGGATGGCCCGGGGACACCTGGGATTGGTCATTCAGGTGCTTTTCATTTAATTTGAGGCTCAGAACCCCTGAGAGGCTAGTTCAGTTGGGCTCAACGTGATAGTAGATGACCTGCCGACTTTTGCCTTTGGACCTTCCTGCTTGTTGCTTTTGCCATGAATTTCTTCTGGTGCACTCAGGCCTCTGAGGGCTGCCCCTGCTCCTCTCTGAGCTTCCAGAGGGTAAAAACAGTTGCTGTGGATGTGATGCTCCACATCTGGTGGACTGAGCCCCGGGCTTTGTCCCTGGACGGTTGTGTCTGAAAAAGAGAATGCAAAAGCAATAGGAAAACCAGCACTCAGGGAGAAGATGGGCTCCTGGAGAGGCTGAGGACCTCACCACCGACAGGTGGGATAGGCGCTAGAGCCCGAAGGAGGGAGGGTTTGACTGGGCAAAGAGCAGGGCAGATATTTCAGTCAGTGCTGTCACTGAAATACCATGCCTGCTTGTCTTCTCCAACTAGACTGCACCTTCCCAGGCCTAGCGACCTTTTCCTCCCAAACCAGCACACAGTCTCACATGCAGAAGCGGGTAATGCCCGAGGAGTGAGGCTGGGAAAGAGGTCAGAAATAAAGACAGGGGTAAGTTAGGGTGCTAACTTGCAATTATGAAAACTGTTAATGTGGATAATGAAACATTCTTTTAAAAAATCTTTCTAAAATTTGTTATTCTCCAACAGCTCAATAAATTAACTCATGAGAAAACCAGAGATTTAAATGAATGGATATCTTCAATTGTTACTCATTTTTTTCATGATATTGACAATGATTTCTCTCTCTCTCTCTCTCTGAACTTGGGGTCTTGCAAATGCCAAGCAAGAAAGAATTCTATCCCTGAATTATACTGCTATACTGTCCCTGAACTACACTGTCCCTGAGCTACACTGTCCCTGAGCTACATTGTCCCTGAGCTACACTGCTGGCCAATGCTCACTGTCAACATGAGTATTTTTAAAAAATCAACTTTTATTCCAATCTTAAGTGCCTCAGAGTCACTTCTATGAAGGGGGTTGGCTGATTTGCAAGGCATATCCTAGAGGAATCCTTTTTTTTATTTTTTGCTTTTGTTTTGTAATTACCAGGAGATGAGATCACTGACTTTGGAAGTCTGATCACATGGGCAGCTGCCGGGGACTCCAGATGTGAGGAGTGCTCGGGGTGGATGCACACGTGTGTGCGTGTGTTTGGGGGCAGGGGGTCTGTTGAGGGGGTTCCCTGTTGGAAACAAAGATGAAGAGGTGGTGTTGGACGACAGGGAGCATCTTCACAAGTATGCTTCATTCCTATTTTCCTACCTTAACAGCAACTCTTACTTCATATTGATAAGCACTCTAGTTTCTTATTTTCCAAAGGGGAAATGGGAGCAATCCAACATCTGGATAAAGGAATCAGCACACGCTCCACACATCTGTCCTTATGGGGCAGAGGCATTCAGCCAGCCAGTGGACAAGCGTGGTGATGACCGTGCCACTCGCCAACCCGGCGGGTGCATGAGACTTGAGGAGCTTGGCTTAAAACACTCTGACATGTCACAGTCTCCCACACATGTTCCTGACTACCCAGCCAAAGGGGTCCTGGGAATACTCTTGCTGGGAAGCCAGGATGAATGAGTCAGGACACAGTCTGCCAGTGGGGAGCAGAGGCACAGCCTGCAGCCCTGAGATCCCAGCACTTGCAATGTGGAAGGGCCAGAAACCACAGGGCTGTAACCTGGGCCTCACACCTGGGTAGGCGTCCTTGTTCTGTGCTGCTACTAGGGAACCCCAGCCACACCAGAATCCTGCTCATCTGACCTCTCACCAATAGTTGACAGTCTGCATTGTATTGAGAATGCAAAATTGGAACATTGAGCACAACTGAGAGGTTGGGGAGCCACTGAGGACTTGCACACAAATGCAGACTGATGTCGGAGACTCATCACTTTCTGACCCTGCCCATCTTTCTACCCTGCCTCCCAGAGCATCTGAGCATCTCTGTCCTCAAATGCTGCATGCACCTTTGCTTTCTGTCCCTCCCTCCCTCAGTGACCTTCCCACCCTCTCTCCTCAGTGGCACCCATTTGTCTGTCAAGGCCCTGCTCAAATGCCCCCTCCTGCCTGAAACCACGTAGTCAGCCTTCCCAAGCGATTCCTCTTCTCTTCTCCCAGAAAGGCCCACATATGTTGCTTTGGAGCAATCATGATTGGTAAAATGGACAATCTGACAGTCCATTTGTCAATATGCTTTGCTGTCCCAGGAACAGAATTAGAGAAGAAAGATGCAAGGAAACCTAAGTGCAAGCATGACAACTAGGCTCAGATTTGAACACTGGTGTAGATAGTATTTCCAGTGTATCAATAAACATATGATTACATAACGGTTGTCAAACAGGTTTAGATATCATAATTATAGATAAGCATTCCCTTCAGTATAAAAATGTATTTATGTATGTATAATAATTATATAAACATGAAGCATATTCTAGAATATTATTGTAAGCATATTACTTCTATGCTTATAATTTCTTAATACAATCTGAGGGATGTGTTTAGAATGAGGTGCCTGGGTGGTCCCTCAGGGGTCTGACCAACTGATTCCTGGATGGGGCCTAGTGATCTGGCTTTTCATGTTGAGCTCCTGAGGCTGGTGGTCCAACCTCCCCTGCCCAGTTGGAGAAACCCAAGTCTGGGGTGCACAGACTGCTCTCCTCTTCCTGGACCTTTCCCTGTGCCAGACTCCCTGGAATCCTCATGTAGTGGTTAATTTTGTGGGTCAATGTGACTGAACCCATTATGCCCAGTTACATGGTTAAACTTTATTCTGGATGTTTCTGAGGATGTTTTAGATGAGACTGACAATAAAATTGGTGAACATGGAGTAAAGCAGTTGCCCTCCATAATGTGGGTGGGCCTTATTCAAACAGGGGGAGACCATCCAAAGAGAAAAAACCCCAGACCTCCCCCAAGCATCTGACTCTGCAGAATTCTGCCAGCAGTCTGTCTGTAGACCAGTTCTTCCCTGGGTCTCTAGACTACTGACCCTTTCTGCAGATTTTGGACTTTCCAACCCCCATAATCATGTGAGCCAATTTACTTTAAGTAAATCTTTTTCTTGAACATACATGCTGTTGGAGCTGTTTCTTTGGAGAGCCCTGGTTGCTACATCCCAGGAGAATTTGAACTCAGTGCCTCACTATAAAGCAAATGCCATCAACGCCACCCTACTCCAGTGCCTTCCTGCATGTGACTCAAAGACAGACTCCATCAGAACATGCAGGTTCCCAGCTCCCGACACACAGGTTCCTAGTCTGCATCCACAGAGGCTCTGACTCAGCAAGGTTTGGGTGGGCCCTGAAACCCGCACTACTTACAGAATGCTTGGTTATTTTTAGTATGTCACTCTAATGCATTTTGAAATGTGAGTTGTGCTCTAGTGTTGAGCCCTGTGAAAGCCCTAAAATTTAAAAAAAAAAAAAATATGCACCAATCCTTCTGGCAAGGAGTTCACAATTCAAGTGGGAACTTCTATTTTGGAGAATGTTGAAATAACCACACTACAGTGACAGTGACCCACTGTCCTCAGTCCACGGTGTTGTGCACGAGGCATGCCCTTCCTGGAACCTCAGAATGTGACTGTGTTTAGAAGTGGCCGAGAAGTAGCGCTGATGCAGATGTAACTAGTTAAGATGAGGTCATGCTGGGAGGGGTGGCCCTTCATCCAGACTGCTGTCCTTGAGAAAAGAGGCAAAGAGACACAGAGACAGCCCCAGAGGGAAGGGGCCACGTGATGGCAGAGGCAGAAACCGGAGTGATGTGGCTGCGAGCCAAGGAGTGCCAGGGTTTGCCGGTCGCCCCCAGGACCCAGGGACAATCATGGAACAGGCTGTCCCTCACACTTTGACGTTGGACTTCCGGTACTCAGAACTGAAAGAGAACAAATTTCTGTTGTCTTAACCCAGTGTGTGGTTCTTTGTTATGGTGGCCCTAGCAAATTAACATGCCCACCCGTTGTGAATAGGGAAGAAACAGGACACAGGTATACAACTCTCAGACGTTGGACAACCTGAGTATTCATCTGTTATCCTTGAGAGAAGGCAAACAAGGGGCGGGGGCAGCACCCGTGTGACCAACTGTCACCATCAAGGCTGAACATGGGCATGTCTATATTGGTACAAGTAATTCTCCTCAAGGGCCAGCGGCTGGTTATCCAGCCTCCGTTTTGCCCACTGTACCCTGCACAATGCTGTCAATGGGTAAATGAGTAAGGGACACTCTTAGACTGCATTGTCAGGGTTGACCTGCTTTTGAAGGTTTGGGTCTATGTAACAGTGATTCTTGGCCCTGGTGGGACATCAGAATGACATGAGGAATGTTTTTGCCCTAGCAATGCTGGCCCCATCCCAGACCAATCAAATGCCGATCTTGGAGGTATGTGTGCGATGCAAGGATTAATGTTTCTAGAACCTTCCCAGGTGATTCTATTATGCAGCCAGAGGAGGGGCTCATTGGTCTTTACCTTATTTTTCAAACCAGTCACCAAGGGTCTTTAAATTATCCTGCTGAAACCTAACGTAAGCAGCTTTTAAAATAAGATGTAGGCATCCACAAAGTGACCCCTGTGCTGCCGTATAAGTGCATTCCCATGGGGACTCTCCCAGACAGGTACACATTTTGTCTCATGGGTCACTGCACTGTTGGTGTCCTCCCCCTCTCTGGGCATTTTTCCTTAGAGGGCCACAGCACACCTTCCTGCTGTTCACACAGCCGGAGCAGCTGGGGTTCCTCCCTTCCATTCCGTCAAGCCCAGGGCGGCCCTAACAAAGTGCCACAGACTGAGTGGTGTGAGACTGCAGACGGGTGCGCTTGCCCTGCCCTGGAAGTGAGCTTCCCAAGCTGGGGGTCCGCCAGGCCCTGCTCTCTTTGAAGGCCGTGGACAAGGCTCCTTTCTAGCCTCTGCAGCTTCTAGTGTTTCCTGCTGCGTCATTGGCTTTCCTGGCTTGGGGATGCCTCACTCCATCTCTGCCTTCAGGGTCTCATCATCTGCTTCCCTCTGGGCTGTGTCTCTCTTTTTCTTCTTATAAGGATGCCACTTACATCCAGTGGCGGGCCCACCCTGCTTCAGTGTGACCTCGTCTCTTTGAAAGCCCCATTTTGAGATAAGGTCACTTTCACAGTGACCAGGGTTAGGACTCCGCTCCGGTGGGAATGTTCGTGTCCTCTCAGAAGTCCACATTAGAACTTGGACCCCATTGTGATGTATCAAGAGGTGCTGAAGGGAACTCGCCTTGTCCCTTTCCCGCTTCGGTCTCTTCTGAAATTCCTTCTCTCCAGAGGAAGCAGTGTTTGAGGTGCCGTCTTGGATGCAGAGACCAGGCCCTCACCACCGCCAAATCTGTCAGGGTCTTAATCTTGGACTTTTAGTTTCCAGATCTGTGAGCAATACATCTACGCTGTTTACAAATTACCCAGTTCCAGGAATTTGAAAAAAAAAAAGAAGAAAAAAAAAAAAAAGCAGCCCAGACTGAGATAGATACCAACATCTCTTTTGGAGGGAAGCAACACACCCACAATTTGAGGCTCACCACACATCTGCTGGTTTCACTGTATGGAGGCTTAATTGTCTTTGACCTTAACACCTTTACCTTTTCTTTTGGTCACCCCCTTTAAGCAGGGGCCTGCTATCCGTGGTAGCAGAGTTCTGTATCTGTCTATTCACAGTACACCCTGCTGCAGCATCCACAGCACTCAGGAGCCTGTTAAAAAGGCAGACTCGCTGGCGCCAGCCAAGCCTGCTGAATTGGGAATCTACCTAGGAAGGTCTCTAAATGACCCACTGCAGATTTTGAACAGTAGTGGTCTAAATAACAGAGTCATCTCCTTTTTTATAGCCAGCTCCATTGTTGCTTAAGTAGGAAAATTAAGCATTAAACATTTTCTTAAATATCTTCCAAATATGTGTGTGATACACAGAGAGAGAGAGAGAGAGAGAGAGAGAGAGAGAGAGAGATGAATTTGAGGTACAAGTTCTGAAGTTTTGATTTCAAATTCTCTTAATTTAATCAAAACCACTCTAGTCAAGTCTAAATTCTCAAACACACTATGAGAAGAAAAATCTTCCAGTATTGATAATTCAAGTCTGGAGAGAGTCATGGAAGGTTGGGGAGGCAGAGAGAAGATTTTTTTATTGTTGTCTTTTTGGAAGACAACTGCAAAATAGTTGTCCTTAAGTATCAAGTCCACTTATGTAGTCTAGATAGACCATTGGGTAGACATAATAAGGAGGCAGATTTGGAATTGTTACAAACATTAATTTCCTAAGTCTGGGAATTGTCAAAAATATGGCATATACTGCCTTATGAAACTGGGAGATTCAAGCCTGGGCTTCTGTGACTTATGAAAAGTCTCATTCTGAGAAGGGTAGTTTCGATGGTTTCTCGGGATGTTTCCAACTCAGAGAGTTCATGATGTTGCAAAACCTCTTTAAAAATGCAGACCTCGAAAGGAGGAGTCTGATTTTCTGGAATTTATTTCTGGCCTTTGGTTACAAGTCTGTTGGTTCAAAATGTTTCTGATGTGCACCAGAGCCGTATCTCATAAAAATTCGGGCTTTAAATTCCATGTCTGTATTTATCCATGACTCCTTTTCCTTTACTTTAAGCACAATAATAGAAAAAGCCTTGTATTTGTTAGCATCAAGTATGTATACACAAACACCCAGTAGGGCTGCAACTGATCTCCACTGTTCATGTAAGTAAGGATCAAGGTTATTTCTGTTGTTTGTAAGATGTCTGTGATTAAGAGCTTCACATATGGTACAGTTAGCATCGCTTTACCCTTCATGCTGGATGTTTACTTTTAAATGTATTTTTTTTTTTCCTGTGTGTGTCTACCTTGGTTGTCTCTGATTCTTAGAATACCTGCTGCATTAAAACAACAACAACAACAAAAACTGCCTCTAGAGACTTCTCTTAGTCTACTAATTTTCATCCTGGGTTTATTTCTCCAATTAGATCTGTGCATGCATACATCATGCAGTTCATTTCTTCAACAGATATTTAGCTGAACAGGTACTATGTACAGAGAGCTATTGCAGGTGCTGAAGAAGAAATGATAAACAAAAAATAGTGCCTGCTATTGAGAAAGAAAGACACACGTAACCAAACATGAGACACTTAGTGTCTGGAAGAACAGTGGCCTTGACAGACAAAAGTGAGGGTCAGAAGTCCCTGACCAAACACCAAGTCATCTCGGTTCTTTACTGTGCCTGGTTCCACATCTTGCACAAAGCACATAGTGTTGAGTTGAAGGGATCTGAATATAATTTAGGAAGTGCAACTTGTAGTTTCACAGTTCTCCAAACCGCACACCTGGTTATCGGAAGGAGAAATGAAATAAAGAGAATCAGGCAAGATCTCGGCGAGATGTTTTGGTGGGAAACGATTGAAATTCGTGGCTCAGGAGAAGAGCCACCTCCCTCGGGACTTCCAGTTTCCAAGCTCTCCAGACTTGGCCGTGGCAGGACCTTGAGAGGTGAACCGAGAAGTCAGAGCAGGAAGGAAGCGACTGGGTTCCCTACCTCTCTGCCGCACTTCTAGGAGGAAATGCGGTGGCTGCTGGTCGCCGAGTAGGCTGCACAGCACGCCCTCTGCGCTCTCACTCTTTGCACGTTGGATGCCACTTTCTTTCCCTTTGTTAGTTTCATTCCTTTGGGAGAAACTAACTTTTTTTTTTTTTTTTTTTTTTAAGCACATAACCTTTAATCCTTTGTTAGTGATGTGGAGTCCTCACGGGCTCAAGTTATACTCTGCACAGAGGAGTGTCTGAAATAAGTGGTGATCTGTGTCCTGGTGGAGAAATAACAAAAACAGGTAAATCACTTCTCAGAAAAATAAAACAAACCAGTAGTGGTTTTATCTAAGTTCCCATTACTCAGACAAGAAGAATGATGAGGCTCAATGTTACAAGGACTATTTTTTAGAAGTGCACTAATTCCCTTTTGTTCATATCCGATATTTCTTTGTGTTTTACTCCTAAGTAGAAATAGGCATCCTTGTATCGTTATGGGAAAAGAATCCACGTGTTGTGGTCCCCTCTAGGAGTGGAGGTTCTCTCTTTGGATGTGCTAGGGTGAAATGAATCGGCCCCCGTGAGTACGAGCAGACTGGGAAGTCTGGACTCTTCCTGCCACTGCAGAGCCCTGGGAACAGAGAGGGCTGGGGCTGGTGAAGTCTTGAATGTTCACACAGGAATCTGGGTGGAAGAGTTCATGAACGCTCCTGGAAAGGGAGAAGCTTATTTTAAGTAAAATGCAGCACTATGCTAAAAACAATGTTCAAAACTATAATCTTGGAGCTTTCGTTTTCAAATGACAAAGACATAACCCTGTATACAGCATTTGCTGTATAGGTTGGCACGAAAATTCTTTGAATCATTTCATGACAAAACCCATGAAATTAACTTTCTGCTGATACACCAGCCTTGATACTACAACAAGGTTCTTTGCACCGATATGTACATCCAATAGTTTAAGACTTTAAATACTGGTAGCGTGTGTTCAAGGTTCATTAGTTTTTAGGGAAAACAGAAAAAACATACATATGAACAGGTAACTGGTTTCCAGTACGTGCAAAACTGGACTTTCAACTAGTTGTAAACAAAGTTAAGAATGTTATATACCTCTACCTAAACTGGATCTTTAGGAGAATTTTAGCTTTTGTAATTCACTTGAAAAAAGAAATTCAATTAAAGGCTTTGTGAATTCAGTCTTGAGTAGAGGGAGAGGCAATTCTCTGAAGATTTTGTTGTCATTGTTTTTAAGAACAAAATTAAAGGCAGAGACCAGCCATGTACTGAACAATGATTTAAGTTTAGAGATGAAAACCTAATTTTGAGAGTAGCTCATTAATGTTAAAAGAAAAATCTCCTTGATGAATGTAACTGTAAGGAGGAGAGCAGTCTCTGCATCTTCCTCAGTTCTTATGTGGGCTTTTAGTTCTTACTTGGTTGGATTAAAAACCCAATTAATACAAGGGCTGATTAACAAGAGAAAAAGAGATTTTTTAAAAAATTTGTGCGTCCATAGGGATCTTTACAAGTGAAGTTCAAAGGAATGACCAAAGCATGATGATTTTATACTTTTTAGACCAAGAAGGAAAGACAGGACAAATGGCATCTAGACTAGGGTAGTAAATTCTAGGGATGTTACTGAGAAATAAAATGGGGGGTATGTAGAAGTTGGTGGGAAACTAGGGTCACTTCAATTTGTTTATTTAGGTGCACTGCAGCCTGACTGTCTCAGGTGATCAAGGCTATTTTCCAGCACTGCTGTGTGAAGGATAGCCTTCGTCAAAGAATCCGCATGTTTTGCTGCTTGTAGGTAACGTTAGGCAGAAGGGTCCTTTCTTAAGTGACTTCAAGAGGATGAAATTTGTTATCTTTTGAGATGGCATGTCCTTCATTCTGTCAGAACAATATTAACTGAACTCCTACTATATGTCAGACACAGGGCAGGGCACTAGCGATTCTTGGTGGCCAGGTAGACCACAGAACAAAGAGAGGCATCTATCCTGCTGGGGCATTAATTCAGGGGAGAAGGTGGAAAAGGAAGGAAAGAATCTTGGGGAAACAGGGAGTAGATGCTGTAAAGGCCTGTTCTGGAACCCTGGAGACGGGGCCTGGGGAAAGGATCAGCCAGGGAAAACAGAGGGCCTGGACCCAGTGTGGAAGTGGGACAAAGTCACCGTACTTGAGTATTTAGTAGTACTTAGGTTTCTCCATGTGCTGCGTTATCTGATTAGTTAAATGTAAATCTGTTTGGATCTGGCTGAGATAATATCCCCAAGAGGAAGGCGAAAAAAGGTCTAGGACTCTTAAGGCTGATTTACATTTGGCTAGTGTCTTGTGATCTGGATGTACATGTGTGCACACCAGTTATCTTTAAGTTGGTATCATGGTTAATTTGAATGCAAACCCTGAAGAATGCACAGTACAGAGCTTCTTAGAGGCAAGGGATTTATTTACTATTTAAATTTTAAAATCTTTCTCATGCCTTCTCAGAGGGTTTCTGGCTCAGCAAATTATAAAAGAAAATTAGAGAATGAGAATGTCAGAAAGCTGGAAAGTATTTGTCAAACTTTCTTCCTACACTGAAAATGAGTTAGTGATTTAAGAAATTATATAGTTTTTTATTAAGATAAAAAGTTTATTCTATGTAAACACTCATTTTTCTCTCTCTTTAATCATAAGGTTATTGGCTCTAAGGGAAAGATTTGGTCTGTTTTGATCAATGCTCTATCTTCAGCATTTGGTAATTCTTGACATGTGCACTTAATAAGTATTTGTTGAATGCATATTGAATAGATAACATGAACATCAATTCGGAAATTCAGCACTATCAGGTTATAAACAAATCACAGACCACTTGTAATAAAACTGAAGCAATTTAGCTACAATAAGTTTTGGAACCTTTGAGCGCAACCCAGCTACCTTCACAGCTGGCCTGAAAGTCTTACCTAATTACGTTTAATTTCTTTGTTTTGATCAGTTTTCTTACCAACAGCTGTTCAAAAACTGAATTTTACATATTTTAAGCTTCGGCGCAACCGAATAAGTTTTTTTTTTTTTTAAATTTCTATGTTTTAATTTTTTTAACAGCCCATCTGAATGACTACGGACGAACGTGCTTAAGTTTAAAAGGACGGTATTTTAGAATTGACTTCGGCTCTCCCTCCATGGGACACTAAGTGTCTGCACCTAAAGCTGCGGAGCCCACGAGCGCTGGAACGGTCTGCAGCCAGCGTTGGCGCTCCTTTCCTTTTTCACCCCTTCAGCGCAGGGCGCTCGGGTCCGCGTTCCGGAAGGTCCACGTGTAACCCTGCGATGCTGGGGTGACACCAGTGTTCTTTGCTGCCTGGTCGAGGCGAGGGTCCCTTCAATGGCTGGAGTTTCCGGAAACTTACTCCAAGTCTCAGGCATCTGAGCCTCAGCAGCGCCTCAGCCTCCGCGCGGTGCGCGCCCGGTGACATCATCCCTATTTCCGAAGGATGGGATTCGGGGCGGCTCGACCTTCGGCGGCGGCGGTCCGCTGGTTCCAGCCACCAAGCGCTTAGCGCGTCCTCCATCACCGCCGAGGCGCGCCGGGCGCCGCTCGCGGGCGACCTCGGAGCTCGCGCCGGGAGCCCGGCACAGCCCAGCGCTGCACCTCGGCGACGCTGCCACCGCGGCGAGCGAGACCCACCAGCCGACACCTGACCGGCGGCCGGGAACCGCGCCCCTCCTCGGCTCGCGCGTCCCCGCCCAGTCGGATTCCAGCGCCCGCCGCCGCCCACGGAGGCTTGTCCCTCGCCGCCCGCCGTAGCCCGGCGCTCGGCCGGCCGCCGTTCCCAAGATGGCCGCGGCGCGCTCGGCTCCTGCGGCGGGCTAGAGGCGGAGGCGGAGGCGGAGCCGAGTCACTCCCGCACTTCGGGGCTCCGGTCCCTCGCGCCAGGCTGCAGCTTACTGCCCGCCGCGGCCATGCGGGGCTCCGTGCACGGATGAGAGAAGCCGCCGCCGAGCTGGTCCCCCCTCCCGCCTTCGCCGTCACCCCTGCCGCCGCCATGGAGGAGCCGCCGCCGCCGGAACCCGAGCCCGAGCCCGAGCCCGAACGCTGCCCGGCGGCGAGGTGAGTGGCGACCGCTGCCGTCCGCCCTCGGAAAGCGGGTCGGTCCTGGCCCGAGCTCGCCCGGGGCCGGAGGAGGCATGGGGCCTCCGCTTGCCGCCGGGCGGGGAGGGAAGCGCCTCGCTCCGCGGCGACAGGCGCGGCGCAGCCCGGGACCCCGGCGCCGCGACCGAGCGACCCCTGCCCGGCGCGCGCGCGGCCCGCCGGCCCGCTGGCCCGCCCTGGGCGCGGCGGGGGCTGGGAGCCGGTGCGGCGCCCCGCGGCGCGAGCTCGGAGCGGCCGCACCGAATTCCTCTGGCGTTACTGAAGCGCGGTGGTCCCTCACTCCGCCCCCATCGGGGAGGGGGACGCTGGCGAAGCGAGTGCGCAGGGCCGGCGCCCGCGCTCCCCTCCTTCCCTCCCGTGCACCCACCCCCGGGAGGTGCCGGCTCCCCTCGCGGAGGAACTGCGCTGGGACCCTGCAGAGCGGCGGGCTTCCCGAGGGCCCCTCAGCGTCCTGGGGGAAGCGTGGTGCAGAGTGTCGCTCGCACGTGCACATAAAGTGAGCGTCGATTTGTGCGGGGCTCTGCGACCGCTGGAGGCTCTGGGACGGAGTTGCTCCTCAGAGCATTGTGCCATACTGTTACCTCCGGTTATGTCTTTATTTTTTTGATCGGGAGAATAAATGCACCACAGCTAAAATTTTCCCTCTTTTGTGCCTGTTTGTCCCAATGCCCTCTTACTCACTGTCCTTTGCATCACAGAGTAAACTTGCAAACTACTGCCCCCTGTCCCCTATAAAGAAAATGCTTCCACAGCGCCTCTCATCTTACTATCTTGCTGTATCTAGTTCTAGAAATAAGGCAGTTAGGTGTCCTCTGTTTTTCCTGCTTAGGGAAATTTTAAACAAATATGTAGTCATCTTTAGGACCTAACACAGGAGCCACATTCTTGCTTGCCCTCACTGAGTTGATCCAAACCAGTTTGATTTTTATAAGCTGTTGTTACTTGATCCTAAGATACTTCTTAGGAACTTATAAAGAACAATTTCTTTAAAGAATGGTATAGGGTGTAATGAGAATTACTTTTGAATTCATCTAACTTTTTTTTAGAAGTTTCGTTATATTATTATGTGCATGTGTTGATTTGGTTTTTGAACAATTTTGACCCCTTTACGCTTTTTTAAAAAACAATAATTGTGAACACTTGTTAAATGCTTAAGATGCTTAACACTTGTTAAATTACTTCCACTAACTTATTTAATTTTTATAACAGCCCTGTGAGGTAGAACTATTATCTCTCTTTTACGTAGGAAGAAACTGAGGCACAAAGGTTAAGTATCCTGCCCAGTTTCACAGTTGGAAATGAGTAAAGGCCAGGCTGCATAGACCATGCCTGAATCATGATGAAGAAGAGGTGTGGTTTCATTATCCACACACCAAAAGCTAGCCTTCTGTTTAACTATACTCTGGGAAAGTGGACTTGAACATTCCTAGGTAAAAGTGAAAAGGGCAAAGAAACGAAAATGTACTGTGAAAATTACTGTTTTTCTGTGATAAAGAGAAACCTTGGTTTTTCTCCCGTTATAATAAAAATAGGTCAGGATAATGGGCTTTATCCAACTTTAAGTGAACAGCAGTGTACAGAACAAGAAGATCTTAGAAAGATTTTTCTTAGCAACATTGCAGTTAATGTTACAAAAGCAAATCTGTAAAGCAGATTACTTGATAAAGCTGTTGTTTTGCCTTTTTTATGCCCGTATTGTTGTCACTCCTCTTCAGTATACCAGAACTGACCTCGGAACGACTTACTGTAAATCTTCAGCAAGAGATGTTGCATGGGTTCCTCAGTTGAATTTGTTTTATGTTCTTAACCATTTTGAAGACGCTCAATGTGCATATTGAGTGTGTGCTAAATGCCACTTTTTGGCACAATGGAGACCAATAATGTGGTTATTTGTGCTACCAGGTTAACTGGTTTGAGATAGGCCAGATGAAAGCTGTCTCTGCTGTCCTTATATATCTCTTTATGTCTGTCATTGATTCGGAATTGCATCAATGCACAGGTCTTTTGTAGAATTCAAACCGGTACATGTTGGCCTCCCAAGTTGTACTGCAGGTGTACCACTGCGGCAGATGCCAGCCAGCCTATGGCATCTGTCTGGTGTGTGCTTTCCTTCTGAGAGTTTCGCAGTGATTGAAGAACACAAAACAGGTTGAGAAGTGATAGTGCTCTATTTAGTTGTACTATTTAGTTTTATGGTTTGGATGTGAGGTGTCCCTTAGAAGCTCATGTGTGAGGCAATAGAAGAAGGTTCAGAGAAGAAATGATTGTGAGAGCCTTAACCCAATCAGTGAATTAATCCCCTGGTGGATTAGAGTGGCCACTGGAGGAGATGGGGCTTTGGGGTATATATGTATGTCTGGTGAGTGGAGTCTCTCTGTTCCTTGATCATCATGTGAGCCGCTTCCCTCTACCATAGTCTTCTGCTGTGCTGTGCAGACTCACCTCGAGCCTGGAGAAATAGTGTGGCCCTTCTGGGGACTAAGACCTCTGAAACCATGAGCCCTAAGTAAACCTTTCCTCCTTCACAGTTGTTCTGGTGGGGTTCTTTTAGGCACAGCAGTGAAAAGGCTGACTAAAACCTACTGCTTACTGTCAATCGTGGATATTTCTTGTCCTTATTTTTGGTAAAGAACTCCTAATAAGGATAGCAGTTGTCATTAGTGATTAAGCTTTGAAATAAATATTCCTTAAAATTTCTTTTTCAAGCTTCTGGATCAGTTCTGTGAGGATCCTGAAGTGACTGGGAGAGCTATTAGAATTCATTTGAAACAATTTATCTGTGATTTCTTGGATTTGCACACTTGAAAAAGCAACAGAGTGGATATTAAGTCTGGTGTGAAACTCCTAATATTTCATTTAAAATATTTATGTTAAATATGGCTTCATTATTCTTACTTACCTTATATGTCAGTGAACTTTTATTAGCCAGGGACTTTATTTTATATAATGTGGTTCTTGTAAGTTCATTTGGAAAAATGGGTTTTACTACTGAGTATCTGAATATCAGCACTCAGGCGATTTGATCTTCCTCAAACTGAGTGGTCACGTTGAACCTGCTTGTCTCAGTCTTGACAATGGACGTTGCCTACCCTCAGTGTTGCTGTCCGTGTCACGCTGGTGTTGGATGTGCCTCTAGACCACTATAATGGAAGATGCCCTTGGGTTGGGTAGCTTTAGACAGAGAAGCAGTCACCAGGCAGCAGTAACAGAGGGCTCCGGTGGTGGCAGAAACTTCATGTTGACTCCGTTCTGGTTCCTTTTAATTGCCATCTTGTTGGAAGTTGCTGTACTTCCCTTCCTGCATACTCTTTTACTATCTTGTAAATCTTGTTCTGAGCTACTGAAACTTGGGGATATGAAGGTCTTGACACTTACTGGATATACTTGCCTTAATAACTTCCTGTTACATAGTGATTCCTCATTCCTCAGTGATTATCTTTCACTCCTAGTATCCTTTTGTCTTAGCCTTCTCTTTTGACCAGATGGTATGTATTCTGTTTACATACTTTTTTAACTTTGCCAAGTAGGCTGCTGGAAATAGGAAGAGATGTCAGAAAAGGAGATCGATTGACAGTTCTAGGCCATCATAGACTGCATCGCCTTGGCAGGAAGAGCAGGGTCCATTCACTGGGCCTCAGCTTCTCAGACATTGCCACTTAATTAGCTTGGTTTGTGCACTGACTGTCAGTATGTTCTCTTGCCTGTGAAAAACCAAAGTATGATTAAGAGATTGATTGGTAAGCATGACATTAGCAAAGGAAATCATTTGAGTGATCTGTGTGACTAATGTCAGTAGACCAGGGAGGTTGGCTTGCATGCCTTTCAGGCATAGCCCTTGCTTTTTGTATGAGACTAGGGAGACAAAGTCTAACTCTTAGGTTTTAATTTTTCTAGGTTTCACCTGAGCTGTCGCCACCCCACCCACCATCCACTTCCCTTTGTTGTATTATAGTGTGTTGATTTTTAATTAGTCTTGACTTTAATTAAATTATGATAGACCTTGCTTTTCTTGCCTTAATTTGAGGTATTCTTGTCCCTTCAAGATATTAACGTAAGAAAGCCTAGGGTAGAATTTTTACTAAAACAAGTCTCGGAGGGTCATTGTTTTTACTATCTCCGTTATCCCCCTACCTCCCATGAAGAATCCTTTGGTCTAATTTCTGAAAAAGGTATGGCAAAGATGTCAGTTGTTGGTGCTTGCATAAAAGTTTTTGAATATTATGTTCACAAAGGTTATGATGGTATGCGGTTTTTCTGGAAGAGTCATAAAATTAAAAAATGAGAATACTGTATAGCAATTAAATGTTTTTAAAGAATATGTAGTGACATGGGAAAATATTTATGATGCATATTCTTAATTTGGGAATATCATCTATTTCCATCTATTTCCGGAGTATGTATTTTTTAAAAGATTCTCAAGTACTTCCAACTGTGTAATATCCCCTCACAATGCAAGAAGCAAATTACAAAACGGTATTTTCAACCAGGCATGGTGGTGGTTCAAGTCACTAATTCCAGTGACTTGGGAGGCTGAGGCAGGAGGATTGTGAGTTTGAGGTCAGTCCCAGCAATTCAGCAAGGCCCTAAGCAGATTATCAAGGCCCTGTCCAAAATAAAAATTAAAAGGACTGGAGGTGTAGCTCAGTGGTAAAGCACCCCTGGGTTCAATCTTCAGTACAAAACAGTAACAACAAAAAAATCCAACAAAACAAACTGTTGGCAGAAATGGTCGTCCAGATTTGAGGTAGCTGCTGGGAGCCTGTTTCTCCACCAGCTGTGTGTCCCCTCCCGACCTTCCTTTTCCCTCCTTTGGAAGCATCCTCTCCTTCCTGCGGCTACCTGGTACATATTGGAGCTGCCCCTTCTTACAGACCCTTGGCTCTAGGAATGGACATTGATCCTCACCAGAGTAATAGGGTTCTTTCCTAGGGCTTTTCACTTTGGAGCTAGAGGGGGCAGTGCTCATTTTAATAACTAGAATATCTTTTGTGACGTCATGAGCCTCGAGCTAGCTCCATGAAGCCGTGATCGGTCTCATGTAGAAGCTCTGTGGTCTCAGACAGTGACGTTTACCCCCAGAGAAAAGCAGGGAGACTGAAAGTGGTCTTTGACCAGTTATTGCTTCGTATGCTAGATTCACCTAATTTTTTTCTTGATTTAACAATACAAACGAATTCTCCTTTCTTAAGCTATTAATAAAAACTGAAGGGTTACATACCATTTTTTCCCAGATTTTTTTTATGATGAACATGTTACATGTTTTATTTAAAAATGAAAACTAACTATAGGGCCCAAATTCTTAACTAGTACATTTAAACTTTTAAGTCTCTTTTACTTTGAATTGTTACTAAAACTGGAAATAGATGATATTCCCAAATTTTAAAGGAACTTAAATTTTATTTTTTGGTGTCTCAACATCAGAGCTCATATAGCAGGCTAGTTTTCTTTAGTTATGTAGTTCATCTTGGGTGACAGAATTTACAGATTAGAAACAACTTCAATAGTAATAAATCAGAAAAAGGGCTTGCTTTTTGATGGTCTTTTATATTTATAGAACTATTATTTAAAATCTATAACTGTTCTCAGCATGTATGTTAAAATGCTTTTCCTTTTTTAGAGGCATATTTGAAATGACTTTATTTTTAAAAATATTTTTAGTTCTAGATGGACATAATACCTTTATTTTATTTATTTATATGTTGTGCTGAGGATTGAACCCAGTGCCTCATATGTGCCAGGCAAGTGCTCTACCACTGAGCTACACCCCAGCCCTAAAAGGGCTTTGTTTTTAAGGGCACATTATTCTGGTGGCAATAAGTCTGATATGTACAGTCTAAGATTCCTGCAGACCTCGACTTGGGTAACAGAGTGCCTTTAAATATTTATTGACAAACAGGCAAAATGAAAATTCATTTTGACTTAGAAGTACATTCACTTGTCCTGTTTTGCAGACATCAACGAACGTATTAGTCTCATGGATCATGTAGATGCCACATATTTACAAAGTAGCGGTGAGTGCTATTAAGAATGTATTAGGCCTTCTGTCAAGAGTATTTCATAAACGGATTTCATTTCAGCATTGCTTCAGAAGAACTAAGCTTTCTGTAGAGAAATGTAAATGTGAAGCTTCTAAGCTGATGGGGTTGCATTTTTTTTTGGGATCTGTTCTGCGTGTGAACAGACTATTTGGCCATTCTGCTGAACTAACTCTGTGTGGAGTTTTCTAAATAGGGGCTTGTTAGAGGACAGCTAGTTTACAGATGTCAAGTTTGTAGAAATTGTCAACCTTTTTATTCTTTCATTGGGGGAAATTTTGAAAGAAAATTTGATGGATTTTTATTTAAAATTTAAAGTCTTATGTAGGAACATAACTTACCTTGGTTTTCTCATAACAATTTTGGGATTAGTTTGTTGAATATGTAAGTATTTAGTTTTACTTGAGGAATTAAGCATTCGCCAATGCAGGTCTTCCTGGATAGGACACTTAATGTTCATTTCACCCTACTCCCTGCCACTGCTTTTGAGTTACGAGAGATGAGATCCGAGGGAAATGAAGGCCCTCCGGACTGTGGCCCTCCTTTCACAGGTGAGAAAACCTGCCTAGAGAGGCTGCAGCTCCCAGGTTGCAGTTTAGGATCAGATCTGTAGGCTCTTGCTTCCCTTTCCCTTGAACCAGCCCAGGTTCTGATTAGGGCCCAAAGTCAAAGGTGTTCTTCTGCCACCTGGTTCAGCTCAAGTCCAGAGCAGGTACTTGGTTACTGTGCAATGCTGGTTTTTTTTTTTTTTTTTCTTTTTTCCTAGATTAATTAGACTTTTTAGGATCAAACAGAGGAAGGATTCATTTTCAGAGGAATATTCCAAACAAATAACACAGTCATCCTATATCAGTTCTTTCAGCCCTGTGTAATTCTTGTTCTCTTCAGTTAGCAGTATTGTGAATCCATGTTCTACTTGACTAGAGTTCTAGGAATCCTGATTCAGTCCACTGGTATCTTCTCAGAGTTGTTTAAACATGTCCTTGGAGACCTGTACCCAAAAGTACCTGGCATAGTCCTTTGGCATGGGCCCTGAGACAGCCCTTTCTTTGTTGAGGACAAGACTCTGGCCTGTAGCTGACTGCAAACGCTGTCAGGGAGGCAGCAGAGTAAAACAAAACCCTGTCTGTGGTTGACAGGATAGCTTAAAGTGGCTTCAGGCTTACTCCTGATAATTTTCAAAAGTGAAAGGCCTAGTGAGGATTCCTGATAAGAATAAGGTAATTGATAAGAATGTTTGGTTGTTCCTGTAACAATGTGAAACAGGAAAAAAGTCAATCCAAAAAAATTTTGGACAGAGTGTTTACAAACATAATGATTAATGCAATTTTCAAGGACGCATGCATGGTGCCTGTAATTTATAAAAATGGAAATACATCTTTACAGAGGAAAAAAAAGTTCAGATATAAGGTAGTCCTTATAATTACCAAGCATTATTAGAATATACCAAGAATACATCAAGAACACCAAGTAAAGAGGTTGTGTAAGTCTGGAATATGTCTTAAATAGCTGTATATTAATAAAAATTCATAGGTAAGTGATATGACTCTCCTGAAAACCTTTGACCTTAGGCTAGGTGGAGACACAGCCTGGAATCTCAGCAGCTCAGGAGGCAGCTGAGGCTGAAGGGCTAGATTCCAATTACAGAAATTGAGATCAAGTGAACAATTAAAAAACACAATGAAATCGTGACTGAATATGCTGTGTACTTTTCTAGTAATCAAGCAAAGTATCACTCGGACACTGATAAATGGAAATGTGTCATGACCAGTGAGAGAACTGACAGTTGTCTGGGAACTTCTACAGCAAAGTGTCAGAAATACTTACAACATTTAAACTGTGTAGATTTAACCTAGGGAGTGCTCAGCATCTCTTCTGATTGGTAATTCATCAATAGTAGCATATCAAATAATCCCAATTATTTCTAGCCTTTTTTTTTTTTTCCACAAGGCGAAAGAATGAACCTTTGTGATTTTCCAGGAGCCCTCTGGAAAATCTCAAAGACAGTCCTAGGTGTAAAAGTTACCACTTATAATTTGATTTGGGAAAGATATATCAGTAGTTATCAGAAGATTTAAATGCTTTAAGAAGGGATCACAGGCCATCAAGAAACAGTAGTTGGCTGTGTTTAACCTAAGTGACAATAAAAACTTTAAAAGTAAACATAGGCAAGTAAATGATTGTAAAGAAACCTATCTAAATGAAGCACTTTTGTTTTCATAGTGATCAAAGATAAAGTAAATCAGCATAAACCATAAAAGATTATCCTGATAAACCATAGAATCTTTGCAATCTAGTTGTAAGTAAAAAAATAACTTACAACTTTCTTGTAAGAGCAGGCCAGTAATCTAAGAAACCATTGACACTCTAACAGAGAAAGCAAATTTTAGTTTTATATCAGTATAATATTTGATACTAAAGATCTTTTTGAAAATTTTAATTTTAAAACCAATTTTGCCAGGCAGGGTGACGCACCCCTGTAATCCCAGTGGCTTAGGAGGCTGAGGCAGGAGGATCAGGAGTTCAAAGCCACCCTCAGTAACTTCAAGGCGTTAATAACTGAGTAAGACCCTGTCTCTAAATAAAATACAAAATAGGACTGGGGATGTGGCTCAGTGGTTGAGTGCCCCTGAGTTTAATCCCTGGTACCAGAAAAAAAAAAAAAAAAAAAAAAAGCCAGTTTTTACTTTGAGAAATAAAATTCTCTTCCTGTGAATCTTCTATAACTTTCTTTATCCAAAGCGAATGTATTCATTAATAGACTTTTGTATATATAGTCTCTTGATAGCATATAAAAATAGGAAATGTATATAAACAAATTATGTTTAGTACTGTTTTAGTACTCTGTTTTAGGTCTAGGTATTTAGTGGATTAATTCAATTTAGTATCGAATAAAAAAGTTTAAGTTATCTGAAGATCTAGCTTTCTTAATTATTTTTGAAATAAAGTTTATCAAAATAATGATTCAAGCCAGGTATGGTGGCAGTGGTGCATTCCTGTAATTCCAGTGACTTCTGAGGCTGAGGCAGAAGGATCACAAGTTCAAGGTCTACATGGACAACTTAGTGAGACCCTGTCTCAAAACTAAAAGACCTGGAGATGTGGCTCGGGGGTAAAGTGCCCCTGGGTTCAATCTCCAATGCAAAAACAAAACAAAACAAAACAAAAAACCCAGGATTCACTATGGTTAAATGAGAATTTATATTTTTGTAATCTTAAACATTAAGTAGAAGTTCCATCAGTAAATCTGTAGAAGTTTAGGAAGGACATAAATAGAATATATATATATATATGTGTAATATATATATAAATATATATATATTATGTAACAGTGAAAAGTCAGAAAAAAATAGCTGTTTTTATTAAATCAACAATATAAACTAGTCTCAATTTCTAAAGATTTACCTACATTGTGTGAATTTTAATTTTTTTTTTTTTTTAGTACCGTGGATTGAACCCAAGGGCACTTACTTAACCACTGAGCCATATCTCCAACTCTTTTTATATTTAATTTTGAGACAGGGTCTCGCTAAGGTACTTAGGGCCTTGCTGAATTGCTGAAATGACTTTGGACTTAGAATCTTCCGGCTTGAGTCTCCCAGAGTCACTGGGATTACTGGTGTGCTCCATTGCACCCAGCCATGTGAGCTTGAATTCTTAAACTGTTTGAGTTAGTTTCCATAAGATACTTCTTTTTTCCCCCTCATGTTGAATTGAAGGTTCATCTTCCTTAATCTCTGGGAGTTTTAGGAATATTTAGTTTATATATGTACTTATTTATCTGTAAGCCATCAGAATGATTTATAGACTGGGACTTCTATAAGAGATTTTATAATCTAATTTGGTGTAGCCATCTAGAGGTAGGAAAATATACACTCACACAATGAGGTGTAAAAACCTTTCTGAGTTAGCTACAGAAGCATGGAGACAGAGAAATCTTTATATGTAGCCACTTTAAAACTTTAGCCATGGATTGAGCATAAACATAGAAGGATGAAATTCACCACATAGATATCCACTCATGGTGGACATGAAATTCTTAGTTGATTGGAGCTCAGAATGAACAAGTAGGAAAAGTTAACAAACCAGAGGCTTGCTGTCTTTTACCCAGCAGAGACAGTTCACTATAACCATTAATTTGGTTGTAGAGATTAACAGATGTCCAGATCATGAAACCCAAAGAAGTCAGCAGTTGAAATAAAGCACATCTCAGAAAAAAATCAAAATTGGTTTCTTACTGTGATACTCATGGACAAGGTTCAAAGCACAGTTCCAGGAGCTGGGCCCGCTATCTGGGTCACAGGTTGGGCACAGGACCTGAGGAGTCCCTGAGGCCTTGCTACTTGGAGAAGTCAGTGAGGCCTGCAGCAGGGTCTTCCTGGCTCCTGCACCAGCACTTGAAAGGCAGAGTGCCCTGGGTGAGTAAGTGGTGATTTTTCAGGCCTCCAGTGGGAAGAGTGACCACAATTGAGGACTGAGTAGAGGAGGGGGTTTACAGCACATGGGGATCACTGAGGAAAGGAAGAGGATGTTTTGTCTCTCAGTTTATAGGACCATGGCTGACCTTTGAGATTAGCCATTCTTGGAACACAAAAGGAATTTCTGTCACTCTCATAAGGAGTTCAGGGGTCAGATATAGTTCCACAGTTGTCACAAGTGATATGTTTAAGTACCTAGCTCACTGTCTTTTATTACAGAGTGTTTGTGTCAGATAGTTTGAAGTAATTAATTGAACTGTAAATATCTGGACATAATCTTAATTGCCTCTGAAATCCTGTTAAAAAGTTTTCTCTCATTTAAAAAAGAATTGTTTTCCTTCGTATTTACATTGGTGCAACTGCTCTTGAAAGACACCATTTCTAGTTGTTTTATGCTTCTTGAAATTGAGCTTTCAGAGAGTAATATTTCACCAACTATAAGATGCCATTGATTGTAAGATGTACCACAATTTTGTGTATCATTAAGGAAAAAGCAACTGCAATTAATCTGTGAGGTAGTGCTTTTTTTAAAAAAAATTTGGTTGTAGAATGTAATGCAACATCAGAAATGTTAGTATGTAGAAAAAATGGATTTTAGAAATCAGTGAAGTATGTCTTGACTCTTGATTTCAATTAAATTTGTAATCTGATGTGCATGGTATGGCAGAGCCAGTGACTTCTACCCCAAGATCCTGGTCAATTCACAAAGAATAGAAAGAAAGTGAAATAGAATAGAAAGAATGTGGTGATTTTTATTTTGTGATACTGGGTGTAACCATGGTCTGCAATAAGAACCTCTGTTGTGTAGCTACTGTATTTTTTCCCACTCTGTATTTTCTCAGGTTTCTCTTCCAGGGGGCTGTTTGTGATCTTAACAAGACTTTTGCTGGACTTTTTCTTTTTGTTCTGGGGATTGAACTCAAGAGTGCTTTACCACTGAAGTGTATCCCTGACCTTTTTTATTTTGAGACAGTGTCTTGGTAAATTGCTGAGGCTGGCCTAAAACTTGCAGTCCTCCTGCCTCAGCCTCCTGAGATGCTGGGATCACAGGCTGTGCCACGATACCCGCTTGTTGGACTTTTAAGGAGTTTCTTTCACTGTTATAAACAATATTATAAGCTTGTTTTTAGCTCAATCTTTATGTATATTCAAGATGTTTTATTAGAATAAAATTCTAGAAGTATAATAGCCATGACAAAGACTGTGTGTGTTTGTATATTTTAGTTATTATTTGTTTTATTCTATATGTTCAGGATTTTACATACTGAACGATAATGCCATATTTTTAAGGGTATTTGATTTATATTGTCAAATGTTTTTCAGGACATTTGTGCCAATTTCTGCCAAGAATATATGAGTTCATTCTTGCCATTACAATTATAATTTTTAAGTCTGCCAGTCTGATAGGTTAAAAATAAATTTAAGTACTTAAATTTTAAGAAAGTTTTTATTTGTCGGGCTAAGTGCTATCTTATTAATCAACTATTTACATTTTTCCTGTCATATTTTAAAAATTATTCATCTCTTTTCTCTTGTCTGCAAACTACTCGAGGATAGAAACTACCGTCGTAGGTGTTCTCTTCAACCCTGAGGTGCCTGGTACTGTTTCAGCCGTGAGGTGCCCATGATGTATTTGCTAAATGAATGAATAAATTTGTTTATGGATGTGTTGCAACATCAAAGGAATATATCCTTGTAATATATTTTGGTTTGTTATGCCCTGTTTTAAAAACATTTCTTGAATTAGTTATGTAATAGATAGCCTCAAATTGCATTTGATTAGAAAGGATTCCTATGTTAGACTATTTCTTTTACATTTCTTAGGTGAAAACAACATATTTGTGCCCTCCCACCCATAGGTAACCTTAGAAAATTCACTTTAAAATTCACTTTAAAAATTTTATCCATTAAATTTCTTTTTCTTCCCTGGGCCTTTGTCTATTTGAATGAATCATGCTGCTGACTTGATATTTCAAGTTGAGTAGATACTTGTCAGTACTATTTTGCTTAGGTTTAAAAATCAGGTTACTAATCATTTTGTTGCATTTACTCTCATTAACCCTTGTTAAGTATTCAAACACTAAAGTTTGAAAAGTTTAAATGAATTCTGCCACATAGGTGTCTGATAGCATTTTGGGTAGTTTTTAGATTCACAAGTCTGGATTTTTGAGTTAGGGTTTATGAAGATTGTGGGATTATTTTTGTGGGCATCGCCCTGGTTGTCTGCTTTCTGGTGCCTCTTACTCCGGGTGTTTGAAGTGTGTGACCCTGATTGCGCCGTGCGGCAGCCTTTGACGCTGCCCCAGAGGGAGAGCAGCGGCAGAGAGGCGTGCAGAGTGAGCGGTCCTCTCATTCAACAGGGTCATCAGAAGGAGGCCTTGAACAGACGTGTGAAGTAGAGTGTCTTTACGGAGTTTCTCTGGAAGAATGAACCAGATTGACTCCTTAAATGAGGAGTTTCCAAGTAGACACTGAAGTTAACTGGGAGTAAATAAATTGACAGTGTAGTAATTTTTTTTTTTTTTTTTTTTTTTTTAATGGAGTTAAACTTATTTTCCGGGAGTAAATTGTGAGATTTTTTTTTTTTTTTTTTTTTTTTTAAACAATGGTGGCCATAGTTTTTTTTTTTTTTAATTTGTAAAATTTGTTTGCAGTGCTGGGGATTGAACCCAGGGCCTTATGCTTCAAGGCAAGCACTCTACCAACTGCGCTCTATCCCCAGCCCGTGGCAATAGATTTTATGTAAAAATATAAAAGCAATATCTTTGCTTGGCAAAGTAAAATGTCAGCAACTTTGAATTGGTTACCTTTCACGCCTCCTTTCCTTCACTTGTAATTTTGGATATCATGTCTTGAACAAAAACAATTTAGAAAGCGTTATACTCAGTTATCTAAAGAATTAGGATATCAGAAGTAAATTGGGAAAACATGGTTCGGAAATGCCAGGAGTACTTGTTATGAAACTTAACCCAGAACTGAGGTTCTACTTTATAAGAGAGGTCCTCTGAGTTTACTCAGCCATTTAAATACATGAGTGTTACTAAACAGAAAACAACAACAAAAAAGAGCATGTGTGTACTGAGGAATGATTACTATAAAGGGAGAGCAATGAGTCTGGCCATGAGAATGAAATTTAAAAATTAAAATTTAACTGTACCGACTAGTAGTCACTAGTAGTTTGCAAGTGCATCTTACCATAAAGTCTGTCCTCTGTTCAAGTTTTTCCCTTGGCAGTCTCCTGCGGAGAGTACAGATCTGCTCCGCCACAGGCATCGCTGCTGCGGGGCCAGGGCCTCCAGAGGAGACTACATCAGCATGGCCTCTGCCTAGTGACCAGGCCCCGGAGCTTTCCGAGTTTAGATCCCTCCACCGTCAGATTAAGCTAGAGTTAGGGAGGTCGTGAAGGTCGCCAAGAGGCCATATTTGTGATGACGCCTTCACTCGCATCTGGACACAGATTTCTGCTCATCAGTAGCCAGATTCGAACCGTACACAGTAAGCCCGATGTCCAGCTCGGCTAGCCCTGCTGGGCTCTTAAAGCATCTCTGTCCACACTGAATTCTTTGTTCCCAAGTGTTCTTGGTCCTTTCTCCATTTCTGTTGGAGTCACTGCAGTTGGCAGGTCTCTTCTGAATATTTCTATACTTCCCAGATAGGGAATCCTTTATTACATGAACAAATCCTAAAATAAAGCATGCCCTGCCTTCAGAGACTCTGTACTCTACTTGAGGAGAAGAGGTAAGGTAGTGGGAACATCGTAGTCCGCGGTTTGGCGCAGGAGTGGTGATTTACTCAGGTGTGTCTTCTGCCTGTGTGCCATGATATAAGCAGCACAACATTATTTTATGTACCTACCGCAGTGAACTTAAAAAATGATGTGCATTTTCAGATGGGGAATATGAGGCCATAAGGAATGTTTAAGGACAGAGTACCTAGAGCCACATCTCATGTCCGTACTTGTTACAGTTTGGATTCTACAGTTATACATTTTATACTCTCTCTTTTGACATAAATGTGAAAAGATGTGGTAAAGTTTTAAATGATAGTTTATTACAGCAATAAGTGAAAACACAAGATTGATTGCCAAGTGAATTATACAGGGGTGGGAAAGAGGATTTTGAGGCTGAAGTGGGCACAATATCTAATCTGAATGTATCGTGAGCATTTACATGTAGTGAAAATATCAAACCATTAAATCGTTATTCTTTTCTTGTTCTAGATAACACTGCAGGGGACCTCTTGATGCACAGCTCTGTCTGCTGGGCTTTAGTGTCTGTTGGGGAGGACTTCCTTGTGCTAAGATGGTATAATGTGTAGGTCATAGCTAGTGCTTACCATACTATCCCTTTCCCAGTTTGGGGCATTACTAAAAAGTTTTTGCTAACTTAATCTTAATGTATATTTGGAGATATCTGATTACTTGCATAGGTGGGACAGTTTTCCTGTTTTATTGCTATTGGAATGTTTGTTATTTATCTTTTTTTGTTAGTATCTTAAAGCTTTTCTTGCCAGGTTTTTTTTGCGGGGGAGTTTCCTGGGGATTGAACTCGGGGCACTAGACCACCAAACCACATTCCCAGCCCTATTTTGTATTTTATTTAGAGACAGGGTCTCACTGAATTGCTTAGTGTCTTGCTTTTGCTGAGATTGGCTTTGGACTCATGATCCTCCTGCCTCGGCCTCCCGACCTGCTAGGATTACAGGCATGTGCCACTGCAGCTGGCTTTCTTGCCAGTTTTAATGAGCCTTTTATAAGTTACGGACAATATCTTTCACCAGTTGAACTTTTAATATGGCTTGTTTTTTAATATTGAAGTTTCCAATATTCACATAGTTGTCTCTTCCATTTTTTTAAAACTAGAAATGCTAGAACATAAAATTAAGGGAAATAATTTCAGACTTGTTTTCGTGTGAAATAGTGTGTAGTGTGAACTGTAGAAAAGTTTATAAATGCCGTTTGTACATCTCTGTAAACCTTGTTTCAGCAGTCATGCGTGTAGGTACTGGATAGGCATCTAGGTGGAAAGAGCTGAGTGGTTCCAGCGAGTTTTCTGATTGCCTTACTGGTTCTTAGCACCTCTTCTTTGGCATTCTTACCATGCTCTCATTTTCCGAGGTGGAATGAACTAATAAAAGACAGTGCCCTTTCCTTTTAGGCTTCTTAAGCAAAATTTCGATTCCTTTTTGCACCACTGAGCTTTTCATCTTATGCACCTTGGCAACAGCTTTCTCCCTGGAAATGTGATTTGAATGAGAGGATTAAGGTAGAACCTGGCTTAAGGTTCCCCTTCCCCTTGTTTTAATGTAAGTAGAATTGCCTTTTTTTCAAATCAACTAGATTGTGGGCACTTTTCAGATTAACTTTTCAGAATTTGAATATGGATGATTAAAATGAGTTACTTTGTGCAGAGATCTGTATCATATGGTTTGCTAAATTATTGCTATTCACTTTCTTCAAGAAACAATAGGTGATGTTGTCCTTTCTTTGTATGAATCTGAAAGTTTGTGCATTTGTACTACCAAAAGTGTCGCATCTCTGAGCCATCTCTCTGTTAAACTGCGATTGGAATTTACATGGAGAGTAAGAGAACTATAGGAGTTGAAATCTTGCCCTTCCTTACTTTTTAAAAAATAACTTTATTGTGACAATTCATATGCTATATAATTCACCATAAAAATGTCTAAATAAATGGCTTTAATATGTTCACAGAGAGTTGTAACCATCACCACGCTCACTTTTTAAAAATTTTATTTTTAGTTGTAGATGGATACAATACCTTTATTTTATTTGTTGATTTCGATATGGTGCTGAGGGTGGAACCCAGTGCCTCTTGCATGCTAGGCAAGCGCTCTGCTACTGAGCCACATCCTCAGCCTCCTACAGTCACTTTTAAAACATTTTACTCACTCAAAAAGAAACCCTCTACTCTTTAGCAGTGCCCAGCTCCTTCCAATTTATGTCCCTCCCAGTCCTAAGTAACCACTAATTTACTTTCTGTCTCTGGATGTTTGCCTGTTTTGAGAATTTTATATAGATTAAATCATGTAGTGTGTGGTCTGTTGTGACTAGATTGTTTCACTTAGCACAATGTGTCAAGTTCATTCATGTCGTATCATGCTTCACTCCTTTACATGGCTGAATAAGGTTTTATTTAATGAATGTAGTATATTTGTTTGTCTGCTCAGCAGTTGATGGACATTGGGTTGTTTCTACCTTTTGACTGTTATGAGTAGTGCTACTATTATACATCTATGTGTGAGTTTTTATGTGGAGGTGTTTTAATTTTTCTTGCATATGTACACCTAGAAGAATCGCTGGTCATGTGTTCCAAAGTGGCTGCACCATTTGGCATTCCCACCTGCAGTGTATGAGAATTCTGATCATGCCACGTCCCTGTTAACACCTGTTTTTATCAGACTTTTTGATGTACTATGGTTGTGTTCAGGTTTAATATTCTTAAAGGTGGTGATCATCTTTTTAGGTGCATGTTGGTTACTGTATATCTTTATTAAAGATCTTTTTTATTTTTATTTTTTTATTGTAAACAAATGGGATACATGTTTCTCTGTTTGTACATGGAGTAAAGGCATACCATTTGTGTAATCATAAATTTACATAGGGTAATGTTGTTTGATTCATTCTGTTATTTTTCCCTTCCCCCCACCCCTCCCACCCCTCTTTTCCTTCTATACAGTCCTTCCTTCCTCTATTCTTGACCCCCTCCCACGGAAGAGTTCCCCATATATTCTTTTCAGTTTTTGCAGTATTAGGGATCAAATCCAGGGCCTTGAGCATGCTCTGCCACCGAGTTTCATCCTAGTGCTGTATCTTATAGTGTCTTATCAAATGAACAGTTTGCAAATACTTTATACCATTATGTGGATTATCTTTTTCGCTTTCTCAGTCCTTCAAAGAACACAAATTGTGCAAAACTTCAAAATTTTGGTGATGTCTAGTTTATTTTTAGTCGTTTATGCTTTTGTCAGGAGATTTTGTCTTAAAAAAGAATTCATTGCCAAACTTAAGATCCTGCAGTCACTCGTGTTCCTCCTAACACTTCAGTTCTTACGTCTGGGTCCAGCCCAGTCTGGTTTGTCTTACTTCGTTGGTAAGGTCTGGCTGCATTCTTTTTCCTGTAGCTGGTGTCCTGACACTACTGATCTTGGTGCCTCTGTTGAAAGAAAACCAGTTAGCTTGGGGGTTTGTAGCTGAACTCTCACTTTTCTTTTGTTGATCTGCATCTGTCCTTATGTCACTTCTACACTGTCTTGATTACTCTTGTTTTGTGTAAGTTTTGAAATTGGGAGAGTGAGTCCCTAAGCTACTCTTTTCCAAGATTGTTTTGTTTACCTTTATCTGTATGAGCCTTTGTATCCCTGTGCCTAGAATAGTCTTAGCACATGGTAGCTTTTAGTGAATATTTATTAATTTGAATGATTTAAAGTAACCCATACATCTGGAATTTGAGTTGTAAATTGATTTCTCTAAATAGAATTTTCCAATTGTGTCTTAACTCCCTCCAACATTTCTCAGTTCATTGTTAATTCTTTGTCAATAAAAGTTTCTGGTAAAAATTATGTAGGGAGTGATTGATTTATTAAAGGTCTTATGTGTATTGAACAAAGAGTCATAGATGAGAAAAAAGAATGGTAAAGGCTTTAGTGATTAAACAACTTGGTGTTTAGCTACAAAGAAAGGTTTTAAAACAATATAGTTAAAATTATTCTTGTAGAGGCGGAATATATTTATATAGTTAAATATAAGTTTCTAGGAGGTGAGTGAAGAAAAAATCTGGTGCTATATTTGTGATAATTGACTTTCCGCCTCAGTAGTAGAGATTGGAGTAATAGAACCACTTATTGTTTTTCTGACGGCCCAGAGGAACTGCTAAAAGTGTCATTTGTTTGGGTTTCTGGTACTATCTGTGGTTGAGAATATAATAGGTCATTTTAAATCTGGGTATTTGCTATTTTAAATGGTATCAGCTCTATTAAATTCTAAGTTTTAGACATTTTATATCCTTTAAAAGTTAGATCCACAAAGAATCTCTGATCTCATGTAAGTTATGGAAATGGGCTGAAAGAGGTTAAATTGCTGCAAAACAAATGGACTGAATTTGACTATCTGTAAACATTATAACTTCCAAAACTAGATCATTTTTGCCTTTTTATATTATTTTTGCTTTTAAACAAAATTTTCTATTTCCTAAAGGAACTGTTATGCAACCTACATAAAATATTTAGCTGTACTGTGAAATTACTCACTCAGAAGGTCAAGTGTCACTTTTCCTGCATGTATGATCAAATAGATAGTGTACTATGTCATTTTAGCACCAAAAAATCCACAGAAAAATTTTCGGTTATAGAAATACAAATAATACTGTTTTCAGTGATATGCAGTAAACTATTCCACGATACTTGGAATAAACATAGAGAATAATTGTTTGTAGACAATGGACAGAGATGGTTGATGACTGTAAACACTGCAACAACAGGGCGACCTATGGTTTCCTGGCGTTCTTCTTGGAAGCCCTTCAGGACAGGGAGGGAATCCAGGCCAAGAAAGTGGTCTTGCAGAGGCAAGAAGGTAGATTGGATTCTGGAAGGCTAAGTGATGGAAGTTCTTTCTGGAGAGGAAGAAGCAGTATAGAAAAAGGTTGACCAATAGCTCCAGGAATCTACCTAAGGCTCCCTGAGTCTTAGATGAATAGATAACACTTGGATAAGGTAGAGACTTCCAAAGATTAGGCAAAAAGCCACTGGGGACCTGTGAGCTGATGGTTTGGTTCCCAGAGCCCACATAAAACTAGAAGGCATGGAGTCCCTGTGGGCCAAAGTGGAAGGTCTTTGTTTTTTGGTCAGTTGGGATATTCAGTAAAGACTGGGAAGGTTTGTGTCTTAGCAGTGGGGCTCACCTATTCCAGAGAAAGGCTCCTCCAGAATTAACCTTAACCACACTTGAAAACAAGTCTTGGAAGGATAAAACTCGGAATTGGAAAGAATTTAACAGCTTGCACACCATCCCACACCGAAGTTTGATAGTCTTTAAAGGAAGACAGAATAATCCAAATACCAATAGAAAATTCATAGTTCCCAGTATCCAATCAAAAATTACTATTCATGCCATTGACAGGAAAATATGACCTATAACCAGGAAAAAGAGCAGTCAATAGTGATAATCCCAGAACTGTAAAAAATGATGGAAGTAGCAGAAAATTTTGTTGAAATAATTATAATCATCTTTTAAGTATTTAAAGGAAAACATTAATATTGGAGAAAAATGAATAAAAAAAAAAGATGCAAATAGAACTTTTTAAAGAATAAAAATACAGGATCTAAAATGGCAAATACTCGTTATAAGATTGTCAACACAGTAGACACTGCAGAGATAGCCAGTTAGTGAACTTGGTGGACAAAGCATAGAAACTGCAAATGTAATACAGAGAGAACAAAGATTAGCAAAAAACGCTAGGATAAGGCAGCAGAGCATGTGCAGTGCAGTTCTGGACATAGGAAGCAAAGGGGAGGGCTGAAAAGAACTTAAGGAATAATGGCTGTGTATGTATCAGATTTGATGAACACTGTAAATCATGGATTCACAAAGCCTGGTGTAGTCCCAAGCGGGATGAATGCAAAGAAACTCCTTACTGCAGAATCATGGTTGGGTCTCTCCTCCTCTCAGAGTCCCCACCCTGTGGTCGGTCTCATGAATAGTGTCATTCTTGCGATGTTTCTTCTTCTGCTTTCACACATATGGAATTGTTCTGCAGAAAGTCTCCCTTTTCACTCATTCACCAAATCAGTTTTTTCTATATTTGCTTAAAAATCTTGTTCTTTCAAAAAGCCTTGTCTTTGTTATATTAAGCATAGTTTTGACTTTCAGGCATTTGAGGATTTTTCTAATTATTCTTGTTAATGGTTAATTTATTTTAATCAGCCACTTTCTTTTTAGCAGATTATTTTTAATTACCGACTTTTGTAGGATGTGTGGAAGATAGTGTCATTCCGCACATAAAAATAACAGGGTATCATCAAACATTAAAGATTTTCTTTTTTAGTGAACTTCTTGACATTGATGTGATTTTTAAAAGCCAGGTTTGTATAAAGCCTGTGTATTTCGGGGTTGGGGGTGTTTGTTCTTGGCTTCTGTGGCAATAACCTTGTAGCTGAAGCATCGATTTTAAATTATTTATGCATCTGACATACTTATCCTTAGAGTATCAAATGCACGTTAGTATGAGATATTTTGAGAAGAGAACCTTAATAAATCTGTGGCAAATATTATCTATATCCGTGCTTTTTAACTTTTTTGGATCACAGACTACATTTGAGAAGCTGATGAAAAACTATGGATTCTATTCAGAAATATATACAAGTGTACTAATAAAATAGTATATTTCATTTCAGGATTCAACAGTCCATGATTGAGATGTAAAGTAATACACTTTCAATTCCTTAACTATCTTTGTATTTTGTATGTGTTAATTATTTACTATGAGACCTTTTTTTTCCTGAAACTATGAATGGAGTTTTTTTTTTTTTGGAAGACACCCGGCATCTAAATCCCATATTTCCGGTAAATTTCAAATTGGCCTTAGTTATTCAATTTCAGTTGCCAGTTATGTTCTCCATAGTGAGGAAAACATAAAATTTTAAATAGTAAATTTCCTTTAGGCCCATTTAAAAATTTTCCCAGTTTACGTAGTTTTTGATTAGTTAACAAAGTTACAGTTTTTATGAGATAAACTTCATGAATCTTTTTATCTTTCATGTTGGGTAATGTTTAACCTTTCAGATGTTTGCTAACTTGCCATTTTTAGGAACTTCATAAATCCTAAAGACGATGTTTCTCTCAAATGAAAAATTCTTTTTCCTCTGTTAGTTACCAACAAATAAATTGGTTTTGTTATTGGAATAGTGTAGACAGAATACAATCATGCGTTGCATGATGAAATTTTTTTTCGGTACCAGGGATTGAACCCAGGGGCACTTAACCACTGAGCCACACCCCCAGTCCTTTTTTGTATTTTATTTAGAGAGAGGATCTTACTGAGTTACTTAGGGCCTCCCTGAATTCCTGTGGCTGGCTTTGGACATGTGATCCTCCTGCCTCAGCCTCCTAAGTCTCTGGGATTACAGGTGTGTGCCACGGCGCCCAGCTGCATGATGAGGTTTTGGTCAGTGATGAACTTGCATGTACAACAGTGTCCCCCGAGATCATAATGGAGCCGAAAAATTCCTGTCACCTAGCCACATCTTAACTGGCATAATGCTTGTGATAGTGGCAATGCTAAAAACATACCTGCTATGCTTCCAGTTGTATAAGAGTTTAGCACATAGAGTTATGTACAATATATGATACTTGATAATAGTAATAAGTGACTTATTGATTGATGTATTCACTGTAGTAGTTTTTATTGTTATTTTAGAGTATATTTCTTCTAATTATTAAAAAAAAAAAACTATCCTGTGGAACAGTATGCTGTGTTATGTTGGTGGCAGCCTCACACATCCTGTGTATATAGAGTCTCTTGATTGCATCAGAGGCCACATGCAGTGGCCCACCTATGTCTATTCTAGGTTTGCTGCAGTATCTGTGATGTTTGCACAGTGGCACAGTCGGCATAATGGTGCTCTCTCAGAACATACTCCATGTTAAGTGACACATGGCTGGGGTTGAGAAGCCTTGTGTGGGAACAAAGTCAGAGTAGTGTTAAGAAGTTGTATCTGTATGCCTGTCCACTAGGGCTGGTGATAGAGGAGGATAGGTTCACACATGTCCCTCTCCTACTTAACGTCCTCCTCTGGCCTCACATTTCTACTAGGATGGCAGGTGTAGCATGTTGTCTGCTGCTGCCATTTTGGGTGTCCTGGTTCTCTGCCCCCCTGTTTCAGGGCATCATGACCTCCTTTCAGCTTCTCAAAAGAGCCACGCTATCTTCTTCCTCAGGTCCTTTGCACATGCTGTTTCCCCGCCTCTTCAGTAGGTGCCTTCAGAGTTTTTAAGTCCCTTTGAAAGGTTCCCTTCTTTGGAGAAGCCTTCTTTGTTATCCTCCTAGTTCTCCAGGTTTGGTCCTGTTTGGCAGCATGATTTTTTCCTGGCAACCTGTTACATGTGATCTCCTTTCATAGCATAATTCCCAACTGTGCATTAAATACTCTCGTGTGTAATTATGTGCCAATGTCTAGTTCTCTCTAGATCAAAAACTTCAGGAAGGCAGGAGTGGTGTCTCTCTTGTTCAAAAGTGTAAAATCCCCCTCGATTCTTAGCATTCTTCTTAAGGAGAGGCAATTAGAGTTAGACCTTTTATTCAGTATGCAGAAATAATTAGGCTAGGCAGAGTCTTCACTTTTCCCCCTTCTTTTAAATTGTAACTAAGATAGGTTTCCCAGGTCTGTTTTTAGAGTCAGTGTCTTGTGTAACCCCTGGTGTCTAGGAAGGAAAATTAGAGTGGTTACAAAGCTTCACCAAAGATGTGAGTTGTAGAGCTCATCACAGAACTAGCTCCCTAAGCTGCTGGTCTATCCTTCTTTCTTGTCCCCCATCCTATTTCTCCAGCTGGTGGGGATCTCATTCTGCATGGGGAGGAATCTTGTGTGTCTGCCACTGAGAGAACAGAACCTCTCAGTGGGTGAGTGGGTGGTGGAGTGACGTGGGAGAGACCTTGGTGTTGGAGTTAGATCAGGACTCCAGTTATTCCCCAAACACTTTCAAGCTAAACAGGCGAGTTACCTTTATCTTTTGACCTAGGTAGGAATTGTGCTATGCCTGCAGGGATCTTGGAGAAGATTCAGTGGGGTGACATTAGCAAAGCGTTTGAGTACTTAGTATGTAACTGGGCTTTGATAATGTGTATCCCATATAATCAATGATAAGTGGCTCTCTAGGCAAAGCATCCATCCCTAAAATGGTCTCATAATGTTCTGCTAAAGATTCAACTCATAGTATTTAGCACAGTGCCTAGAAGATAGTCAGTGTTTGCTACCTAATGGTAGCAATTATACTGTTATAATCAAACTGTTCATTATTGGATAACTACTTACAGAGCCGATTAAAACAAAATAGATTCAAAATGTGTGCTTGGGAGGCTGAGGCAGGAGGATTGCAAGTTTGAGGCCATCCTGGGAAATTCAATGAAACCTGTCTCAAAATAAAATAAAATGAAAAATAAAAAGGGCTAGTGCTGTCACTCAGTGGTAGATCACTCCTGGGTTCAATCCCTTGTGGCACCCCCCCATTTGATTTTATTCCTATTTAATGTCATTTTATTGGTTTTGACCATCAGTATAATTTTGAATCTTCATGTATCTGTCTCTGTCAGCTGTTTATGAGAAGGTAATACTGGAGTTTAGTGCAGTATATCTCAGTCTTTCATTAAAATGAAAGTCTTTTCATTATTATTTTTTGCGTATGTCTTTTTAGTGTTTACTTTTTCCCATAATATCATTCTCTTAAGATAATTACACTTATTTTAAAGGAAACAATTATGATAAATATGGAAAACCTAAATAACTGCTGTAAGTAGAAAATAACTGTAAAAATGAGTGACTTAAATTGTACACATGCCACCTAAATTGTACAAATGCCACATTATAAGAAACTGCACATGTGGTTGTCTACCAACTGACCTGGAGCCATTTGCCAGCATTTTCAGATTGTCCTTCTTTGGGGGGCAGCTTCTGGGTGAGGGATGGTCAGTGTCCATGAGGGTGGACGGATTGGGGCTTGACCTCTAGATGAGAACCAGATACGCTGCTGATGGCTGTTTCTCAGACTGTTCATGGCACTGGCTTGCAACCCGTTTTAGCAATCCCTATCATGATTGTTAAGATAAATGTTTTCAAGCCCTGTTCCAGACTTTCTGATTAGAATTTCTAGTGAAAGATACTGAAATCTATATTTTAAAAAAGGGAATTCTGATACATATCTTAGATTTAGAAGTCACTGTTTAAGTGACATTTCATCACTTACCATTTACAGATTTTTTTTCATGACCATAAATGGTGTATTTATAAGAATTGTTCAATTTTCTAGATCCCTCTCCCTCACCCTGCACAAAACTCAATTGAAATGGATCAGAGACTTAGGAATTAGACCAGAATCCTTGCAACTGCTGGAAGAAAACAGAGGGTAAGCACTCCATCATACAGGTGCTGGCCCCAACTTCCTTGACAAGATCCCCAAAGCATAAGAAATGCAACCAAGAATTGATAAAATCAAACCAAAAAGCTTTTGCACAGCAAAGGAAACAATTAAGAGTATGATGAGAGAGCCTACAGAACGGGGAGAAAAATTTTGACCAGCTACTGCTTTGATTGGGATTAATACCCAAAATATATAAAGAACTCAAAAAACTTAACAATCCCCCCCAAAACAAATAAACTAGTCAATAAATGAGTGAAAGAACAAAACAGAAACTTCTCAAAAGAAGAAACACAAGTGGCCAACAAATGTGTGAAAAAAATGTTCGATATCTCTAGCAGTCTGAAAAGTGCAAATCAAACTGCATTAAGATTTCATTTACTGCAGTCAGAATGGCAGTGATCAAGATTACAAACAATAATAAATGCCAGTGAGGTTATGGGGGAAAAGGTACACTTGTACACTGTTGGTGGGACTGCAAACGAGTACAACCACTCAGAAAGGCACTATGGAGATTCCTCAAAAAACTAGGGATGGAGCCACCATATGACCCAGCTGTCTCATTCCTTGGTATTTTCCTGAAAGATCTAAAAGTGGCATACTATAGCGATTGTTACCTCAGTGTTTATAGCAACACAATTCACAATAAATCATGGAATCAACCCAGATGCTTGTCAATATAAGAATGGAATAAGAAATTGTAGTGTATATACACAATGGAGTTCTTACTCGACCATAAAGAAGAATGAAACTATGGCATTTAATGGTAAATGGGTAGGAATGGAGAATATCATGCTAAGTGGAATAAACCAAATTCAAAACTCAAAGGTTGAATGTTTTCTCTCATATGCATAATACTAGAGTGAAATAAAGGGGAGGGAAGGATAAGATATCATAAAGATGAAGGGGAGATCAGTGATGTAGAAGGAGATCCAGAGACAGAGGAGGGATGGGAAAGGGGGGCCACGCAGAGTGAACTCTTAAAAACATCACATCCCGCGCATATATCAGTACACCACAGGGAGCCTTATCTTTCTGCATGAGTTAAAAGAACCAATCAGATATAAATAAATAGATGAGCAAAAGGAAGTCTAGTAGGGTAGAAGAAGAAGAACGGGGGAGGGGAGGGCGAAGGGGATCATGAACTGAAGTTGAATTTCATGCATGTATCTTTGAGTTTGTCATGATGGATCCACCTACTCTGTGTTAGCTATAACGCTCTAATAAGAATTGTTTATAATCACTTTTCTCATTTTTGGTTTAGTTTTGACTCTTAGTCTTTTATACCTGTTTAGTAGCACTAAATTCATTCAGCTTTGTCATGGCACTGTTCCAGTTAATGTAACTAATTTTTAAATAAACTTTTAATTTTAAAATAACTTTAGATTTAGATAGTTAAAAAATAGTACAGAAAATTACCATGTATTCTATGCCCAGTTTCTCTGTTAATTAGTTTTACATTATTGTATACATTTGTCATGACTACTAAACCAGTATTGACACATGGTTATCTAGCTTGGTATTCTGGATTTCATTTGTTTTCTCCTGATACTCTTTTCCTGTTCCTAGGTCCCTTCCAGAAGACTACATTAGTCTTGTCTCTCTAGCCTTCTCTTTCCTCTTAGTTTCTCAGATTTTCCTTTGTGTTTAATGACTTCAACCATTTGTGTACTGGTCAGGTATTTTGTAGACTGTCCCTCAATTTGGGTTTGTCTGGTATTTTTCTTTTGGTTTGGCTAGATTTTGGATTTGGGGGAGGAAGTCCACATGGGTGGAGGGCTCTTATCCAATCAGGATAAGCGTATCCAATCAGGGGCGTGTGCTGTCAGCTCCGCTCCTCACTGTGGACGTCAGCCCTGACCACCTGGCTGATGGAGAGTTGGTCTTGTTTCTCTCCTGGAAAGTTATTTCTTCTTCACCTCTGCACATCTTTGGCAACAAGTTATTAAAAGTGCAGCCTGTGCTTGGGGGAGGAGAATCAAGCTCCACCTCTCTGAGAGGGCAGGAATTGGGCTTTTTATCTGAACGGATTTGTCTCTTCTGTTCCGTTTAGTGGTTTGTCCAGTACTGTCGATATGGACTCGTGGATTCGTGTTTGTAACTCCGTACTGCCTCGTGCACTTCGTTGCTCACATTGTTCCGGCCTGGGCCAAGTGGGTGCTCTTTCATTCCGCTGCCACCTATGAGATGCTCCGGGCTTAAGTGTACCTTTCTTGCCCCAATTCTAGAATCGGCCATTTCTCTAAAATTCTCTTTTACTGGAGAATGGTATTAGAAACCAAGACTGGTCCTCGGGCTTGTACTAATGGCAAAGCAGAGGTAAGGTTCCGTGTCCCAGCTCTCCTGATTTGCCTGTCCCTCTCCTCTTTTCAGTTCACTTCACTGAAAACTGAAAGGGGGTATCTCACATGCTTGCATGTCTGTGATTTGTTCTCCCAACAGTTGGAGGTCATGTTTTAAGATATGATGTGTGTTGTGGGACATATTTACAGTTAGTTAATTTTACAATTCATATTTTAACATAAGGAAGCTTGAGTTCACGAGAAACAGGCAGCTCATCTTTTTCCTGAATAAATGGCTCTGTAGTTATTTCTAAGAATGCCAGGGAAGTAATTCATGATATAAAACATTTTTCCACAAGTAAATTTGACTTTGAATAAGGATTTTTTTAAATGCTCTTATTTGTAAGAAAGAAAATAGGAAGAGATCATAATTCATTTTTTTTGCTACCTTTAAAGTTCTAAACATTTTTCTTGTTTCTCTTTAATGTTTATTTGCCCTTGGCATAATCCCTTGTTTGTTTTTCCTTCCCATCTTTGACAGTTGTCTTTGTCCCAGAGTTCTCTTTAGTTAATCCTAGAACAAGCTTTTGAATTAACCATCACTTTTATTTTATGTTGCTTTCCTTTGATTATTTTTGGTTGGCATTTCATTGCAGAATTCACAGAGATCTACAGTGACATTCACTTGCACTTCAGGGGCCTCCTTCTCTGTGCCCCCTGCTGCACTGCCCTGTACAAGCAGCTTCATCTCCAAAAGGACTTTAAGCAATTTTGATTTTTTTTTTTTTTTTTTTGCTAATCTGTACACACAGTGATGCAGTATTTATCCTTAGAGCTTTGAATGAAGATAGTGACATATTCACACACTTTTTGGAGGTACTGGATCTGCTAACACACCTGATAAATGTCCAGATTCTTTGCCCATTTTTTAAGTACTCAGCTGTTTACATTAGAATTACAAGTATGATAATTAATTTCATCTGTTCATGTATTACACAGCTCGTGTATTTACATGCCTAAAGCTTCTCTTTCCCTTTTTATTTTTTGTTCTAGTTCTTTTTTGGAGAGGCTTCTATTTAATCAAAAGTGAAAGATAATTAGTATTAAGTCTTTAAAGCATTGTGTTATTGTGTTTCATTTTAGAATTTATTTTATGAAAGCATCTAAAATATTTTTTATCTAGCTTACTATTTTCATTTATGCTAATGAGTAAAGTTTATCCATATGGGGTAATTTTGTCATCATATATGTATAGATATAATTTATATACACATGTGTATACCCATTTATATAGTTTTCTATCTTCGTGCATTCTTTTTTGTTCTACTTAGTGCAGGATTGATAAAATATACTTCGTATATATAAATCTATCAATGAAACAAAAGATTTGTACTAGAAGATTTATGTTGCTCATCTACTTTCCCAAGACCTGACCCTATCCAGGTCGTCTTCTGTAATACACAGACTGATGTTCACAACTTGGCTGCTTCCTGGAATGCCCATGATTTTCTCTTTCCATCCCTTGAACTATATGCTTATCAAGAGTTCCTGGTTTGTTCTTAATCTATTTAGGTATAAAAATCTACTTTTTAGTTTTAATTTCATGATTCTGTAGACTGTTTGAAATGTGTGTGCAAAAGAGAACCATAGTTTCTACATTAACTAATTTGAAATGCTTTACAAAAGTATTAATATAGGTGAGTCACATGCAAAAAAAATTGCAACAAAATTAGGTATATGAGAGAGTTGTTAAAAGTTGAAGAGTAAATATCATGGAAATCACGAAAAACTGCTCAGAGTCTTTAAATTCTTGTTCTGTTTTAAAGAAATAGAAATGGGGAATTGTAAATGATTCATTGTACATCTGACATGCAGTAAAGTTGGCTCATCCCTTCTTCAAAGGACCCACTCTAAAAGACAAGGCTGTGGGTCGCATCAAAGTAATGATCAGTTAAAACCCTTTTGTGGATTTAAAGTGAAAACAAAGTGTTTAAAGTGTGTTTGTGTAGCAGTTACCTATTACAGTTTAACAAACCAGATCACAGTTTAATGGTTTAAAATAAAAAAACATTTATTACCTATTATGGTATTGAGTGGTTTTTCTGCTTGTTGTGTGTGTTGTCTGTGGAGAATGGTATTAGAAACCAGCTGAAGATCTGCAGTAGCTCCACTTAGGGATAGCAAGTTGGTGCTGGACACAATCTGGGAACTCACCTGGACTTTGACCTAGCCAGCCTCTTCCTGTAGCCTCCAGGTGACTGGTTTGGGCCTCTCACCTGGCTACTTCCCCTAGAGTACAAAGGAGGCCTCATTAAGGCTTAGGCCCCAGAACTGGCCCACTGTCACTTTTGCTACATTCCATTGGTTAAAGCAGTCACAGGATCATTCCAAATTCGAGAGGAGATGATTATATAAAAATGTAACAATCAGCAGGCCAGTTTCATCAAAGGCCACCAAAGTAATTTGGTGTACATTCAGTTTTTTCTACTTGCATTTCATTTTTAATGCTTTTAATATGCATATTTAAATTAACTGGCCAAATGCAAGTTCCCAGTGGCACTGGATCAGAAGACTTCTACTAAATGAACAGTGTTTGCAAGAAACTACATAATAATTTGATTAAAACATGAAGATTTATGTTCTTCCTCTTAAGTGTGTGGCATGGGGATTTCAGTCCATGTTAATCTGACTGCAAAACCATTTGTCTTCCCAAACCATTATTGCCTCCACCATACCCCATTGCTGCCATTTTGGTCAGTAGATAGTCATGTTGGCACTCAGGATTACAGAACTGTTTAAGCAACACTATTGCCAGAAATCAACGTCTTTAATTCTTGCAGTTTTTAAAAAATACCTAAAAATAATGAAAAGTAATTGTATTTAAATATAATTTTAAATAGTATCACAGATAAAACTGCTCAACTTGGGAATTTATTTAGTAAGTAGTTGTGGAGCATATACTGTGTATCAGGGATTTTTGTGGGCACTGGAGAGATTGTGGTAAGGAAGACAGATATGCTCGGTCTGTGTGCACTTCATTTGTCATTGAGGAGATATGAAGAAAACCATAAACCTTATACTTTGAAAAATCTACTTTTGTTTAAAAAAAAAAAGAAATGAATTGTAGTTAAAATTCAAAATGTCTGAGTATCTATCCTGAAAAGTAATTGAGATCAGCTAAGTTTGCAAAGACCCCGTGCTGGATCACACAGGCCCTTGTGCTGCAAGTTACAGAGACAGTGCTGTGTAAGCAGAGGCTTGACAGTTCATGGGGAGGTTAGCTGATGAATGTTCAGATGTAGTCTGCCAAATCAGCTAACTTATTAGTAAATTGGCTCTTGAAGAAATAGGAGCCAACCATGAACCTTGGAACTCAGCAGCCTTTGAATTATGCCACAGGTCAAGTAAGCTCTACAGATTCTTAAAGAAAAGGACCTGAAGTCAGCCATCTCTGCCCAGATCTCTCCATCGTTTGCCCTTTACTTACTATGTGCTGAAGAATAGTTGATGGTCAGGTGGAGGTGAAAGAAAGATGAGTACTGCCCTTCTTAAATGAATAAAATACTTCTTATTTCTGTAAGTCATTACTGAAGAACATAGTAAAGTTAAAAAGAAACTTAGGGGTTTTTGCAGAATTAAAAATGTTTTTGAACTTGTCTAATCCAACTGCATTTTACAGATGAACTTTTTCAGGCTCCATTGTGGTTTACCTAATTATGTCAGAGTAGAACTGTTTAACCCTATGTTTCTTGAATTTTTATCTTCTTTCCACACATTTTTCACTTAAAAAACTATGCAAACTTCCTTGGATTGAGTTCAAGACATACTTTTCTTTGACCAGATTTGGTGTAGAATGGGTAGTACTTAGCAGGGAGAACCATTTATTTATGTGACTATCAGAAGTTTAGTATCAGAAAGACATTTCACATTGGAATGTTTTTAAATACAAATAAGGCAAAAGACAGACCTTGTAGCACTTTCCTCCTCCAGAGTAACTGGCATCCATGTGAACCTTCTGAATGAATCATTGCCCTCATTCGCTTCTCATGTGCTGTTACAACTGAGGTTGGATGCTTACGGTTAGTTAATTGAAATAATTCAAGTTCTTTTGAACTTACACTAGTATTTATTTTCCTAGATTTCGTGTGCATTTTTTTTAAAGATACAAACTTTTGCTTGGTATCTTCCCTATAATATATTATTTCTAAGCTAAGCCTTCCAAACTTAAGTTGCTTTTCCTCTGGCTGTCTTTAAGATTTTCACTGATTTTCAGCACTTTGTTTATGATGTGCATAATGAAACACTTATTTTCTTTATAGCTGTTCTGCTTGGAGTTCATAGGCTTGCTGGATCTGTGAACTTCATATTTGAAAACTTTATCAATTCTTATTTCTTTGTTTTTTTCTGTGTCTTCTCTAGTTTTGGATTCTAGTAATGGGAATATTAGACTGTTTAATATTGCCCAGTGGTATACTAAAACTATGCTTCCTCCTCCCCCATTATTTTTCTCTCTGATTCACTTTGGAAGTTTCAGTTATTATATCTTCAGACCCACTGATCTTTTCTTCTGCTGGTCCAATATACAGTTATTCGATATACAACCAGAGTATTTTTCATTCTGGTGCATTTTATCTCTATAAGTTCTATTTGACAATATTCATCTTCATTACAATGGAATTCTTTAATGTCTACTGTTAGAATAGTTAAATGATTTGGAAATACTTTTGAAGTCAGTAGTTGTTTAGTGTGTCCTTGTGAAGGAATAAAGACTAAGATAGATGACTTTTTGTTTTGTAATAAATGGCAAGTTTGAAAACAATAGATTGTCAGATTCTGTAGAATTTTATTACAAGGATTTATTCTTCTACTTTTATTTGAGGAGTGTGGCCAAGTGAATTTTTTCCTGTGTGGGGAAATAATTTGTCTACTGTTGAAGACAGCTCAACACAAATCTCTTCCTGTTTCTCTAAATTAAAATCTTCATGAGAGTTATCGTTTTGTTATATGTGCTTTCTTAGGCTCTTCTCTCCTTAAGTCACAGGACCCATTTCTATTTTACGTAGATCAGATGAGGGTAATTATTTATTCTCTTTTACGTCACAACTGTCCTCAGGTCAGGGGGCTTGCCATCTGTATCACTGAGGTTTGACATTGTAGTCCCTTTTCAAAAGACCCTCTTTCACTTTCAGTTTACACTAATTGAACACATTCATCTACACATTACTGCTAGACACTGGTAAAACAGACCATTTTATATTTTGCATAGCCCTTTATTCCCATTATTTGGTTTGATTCTTAAAACTAAAAAGCAATGCTTCACAAGTGAACTTCCTGAAACATTTCAGATTGTAGACCTTATAAATTCTAAATTAGTCTCCTTACTTGTCTTGAAAAAATTCAGAAGTGTGTGCTTTATCCATCCAGAAGGGCAGGGACTTGGCATCCCCCTCCTGCAGAGGGCATGTTCTGAATGGGTTTTTGTTCGCTATTTTGTAGCTTACTCCATTTTTCTATTTATCCCACTATTCCATGCTGTCTGGCTTTGATGAATTTAATTGACCAAATGTTTGTGATATATAGTTTTCCAGTGATTTCCATTTTATATAGTATGGAATATGTTATTGTGGAAAAGCACAATTTTTGTGAGCATTATGCTGGACAGTACATAAACAATAAAATACAAACTCTTCTCATAACATTAATTGTAAGTGTTAGGGGGGAATTTAAGTAAAACAAAATCCTCATATTGCTGTATTTGAAAGAATTTAAAAGATTATAATCATTTCCAGTCCTGTACCCTCTGTGTACTTCTTTCTCAGTGTGGAGCAGGTGAGTACACAGAAATAGAGTCTAAGTATTTATGATGTTTCTTTTGTAAACATGCAAGGAAGAGATTTTAAATTTAAGATCCACATAGATAGTGTGCAGTACAGCTAGTGTTCGAACCTAAGTCCATCCATAGGTCCACAGAGCCTGTGTGCTGAATCAACTGTTTTACAGTAAATATAAAAGAAATGTTTATACGAAATTTCAAGTTAATCTCTTTTAAGTTGTACAATTTGTTGTACGTCTTTATGAAACTTAAATAGTGAACATAGCTAGCCTAAGAGAACATGTAGGTATATTTAAAAGTGCATTTCTAGATTTACTCATTGTTTTACAACTAAAACAATTTTTTGTTTTAATTGAGGCTGTTCGACTTGCACATCTTGCTCTGTGTGCACAGTTGGGAGCAGGCAGGTGAGCTCACACTATCTAGAGTGGCCTGATGAAAGTACATCACTGTGTACTTTACATAACATTATGTAAAATCTGTGTTTGACAGCTCAACGTTATTAAAAATATAATTCAATACTGTAAATTTGTGTAATTCTGCAGAATTTCTATTTTTCATAAAGTGATCTATTTCTTGTTTTTGTTTAGTTTAATAATGGTATTGTTATTATTGCAGAATTATGACCTTAGAGTGGTTTTCCTTTTTTCCTCATGATTTTGAATTAACTTGGATTTTATGTCAATAATATAAGTTGCCGGGAAGAAAACTGTATACTGAATATAGTTGAACTATATTTTATAAAGAATATTCATAATGAGGTAAACCATGATGATACAAACTTGGAAAGAATTTTGTGATTGATTCCTTCCAGTTTGCTATCTTGGAGTTGTGTTTGCTCCGTTGGTGTGATCAAATTTTACTTTGCTAGTTTTGCAAAACTAAAATCTTATCAAAATAGTGCACTCTGAGAAATTGGGTATAAAGAATTGGTAGGCAGTATTTTCAGAGAACATGTTATCTAGGGATTGCATTTTGGAGGTAAAGAGAAGTGAATTCCTTTCTGCTTTGTACTGTTTTTTTCCCCCATTTTTTTTTATTGTGTTAAAAAATACACATAATGTAAAATTAACTATCGTAACCATGTTTAGGTGGTTCAGTGGTGCTAGCTGCTTACATTATGTTATCTGGACTGCAGTTCTTATATAACTTAGAAAAATGGACCTGTCATACTGTCTGTGCTCTGTTCTTTGCTACACGGGGCATGAAGAGTTCCTGTGCTGCTTCCTCTTCTGCCTTTGCCTTCAGAAAGAGAGATCAGCAAGGTTCTGCTTTGAGAGTGGGACAGAACGTACCCGCTCATCAACTGTACTTGTCAGTAGCTAGCACATAAGTCCATTTTTAGTTCTTTCTGATTTGTGTCTTCTAGTCCTTTGCTGTTTTTTTCCTTAATTCATAAGCTTTTAGTTTTAAACTTCATTTAATTCAGAAAGAGTTCTGTAAACATCAGAAACAGCATCTCAGTTGTGCCATGTTGTACCCTGTTATTCACACCAGGAACAACAGGAAGCAGCAGTCACAATCCTTGCTCTCTTTGAGTGAAAGAAAGGTCTCACTGAATTTTCACAGGCGAAGATAGGGAAGGACTATAATGCTGAGGAGACATACACATAGGATTTTAAAGGATTCTTTAAAGATTGAAGTCATATAGGCTTGAGTCCACTTAATATATTACTGTGTTTCCTCTCCTGTCTTTCACAGGCAAGTGTCCACATTGGGAGAGTCAGCTTGCAAGAGTCCCGAATCTGATCCAGAGGACTTCTCTGATGAAACACATACAGAACATCTTTATGGCGCCTCTCCCCCCAGCACACCTCGACAGATGAAACGAATGTCAGCCAAACACCAGAGGAATAATGGAGGGAGGCCGATTAGTCGATCTAATTTGAAAGGTGAGTCTTGTACTTAAAAGATAAACTTGAAAGGGCATGGTAGTTTTAGTATATAATATTTATATGATATGTAGCTGTTGGTTGATACTTTGAATAGTAAGGTTAGTAATTCCCTTTATTGATTTATTTTTTAAATTTATTTTTATTGTAAACAAATGGGATATATGTTGTTTCTGTTTGTACATGGAGTAACAGCATACCATTTGCGTAATCATACATTTACCTAGGGTAATGATGTTTGATTCATTCTGTTATTTTTTCCTCGCCCCCCACCTCTCCCACCCCTCTTTTCCCTCTATACAGTCCCTCCTTCCTCCATTCTTCCCACCCCACCCCCCATTATGTGTCATCATCCGCTTATCAGCGAGATCATTTGTCCTTTGGTTTTTTGAGATTGGCTTATCTCACTTAGCATGATATTCTCCAATTTCATCCATTTGCCTGAAAATGCCATAATTTTATTATTCTTTATAGCTGAGTAATATTCCATTTTGTGTGTGTGTGTGTGTGTGTGTGTGTGTGTGTGTGTATCACAGTTTCTTTATCCATTCATCAATTGAAGGACATCTAGGTTGGTTCACAATCTGGCTATTGTGAATTGAGCAGCTATGAACATTGATGTGGCTGTATCTCTATAGTATGCTGATTTTAAGTCCTTTGGGGATAGGCCGAGGAGTGGGATAGCTGGGTCAAATGGTGGTTCCATTCCAAGTTTTCTAAGGAATCTCCACACTGCTTTCCAGAGTGGCTGCACTAATTTGCAGCCCCACCAGCAATGTATGAGTGTACCTTTTTCCCCACATCCTTGCCAACACCTTCTGTTGCTTGTATTCTTGATAATCGCCATTCTAATTGGGGTGGGATGGAATCTTAGGGTAGTTTTGATTTGCATTTCTCTTATTACTAAAGATGTTGAACATTTTTTCATATGTTTGTTGATTGCTTGTAGATCTTCTTCCGTGAAGGGTCTGTTCATATCCTTAGCCCATTTGTTGATTGGGTTATTTGTATTCTTTGTGTAGAGTTTTTTGAGTTCTTTATATATTCTGGAAATTAGTGCTCTATCTGAAGTATGAGTGGCAAAGATATTCTCTCACTCTGTAGGCTCTCTCTTCTCATTGCTGATAGTTTCCTTTGCTGAGAGAAAGCTATTTAGTTTGAATCTATCCCAGTTATTGATTCTTGCTTTTATTTCTTGTGCTATGGGAGTCCTGTTAAGGAAGTCTGATCCTAAGCCAACAAGGTGAAGATTTGGACCTACTTTTTCTTCTATAAGATGCAGGGTCTCTGGTCTGATTTCAGGGTCCTTGATCCATTGTGAGTTGATTTTTGTGCAGGGTGAGAGATAGGGGTTTAGTTTCATTCTGTTGTGTATGGATTTCCAGTTTTCCCAGCACCATTTGTTGAAGAGGCTATCTTTTCTCCATTGCATATTTTTGGCACCTTTGTCTAGTATTAGAAAATTGTATTTATTTGGGTTTGTGTCTGTGTCCTCTATTCTGTACCATTGATCTACCTGTCTATTTTGGTGCCAATACCATGCTGTTTTTGTTTCTATTGCTTTGTAGTATAGTTGAAGTTCTGGTATTGCGATACCCCCTATTTCATTCTTCCTGCTAAGGATTGCTTTACCTATTCTGGGTTTCTTATTCTTCCAGATGAATTTCATGATTGCTAGCTCTATTTCTGTAAGGTACATCATTGGGATTTTAATTGGAATTGCATTGGATCTGTATAGCACTTTTGGTAATATGGCCATTTTGACAATATAATTCTGCCTATCGAAGAACATGGGAGATCTTTCCATCTTCTAAGGTGTTCCTCAATATCTTTCTTCAATGTTTTGTAGTTTTCATTGTAGAGATCTTTTACCTCTTTGGTTAGGTTGATTCCCAAGTATTTTATATTTTTTTTGAGGCTATTGCAAATAGAGTTGTTTTCCTTATTTCCCTTTCAGATGTTTCATCGCTTGTGTATAAAAATGCTTTAGATTTATGCTTGTTGATTTTATTGCCTGCTATTTTGCTGAATTCATGGATGAGGTCTAGAAGTTTTCTGAAGGATTTTATTGGATCCTCTAAATATAGAATCATGTCATCCACATATAGTGACAGATTAAGTTCCTCTTTTCCTATTCCTATCCCTTTAATTTCTTTAGTCTTGCTAATTGCTCTGGCTAGAATTTTGAGGACAGTGTTGAATAGAAGTGGTGAAAGAGGACATACCCTGTCTTGTTATTGTTTTTAAAGGGAATGGTTTCAGTTTTTCTCCATTAAGAATGATGTTGGCCATGGACTTAGCATAAATAGCCTTTCCAATGTTCAGGTATGTTCCTACTATCCCTATTTTTTCTAGTGTTTTGAGCATGAAGGGGTGTTGTATTTTATCAAATGCTTTTTCTGCGTCAATTGATATAACCATATGATTATTAACCTTAAGTCTATTGACTTGATGGATTATGTTTATTGATTTACAGATGTTAAACCATCCTTGTATTCCAGGGATGAACCCCACTTGATCGTGGTGCACAATTTTCTTCATATGTTTTTGGGTACGGTTTGCCAATATTTTGTTAAGGATCTTTGCATCTATATTCATCAAGGATATTGGTCTAAAATTTTCTTTCCTTGATGTGTCTTTTCCTGGTTTGGGTATGAGGGTGATATTAGCTTCATAGAATGAGTTTGGTAGGGTACCCTCCTTTTCTATTTCCTGGAATACTTTGAGAAGTATTGGAATGAGTTCTTCTTTGGGAAAGTCTTGTAGAACTTGGCTGAGAATCCATGTGGTACTGGGCTTTTCTTGGATGGTAGGTTTTTAATGTCTTCTTCTATTTCATTGCTTGATATTGATCTGTTTAAATTGTGTATGTCCTCCTGGTTCAGTTTGGGAGGAGCATATGTCTCTAGAAATTTGTCAATGTCTTTAGTAGTTTCTATTTTGTTGGAATGCAGATTTTCGAAGTAGCTTCTCATTATGTTCTGTATCTCAGTGGTGTCTGTCGTGATATTTCCTTTTTCGTCACGAATTTCAGTAATTTGAGTTTTCTCTCTCCTTCTCTTTGTTAGTGTGGCTAAGGGTTTGTCTATTTTGTTTACTTTCTCAAAGAACCAACTTTTTGTTTTGTCAATTTTTTGAATTGTTTCTTTTGTTTCAATTTCATTGATTTCAGTTCTGATTTTAATTATTTCCTGTCTTCTACTTTTGCTGTTCTTCTGTTCTTTTTTTTCTAGGGCTTTGAGCTGTAATGTTAGGTCATTTAGTTGTTGACTTTTCATTCTTTTCTGGAATGCGCTCCATGCAATGAATTTTCCTCTTAGTACCGCTTTCATAGTGTCCCAGATATTTTGATATGTTGTATCATCGTTCTCATTAACCTCTAAGAATTTTTTTATCTCCTCCCTGATGTTTTCTTTTATCCATGTTTCATTCAATAGTATATTATTTAGTCTCCAGGTGTTGGAGTAATTTCTGGTTTTTATTTTGTCATTGATTTCTACTCTCAGTCCATTATGATCTGATAGAACACAAGGCAGTAACTCTATTATTTTGCATTTCCTAAGAGCTGCTTTGTGGCATAACATGTGGTCTATTTTTGAGAAGGTTCCATGTGCTGCTGAGAAGAAAGTGAAATCACTCGTTGATGGATGGAATATTCTTTACATGTCTATTAAGTCTAGGTTATTGATTGTGTTATTGAGTTCTGTGGTTTCTTTGGTTGGTTTTTGTTTGGAAGACCTATCCAGTGGTGACAGCGGTGTGTTAAAGTCACCCAGAATTATTGTGTTGTGATCTATGTGATTTCTGAAATTGAGAAGGATTTGTTTGATGTACAGGGATGCACCATTGTTCGGAGCATAAATATTTACTATCGTTATGTCTTCCTGATTTATGGTTCCCTTAAGCAGTATGAAATGTCCTTCTTTATCCCTTCTGACTAACTTTGGCTTGAAATCCACTTTATCTGATAAAAGGATGGAAACCCCCGCTGTTTTACTGAGTCCATGTGCGTGGTAGGTTTTTTCCCATTCTTTCACCTTTAGTCTGTGGATGTCTTTTTCTATGAGATGAGTCTCTTGCAGGCAGCATATTGTTGGGTCTTTCTTTTTAATCCATTCTGCCAGTCTATGTCTTTTGATTGATGAGTTTAGGCCATTAACATTCAGGGTTATTATTGAGATATGATTCATATTCCCAGTCATTTGGCCTATTTTTGGTTTTTAAGTTGGCTTGGTTTCTCCTTTGAGTGGTTTTTCTCTAAGGTAGTCCCTCCCTTTGCTGACCTCCATTGTTGTTTTTCAATTCCTCCTCATGGAATATTTTGTTGAGAACATTCTGTAGCGCAGGCTTTCTATTTGTAAATTCTTTTAACTTTTGTTTATCGTGGAAGGATTTTATTTCATCTTCAAATCTGAAGGTTAGTTTTGCTGGGTATAGGATTCTTGGTTGGCAACCATGTTCTTTCAGAGCTTGAAATACATTGTTCCAGGCCCTTCTAGCTTTTAGAGTCTGGGTTGAGAAGTCTGCTGCTATCTGTATTGGTCTCCCCCTATATGTAATCTGATGCTTTTCTCTTGTGGCCTTCAAAATCCTATCTTTATTTTGAATGTTAGGCATTTTCATTATAATGTGCCTTGGTGTGGATCTGTTGTGATTTTGTGCATTTGGTGTTCTGTAAGCCTCTTGTATTTGATTTTCCATTTCATTCTTCAGGCTTGGGAAATTTTCTGATATTATTTTATTGAATAGGTTGTTCATTCCTTTGGTTTCTTTCTCTATGCCTTCCTCAATCCCAATAATTCTTATATTTGGTCTTTTCATGATGTCCCATAGTTCTTGGAGATTCTGTTCATGATTCCTTACCATCTTTTCTGTTTGGGCAACTTTATTTTCAAGATTAAATATTTTGTCTTCATTGTCTGAGGTTCTGTCTTCCAAGTGGTCTAGTCTGTTGGTGATGCTTTCCATTGAGTTTTTTATTTGGTTTATTGTTTCCTTCATTTCAAGGATTTCCGTTTTTTTTTTTTTTTTTTTTTTTTTTTTTTTTTTTTGAGACTCTCTCTTTGTTGAAATGATCTTTTGCTTCCTGCAGTTGCTCTGTCAGCTTATTGGTATTATCATTCATTGCCTGCATTTGCTCTCTTATCTCATCCTTGCCTTCGCAAATCATCTTAATCATGTATAATCTGAAGTCCTTTTCTGACATTTCTTCTAACATACTGTCATTGGATTCTATTACTATAGAATCTAGATTTGTTTGGATCATTTTCTTCCCTTGAATTTTCATGTTGTTCATGTATCTTCCCCTCTAGCAGTGCAGATCTGGGGTATTGCAGATTTCCCCCTATAGGCTTATAGTGGCCCTATAGGTTTCCAAAACCTTTTCTATAAGGGGAGATCAATATTAGCAGTGCCCAATTCAGACACTATGCAATCCTACACCAAATAGTCCCTATGAGGACAATAACAAAATTGTCATAATAAACAGAATGAGTTCAAATATTATCTTCAGTAAAACAAACAGGTTTGCAATAAGGTCTGCAGTTTCTAATGGAGGACAAAGAGGATGCAGAGGGGTGTAGAATGTGGCTGTTAATGGGATAAGAAAAGAATATACAGAAGTTCTAGATAATAGAAAGGGTGAGAGTGTAATCAAAAGAAGTTGGATGTTAGCATACAAAAAAGGGAGAAAGAGACTCTGAGGGAACAGGTAAACAAAAGGAAAAGAGAGCAAGAAAAGTAAAGAAATAAAAACTTAAAATATTTCAATAAGGAGAAAAAAGAAAATCTATAGTATAACAGTCATATAGTAATGAAACCTCCCAGTGTTCAGTAGCCTGATGCATGAGAGGTACCTGACAATGAGCTTCAAGCCTCCAGCAGGCGTCTCAGGATGGGATTTGTCCCACCTAAAGATCAGAGCTACTGCTTCCGGGATTATCTAAGATGGCTGCTCTGGCTTTGAAACGTGTTGGCAAATGGGGAGCTGCAGCTCAGGGTGTGGACGTGGTCAGCTGGAGGTCCTGGAGGCGGAATGCGGTTGGTCAGGCAGGGGTCCTGGAGGTCGGGTGTGTTTGGTGCAGTTGCAGGATCCTCGAGGCCAGGTGCAGTTGGTCTGGGGTCCTGGTGATAGGGCGCAGTCAGTTTTTCTGGGGGTCCTGGTGTTAGGGAGCAGTCAGTCGATGTGAGGGTCCCAGAGGCAGGGAGTGATCAGTCGAATAAGGGCTCCTTGAGACGGGGCTCAGTCAGTCTGGCCAGGGGTCCTATGGGGCCTGGCTGTTGTCTCAAAATGGCGACAGACATGTGTAATCAAACCTGCAGGTACTGTGACAGTGAACTTCCAGGCAACAGCAGGCAGCTGGTGCTCCACTGGCGGTTGGCAATCAGTTTGTTGACTGTTGTCGGAAGATTGGCAGGTGAACCTCGTGCGGTGGGTGATGGGTAGGTGCAAGGCAGGAGATAGACAGGCGAGAGGCAGGCAAATGGGGGATGATAGGCGCCTGACAGAAAGCAGTCTGCACTCAAAAAAGGTGTGGATATGCTGGCACACTGCAGGTGGTCACAGCAGACAAATGGGGTAAACAGCAGGGGATCGATAAGCAGCAAAAACTTCCTCATCAAGAAACAGATATCCTCTTCTTGAAACCTGAGTTACTGAGCGAGACAAGAAATGCAGCCTCCCTCTAGGCTGCCATCTTGGATCTCTCCCTTTATTTTAAATTTGAGTTTAATGCTGCTTTTTAACTTTGTTAATTTTTGAATTGTTACCATTAGCAATATTGTTAATATAGAAGACAAGTAATTATCCAAAGGTAGGAAGGTTTGTCCTGAGTTATGGTTAAAGTCAGTGATGTGAGCATTTGAAGATGTGGAAGAGGCCAAGTGTTTTCCGGTGTACTAACCCAAGATGGCTGAGGATAAGATAGATGGCCCTCTCTTATTCTTTTAATCTCTCAGGCTGAAGTTTCTAGATTCTATTCATCCAGAAATGGTATATCAAGAATTCATGGAGAGACAGCTGGACTTTCCTTCCCTGAATTCTCTAGACCTCTGCTATCTTCTACCAGTGACCCATAGTGCTCTTAAGTGTATAGGGCTCTCTTTATGCTAAGGAGTCACTAGATGGTATCCTGCCCCTTGTAACCTTGGATAGAACCCATTTCCTATTTTTCTCTTTGGTAGGATCCAAAATCCAGTTAGCAAACTGTTCCTAGAGGCCGATAGTACTTTTCGTTTTCGCTTCCTCCTAGCAGGTTCCAACTACTGTTTTTGGAGGGAGGTGAATTGGACCATGCTGAGCTGTGCCTTCTTGTTCCTTACATATGGCCTGGAATCTTATGTCACTGAAACCTTAGGGTTTAAGTTTCTCTGTTAAATTTAGCAAATCACTTGTCCTAAAACATTCCACAGTAATAATTGAAACTCATCCACCTGTTACTGTGTAAGACCTGAATTTCATTCCTTGTCTCATCTGAGAAGCTTCTCCCTGTTGACCCCAAGTGCATCCTTGTCTCTTCTTTTCCTGAGTGGGTTCTTTCTTTCTCTTTGGTCAGTTTCCTCTCCCTACAGATTACTTGAACATGCTGATCTCTCGTGGCTTGTTCCCTCTGCGTACCCATTGGAGCTCTTCCGGGAAGAAGGGGGGCAAGAGTGGTGGGGTCATCGTGCTACCACGTGAGAGCTCTCTTATCCAGTGCGGGATTCCCGACAGCTAGGAGTCTTTGACAGAGATGATGATTTTCCCACAGAAGGTGACTTTTTTTTTTTTTTTTTTAACTTTGTTTAAAACTTTATTTGCAGTAGGATATTAAGTACTTGTTGTTCTCACCCTTTTGGAAACAGATAGTTTGCTATTTGTCATCTTGAAAATCAATCCTTGTTCATTTTCTCAAAGAAATTTCTCATAGTCTATCCAAGTTTCTTATCTAAAATAAGAAGTGGCCTCTACTGAATCTATATTAGTTAATAAATATTTGATTTGTGGAGGTAAGATGAAAAGATGCTGGTAGTACATTCTCTTTTTCTTGTTGGCCCATGATATTTTAGAATAGGAATTGAGGACACATTTCCCCCATTTTACAGATTGAGAAACTGAGGGCTAGGGCTTAAAACTATGTCTTTACAACTGGAAGACTTGAAGGAGTGGCAGGGCTGTTACCACTAGTTCTCATGGTACGCAGCGTGGGCTCTCCTGTAGTACAGGCGGCAGCAGCAAGCTTAACTGAAGGCAGTACTGGAATTGACTGGTCAGTCTTTAATCAGTCGCCAGGTATTTGTTTGGCTCCCACTATTCTTCTGGGCTCTGGGAGATAGAATATTGTTCCTTTTCCTATTCAAGTTATTTTAATTGCTTATTTTATAAAACTATAGAATTTTAGAGCTGGAAGGGAGCCCAGGTCACTTAAGTGCCTTTCACTTTTCAGATCAAGAAGCTAATCCTTCTAGACTTGCAGATTTATAGCTATCCAATAACAGACCAAGAGAATTGAAATCTTTCATAACTTCTTGTTCTTATTACTAAAGAGTACGTGTTTGTTGGTGAAATCATACAACACAGACAGAAAGAAAAATCTCCCATATACAAAAGTAGTATTTTTTTTTAATGTCTTAGCCTGTGGACTCTGCTTGTATATATTTATTTTGTCATACTATATTTACTGTTTGATAGATGGTTTCTTTTTTGTTTAATGTTTATTAACTTCTGTGTCACACAGTAACCTGTACTCTTAATTTCAGTGGCTACTGTATCATATATAGCAACATTTCATATTTGTCACTCTTAATTATTGAGTGCTTTATCTGTGCTTAGCCCCTCAAAATGATTACCTTTCAGATATCTCAGTGGCTCAGTGAGGCATGAGTCCTGTATAGTATTCACCTTACAGCTGAGGAAATGAAGCTCACAGAGTTTCTGGGGCTTTGATTTTAAATGTCCCAGTCATGCATGTATGAGAAAGTAGCATCATGTTGTAATAATCCATTACATTATTTGTTGACAAAGTTCTTCATGAATACCAAGAACAGATGGAAGTGAAGTATTCATGGGCAAGTGGGCCATTTTAATGTTTTAGTGATATTGCACTTGGGCTGTGATGGCATGGTGGTACTTGAGAATTTATTTGCTCTCAGTGGCATGGTGTGGTGGACAGGAGCACAAACAGGATTTCAGTCTCACTCTGCCCCCTTCTGGATTTGCAATCTCTGTGAAACAGGCTGTCCGTCCTCTGTCAGTGTGGTGAGGGTTCCATGTCCAGCAGGTGTTTGCTGTCATTGTTACTATTGCAGATGAAGAATTTTCCCTGAGACTTACTACTTTTTCTTGCCTTAAATCTTAAGTAAGGTTAAATTATTACATTGTTTATCTATTTTTAGTAATTGACGGCTCCATTTTCAGGACCCTGAGCCTTAAGTAAGTGATTGTCTCAAGTCACATGCTTTGCCTGCCTGTGTCCTGCCTGACCTGAGTTTCCTTGTACCCGTCCCTGGGTCCTTCTTTGTACACTTGCTGTGCATGTTGTTCACTCCTTCCTTTCTTCTGTTCTTGTTTTCCTCTCTGCCTCTTTTCTTCTGCCTTCTCTCCTTGTTCCTTTTCTCCACACTCCCTTTTTTCCTTTTCTCCCTGTGTTCTTCCTTTATGTCTCATTCATCCAGGATTCGAGTGACTTCACAGGCATGAACTTTTTTAGACCTGATCCAACCTCTGGTAGAGAAGACACAAGTAACAGGCAGTATCCCTGAGTGTGCAGGGCAGGGATGGAGGCTACTGAGTGTGTACACAGGAGCAGGTATTGAGAAGTCCTGGGTTTGGGAAGACTTTTGGAACAAGTGACATTTGTGCTATGACCTCAAGGCTGTGTCAGGGCAATCAAGATTTCAATCTGGACTGTGATTCATAATAATATGGTGGTCCCTCAGTATTTTGAAGTGCTTTTCAGAATTAGTTGGGTTGGTCAGAGGAAATGCAAAGTGGCATGTTTTTTCTTCCTCATGTAACAAAGGCTCTCTGAATCATGTTGTTAATAAACTCTAGAACTGCAGTCACAGTTGGACTCATCTTTTTTAACAGTCACTGACGTTTGCAGGAATTCTGTTTACCTGTAGCCACATAACAAGCCATCTCAAAACATTGCAGGATGAAGTTGCAGCCATTTATGCTCACAGTGCAGTGATTTCAGTGTTTAGGGAGCGTGCAGGTCATCTCCACCCATGGTGTCTGGAGTCTTAGCAGGACTGGCCTGGACAGCTGGGAGTGCTGTCCTGACTGATGGAGCTGGGGCCCACGTCTGAGCCCTCAGCCCTTTCCCTGTGGTGTCTGTGGATACCAGATGTCTCTGCTCCCATGTCTGCACCTGGACTGCATCTTTCCTCCCCTGTCCCTCACAAATGTAAAAGGCATCTAGAGCGTCCCTGAGGGATGTCAGGGATGAAAAGGTAACTAAGGGCACTGCTCAAAGGAGGACATGTAACTAGTTATACCGGTGTTTTTCTCTTTTAATTGATGGTAACTATTGTTATGAACTGACTTATATGGATATGATTCTCAAAATATTGTTATTATCATAGGCTTTGATAGCTAGTAATGCTAAAAATTCAGATTTTGAAAAATTAGTAACTCCTGTTGTGGTACATGGGTGTGATTAGAAAATTAACTCTTACTGAAATTATTTGATGAATAATAATAGTGCTTAGTTCCTATAAACATTTGTCAGTAATATGTTAGAATGGTAAATATCCTAACAGGAGAAATTAGAGGTAAAAATTTGGTACTGAGAAGATCATCTTTGTTTTGTAAACAAAGATCAGCTCTTTGTTTTGTAAAGATGTGAGAGATGCACACCATAAGACAACAAAATTGTTTGTATTAGACCATCTGGCATGGGTTACAGTTGCTTTTTCGTACTTCACAGTAGATGGAGGCAGTCATTTTGTGGAAGCGCATTTACACTAGTGTTCTTTTGATGTTTGCAACCATTTTCCTTATAAGGCATTTCCATATTTTCAAATAAACTCAACTGTTGTGGGAGCATCTGTTCACGTTTGTACATATGGGAGTATTTTTATAAACTAGATACCCTGCAGGAAACGTTGCTGAATCAAATGGAAAGTGTGTCTAAGACTGGTAGATGTCGACCATATCACTCTCCAGGGGAAAAAAATGAAGGTTCTCTGACTCACTTTGCCTTCTTTCCTAGTTTGCTTTTCCTTGTTTTCCTGATTTTGTTTAAATGGAAATGTTAAAAGATATTTTTTGTTTTCAAAGTATTCATTTCTGTCTTTAAAAGTTGTGAAAAATAATAACAATGATAATAATGACAACAATGTAATGATATCCAAGTAAGGATGGCTAGCTCTTTACCTCTTCAAGGAAGTCAGCCAACAGCCAAGTCGATGGCACTTGCCAGGAATGCTCTTGATTCACTTTCTGGCTGGGCTTAATTTCATGTTTTGAGGAGTAACAGAATTTAATTGTGGACTTGCTTAAGATTATATTTTTGGATAGTGTTTAATCATGACTGAGTTTCAGCAATTAAGATTTTGGTTAAGTGTTGGACAAATAATTAGCCAGATATAACTGTTTTCTTCTTAAAGTTGGTTTAGGAGAAACCATCCTATTTAAATTTTTGTTTTCTGTATAATGTAGTGGGAAATCTAGTTTATCTCACAGTTTAAGTAGGTTAAACAAAAATTTAAACCCTTCACAGAATGAATTGACCTTTTGGTTATTACCAGCTTCATTGTTCAGTAGTATTATGATACTCTAGCTGAATCGTAAAGGTAGGAAAAAACCTGATATTTATATCAGAATTCGTACATACACATGTACACATAATCCCTGTCATTAGCAGATACTTCAGTGTGTATGTGTATGCTTGTCTTTTTTACTAACAGTAACTAAAAAGTGTTTGTTTTTAAGATAATAATAATAAATCTGTTGTAAAGTTGAACTGGTTGAAATGGTTACAAATCAGATGCTGTCTGTGTAGCTAGAGACATGTTTACTGTTGCCAGAGTGGATTTAAATCCATGTTTCAGCTCTTTAGTCTAAACTGTCTAATCTTGATGCTCTTATGTTCCAGACCCTCCATATGCAGGCACACTGTTCTGACCACACTCCTTGCTTTGTGACTTTTCATGCTCTTTGCTGGCTTCAGAAATTATATTCTTTCCTTACTGCCTGTGTTGAACCCGAATCCATTCTTCAAGGCCCCAAGTGTTTACAGACTAGGTGACCCTTGGCAATTTGCCTTTTATGGCACTTGTTGTCTGAGCCTTCCCTTGGTGGGTCAGTACTGACTTCTGAGCAACTTCCTAAGGTGGCAGGGTGATAGCACATGGGTTGGGATCCCTCTTGAGCCTTCAGTGGCCTATGGTTTTGCTCATCATCGTGTAGGATTATGGTGAACTCTGTACAGTTCCTCACCTGGAAAACAAGGTGGTTGGAAAAAGCAGTGTTTTCTGAATTGGAGTGCCATGCTAGTTGCATTGATTCAGAGAAGGGGGAGTGGGCCCAGGAATATGCATGCTGGCAGGAACCCCAGAGATTCCTAGAGTGTACTCAAATCTGAGAACTGTGAATGGAAGGTCTCTGAGCTCCTCAGGCTGTTAGCATTGTATGATATTTGAGGACATTTTTGCTCTCTAATGATCATTTCATATTTGCAGGGAAATATCACATGTATCTGTTTATGCTTTCTCCCTTGAGAGCTTGAGTAAGGCCAGTGTTTTAAATTTTGGACAACACATATATGGGAGAACACTTCATACATATTCTAGGTGTGCATGCATGGTAGAAATTCAGTTGTCTTATATTTCTTTAAACATATGAACCACACTGCTTGTCATGGACTGCTTTAATTTTAACTATAAAATTCTTTTTTTTTTAAATGTTTTCTCATTCTTCTGATTTGTTAGGAATTATTGCTGACTGACCAAATGAAAAAAGTATTTCAGAGGTTTGCTCTTTTTATGCTACAGAAATTGCTTCATTATTTAATTTATAGCCACTTGGGATATAGGTGTTCCACTTGCCTTAAGTTGTTAGGAACTAGTTTTGTGGTCCTGTAATTAAAACTTGCAACATAGAACATTCTGTGTCTCTGACTTTTGTATTTGTGACTCATTTTCCTTTTTAGAAGCTCTCTTTGCATTGACTTTTTATTCATTGCAGGGGGATTTAATATTAGCAGAACACGATCCTTCAGTTATGGGCTTTGGGGTGTATTGAAAGTTCATCAGTGATGTTAATGGGTGTTTAGGAGGAAATTTGAATCTAAACCTGTAGATGTTTTTGTAATACCCTAGTGTTTTTCTCAAATCTCCCTTAAATTGATAGATCCTTTATGATTTTGTAAAGGTTTGTTTGGTCATTAGATGCTAGAAAATACACTTGTTTTTTTTGCATCTTCATAAATTATTTGCAAAATATAGCTACTGCTGAGGTAGACTAATGGATATACACACAAACACTTATTTGTACTGTAGCTAGACTGGGGTTTAAGTCTATCGTAAGTTTAAATTGCATCATTATTTAAACTTAGATTATGAATTTTCCGTTTTGTATATACTCTTTTCAAAACGTGTTTTTTGTTTGTTTCAGGGGAAAAAAAATAAACGTTTTTCTGTCCTGCTTTGCCTTCTTTCCCAGTTTGCTTTTCCTTATACATATTGGATTGTAGATCCTAATATTTAATTACTTTATGTAAATATAGATTTTAAAAAATTGTATTATCTTACAAGGTAAACTTAACAATACTTGTGTATATACATATGACCTACAAAAATTAGTTTTTCAGGCCTTCTAAAATGAGATTATATCTGTACAAAAAAAAATTATGACCTTGCTTCGGTCCTTTCAATTGTTGACATAAAGATTTAGATTAAGTATTTTCATGGTCTGTAACTTTATAAATATAGCATAAATTTGAACATAATGTTTATAGCCAGTCTTCTGGAATTATTAATGTCATCCCAGCAGCTTTCCATTAATTCTGTTTCACTTAGGACCTTTAAGTCATGGAAGAGCATGAACAAATAAGTAAGCAAAATAATTCTTTTTTGTTGTTCACGATTACTTTCAAATTATAAATTTTATGCAAACGTTTTGTGACTATTATCAGTAACGCTATGTATCACATTAATTTTGTTTTTTCCATCCTAAACTTTAAACTAATAAAATTGTTTTTTGTTATATATGATCTTATTTTCTTTGACCCAAAGTTGTTTTCTTGAGATGTACATACTAGTTAATACAACCTTTTGTCTATGTCCTCATTACTTCTATTCTGCACACTTTTCCTGGTTGTTCTTATGCGATATCCTGATGTTAAAGTATATCTCTGTATTCTACAAATTCATTATCTTCTCCCCTGAGCCCAACACCTATGTTTTAGTTACCTATAGACATCTCACAGGGCCCTCAGATTTAGTATGTTAGAAACTAACCTCATTAATTTTTACTTCTAATCCTCATAGTGAAACACTGAGTATATCATTCTCTTTCTTTGTAGGAAAAATATACAGTGAATTTCAAAACTTGGAATTATTAAAACTTTTGCAGTTATTTGAAGGAAATGTGTAATATTTACTGTCCTTGCATTGATTTTGAATGATTTTAGGCCAGTATTAAAGACCAGGCAGATTATATTGAATTAGTCTATGAGTCTTTAGTTTTGTTAATTCATATTTTAACATATTATCACATATTTGTTAGTGGCAAAGAAGAAATAAGGAATTAAACTAAGGTTAATATTTTTGCTTATCTTTTGTCTTCTAGCTTTTTATGAGAATAATGATAGGGTGCCTTAAGAATTCTTTTATCAGGGGCTGGGATTGTAGCCCAGTGGTCGAGCACTTGCCTTGCACTGGGTTCGATCCTTAGCACCACATAAAAATAAATTAAAAAAAAATAAAGATATTTTGTCCACCTACAACTAAATTTTTGAAAAAAAAATTCTTATATTAGTCTACTGTAGTCCAGATTATTGATGCAGAAGATTTGAGCGATTTGCTCTTAACATATTTAGTTCATGACAAAGGCCAAAATTGGATGTTTTTGAGTTCAGGCTCAGTCACCTCTCCCATGTCATTTGTCCCTCTTAAGTTAAAGGCGATAGCTTAAAGAAATTTGATGAAATGGTTTGATAACTGCATTTTGTAGTGTAGAGGAAAACAAGTAGTTTCAGGTTAGTAAGTATGAATTTAAAAGAATACAGCATATATGATGTAGCAAGGAAAATGTATAAAATCTTTTAAAAATGTATTTTGATTCTTTCCGTTTTCAGGCTGTGCATTTCCCACCCCACAATAACAGCATGATAAATATGTGTGAATATCAATTTTTTGAAAATATTGAGCAGCTTCATATTTTAGAGTTATATAATGTTCTTTTTTTTTTTTTTTTTTTTTTAATAGAAAAATTGAATGCACCAAATCAGCCTCCACATAAAGACACTGGGAAAACAGTGGAGAGTGTGGATGAATACAGCTATAAGCAGGATAAAAAGATCCGAGCAACTCTTAGAACAACAGAACGCGATCATAAGAAAAATGTGCAGTGCTCATTCATGTTAGATGCAGTGGGCGGGTCTTTGCCAAAAAAATCGATTCCAGATGTGGATCTCAACAAGCCTTACCTCAGCCTTGGCTGCAGCAACGCCAAGCTCCCCGTCTCTGTGCCGGTGCCTATCGCCAGGACCGCACGCCAGACTTCCAGGACTGACTGCCCTGCAGATCGCTTAAAGTTTTTCGAAACATTACGACTTCTGCTAAAGCTTACCTCAGTCTCAAAGAAGAAGGATAGGGAGCAAAGAGGACAAGAAAATACTTCTGCTTTCTGGTTTAACCGGTCAAATGAACTGATCTGGTTAGAGCTACAAGCCTGGCATGCAGGACGGACCATTAATGACCAGGACCTCTTTTTGTATACAGCCCGTCAAGCCATCCCAGATATCATCAATGAAATCCTTACTTTCAAGGTTAATTATGGAACCTTTGCCTTTGTTAGAAATGGGGCTAGTTTCAATGGTACTTCAGTAGAAGGGCAGTGCAGAGCCCCTCACGGAACCAAGAGTGTGGGTTACTCAACATACCATGAGCACCTCCAGCGCCAGAGGGTCTCATTTGAACAGGTAAAACGGATAATGGAGCTGTTGGAACACATAGAAGCACTTTATCCGTCGCTGCAGGCTCTCCAAAAGGACTATGAAAAATATGCTGCAAAGGACTTCCAGGACAGAGTGCAGGCGCTCTGCTTGTGGCTGAACATCACAAAAGACTTAAATCAGAAGCTAAGGATCATGGGCACTGTTTTGGGTATCAAGAATTTGTCAGACATTGGCTGGCCAGTGTTTGAAATCCCTTCCCCTCGACCATCCAAAGGTAATGAGCTGGAAGATGAGGGTGATGACACAGAGGGAGAATTGAAGGAATTGGAAAGTAGTACAGATGAAAGTGAAGAGGAACAAATTTCCCACCCGAAGGTACCAGAAGTCAGGCAGTCTGTAGACAGCGGCTTCAACGTCCACTCGCGGGACTATGCGTCTAAGAAGCTTGAGAGATTGGAATCTGAGGAGGAGTCCATGGGCTGGGGAGTGGCAGACTACAGCACTGAAGTAGGCTTCAGTAGGCATTGTCTGACTTCTATTTATAGACCCTTTGTAGACAAAGCGCTGAAGCAGATGGGGTTAAGAAAGTTAATTTTAAGACTTCACAAGTTAATGGATGGCTCCTTGCAAAGGGCACGCATAGCACTGGTAAAGAATGATCGTCCAGTGGAGGTAGGTGTCTGTAGGCATTGGTACCATGGTGTCCTTAGTTCTGTCATTTATTATAAACTACAGTGTATGTCATGTTGGTTTTTATGCACTTCCATAAAGCTAATATTTTAAGGCATAAATAGGAGTTACTACAAATTGCACATTTAATCATTTCTATAAAGTACTGTGATAAATGGATCTACGAATCTAATGAATTAAGGTCAAGGTGGTATGTGGAGGGGAAGTCCCACTATATAAATACGGGTTGGAGAAAGATAGGCTAGGTCTAAATAAGGAGGGAGGAAAGTCACAGTCTGGCTGGCCTGCAGAGAAGTTAGTGAGAAAGTCAGTGCATGCTGAGGTCTTTTTAAGTGGATATGGTACTCCCAGATACAGCTTTTTCTCTATTCCGTGAAATAAGCTCATAAGCTTTCTCCTTTGTGAGTAGCATTTCCAGGTTAGGTTACTGTATTTTTAAAGTGATGTGGGTTGTAGAGAAATGTAAAAATGACCAGAGGAAAAAGGTAGACACGCTTTGGTAAAGTTATAGCATTTAGTATAGATGACAGAAATTTAAGGAAAGTCTTGATTATTATTAAATATTTGAATTAGTATGTGAGTATTTTTGTGAAAGCAGTGTGTCATTAGAGGAAGTAGCTTAAAAACAGTAGAGTTTTCATACTTTGGAACCTTAGAGTTCCTTACTTAAGTGTGGCGAAACTAGAAAGGCCACATCATGGGATATTGTTCTTGAGTGTCCAAAACAGTACAAGCAGTTTATCTCTTCTTCTGAGTATGTGTGTTCATCTGCCTGAAATCAGAAGCACTCAGATATGTGAATTCCCTGTACTTGTGTTAGTCTGTGATTGAAATTTTATTAGCCCTGTACACACACACACACGTGTACATATATATATATATATATATATATATATATATGTATATGCTTGTTTTTTAATTGAGTTTATTATGTGATCTGACTTGCTTTGGAGTCAGAAATGATGAAATGGAAGGCACTTCTTTAAGATGGGAATCATAAGAGAATCTGAGTTTGCAAGCTTTTTATTTGCATTCTTATGGCCAGGTCATGAACCTTTAGCATGGGGGGTGGGGTAAGCATTTGTGTAAATATAGCAAGATCTTTCTAAAATCAGTACTTTTAACAGTATTTTAACTTTGTGAATGATGTGCTTAATTTTTTTGATGTACACTTTTTTATTAGAGTCAGCTTTTTTTCCTTGAAATCTGTGGATCACTGTACTATGATTGTATTACAATACCAGTTTCAAAATCAATAGCAAAACTGTAGCTAGGGAATATGAGTTTGTCATATATTTCAAATGACAAATTGGTTACTATGGTTTAGATTTTTGACTAGGTTGTTTTAATTCCATTAAGACCCCTGTGGGCAAGATAGGGTTGGTTTTAGTTTTTAGAAGCACTAGTTCTGAAGTAACGTGAACAACAAAGCCCTGGCAGTGGACCTCATCTCTGACTCACTGGTTCTCCTAGAAGGTGTGGTGGCTGTGATGAAGGCAGGGTGGCCACAATTCTGGCTTTCTGGGAACCGCCCTGCATGTCTCCCAGGTCCTCTTCCTCTGGCCTCCAGGCTCTGTGGCAGGTAAGGAGAGCCACTGAGGGAAGTCATATGCCTCCTTTGGATGGGTTAGAACAAGACGACACTGAGGAGTGCCTTGTGTTATCTGTGAACTTGAGTGGAAAGGGTGTTGTGTACTTGTGACTTGAATCCCCATCAAAGGTATGTTCTTTGATCATCTGAGATTTAGCTCAAGGGATTTCCTTGTTAGGGAAAAAGAGCACTTTCAAAGCTAATGAAGTTGGGAGTTGAGGGCTTTCTACCAGAATCACCTATAGATGGTTTCCTTTTCAAAAAATGAAGTATAGAAGCCTTGGTTGTTTTAAATTGTTAAGTGTCACTTAGTGAAAGAGAAATAGCTAGTAGGAATTCTTCTGTATTGGAGATTAATCCAAACTAACATGATGAGGCCATGAAATCATGATGAACTCAGTGGGAATGGAAGATTTTGTTTTTGTTCCCAATTCAGGAACGTAATTTCTGTAAGGGGAGCTGTGTGTGTGTGTGTGTGTGTGGGTGTGTGTGTGTGAGTGAGTGTGAGTGAGTGAACAGAGAATGGGAATACATGCACACGGCTCTCTTGGGTTTCTTTAGTTGTTTTACCAAGTATGTCAGGGTGAGAGCTACAACTCTGAAGTTCAGTAACTGGTTTCCAGTCCTTGTGGCAGCTCACTCTCACTATATAACTTTGTGAATGGGGTCTGGTAAAAATGTGTATAATAGCACCTCTCAATATCTCACAAGATGGTCATGAGGATTCAGAAAATATTTCACATGGGAAAAATGCTATGCAAGCCATATATATAAACTCTTTACTTTTTAGAAGTTCTGTTATATTTTTTTTCTCCCTTAAATCTGTCAATCAGCATGGGCTTCTTTACTCTTATTATAAAAATAAATTTTAGGAACATCATGCTAAGTGAAATAAGCCGGACTCAGAAAAATCAAGGATAGAGTGTTTTCTTTCATATGCAGAAGCTAGAGCAAGAGGGGGAGTGGAATGTCATAAGGATAGAGGGAAGATCAATGCAGCAGAAGGAGGATGGATGAGAGGAAAGGAGCAGGGACAGGTGTTTTAGCTTTTTCCTCGCTGTGACTAAAAGACCCACCAGAACAATTGTAGTGGAGGAAAAGTTTAAGGGCTCACAGTTTCAGAGGCGCTGGCTACATTCCTCAGGGCTCAAGGCGGGGCAGAAGAACATCATGGCAGAAGAGTGTGTTAGAGGGAATGGCTCACATGATGATCAGGAAGCAGAGTGTCTCCACTTGCCAGATACAAATGTATACCCCAAAACCAGGCCCCAATGCCACACTTCCTCCAGCCTCACCCCACCTGCCCCCAGTCACCACTCAGTTAATCCAATCAGGGAGCAGTTCACTGATTAGATTAAAGCTTTAGCCCAGTCATTTCTCCTCCAAACCTTCTTGCATTGTCTCACATGTGCGCTTTCCAGGGACACCACACTTAACCATAACAGACAAGGAAGGGGAGGAAATGCAGAGTGAATTTAAAAAAATTAGGTATGTGCATATATAGATGTACCACAGTGAATCCCACCTTTATGTGTATCTATAAAGCACCAATTAAAAATAAATGAGTGAAAGGAAGACCACTGGAGTAGGTGAAGGGGAATAAGGGGAGGGAAAAGGTGGGTATTGGGAATTAAATGAAGTAGATTAAACTTCATGTATATATTAAATTATATTATATAAATACTTTATATGAAATATAGTATACTTATAAAGCTATAGCTATATTTTTATATAATAAACATTAAGTATATTAAACTTCATGAATAACTACAATGCCATAATAAAATTTTACAAATAAATTTTAACTTTTAATCTCTGCCAAATAATCATACTTTTTTGGGGAGTGGTACTGAAGGTTGAACCCAGGCCCTGCATATGCTATGCATGTACTCTACCACTGAGCTATTGCTCAGTCCTTTTTAAAATGTCATTTTGTGATGGGCCCTTAAATTTGTGATCTTCCTGTGACAGCCTGTGGAGTAGCTGGGATCACAGTGTGTGCCACTGCACCTAGCCAAACAGTGGTACGCTTAAGGACGTACGTTTCATGCAATATGATCTTTTAGACTTGAGAATGATTTTGTGTTCATTATTGTTAGAAACATCTCGACCAGTAGTCCTACAGGTTGTACAATACACACCTTGTTTTTATGGTTTCTGTGATAATTGTAATGGATATAGAAGAAAGATTTTATAAAGAAGAAATATATTTGTGATATTTGATTTTTCTTATCTGTCTTTATATTTTTATTCTTTTTAATGTAATTATGACATATGATCTTATATTCTTTGAAAGTAAGCTTTATGAAATAATTTTCCTCGAACTTTATTGTATTTCAGAAATCTTTTTTAAAAATTGTAATTAGTGATATTTAAAAACTCTATTGCAGTTTGTTTGGGTAACTGGAAATATCATGCATCATCTTCATGGTTTGTTTGAATTATGAGGGCATAGCTCCCTAACTTTTGTTAATTGACTTCCTCAGAACACATCTCTTTTTCTTTCTTTCTGTTTTTTGGGTTGTTTTTTTTCTTTTTTTTTGTACTAGGGATTGAAACCAGGGGCCCTTTACCACTGAGCTACATTACTGGTCCTTTTTAATTTTTGAGACAGTCTCACCAAGTTGCTTAGGACCTCTCTAAGTTTCTGAGGCTGGCTTCAAACTTGCGGTCCTCTGGCCTCAGCCTCCTGAGTTGCTGGGATTGCAGGTCTAGGCCACTGTACCCCACCTCAAGGCACATTTATAATTACACGGGCAGTTTCCAATGAAGAAGGGATCAGTATCCAAGGTTCACTTGTAAGGCAGTTGTTTGAGGTCTTGAAAATAGGTATCTATTTTAAATAAAATAGATAAAAATAGAAATGGGTTTGTAAATAAGAGACTCTCAGGCTATCACATAAAACTTATTTAAATCTATGTAACTAATAATACCAGTTGAAGTTTTTGTGTCCCCCACCCACACCTCCCGCAGCAAGATCATAATGTAACAGGAAAAATTAGAGAAAGCTCTTCTCCTGTCCTTTCCCGAGATGACCTGGGTTCGGTTTATGTTTCCTCATTTACCTTCCGGTTTTCTTACTGCCTGGGCCTGTGGAGCCGTCTAGAGTCTCTTTGTCCCCCTCCCACCTTGCTGCACTCTGACTTCCTGTATTCAAAGTGTCCTTCACATCCGCTCTTGGGGGTGGTGTCTGGTGGCCGTTCCTGACAAGACCTGCTGGTCTCCCTGTGTAGATGCCCAGCCTTCTTGGGCGCTGCTCCTGTTACGCTCCCAGCCTCCCTTCAGGATCGGTGGGAGTCATCTCAGCGGTGGTGAGCTCAGGGCTGCTTCCCAACAGGGACTTTTGTAATATTATTTACAGTTCAATTTTAGCTTAAAAATTTAAGCAAGAAGCTATATAAACATATAAAAATTATCCTTAATATCAAGATTAGACATTGCAGTTGTATTTTTTTTTTTAATTTATCTTAGAATGATTTTGGCTTCACAGGGAAGTAAAATTCTGTGTTCTTCAACTTCCCTTAATACTGACTTATTAGCTTTGTACATTTGTTAAAATTAATATATTAACATTGGTATAAAATATTGCCAAGTTTCCTGGCAGCAAAAAAAGAGTGTCTGGAGGAAACAGAAACATTCTCTTAGCTAGTTTCAGAATTGCTAAAGTATGTACCCTAGGAGAAATAGATTTACAAACTAGAGTGCAGTGTTACAGTGCACTGGTTGGGGGCTGCCACGCGGCTCACTCCTGTAATCTCAGCAGCCTGGGAGGCTGGGGCAGGAACATTGTAAGTTCAAAGCCAGCCTCAGCAACGTGGTGAGACCCAATCTCTAAATAGAATATAAGAAGAGCTGGGGATGTGACTCAGTGGTTAAGCAAGAACCCTTAGGTTCAATTCCTGGGCCAAAAAAAAAAAAAAAAAAAAAAAAAAAACCTCTTCTTTTTGTCTTCAGCCTTGTAGTGAAGAGTCAGCCTGCTCCCTTCCCACTCCCCAGTGATGTCCTCACACACCTGTGGCGCAGTGACCTTCTCTCTGAGTCTGCCTGCTCTCCTGGCAGCCTCAGCATTCTGGTTGATGTTTTAAAACTTGCATTCTTATAAAATTCTTTGGGCTTTATGCAATTTAAAATGATATGTACTCATCAAATACTTAAGTCACAGTTTGTGATATGGTTTCTAATGTTTATTTTTGTTTTCTTCATGAAACATTTTTCAGAAGAGGAGAAAGATAAAATGAGTGTTTATATTATAGTGTGAGTATAAAATATTATAACTGTCTGACTTTGCATTAGCATACACAATACCCCAGATACTGGAAAGATGTTTGATTACTTTCTTAGTTGCTTTCTTTTGACTTAGAACTGATCATGTAATTGTTATAACTCTAATGGCCAGTGAAATACTGTTTTTGGAGTCAAACAATAATGATGCTATTTTTTTTCTATAAGTACAAGAAACTCTGAAGAGGCTGCCTTTTATATTCGTAGTGGACCAAGCGTGTAGAAACTAGGACATAGGACAGCAACTACCATTTACTGAGACTTCACATGTGCCAGATACAGCAGCTCTAGGAAGTGGTATCATCTCTACAGTTTACAAATACGGAAACTGGTTTAGAGACAGGAGATAACTTTTCCCACATCACTGTGCTGTGGATTGCTAGAGGGAACCAAACCCAGGGTTCTGGGATTCCATCCTTTACGCCAGTGGTTTCCAGACCTGGCTGCACATCAGCATTACCCGGGGAGCTTTAAAAATGCACATACCTCTGCCCTTGGATGCGTGCAAATCCGAGTCTCCCTGCACAGGACCTGAGATCGGCATTTTGAACCTGTTGTGGGCCGGCCAGCACCAGTGCCCTCCAAACCAGCTGCGCATCCTTTGTTAGCCCCCAGCACGCCCTTGCCGCTGCTTTGGGATCCCTGTTTACTGTGCAGCTACTGTGGTCAGCCTTTTTTGTGCCAGTCATCATCTGAACTTCTTATTGAGTGACAGACTAGCAAGCACATCCTTCTCATTTGTCTAGAGTTTTCTGAAACAGACTTAGGTGAGGTCTAGCAGGAGGTGGCACCGCTTGTTCTGATGGCAGTGAGCCCGCTGAATTTTAACCGATGGGAGGTCAGAGGCAGGACAGAGCCGCTAGGCTTTCTGGAGAACTGGATCCCGTGGTAACAACACAGCAGCAGTCACGTGACGATGACAGCTAGTGCATATAGTATTAGGTGGACACTGCCATGTACCTGAGGTGAGGAGGGTCAGGTAGCGCCGGCCAGGTCGCACAGCCAGGGAGGCACAGCCAGGGCGTGAAGCAGAGCTGTGTGCTGCCAGCGTGCCCGGCAGTGCTGCTCACGTTTCTTCCCACGGGTTGTTCTAAGAAAATCGAGGAAAAAAGAGTGTGTGTGTGTGTGTGTGTCTGTCTGTCTGTCTGTCTATATTATTTAGTGACTAGCTAGTATTTGAAAATGGGAAGATTTCACATGAAAATCTGGGCTTTTGTTCCCCCTAGGAATTGTGGGGGCTGGGCAGCCCCGGGTGAGCCTTCCTACCTGGTCTGTCCTAGCTGGAGGTGACTGTGCCCCCGAGCGGGAAGGGTAACATACAGACTTTGAAAAAATCTCATCCTTTCTTTATTTGAAGACAATTTCCTTTCCTTTTATTTATTGGACTGTATGAAGAAACAAAGTTCCTGTCTGTCCTGCTCTGTCTGTGAGGCTTTTCTCTGCTTCAGTAAACTTGTATCTTCGTTACATAATGCATTTCATTTTCAGAAACAGAGGTGAGAATGCTGTCCACGCTTCCCACAACTGTGGCCTCCCCACAGGCCCTCCACATGGCTGATGCCACCTACCAGCTGCATGGTGTTCGCTGTCACAGTGCGTCACAGCTTGTTTAACCATTCACTCCTGATGGAAATTTGTTTTCTTTTATAAATAACGTGGTCACAAACATTGTACATGCCCCTTTATGAACTTACTGTGTTTTTTGTAAGAATGGTTAGTTGAGATTAAATTACAGTCACAGGGTGTGCACACTTATTGACACCTTTGATAGATACTGCCAAGTGGCTCTTTAATAATGCCACTCATTTATACTCTCCTGAATAGTTTAGGAGAAACCCCATTTTTCTTCACGTTTGTAACCATCATCAACCAAAAAAACCGTAATTTCATTTTAGTCTTTAGTTCCTTTTATTTGTGGTGACTCTGAGGGTGTTTTTCATGCTTGTTGGACACAGTTGATATCCTCTGATTTTTCATGTTGTTCATTTTCTGTTGGGTTGTCTATTGATCTGTTGAAACTTCATATTATTTATTTTTCTGTGGTGGCTGAAAATTTTTTTATTATTATTTTTTTTTAGCTTATGCTTTCACTATTATGTTAGCCAACTTTTCATCACTATAAGAAAATACCTGAGATAATTAACTTATAAAGAAAAAAAGTTTATTTTGGCTCACAGTTTTGGAGTGTTGCCTCCAAGATTGAGTGGACTCATTGCTTTGGGCCACCGCTGGGGGTGCCACATGGGAATGGCATAGAGTGTGTAGCAGAGCAAAACTGCTCACTTCATCACCAGGAAGCAAAGGAGAAAAGGGGGCCTGGGTCCCACAGTACCCTCTGGGTGTACACAGTAGTGACCCAAGGACCTCCCACAAGGCCCCTTCTCCTGAAGCTTTATAGCACCTCCCAAAGCACCATTCTGGGGACCTTTGGTGGACAGGATCCGAACGATAGCAATTATATAAAAATTTAAATTTTATGTAGTCATGTCTGTTACTGTTCTATGACTATCTTGTGTATGTACATCTATTTTTTTCTTACTTTTAAAATACATTTTATTTTTTATTATGGAAAATAACATATTCTTTAAGAAGCCTAGTTCCTCTGATAGGGATAGTTAATCTTTTAAAAATTTAGGATTTTTTTTTTAATATAAACTTTTAGGGTATGCAGTTTTATTTATTTTTAGTATGAGATGAGACTGGACACCTGAGGAATTTTCAGGAAGCAGGTTTATTTAAGCTGCAGAGTCCCAGAGGGGCTAAGCTTAAAAAAATCTTTGGACTGCGAGTCTGGAAACTCTTTTCGATGTATACTAATTGGAGTGGTTACATGGCTGTGGGTGGGTACATGCCAGTTGCTCTCTGTCCCATATTTTAGGTCAGGTTTCATAAGTTTTTACCAAGGAAAACAGAAATAGTAACTTTTTGCACAGCAACAAGCTTGAGACAGAGTCTGTCACACCTTTTGTATGCAAACCTGGCATTTACAAAAAAGAAGAAGCTTCAGACCACATTGAGCTCTCTGCAGAACTCTTGTAAAATCCTGTTGACAGAATTTTGTCTGAATTTTATAGAGCTTTAAATAAATATTTTTTTCTGAGATTATGATACCAGTAGTGGTGGTGGGGGGAATCTTTCATTCCCTACCCTGACCACATTTATCACAAGTAATCATTTTAAAAATTATGGGGATGCTTTAGAAATTCCTGCATTTTAGGGAAACCCAAGTATAGTCCGTATTAATTTAAATGCAGGTATATGTGTTGATATAGATTACTAGTTGAAAATGCTCTGTATTCCGTAGGTTTCTCTTAGTGGTTATATGCTGACATCTTATTTGTTTAGTGTCAAGGTATATATTACTTGAGATTAAATACCTAGATCATAAGGAACGAAGTTTTTTCTTTCAGGCATTTAATGTCATCATTTAATGTGTCTAAAAAGAAAATGTAATTTTTATTTTTGTCATTAAAATGTGTCTCAGTTTTACCAAGTATATATATATATATATATTTTTGTTTGTTTGTTAATAAAAGCCTCCACTTTAAAAACTATAGACCCTGTTAGCCAGTCACTACGGTAATCTCTGTTGTCATTAAGGAACACAGTATAAGCCTGAGAACTAGGAGCTTATTAATAAAGTTCAGGTCACGTGTTCCATTTTTAAGTGTGGGGTTGGAGAAACTGGAGAAGGGATGTTGGCACTTTTGTGAGAGTGCTTACCTGTTATGTGTGGATCAAACATTGCTCAGTATCTTTTATGCAAGTACTAAGCTAAGTGTTGGAGAGTCATAGTTACAAGAGATAGACAGTCTTTTTCTTGGAATTAATAGTCTGTTGGGGGAATCAAGTAGAATAACACATTGCAGTAAAAATGAGACCTCCAGCTGAGGAAGCTTTTTGAAGACACTGATTTGTAAGCAAATGTGTTATCTCAGGCAGTCACAGAGGGCTTTATGGCAGAGGTTGGCTCTGAGCTTCTTCCCAGCCAGCAGATCCTAGTCAGCAGATCGTAACCTCTCATAAGAGGTATGTATTTGTGCAAAGCACAGGGTGTTTATTGAAGTCAAGGTTTATGTTAAAGGGAGTGGTAGGAAATAAGGATCAGAATCTATGTGGAGATTAAGCCATTGGGTGAAATAAGAGGGCCTGGTATCTGGGTACCAGTGAAGCACGTGTTTGAAAGAAACTCAAGGGGGCAAGACAAGCCTTAGAACAAAACCGTGTTGGGGTTATTGTGAGGTTAGTGGGTTGGAAACGGGGAGCAGGAGGAGTCCCTTGAAAAACCCGCGTGAGTCAGGGCAGTTTGGAGAAGGTAGATTGAGGACTGTGAGAAGCCGAGCTGGCAGGACTCCTCAGGGCTCTGCGTCTGTGGCTTAAGAAAGGTGGGGAGACTGGCTGAGGGTCACAGTGAGAGTCACAGGATGGGCAGCCGTGCTGAAGAAGGTGGTAGACACGAAAGGAGTCTGTGGCTGGGGACGTAGCTCAATGGCGGAGCGCTTGCCTGGCATGCCTGAGGCCCTGGTTTCAACCCCCAATACCCGCCGCAAAAGGAAGGAAGGAAGGGAGAAAGGAAGTGAGGGAGGGAGGGAGGGAGTAAGGAGGGAAGAAAGAGTCTGCAGCTGAGGTCCTTTGCAATTCAGGAATTAGTCCTCTGCCCGTGAGTCTCACTTCAGATGTGACGGCCTGTGTTTGTGACTGCAGCTGGTGGTGCAGTAAGAGGCATGCCCTGAGAACAGCAGTGATTCTATAAGTGTGTATGCAGTGGGCTTCTCGAAACACTTTTTTATATCTAAACTTTAAAGAGGAGAATGACCCTTTTCCTCCCCTTCTCTTGTGGTGCTGAAGATCTATCCCAGGGTCATGCACACGCTAGGCAAGCACTATACCACTGGGTTACAATCACCAGCGCAACTTTGTTTTTAAAATAAAGAAACCAAGCCCGAGAGTCTACTCAGTGCTTCCAGAATGACAGAGCTGGTTAAATGACTCAAAATCAGGTTTTCTGACTTTTGGATCTTGACTTTTCTCATTGAACTTCTCTTTCTCATCTGTATAATTAAAGTCAGAATGTGTGTGGGGCACAGTGTTGCACTTGGCATGATATCATTGGAAGAGACCCTGAGGTGAGCCTTGAAAGCTAAGGGTTTTGCGAGAGGGAAGTGAAGGTCGGATCTCTGCCAGGTGTGAAGTCGGTGTGTGAGGCCCCTCGAATCCTTTGTGGGAGGACAGAGACGTGAGACCGCCGGGAGGGCAGGGTGTCGGCTCAGGTCTCTGGGCCTATTGGGTGGTGGCAGCTGGGGCTGTGAGAGCCCAGAGGAGGGTGTTGAGGCCGTTCGTCATTCACCCAGCAAACACTCACTGACTGCCAGAGTTGAAATGTAGATGCTCTGAGCGTCTTAGTGATACTGCTGTTTAACAGTGACGAGTTCTGCTCCTTCTAATGTTGAAGACTGAACACTAGAGAAGCAGCCAAGGCAAGCATATTAAGCAGGTTTTATTTAAAGGTAATAATGCAGACTTCTCCCGGCAGGAAGAAGGGGCCATGGCTGATGTTCTAAAGTCCCAAGAAGTGAGCCACCCTACATCTTTTATAGGTTAAAGTCTCTTTTGTTCTCCAGTTCTCTCCCCCCTTACCTCTCCTTCCTGCCTACCTGACTAGGCCTGGTTCTGCATTAAGTGAGAAGCCATGGGCAGGGGGAGGGCCAAGGTGATTCAGGCAGGTAAGGGCCCAGGGGGCATTAATTAGCAGTGCCATGCTTGCAGTCCTTGATAAAGGCAGGTAAATTTGGTAATCAATGGACTCCGGAGATCCTTGACATTCCATTCTCCCAGAGGCAGTCTCCAACTTCCCAGAGGCAGGTGGCTTCATGGCTTAATTTCCTCGATTTGACCCGATCCCCTATTTCTACACCAACTACCTGTCCTTAATCTGGCTTCAGTAGCACGTCTGAGTTATGCTTTGGAAAGGTCAGTCTGGCTTCTGTGTAGAGAACACATTAAAGATCAAGATGTGAGCAGGGACAACCAGCGGAGAGCTCAGGAAATGATGGGACAGATAACAGGAGCGTTATGGAGGCAGAGTAGACGCAGTTGGAGATAGTTGAAGGAAAGATGAGATTTTCAAATGTTGATCTCCGCTTTTTCAATGAAAGAATCAGGCAAGATCTTTGAATCTGATTGGTCAGAATAATGTCGCCCGAAGTTTAGGATGAGTGGGGAAATTCCATATCTCTCCCCCATCCCTTTATATTATAGGGTAGAGCATAAGGAATTTGAGGGAACAGCTAAAAGAAGGGTGAGCAACTCCAGGCTGCCCAGGAAGTGTCAACGAACAGGTGATTGAGTGGTGACAACTGGATCGGCCTCAAGAATCTTTTTTCCCATCAGTCTTGTTAAGTGTAGCTCAAAAGAACCAATGGACAGAAGCACTGGTGGGACGCACTAGTTTTTGTGTTCACGTAAATGTCTACTCAGGATGAACTCTCCTGATTTTGTAATCTTTTCTCAAATTTTAATAATTATCTGGTTTCTCGTCAAGAGATAGATGTGAATGATCCTGTATGTAAACTTAGAAACATGTTCTGTAGCTTAGTCTTACTACCACTTTGAGAAAAGAATTACCATATGCTTTTAGCTGTTGTTATGTTTGCCTAACATTCTTGGAACTTTTTGGGTCTATGTTGAATTATTAAAGATTCCTTTCTGTTTAAAGTTAGGACTTTGTAGATTTGTCAGCAAATTTTAGAGACTAGCAGGTTATAACCATAACCTTAGGACACTGTCCTGTGTGTTCTTTTAATCTCTGTCTTGAATTTTTGTTAGTTTTCTGAATTTCCAGATCCCATGTGGGGTTCAGATTACGTGCAGCTATCAAGGACACCATCTTCCTCGGAGCAGAAACACAGTGCCGTGTCCTGGGAAGAGCTGAAGGCCATGGACTTGCCCTCCTTCGAACCTGCCTTTTTAGTGCTTTGCCGAGTCCTGCTGAACGTCATTCATGAGTGTCTGAAGCTGCGACTGGAGCAGAGACCTGCTGGAGAGCCGTCTCTCTTGAGTATCAAGCAGGTCTGCTTCAAAGGCTGTTTAAATATTCAGTAGTTATTATGTTAGTCTACAGGCTTATCCTTTTTATGGTTTGGATTTTTTTCTCCTAATTATTTAAAATAGTGAAAAATGAATGCATGTTTATGTTTTTAGGGTCATTTTAAAATATTCTTTATCTGTAGTCCTCAAAGATCAGACTGTGGTCCAGCATTTCTACCCCCCAGGTTCTTGTGCTAAAAGGGTGTATCCTTTATGTCAGCCATTGAGTACTGGAAACAGATTCATTCTCTCTTGTTTTTTTTCTCCCCCCTTCCTTTGTTTTTGGATACCAGGAATTCAACTCAGGGGCACTCAGCCACTGAGCCACATCCTCAGCCCTACTTTGTGTTTTCTTTAGAGACAGGTTCTCACTGAGTTGCTTATCTCCTTGCTTTTGCTGAGGCTGGCGTTGAACTCGCAATCCTCCTGCCTCAGCTTCCCAAGCTGCTGGAATTACAGGTGTGTGCCACTGCACTTGGCAACAGATTCATTCTTAAGAGTTTAAATTCCTTCAGTTTATTTTTTGTTCTATTTAGAGTATGTACGTGTAGGCAGATAATAAATGTCCCTGAAGTACGCGGAGGAGAGGTATTCGGATTCTTGGCTTGCTTAGGTAGTGCATGTGTGGTACATGTGGCTTCAACGGCGAGGACAACTTCTGGTTTCCTGGCTGGGCTCCCATGGGGAGTTTGGTGCTACAGGGATGGCTGAGGGATGGCTGGACGCACTTTTGTGGAGCAGTGAGTGCGAAAGTGTCCATATTTATGTTTTGTGATGTTAACATGTCGATATTCACTATGTAAAGTAAAATTTTTGAGGATTTTGTCTCCAAGGAAAGAAAGATAGATTTGTTTTTCTGTAGACTGTCAGGTCCATCCCCTAGGAACTTAAGGGCCAGGATGACAGACTGAGCAGTACAGATGAGAGAAGGGTGAATCAGGTCCGCAGGAGGTACAAAACAGGACGTGTTGGGTGTGTCCTTAGCTGGCTGTGGAAGAGTGGGCCAAGAGCTCCTGCCAGAGCTGTCTCCACCTTGGCTGTGCTCCTTCCCACCAGCCTGCTGTGACTGCTGTCTTCATGTCCACTTGGGCCATGCTTCCAGCATGTCCTCTGTATCGCCATCCAGTAAAGTACTTAACTCCCTTGCTCACAAAGCACACCAGAAATACCCTGGTAAAGCAAGGAGGGGCTGACTGTGCTGGTGGGTCTTGTAAGGATACATTAGTAATTTTCGTTAAACACTTTGAAAACTAAAAATAGCACTGAGATTAATGTATTTCTAGGGTACAAAGAGAATGGAAATTTAGGGTCAGAAGCATTTGAAGATAAGTTATAAGCACCTACATGACATTTTCAATGTGGAAATTTATATCTAAATAATCTGAACAGAACAATTTTTTTTTTTTTTTTTTTTGCAGTGCTGGGGATTGAACCCCAGGGCCTTGTGCTTGCAAGGCAAGCACTCTACCAACTGAGCTATCTCCCCAGCCCCGGAATACTTTTTAGTAGATTTAACTACAACTATGGACCTCTCATTGTAGATAATTCTTTTGAAAACCTTTAAGGACTCTGTCTAAAAACTGTCCGTGTGGTCAGTGGGAGGGGCTTTCTAAGTCATCTCATTTCGGTCTTCTTCCCTCCTTATAACATGACCTCCCGGATTGCTATATTGCAGATTTGCCCACCTTTTTATTTTGTTTTCCTTGACTTCACTAATTCCATCCAGTTAGCTTAGGGTTTGTTTGCTTGTTTTTGCAAGTATTAGACTTTTTTTGATGGTAGACAAAACCACAAATCGTAATAGGTAAACTATGCTAAATTATTGAATGGCTGCCTTGTCCTTTTGTATGTAAGTATGTTTGAATCTTTATTATGTTTTTAGTTAAAATTTACCAGTTTTATCAGGAGATTTTTCTCTTTTATCTCTCTTACAATAATGTAAATTAGTAGGAAAAATTGATCTTACTTTTGTATAATTTACTTTCAATATAAATTTACTTGTAGGAGAATATATATATATTTTACATATAAAAAATATATATGTGTACATATATATATATATATTAGCCAAGCAGTCATTGCCTACATGTTACTTCCTGTGTATCCATGCTGTAATTCTTTTTTCTTTCCCTTTCTATTTATTTATTTCTAAGTGGTATGGGGATTGAACCCAGGGGCACTCTACCTCTGAGCTTCATCTGTAGCCCTTTTTATTTTTGTTTTGCGGCAGGGTCTTGCCAAGTTGTCCAGGCTGGCCTTGAACTGGTAATCCTCCTGCCACAGCTTCCTGAGTAACTGGGTTTACAGGCGTGTGCCACCATGCTCAGTTCTTGGCTGTAATACTAAAATTCCTTTATTTTCATTATTTTGTTCTTACTAATTGAGAGTACTAAAATATTTATGAAAAGTAAACCTATGAAGAACATAGAAACTATTTCCGGTGTTTCAGAGGCGAGGCTCCTCTTGAGTTTTTTGGTCGAGAGGTGTGGATGCAGAGCTTGTCTGTTCTTTTGCAGCTGGTGAGAGAGTGTAAAGAGGTCCTGAAAGGTGGCCTTTTGATGAAGCAGTACTACCAGTTCATGCTCCAGGAGGTTCTAGACAACTTGGAGAAGGCCGACTGCAACATCGATGCTTTTGAAGAGGATCTGCATAAGATGTTGATGGTAAGGAAGAGGGAGGCCTTGCTTGTGTGCATGTCCCAGGTGAGTGTGGCAGTCTTTCACTGAAGTTGGCCGACCTGGTGGTCGATTACGTTTGTTTTTTTCTTGAGTTCACATTTTTTTTTTTAAATTACTGAGTGGTTTCTAAATTGGCATTTTTGACAAGAATTGTTAACCTAGTCATTATTTAACTCTAGGGCAGTTCATCTTATAATAGAATGGTCCACAAAGAAACTCACAGTCTGGTCATCTTTATGCAGCCATCTCTTAGCAGCCATTTTTGGTAATTCTTGGAGAATTACAGCTATGGAAATAGTGCAGAAGAGCAAGAAAGGGATCTGGTGAGGACTGGCCAGGGTGGATGCTTTCACCCCTACATGTCCACAGCTCTGGGGTTCAGGTATGCTGCGTTGGACCCTTGAACTCATCTGGGGATGCTTAGAGGGAGCTTACCCAAGGATGCTGAGTCTCAAAGATGAGTCAAGGGTCCCTTGAGGAACCTGGCACACTGAGGACTGGTCAGTAGCTTGATGGAGCAGGAGTGGACCTGTTCTTCCCCTGGGGCCTGGTCTTCTCACCTGCATTGTACTTGCCCTGTGTTTCTGACTTTTGGACCATAGTATATATTATTCTTTCCTGCTAGAACTGTCCCTCTTCCTCATCCTTCCTCCTTAACTACACTTACCTGGGACTTACTTTCAGCTTTTATTTTTCTCCAGAAAGCTTATCTGACAGTTTTAATCTTTCAGTCTCCCTACCTCCCTCCTCTACCTTCTTCTATCTTAGCAGTTACAGTTAGAACTATACTGTAATCTAACTTGAACACAGTCTCTTCTCAGGGTTCCCTGATTGGACTGGGAGCTTCATGAGCTAGGGTTATAGCTCGAATTGCTTCCGTCTTCGTAGTGTGTGGTGGAGTGTTGGTGTGCATGTGCACGTTGGAGTCCCTAGGGAAGGGCCGTGGACGAGCCCGCAGCGTGGCAAGGCAATGAAATCATGAGAGACCTGCTCGGAGGGTGTTGTTCAGGGGGTTCTCTCGCTCTTGCTTATTGTCTCACTGCATCCCGTTCAGCCTGGCTACAGCGCCTCCAGGAACCACCCTTGCTTCCTATGGGAAGAAAAGGGCAAGAGTCCTTGCCAGCCAAGTGCAAGCCTTGCCTCGGCAGGGAGCGCTGCCCAGCACAGTGCCCAGTGCCCCGGGGGCCAGGCCTGTGGTGTGGCCTCGCAACTGTCAGAGGAGGCTTGGAGTTCACATGGCGCACGGCTCCTCAACCTTGATAAGAGTAGAAGATGAAGAAGGTGGTAGGGAATGGAACTTGAAATGCCTGGCATCTGTGAGAAGTACCTGTAATGCAGTTGAGATGACTTCCTAACTGGGTAGAAGACTGAAAGACCGGTGTGTGTCAAATGGCCGCTTATTGAAGCACTGTATATTTCTTATGTCAGAGAAATCTTCATTGTTGAAAAGCTAGGGTAAAAAGCAACACATAATTATTTTTTATTGCTTTTTATGGAAAATCAAATGAAAGTTTTTTAAAAAATATTCTTTGCTTCCTGAACTGTCTCTGATGGCTTCCAAGGCACCTGTGCCCTGTGGGAGTGGGGTGGGGCTGGGTGAGGAGCAGCAGGCAGATGAGTTGTGCCCTGGCCAAGTGGTTGCCATGCCCGTGTGTGCCTACGTGTGGCAGAAGCTGGGATAGAGGGAAGACCAGCACAGAGTTCAGCTCTGGCTCTGCATGAGTTGGTGTGTGTGCTGTCACAGATGAAGCTGGGATAGAGGGAAGACCAGCACAGAGTTCAGTTTTGGCTTTGTTGTCCATGGTTTGCATGAGTTAGTGTGTGTGTGCTGTTACAGATGAAGAAACTAGAAATTATTAGTGGTTTTAAAATTGTGCCCTATAGCACGCTAGAAGCATCAGGGAAATGTTTAGAGGAGAATGTTGGAGCCCAAACAAAAATTATTGTTTCTGTTAGGGAGAAAGGAGAGAGTGGCTCCTGGGTAGGCAGTCAGCTCTTGCTTACCACATACCCTTTTCTTGAAACCCACCAAAAAGAGGGGAAAAAATTTCCACGTTCAGTATGAAGAAACTTTGTAATAGTGCCCATTCATTTATCACCATCCCACAAATAAAAAGGTTGTTGGAATTATTTGCCTTGAAATGTAGACTAAACTAGAGCAGACACATGCTCTGAGTACTTCCCACCTTAGACCTGGAGGGTCTGCAGCCATGATGTCCCTACAGAGCTCTGCTGTCAACTGAAGATCTGTATACCACACAGGCTGCAGTGGTAGAGATGCTCACTGTCCTCACTTAAACCACCAGCCCAGAACAGTTGCCCCGTTTGAGCACTGCCGAAGTTGGGGGAGCAGGGATCAGCAAGTTACCATGAAAAATGTCCATGACTTAGGGTTGTTACAGTGTGTTACAGCTTCCTCTCCACTCAGAAATTGAGGTGCTTATTCCATGTCTATAGGTCCAAGAAAATTACTTGGTGAGGGTTGAGACCACAAACCTAATCAAAAGCTGTGAGCTGTCTAATCAGTTCATTGCCCAGGGCCCTGGCTCAGAAATAACCAAAGCAGTAAACGTGGGTCAGAAGAACATGTGCTGGACCTTAGGAAACCCTATGTTTGAGTCAGCTTTTTCACTGCCATGACTAAAAGATCTGACCAGAACAATTTTGAAGAAGAAAAGCTTATTTGGGGGCTCGCAGATGTAGAGGTCTCAATCCATAGGCAGTAGGCTCCATTCCTCGGGCCTCAAGGTGAGACTGAACATGGAGGCAGAAGGGTGTGGTGGAGGGAAGTGGCTCACATGGGATAAAGCTGAGAGAGTCCACTCATCGGATACCAACATGTACCCAAAGCCACGCCCCAGTTCCTGCCTCCTCCAGCCGCACCCATCAGTTCAGTCCCCACTCAGTGGATCCCTTCAGGGAATGAAATCACCGATGGGGTTAAGACTCCCACAGCCCAGTCATCTCCTCTGAACCTCCTTGCATTGCCTCACGTGGGCTTTTGAGGGACACCTCACACCCACACCATGATCCCCCCACATCAAGAGGAGTCAAAAGGAAATGAAAATGTAAACATGATGAACTGGAGATGTGGTTGCAGAAGGCACAAGAAGCGCCCATGTGTGCACAGGGTTTCTGCAGAAGGGTGGAGAGCTAAGGAGCAGGAGGGAGCTCCTTATGCACCTTAGCTGTTGGATGTCTGGTGCGTGCCAGGGGTCATGCCGAGTACTGAGGGCTCCTGATGAGCGTAGGCCGGAGTTTTGGAGTGATGGTTAAATTGGATATTACCTAATCAGACCTGCATAAAACTCCGCTGAAAAAGTACTACAAAGGAGAGGCACAGGTCTTTTGTGGACTCAAGGGAAGGATTTGAGATTGTGTGGAGGTAAGGGAAGGATTCTCTGAGATAGGGGTACTGGGATTTAGCTGAAGGTTGATATATCCATTGTAACCCGACTTATGTAAAAAAAATTAAAAATACCCAGAGCTGTACTTTATGTTATGATCTGTGTAATAACTGATTATTTTAAAAAGCATATGGACTTGGAAGGAAGCATATTAAATTCATGACACTTATTGCCTCTGGGGAGGGACAATAGAGAAATGAAGAGAGAGCGAGAGAAGTTAACTTTCTGGTATCTTCTTACAGGAAAAATTTCTGAAGCAATATGACAAAATATTAATATTTGTTCTTCTGGGTGATAATTGTTGGGATGTTTTTCGGCCTCCTAACTTTCTAACTAAAGCAATGAAAAAGAGACCGAAATAAACACTGCTCTGACAGGAGGCAGCAGGTGCCAGCTCCCCACGTTGGGAGGAGTGTGACAGGAACGGAGGTTCCCCAGGAAGGCAGTGCAGAGAGGCCTCCCAGGGTGGGAGGCTGGGCAGCTGCAGGGTCCAGCCCCAGGTGGCCCAGCTCTGCATGTGCGAGTGCTCGGGTCAGAGTGGCCTAAAGTGATGGAGAAAGCAGTGTCGGGATTCAGTTTTAAAGCTGGAGCCCGTGGTCCCTGGGGTGGCTTGGAGTTGGAGGAGGTGCTGAGAGCGACTGTGGGCCAGCCGGAGTGGCCAGGAAAGGTGAAGCCTGGCTCCCACCAGCGTTGGCGGCTTCGGAATGACTGACGGGGAGGTGGGCGTTGATGCTGCGCCGTGCAGCCCCACGTGCAGCGGGTGTGGGAGCCGCGGAGGTGCTCTGATTGCGGGAGGAGGTGGCTCTCAGGGCGCACATTTGGGCTGAGGGAGAGCCGCGGCTCCACTGTAAGGTTTCAGGAGGCCGAGCCACTGGACGTCTGCTGGCTTCTGTTCTTTTTTGAAGAGACCTCAGCTCTGCCGAGAATGGGTGGCGGTGGTGTTAGTGGGTCGAGGGAAGGGAGGAGTTTTGATGGAGGTTGTAGAGAGAAGGAAAATGCACAGAGAACAAACAGGATCACCAGGAGTGCTGGGTGCTGCGTGGCAGGGGGTGGCCATTGAGCAGAGCAGCTTCTGATTGTGGGCACGAGCAGTGGCCCTGCTGGGCCTCGGCAGGCAGCGGGTCCTAACAGAAGGGTGAGATGAGAAGCAGGGAGGATGGCGACGGGACAAGAGTGCTGTTGGAGGGTGGGCCTGAGGACCCGCTGCCTGAGGAGGGGGTTGTGAGCTGGAGGAGCGCTCGAGTCCAGGTGAGCTCGAGAGGACGTCCCGTGAGTGGACAAGTAACTGGGAGGAGGAGAGCGGCAGGGCCATCAGGTGTCTGGCTTGGGGGTGGAGGCTGCAGCAGCTCTGGTAGTGCGGCACTGGGAAGCCCTGCTGGAAGTGGAGGAAGCCGGGCACTGAGCTGGAGCTGTGCCAATGTCCCTCAGCATGGTGGCTGAGCCTGATGGGGCTGGGGAGAAGCAAGTCAGGCCAGAGCTGACCCATGAGAGATGAGGTCTGGAACCCGGTGGGCAGGCTGGACATCAGGGGTGACAGCCTGAAGAGGGGTGAGTGGAATGGCTGGTGACCTAAATTTTAAAGGGGCAGAGTCTTCCTTTTGTTTTGATTTTAAATAAGAATGTGGAATAGTAGTGGGTTCAAAGTAACAGTGAGGAAGTGTGAGGATGCCACCTCTTCAAAGAAAGCTGCCCGAGGGTATACCTCTGAGGGAGAAGGCCAGGAGATGAGGGAGCACACGGGAGCTGAGATTTCCCCCTCTGGGGGACGGTGGTGCACACAGCTCCAGCTGAGTGGACCCAGGCCTGTGGAGCACCACCGTACAGCTGGATGGTGGAGGACCTGGGGCATTCCAAAGTCCTGCAGAGGAATGTTATTGTAAAACAGGAAAGATTTGCAACCTGAAAGTTATCGCTGGATCTGAGGGAAAAAAGTCATCCCAAGGAGTGAACTTGTAAGATGTGGCCTGTGAAATCCTGCACTTCAGGGTAGAGGAAGAATCCTGCGAACTCCTAAGTGCAGGGGCAAGTCATCTTTGGCGGTGGGGAGCACAGTGGCAGCTGGGCGTCAGGCCTCGTGGCAGCGTCTCACTTGGTGTCAGAAGGTGTCCTGAGGGAGAGAGTGTGATTCAAGGATTATCTCGGGGTTGGATAGCCGTGGGACGTTGTGGAGCAGTCTGTGTGGGCCTGTCTTCAGAAAGATGGCTTGCTGGCAAAGCCGCCGACCCAACAGCTAAGGCAGAGTGAGGACCAGGGCTGGGCAGTGGTTGCAGTGGGACTGGTGGTGGGCGCAGACCCCACTGCAGGACAGCTGGGTATTCTGCGTGTGCATCTTGGTTTGTGTGTAGTGAACCTTGGGAAATCACGCCACACAGATCTGGGAGTCAGGCAGGGACGGTGAGGCTTGTCCTCCGCAGTGCACAGCTGCCTCCTGCTGAAATGAAGAGGGAGACCAGCAGGACTTCCAGCCTCCTAAGAGTCATGTTCACAGTGCGCTCCTCAGGAACATTTCTTTTGAAAAAATTTTTGAGGTATTATAAAAATACCTCCTAGCAGAATTCGTGTTTCATGTTTGTATATGAACACACATACTTTGATAAGTTTATTCCAGGTGCCATAACTAACGTTTCTAAGTGCTATTTCCCCCATTATTGTACTTTCTTGATGTTGTGAATGTTTTAGTTATGTTCTTAGGAATTTGAAGGGATGTGAATGATGAAGTTGCTCAAGTGTCATACAGTTTTTAAAATAATCTTCCTAGACCTCACCTGTGTTGCATGCTCTCCATGATCCCTTCTCTCTTGCCCTTCTGATTTGTAGCTTTTGTGTTAACAGAGGTGAAGATGTGAGTTGCTGAATTCTACTCTCAAATATCTCCTTTTATATTTTTGTATTTTAAGGTGTATTTTGATTACATGAGAAGCTGGATCCAAATGCTACAGCAATTACCTCAAGCATCCCATAGTTTAAAAAATCTGTTAGAAGAAGAATGGAATTTCACCAAAGAAATAACTCATTACATACGGGGAGGAGAGGCACAGGCTGGAAAACTTTTCTGGTAGGAATCCTTGTGCTCTGCAGTGTGGCTTCCTTCCCTCACTCCTCCCGGTTTGAGTCTCTTGCACGCGTTTGGATGTTCGGTTACGTGAAAATCACAGTCACTCACACCTGTCATGTGCCTGCCCCTCTTCTAAGTTTTGAGCAGTGGTCCTCAACCAGGGTTGATTTTGCCCCTTGGGGACACTTGATGGTGTTTGAAGACATTTTTGATTGTCACATTTGGGGGACATAGTGCTGGCACCTGGTGGGCCGAGGCCGGGGTGCTGCCAGGCACCCTGCAGTGTGCAGGACATGCCCCTCAGCAGGCAGTTATCCACCCAGAGTACCCACTTAGAGCTTGGGAAATCCTGCCTTAGGGCAGACCCCCTCTTTTTGCTTTGATCCATCATTTTAATAAAAGGAAGGTGACTTGAGGTGCTCCAGGTGTGTTTCAGTCATGGTGGGGACGTTCAGAACTCATGTTTTCCCTCATAGGTTTTTGGGAATATAACCTAACCACACACCTCTTCATAAACTGGTTTGCACTTGGCGATAGACTGACTGTAGGTGGAAACGAGGACAGTCTGCAGAAGGGAGTGTGGCACTGGACTGTGTGGCAGCACGGCTTCCTCGAGTCAGGTGCACACTGTGGAGCCCCGGCCGCAGTGCAGAGGGCTCTTCTGGTGGCCACCAGTCTGACTTGCTTTGACTCGGGTGAGATCAGGGCTCTTCTGTGCTCTGGACCCTGCTGGTGTCTCCTGGTGCTCTGTGGATACCCCACTGCCATCAGTTGCTATCTTTCTTCTGCTGCTCTTCTAAGGCACGTACACCCAGCACAGATGTTCTTCGCTCCTTCCCATCATGCTCTAGCCCCTCGGCTTCCACGTCAGGTGCTCTCCTGACTCCAGCAATGGACTGATCTGGACTCCCTCTGTCTCTGTCCTGTCTGGGTGTCTCAGAATCTTGAGCACTTTTCTGCCTGGACTGTCGGGTCTTCTTGCATCCCATTTTCATTCTGAGCAGGCAGTGAACTTGCTCTTGTCTCCTCACACCCTGGGCTTCAGGCTGTGGTCCACAGGCAGACTTGTTCCCGTAGTCAGCCTTCTTAAGAAAGGCATTCCTTGCCACTTTCAGCACCATCCCCCGCCCCTCACACCCTTTATTTCCCCTAAGTCTGCTTTGCCTATAACCCTGTTTGCAGTTGCTGTTTCCATCCTGTCAAGCTTTGTTGAAGAAAAGTTTGAATAGGTTCCTGCTTAGTGTCACTAGAGATAGGTGATTTTTACTGTACCCTCATTTCTGCCTGTCAGTGTTTGTGTCCTTGTCTTCTGCTTGTCCTTCAGATGCCCTGAGCAGTCTCTGGCCGGTCCACTCCTTGTTCTGAGAGCCTCCTGGGCCTCCCTGCTGCCCCTTCTGTGGGCAGCCCGTCTCAGGATCCCAGGTCTCACTCCCCTGCACCTGTGGTACTGGACCGGCAGCCTCTGCTCCAGGTGCAGCCCATGTGCAACCAACCCTGACTTCTTTCTTGAGCATGTGCTACCTCTGGTCCCTTTGGCTGGCCCTGAGACACATCCAGCACTGGACCTCTGCCCGCAGTCTGCTTCCGTCTTCTCCAGCTGTCTTTGTTCACACGTAGGGCATTGCTCTCTAAGCGGTCCCCCTGCTTCTGCCTGCAGCCTGTGTTCATTCGTGGCACCAGAGTCAGAGTGACCTTGTTACGTGGTACATCAGACCATCTCCAAACACTCCAGTGGCTCTCTGTCTAGTGAGAATGCCTGGACAATGGCCTGTGAGGCTGGGCACAGTCTGTTTTCTCCTTGACCTTTGCCCTCATCTCCTCCTAGGCTCTGCTCTGCTTCCTGCATGGCCAACCTGATCTCCCTTCTCTTCTCTCAGGCCAGGCTTTACTCCTGCCACTGGTCCTTTGCACTTGCTGGTCCCCTTTCGTGGACCGCTCTTCCAGTTATTTTCATGACTCATTTCCCCACTTCCTTCAGGTCTTTGTCCAAATGTTACCTTCTCAGCATATTTTAAATCAAAGTTTCTACCCATGAGTACTCCTTAGCTTTTTTTCTTTCTCCAAAGCACTGAAATTATTAATCTGAAATACTATATATTTTATTTTTTATCTCTATCCACTGGAGGACTTTTTTTCCTGTTTTATTTACTCCTTAATAAATAATCGGCATTCAGTCTCCGTTGAACAAATCCACCCTGGATATTCTTATAAGATATTCTTTTTAAAAGCATCAGGTCCCTTCCTACTTAGATTTTTTGTGCCCACTTGCTTGTCCACCAATCAATCAAGCTAATTAGTGTGACATCCAAGGCCCTTCACAGCTTGGTCCCATTTACTGTCCCAGTCTCGGTTTGACCCCTTTGTGGCATGAGCAGCCTCTGTTTCTCCCAGGTTTGATAGTTTCTTTCTCACTAACATGCCTCTTGCTTGACACATCTTCATGCTGTGATCATGTTTATTGTTCTTCCTGAACTTTCTTTCCCCTCTCTGTCCTCCTGACAGATCCACTCTTTCAACTCTTGCTGCAGAGTGGTTGCAGGGCTTTCTGTCCTTGAAACAGCTTCCCCTTCAGCTGGGTTTGACCCTTCTCTGACAGCAACCCTAGCACTTGCTGTCTCCCACATCCGTTACGGGTTCTGTGCTTCCCTGCATTCTTCTACTAGATCGTAAGCGCCTTTCCTTGAACATGGCCTAGGTCAATAGACAGTTGTTGAACTTTTACAATATTCATTTAGATTATTTTTGACTACTTGGGTATTCATTTTAACATTAGTATTCAGATGGTGTGTTCAATGAGAAGGATCAGCTGTATAGAGTATTTCATGTTTATCAACTATAAAATGCTAGTTGTGAGGGAAATTTAAATGCATTGAAGGAATTTACTTTGTTTTTATATCCCATCATTTAGTTTATTTGATATTTTGTGTCATTTTGAACATTTGTTTAAGATGGAAATAACAGTTGTGTAATAATCACTTAGCAACTAAGAATATAACATAAGGCTGGGTGTGGTAGCTCATGTCTGTGATCCCATTGGCTTCAGAGGCTGAGGCAGGAGGATTGCAAGTTCAAGGCCAACCTCATCAACTTATCGAGGGCCTCAGCAACTTAGTGAGGCCCTGTCTCAAAATAAAAAGGACTGGGGATGTGGTTCAGTGGTTAAGCACCCGGGGTTCAATCTCTGGTACCAAAAAAGAACATAAGATTTTGTGGTTTATGATGAAATAATGTAATAAAACAAAGATAGGTACATGTTACAGTTTAGATTTCTACTTTTTCACACTGATCGTTATTTGATATTAGAAGAAAAATTCTCGTTGAGTTGTAAGCTATCGTAGCAGTGCTGAGCCTCTTGGTTTCAGGACGATCTTTCTTGCAAGCTTTATTCTTGTTGTTTCCTTCCCTTAGCGACATTGCGGGGATGCTGCTGAAGTCCACCGGGAGCTTTCTGGAATCCGGCTTACAGGAGAGCTGTGCTGAGTTTTGGACCAGTGCTGACGACAGCAGCGCCTCAGATGAGATAAGGTTGGAGCCGCTCTCCCTCCGTTCCAGCTCTCCTCGCAGGTTCCGTCTCCGTGCGGAGCCGGAGGGAGCCCCGTCCAGACCAGATGAGTCGGGCTGGAGGGGTTTGGGCAGTAGACTCAGCAGGGCTTTCTTCTCACTGTCTTGTCTTCTTATATGCTCTCTTAGCTATGATTTCATGTGAAATTTTTCTGAAGATGAACTTAGAATTTAGTTCACATGATTAAAATAATGTCTTTAGAGAAAAGAAAAAAGTTGACTAAAAATGAATGGAATCAATCAGTGATCTCCATCCACATTTTCTGCAATGTTTTTAATTAAATGGTATGTTTCTGTCTTTTGAAACTTCCCTAAGTCTTTTGGTATGTATTAATGACAACTGATACATTTAGTTTATCTTTTCTACTGAGCTTTAAGCTTAAATATATGACATCATGGTTTAGTCCTCTGTTGAGTTTCCTCCAAATCTGTACAGATGCCATTCGTGATAAACTATTAAAATTGCTAATTTTGTGGCATTGGTATCTGCCTTAGAGCCATTTTGTGGCTGTATATCAGTCGTATGTGGTTCAGTCTTAGCTAGTGCTCAGATGAAACTGACACTTCAGAGCTGGAATGTTTTCTCTCTCACCACCCGAAGTTTGGTGCAAAACACATTTTGGGTTTCAGAACACCTGGGATGTTTCTATGCCAAGCTTAAAAAGATGTTCCCACATACATTCTCACCTGGGGAAACCAAACTGAGTAGTTAAGAAATGGAATGAGTTAGTTTGTAGGTCTTGTAGTTTTGAGATCCATATTATAGACTTTAAATAAACATAAGAATGCAAGAATACAGACGCTGAACTACAAAACATCTTGCGATGCTGATTGTTCACTGGGAATGGACCTGACGGGGCTCTTTGCACGGAAGTGCATTGAAGCTGGCCTCCCCAACTGACTGTGCATCCCTTCCAAGCATTGCCCTGTGCAGTCTTGCTGCTGCCTTGAGATCTCCACAGTGGGAGCATCACACCACACAGATGGACACGTATGGTGTGACTCTGGGCTTTCACAGAGCCAGTGGTTAAGCTTTTACCAGATTGTGCTTATCTCAAACTCCAAGAAATTATCATAGTGAAATCTTTAGAAATTTGAGTTCCTGTTACTTGAATGTACCCTGCATATATTTAAAGGACTTCCTATAAAACTGCAGAATGAGCTGGGATGTAGCTTAGAGGTAGAGTGCTTGCCCGGGGTTAAACTGGCAGCACTGCATGCATGCACATTCAGGAAACAAAACGGAGTAGCCATCATCTCAATATTATGCACACATTTGCAGTAATTACTTGCTCCCATTGAAAACAATGGGACCTCTACTGTACAAAGACTACTACTGTAGTCTTTATTTGTTACTGTGACTTGGGATTTGCTTTGTCTTTATTGTTCGATGCTGTTGTGTCTGGGGCACACCTGATGTCTTCTGACTGGCCTTTGATCTGCTGGCAGGAGGTCTGTCATAGAGATCAGCCGGGCGCTCAAGGAGCTCTTCCATGAAGCCAGAGAAAGAGCCTCAAAAGCACTTGGATTTGCTAAAATGTTGAGAAAGGTGAGTTTTCAAACCTGATTTATTGCCTTTTTGTATCTTTTTTTTTTTTAATCTTACTTTTTAAGAAGCCAACACTAAAGAAGTTTCTTTGTAATTGATCCTAGGACCTGGAGATAGCAGCAGAGTTTATACTCTCAGCCCCAGTTAGAGACCTGCTAGATATTCTGAAAGCAAAGCAGTATGTGAAGGTAAATACCTAAGTACACTTGGAATCCTTTGTCTTTCCTGCTCTTTTCTAAAACAGGCATACTTTTTCACAGAGGTCCAGATGGTGAACAGGTTAGGCTTTGGAGACCCATGTTGATCTCATTTTAGGACTGCCCCATAATTTCCCAGTGAAAATTAGGAAGACACTTTTTATTTGACTTAACACATCTTAAGAATGCAGATAAGCAATCAAATATTTACTCATACTACTAAATTTAGTTATCCATATGTGTTAAAATAATGCATATAAAAAGATAATTTTGATTTTAGATAGTGGCTTTCTCACCCTCACTTTTTCTGAATCAATGTGAAGTTTTTATGTGGATCTTTGATGTCAGTGTCCGGGTTATCACCAGAGCCACTTTTTGAGTCACCATCTTTATGTCCTTTTGCTTAAGACTTAGCACTTTTGAATCCATGTATGCAGTTGTCACTGCAAATGTTATGCCAAGCCCAGGAATGTGTGGCCTAGAGTGGGATGTGTGGCCCACACAGCACCACATTATTGTCCCTTGTTAAAATGGTGGGTGATGCTCACCCCCAGTGGAGTATCGGGAGCTTGAAAAGCTTTGCACCCCTGCGCTGGCTGAGGCTGTTTCAGATCCACTTCCCTCCCAGGGGTATTTTGTTGCTGAAAGTGGAACAGCAAGGAGGAGTGCTGTGACTGGAGAGACTGCAGGAACCTCCCCTAATCACTCTCAGACTTTCCCCATAGGTCACTTTGAGCCCAGCTGCTTGCTGCTCCCCATACTGCTCATGTGCTTGTCTTTCCCAGATCCTCTCTCCTGAACCTGCTTGTCTTTTTCTAATTTTTTTTTAAATAACAGATTTCTGTACGTGTGTAAGACTGGATTATTTCTTTTCTAGGTCCAAATTCCTGGCCTGGAGAACTTGCAGGTGTTTGTTCCAGACTCTCTGGCTGAGGATAAGAGCATCATTTTGCAGTTGCTCAATGCCGCCGCAGGCAAAGACTGTTCAAAGGACCCAGACGACATGCTCATCGATGCTTATCTGCTTCTGACCAAGCAGAGTGACCGAGCTCGGGACTCAGAAGATGGCTGGGGCACATGGGAAGCACAGCCTGTCAAGCTGGTGCCTCAGGTGGAGACCGTGGATACCCTGAGAAGTATGCAGGTCGGTTCATTTCCAGGTCCCACCTCCACTCTCCAGGCCCCTGCCTTCCAGCTACTTTATTTCTTACAATGTTTTCAGGAAAAAACAAATTTTTACCAGCTCATGGTTGATTTAACTGCCCTGGTTAGCTCAAGAATATACTTCCAAAAGCATACTCCAGCGTTTTACTGGTAATTTTCAGCATGATTTGTACTAAAACATTCCATTAAGTTCTATAAGTATTTACATTTTACTAGAATATTTGAAATAATACATCTATTTTATTTATACCTTAGTTCAGTCAGGTAGTTAGGTCTAGAGACTCATGATCTTAAAAGAATTATCTCAATAATTTAATTTCAAATTCTAGAAATTCTAGTACTCTGTCATACTGATAATTTTTGTAGCAGAGGCTGTCACCTGCCCATATAATAAAGGTCCCAGTCAGTTTATTTAACTTAGATTTTAACTGTGAGGAGCTTCTCATGTTACCTGAGTCCAGCTTAGGAACAGAGATGGTAGGTGTCCGTGTGCATCTTATTCAGCCTGACCAGAGCAGGCACTTCTGTTGTGTCTCCCTCCGTCCCGGAGACCTGATCTTTATCCCCAGATGAAGGACTGAAGGATCATTCCCATTTAAGCCAGGAATGTGACAGTCAATGTAAACCAACTTCCCCCCCTTCCAGTTAATCCCTGGCCCTGGCAAACCAGAAGTGTATCCAGTAAGTGATCCTTTCCCTGCATCCCCAGGGTTACTGTCACAGTCAGAAGGTCGCCATCCCTTTTCTGAATGGTTATAGTTTCTTTCTTTTAGTTTTCCTGCTTTCAGCCTCACTGTCCCTTCTTCAGTTCTATATTTGTTGGTAGTTTTGATACTTTGAGAATGATGGTTATAACACAGTGAACTGCAAATACTGCAGTGACTATTTCTGAAAGACAAAAAGAAATACAGTCTTGGTCTTTTAAATGATTCACACAAGGCCCCGTGTCTGATCCTGGTTCTATTCCTGCCTTTCCCATCTTGACGTGCTGCTCCAGAGCCCATGCTTACACACCTACACGCTCTCACTACACCAGCAGTGTGGACTGCTGGGAGGTCTGGCTACTTAAAACTGCAGACCTACACAGTACGGTGAGTTCTCCTCTGTGAGGAAGAGCCTGGACGTCACTGCCCACTGCAGAGTGTTGCTCTGTGAGAGCAACTTTGCTTGCATGTGACTCTCTGGTCAATGTGGTTGTGTCCCCAGTGGGCCTGGGATTGGTAATGTTTGAGGTTTGAACTTGAGTGGGAAAGCAATCTTTGGTCTTCTTTATGCCCTGTGTTTAATTTTCCTCTTAGGTGGATAATCTTTTACTAGTCGTCATGCAGTCAGCTCATCTCACGATTCACAGAAAAGCTTTCCAGCAGTCCATCGAGGGGCTGATGACTCTATACCAGGAGCAGACATCCAGTCAGCCAGTCATCGCCAGAGCTCTGCAGCAGCTCAAGGTACCCAGCTGCCCTCCCCGTGTCTGATGTCTGCCTTCGGGTGTGACGCTTTGGAAGAGTTGAGTGATGTGGCACGTGTTATTTGGAAACATGAGCTCTTAAGTTGCCCTCCATTCTCCCTCGTTCCCAGTACACACTTTTCCATGTCTAAACTAAAAAATTCTTGGACCCTTTCTGCAACTCAGGAAATTTAGGATTGGAAAGGAGAAAACTGAGCAGTTAAGTGACTTCATGATGGTTGTGTAGCTGAGTAGCAGAGGTGAAGCTGGACTCTAGTTCTCTTCATTCCTAATGCAAATCAGTTTCTCTCTTGGCAGTTTCCAGGATTTACTACCAGAGTTCCATATCGACAATATGTTATCTGAAGGAAGATTTATTTATTCCTCTGTTTAACAAATGATTCAGCCAAATTAACTATAATAGGAAAAAATCTGTTGTAAACAGGCACGAAGGCCTTCAAAGTCTATGATAAGCTACAGCCTTTATTCTTTTCCCATTTTTTCTGTTTTCATTACTTTCTATTTTGTACCCCATTTTTCTATCAGACCTGGTCTCATCTATACTTTTCCATAAGCCATCATGTCTTCTCAGTCCCAGTGAGGTGTGATTTCTTAAAGTGTTCCCTGAAAAGACCAGTTATTTGATAGACATTTGTTTTTCCCCCATCAATCTGACTTGTCTTATTTATCTATGATTCTCTTTTATAAATTGTAATCTCACCCCTGGTAGCAGAGCAGGAGACTTTTGTCTTATTTTAACCTGAGCTGATGAACTCCGGAGTGTGAGGATTTTTATAAGATGCTGATTATTGTATAGCCCTAAGTACCTAAAAACTTGCACACAGAGCCCAGAAGGCATAGGGTCTCTTAACAGCATCTGGTATTATACCATGGTGACATTTCAACTTGAAGGGTTTCAAAAGATGCAAATCAGGAATGAATCAACAAAAGGAAGATTTGGGTATTTGTATCCATGGCTCAGGGTGGTAGATCTGCTGCTCACCATCACATGGTCTAATTTGACTGAATCTTGACATAGCAATGAAAAGTAATAATAGCAGGTAAGACTTGAAATATACTGAATGAAAATCAGTTTGTTGAGAGATGTCAGATTTTATTTTCTAAGCCTCAGGGAAATGCTGATGATCTGAGAAGTACATTTTGTAACACCACATGGGGACAGTTGTCTGATGGAGTCCATGTGCACACAGCTGTGTTTAAGGACAGGTGGAAAGGGAGACCACTCTGAAGCTGTTGTGATATTGCTTGGAAAGTCAGTAAACGCTTGTGGTAGTTTAAGCAGTGTCTTAGCATCTGCTCTGTTGACATTTTGGGAAAATAATTACAGCCAAAATTATCTCCAGATATTGCCAGTAATATCTCTGGTGGTTGGTACACAAAAATACCGAAGACACTAGCACCTATTCAAAGACTAGATTGTAATTAGGCATTATCATTTTAAGTGTATGTTTTCCTTTTGTATTTTATAAAATGTTAAAGAATACCAAGTGCAAATAAAAATGAAAATAATATAATTTTCTCTGTATTCAGCAATTCCATTTGATAACTAAAAGTGACTGTAATATATTGTGATAGTTAATGTCTTGTGATGATGAATGAGTATTCCTTTCTAAATGCAGTGAGTAATGTGTGCTCTGCTTCACTTTGGGTCCATTGTGGCTTGGCATTCTTCAGAATGATGCCCTAGAGCTGTGCAACAGAATAAGTGATGCCATTGACCGAGTAGACCACATGTTCACATCTGAGTTTGATGCTGAAGTTGATGAATCTGAATCTGTCACCTTGCAGCAGTACTACCGAGAAGCAATGATTCAGGGGTACAATTTTGGGTTTGAGGTAGGTACAAAGTAGAGGAAAAATGTATACTTTAATAACTGCTTTGTAAGTTATTTTCAGAAGTATTAGGAATCTTTTAACAACAAATTTGGTATTTGTTGTAATCACAGCTTAGCCAAGAATCTTACTCTACAGTGCTGCCAAATATTGGGAATTTTAGTTGACTTTTAAACTGTCAGATAATTGCCTGGTATTTACTTTGTTTTAACAGCTATCTATTACATTTTAAAACTTTAAATAAGAAATGTTTAATATCATAAACACACACTTCTTAGTTTAAACTTATGAATATAATATTTACAAACTGCATTTTTAGACACTAATTCTTCATACTGTTCAGGATATGAAAATTTAGTTAGATTTTGCTTTTTGGTTTTAGAAACTGACATTTTTAGCAAACATGGCATTATAGTATGTAGGCATTACTATAATGAATTTCTTTATAATTTTGATATACCTGAAATCTTCTTCCAGTATCATAAAGAAGTTGTTCGTTTGATGTCTGGAGAGTTCAGACAGAAGATAGGAGACAAATATATAAGCTTTGCCCGGAAATGGATGAATTATGTCCTGACTAAATGTGAGAGTGGTAGAGGTACAAGGCCCAGGTAATGTCCAGGCAGCATGTTTTCTGCATGAGCCTTTGGGGTTGGTGGTATTTTGTTCTTATATGATACATGATGTTTTGGAGCAGGTGGTAACAAGGAGCATTCTAAACTTGATGGTGATCAGTTTTTTGTTTTTAATATTTTTTTAGTTGTTGATAGACATTTATTTATTTGTTTATTTATTTATTTATATGTGGTACTGAGAATCAACCCAGTGCCTCACACATGCTAGGCAAGCGCTCTACCACTGAGCTACAATCCTAGCCCTTAAAAAAACAAAAAAAAAAAAAAAAAAAAATGATAATATATACTTAGGCTTGACTTGGTGGCACACACCTGTAATCCCAGAGACTTGGGAGGCTGAGGCAGGAGGATTGCAAGTTCAAAACCAGCCTCAGCAACGGCAAGGCACTAAGCAACTCAGTGAGACACTGTCTCTAAATAAAATACAAAATAGTGCTGGAGATGTGGCTCAGTGATTGAGTGCGCCTGAGTTCAATCCCTGGTTCCTGCCCCGCCCTCCCTCATAAAAAGAAAATATATACTTAGGAAATCCTGTAATTATTAGAAAATGTTTATGATAAACTTAACACAGGCATTTATGTAAAGATAAAACATGCAGTTTGTTCTAGATAGTAATTTTCCAGTTACGTTACTTTTGTTACTGTGTAGTGTGAGATTGCAGCAGCGTTTCCTTGGTGGTTTCCTTGATGGTGATTATAATCATTTATAATAATTATAAATGTTCAATAATAATTATTGAACATTTTCATGTGACAGGTGGGCAACTCAAGGATTTGATTTCCTGCAAGCCATTGAGCCTGCCTTTATTTCAGCTTTGCCAGAAGATGACTTCTTGGTATGGAATATTCTAAAGTTTCTTTCTTTAAAAAACAAGTTGAAAAAAGAAAAGAAATTAATCACTCTCTATTCTTGTTTATGTATTTTTATATGTGATTATGGTTCTTAAATACTTAGATTTAATTGTAATGATGCTGGGAAGTTGGCCCAATGAACAGCATCGCAAGATCTTCAGTGCTCTTTTATCCTTATCACACTAAGGTTAAATTAAGGCAGTATCTAGTTGTTATAAGCCCTGAAATATTAGTTTCTGTATTTTATAAACTGAGAATAAGGATTACCTATTTCACTTCCATGTAGGGCCAGAGTTAAGTGTTATCACTGTTGATCTGATAAATTCTGTCAGATTCAAATGTTCTTTAAAATTCAAATTCATTTATTTTATCCTTCCAGTAGTAGAGATGGTTATATGAGAAGTCCTTTGCTTATGTGTATCTTTGCATCATGGGAAATGGACTCCTAATTTACTTTTATTTATAAAAATAGAAGTTTGCACTGTATTCTTTTAAATTACATTTCATTTGTGTTAATTTGTGATTGTACCTATTTTGTTAAACTACCTAAAAATATTTACTCAAAGTAGCATCTCTTAAATGTACTGAACACCTAACTTGGGCTACTTATGTAATGAAGGCTCCCTGTGCTATCTCTTCTTTTCCCGTTTCCCTTTGGTTTCTAGAGCTTACAAGCCTTGATGAATGAATGCATTGGCCATGTCATAGGAAAGCCGCACAGTCCTGTTACAGGTTTGTACCTTGGTAAGACAGCTGTACAGCATTTCTCCTGGAACGTACTGGTTTGGATGAGAGCAGATCATCTTTCGACTGCTGTCATTTTAATGATATTAGAGCTGTTTTAAGAGCATTCAGGGAAATGGCAAAGTGACAGAAATGAGGTATGTATATAGAGAATGTTCCTCATTGATCATCCTAAACCTCATAGAAAGATCAGAATATCAACACAAAATATTATTTCCTGCTAGCCAGCAAGGTTAAATTATTTTTTTAAAAAATTTTCTTGTATCAACATTACCATTCTACTCTTCCTCTTAAAATCTTTGTTCATGGGGAGGAAAAATTGGGAGAGGTAGTTATCTGTCAGAAGGCACTGCAGGTGGGTGAATAACTTCTCTGCCCCTCTCCTTCATCTCTGGAAGAGTGTGGCATTCATTTTTTCCCAGTTTTCTAAGAACCCATTCCCCCACTCCTTGTAGTAAATTCTGATTCGGTTTTACTTTTTTAAAGAGTAAGTAATGTTATGGTACAATATGCATTATTTTAACTACAGTTTTTAATCATAGTTAGGATATAGTTTTTACAGCATATGTTGAAACTTTTTAAAAACAAAATATTAAGAAAATGCTAATAAGTCTCATATCATTCTTGATACAGTCTGAATAAAACAAGACTGTATTTGTATGTAAACACCCAAAGGTGAAAACCCAAAACTTTTTACGATTTAAATATCACAAAAGTTATTCATAAATGTAAAGTATTGAACAAGAATTATATTTGTTAAAGGATTCTTGCTAGCTTCAGAAAATTTAGTATAAGAACAAGTGTTAATCATTGATGGTTAAACTTTAAAATTCATTCACTCCTTACAAACTCTACCAAGACTATTGTAAAAATGGGAGTTATTTTTTGTAAAACTCTTTGAGTTTTACAAAAAGCCCACTATGTTCCCATCAAACTGGCTTAAACCTGTTATCATAAATAGACTGGTTTTCTGATCTCTTAAAATATTTTTCTAAGAATACATAATCAGTAATTCAGTACATATAACTTCTTTAAAATATTGTTGCATAAGCAATGTTTTATTTGTAAAGAATTATAACTGAAAAATATGTAGAAAAATGGAGAAGAGGTCCATTAAGGAAAATTTTTGATGTAGAAAAAATTACAAAAGACAAAAAAAGATACTTATCCTGCCATAATTTAAAGGTAATCTCCATATTTGAGTCCATGATCTTTCAATATGCCTGTCACTCCAAACTGTTGGTGGGATGGTTAATAGTGCCCTCTGTAGGCTCAAGATGTCCTTTGTCCCCTCAGCCACTATGGGATGGTACAACTGAACTCAGAGTCAGATTGCGTGACAGCAAGTGACCTGGGCCTGCTCATTTAACATCTTTGAGTCTCCCCTTGTAATGCATAAAATGGGCTGCTAACAAGAATTAAATAAGTTAACAAGATTTTGTGGACACTCTAGCATCCTGGACACAGTAGGGTTTGTCTTTTGGTTTAGTGTTCTTCTTTGACAAGAGAATTAATGAAAAGGAGCACACGTCAGCTGTCATGTTGCTGCTGCTGCTTACTTTCTTCCTGTCCTGCTCTAAGGATGCAGCTAACGACAGCAGCTTCTTGCGCAGCCTTCCACGTTTTCTCTGTGTTCCTGCACTTGCACAGACATGTTCCACCCTACCTTTCTCTGCTCATGTAATCACACAAGCATTTATGTTTATTTTCCTGCATTTACTGTATAAAAATGTGTTCATCTTGGATACTAAGCTCTTGTTTTTTGCATCTGACAGTGCAGAAATTCTTCCATGCCAACAGGTTCAGATCAGATTCATTTTCTTTAGTGGTCACATTGTCATGGATGTACTGAATTGTTTCACTGCTCCGTGGGCTTGTCTTTGTTTTGACAATGAAAATATCTTTATGATAAATGTTGACATCTAGTGAAATTTGAACCTCTACTTTGTGTTTATTGGTTACGAGTTTTTTTCTAATGAAATGTCAGTGTTGCAACATTAAATATATAAATAAATATGCACACACTCTTAAATGTTCTCTTTCCTGCATGAAGAATGTTAAATGTATGTGCTCATACATTTTTTTAAATGGAATGTTTTTATACCTTCATGGAAAGTTTTGTAGTGGTTCTTGATTATTTCCCAGGTCTTTGCTAAATTAATGACATCATCTTCATCAAATAGTTGTTGTTGTCTGTTTTTTTTTTTTTTTTTCCCCTTTCACCTTTGTTATTCCTGAGTTTCTCTTGCTTGGTATTATAATAATTGAGGTAATAAACCAGACGCAGATTTCCTGGCTTTTGCTAACAGTTGCTTGGTTTCTGTTCTGCAAGTTTTACAAGGGAACCTCAGATCTCTCTGAGTTTGCTACTGTCCCTCCTGCGTAATATTATTAAAAGGAAGTAAATAAAACCATGAAGGAAGAAAGAGAATTTCCATTTCAGTTGAAATTATTAGTATGAAGAGAAAATATGATGTAGAAAAACAGAACTTGAAAGGTTAAATCAGATAGTTGAGAGTGTAGGGCTGGGGATGTGCTGAGCAGGCACAAAGGCCTGGGTTTAGTCCCAGCACCGGAGAAAGGTGGGCGAGTAGAAAAAAGAGGAAAATGTGTGAGAGTAGACAAACTGTAACACATGCCTGTTTCTGTTTACATGTGGTTATTGGGAAAATGGAATGGTCAGCATTTTTATAATCACTAGGTAAAATCTGTAGTTTGAATTTTATATGTATTTAACTTTTACTAGAATATTTTAAAGAAGAAGAGAATGTACTTTGGGAGAAAAAAAAGTTGAATTATACCCCATCCACCTGGTTTGTCTTAAAGGAATGAAAACTGCATGTACTCAGGCATGTGACAGGGACTCCCCAGCACAGGGCCTGTTGAAATATCTGCATGACCAGAGTCTTTTTTTAAGTGTAGACAGCATAGAGAATTCCTTTTTATTAGAGAAGTGCTACATTTTCATTCTTTTCTAAAGTGAGTTCAATCATTTGTTTAGTGTACGTTTTAAAACAATTGATTTTGGTGGAAAAATTATGTGTAATATAGCTTTATTAACTTTAAAAAGTGACATTTTTCATAATATTTGTATTTGCAGTTTTTTACTCATGAATGGTTTTACTTTGGTCACTTCCATTTGCCTTTAATAGCCTGGTGTGACAGTGTTCTATAGACCACTTTAACAAATCACATTTGTTGCCATTTCCACTGGCAGCTATTCATCGGAACAGTCCCCGTCCTGTGAAGGTACCTCGATGCCATAGCGACCCTCCCAACCCACATCTAATTATCCCAACGCCAGAGGCATTCAGGTATTTGGTGATCCTCCAGCCATTTGCTCTGTGGTCCTTCTCTGATGTGCATGCCAATCTTCTTGAAACAACTGGTCGCTTGCCCTGAGAGCTTAATGTTTTTCTTGCTTCTCCATATGCTCTTAAAAGCTCTTACTTGTGTTATCTTGAAGACATATCATAGTGCCTTAGTTGCAAACGAAACAGACGTGCGAATTTAAAACAGACCTGTACCTTTCAAGATAACTGTGTTTCTCAGCTTCTTTATAACCTCAGGCTACTATGTTTCTGGCCTTGATATAATTCTTTCTTTTTCTGTCTTTGAAAAATTACTTTAGGAAAACAAGTTTAAGTTTGCATAGCATAGTAAACATTGGGAAACAGTACTAAATATCACTTTTAAAGTGGAGCAAGCTGTAATGACTTTCCAGTCTTGACCTTGGTGACTAGTTATAAAGCAGCTGAGCACTGAAATGGGTTCAGGAGTGAGTACATTCACAGTGATGTCCTTGAATGTGGTGGCATTTCTGCATCTTGAGGTAGTGAGCATCCTGTCTCCCCTGTGTAATCACTTTCATAAGTTAATTTCATTTGACAGGATTTCCTAAGTAAGGACCACATTATTTAAAAAAAAAATCTTTGAAATTAGTCTTTTTTTCCCATACCTAAGCCTGAATCTCAAACAGCAGTTTGCATTTTATATTTTTAAATATCTTTCACTTTCTCCCCATGCTTTATTTTTAACTGAAATCCACTTGCACGCCCGCCCCCTTCGCACCTGTGTTCCTGAAGCTTCTCTTCTCCTCTTAGCACTCGGAGCGCGCCTTCCGATGGGCGGAGCCACGGCAGCCCGGCTGCTGCTCCTGTCGCCGCCGCTGCCACCACTACCACCGGCCGCCCGGCTCCCTGTGGCAGCGACTCTGTGCCGCTCAAACCCATCAGCAGTGCCCCTGATACCAGGTAGTCTCACTCCACCAGTGCACGTGTCCTTGCCATCCCTCATGTGCCCTTCCACAGGGACTTTAGCTTTAGGATGTGTCACGGGGACGACTGGGCTTCTTTCCTCTAGTACGTGAGTGGTGCTGCGGCTTCTGTGGTTGTCACAGCCCCCAGACTCTGGCACCAGCCAGTCCACGTGGACCATGTGCCTGTTGATGGTGTTTCTTTGGATCCAGTATTAGCCGAAATGACCAGAGAGGATCAGAGGGAAGAATCTGGGGCACAGTGAAAGAGGACATGAGACTGACTGGCAGCCTTTCCTTGGCTGTCATGGCATAAACAGAGATGGCATCCTGCCAGTGGCATTAGGCAATGATTTTTTTTTTTTTTAAGTATCAATTCCTAACCTAATCTCCTAATTTTAAATAATTTTTTATTAGAAATAATTATATTAAAGTGGAAAAATGAGTTGATGGAGTTTGGAGAATAGATCATTACTAGAGAGAGCAGACATTTGGCAAGCTCCAGAAAAATTTAAGTCTCTTGCATTAAGTCCTCTGTATAAGGAGGGACTCCCAGTGTCTTCCATTATAGCTATTTCTTTGCAGAGCAATTTATCAAATTCTTCTCATTTATTTAATGAAGGACTTTGGGTCTCAGTTCTCCTGCTGTACTTGCGTGGAGGGGATACTGTCGTGTTCTCATCTTCCAGTAAGAAAGGTGGCGTGTAAAACTATTTGGGTTGGGGGTGATTTGATCTGGAACTCTGCTGTCTTCAGCTTTTTAGGGAAAAGATTCATATCTTAGTTGGCAGATAGATGACTTATGACTTTAGGATTTTTAAAGCCTTTAAAAATTGAAAGTTTTTGAATTTTAATAAGTCTTAAATTTCTACAAATGTTTCCAGTCTTCTTACTCATTAAAATAATTGATGTTCCTAATTTTAGTAATAAATGTAACCTAAAAACCTAAATAACCTAAAAATATGTAAGTATTTTACAGCTTAAGCAGTCAACTAAAATATTAACAATTAACATTGAACCAGATCCCACTTACTCTCCTTTAGGTTTGAGCATTTCATGGCAGATATTTTCACACATGCTTCCATATCCCTGTGGGGGCTGCTGAGACTTGTTTTCGTAAATGCAGTGTAGAGTCAAGGCGAGTGACTCAGCCTCAGACAGGTATCCGGGAACGTCACGCAGTCTGTGGCACGGGCTCCCGCACTCGCTGCAGTCACCTGCACAGGAGGCCTCTCCTGGGCTGGGAGGAGGAGATCCCACCTTTTTAAAGTCAGTCTCAAAGTCTCAACAGAACTGTGGCTTAGGCCTTTGTATTTTACTGTAGGAGTTAAATGCCTGGTCTTTCTGTGCATTCAGTCTTGATGCTTTGCATGAACAGTTTTTTTTTTTTGTTTTGTTTTGTTTTTTTAAGCGTGTCACAAATATTTCATGAGTATTCTTGTTCAGTTTTTACATACCTGGACAGTTCTTAGTGTCCAAGAATTTTAATAGCCTCATAGTATGCTGTCTTGAAGTTTATTGTTTTTACAAATGAACAAAGTTTTCTTTGGGACAGTGTGCCTGAGGTGGTTAGAAGGGCAGAACCGCACAGAGGTGTGAAGGGGCCCTGAGACTCCCAGCTGCACTTGCCTGCTCACCTCACAGGGAGCCTCAGTGATCGTGGTGGTCCTGGGAAGTGGGCCCAGAGCTACTGTGGCTTGCTCACCGCTGCGGAGGCACACCGCCCGTAGGCAGAGCCTGAGGCGCAGCTTGGCCCTGGGCTTGTGAAAGCGACACCGATGCCCACTCAGCCCACAGTGGCAGCCTTTGCCTATCTTAAGAATCGGCAAGCAGAACTGAATTTCATTGGCCCTTCTGTGTTTAAAGGCATTTTTCATTGATTTTATTTGATCTAGGAAATACCTATTCTGGGCTTCAGTTCTCTTACCTTTGTTTATAAGACGTTTTAGCTGTGGTAGACTCACCAGAGTGGCTCCTACACTCACAGAAGCTGATTGTTAATTTTCTGCAGTTTTGTAAGTGGAAATGGAAAAATTCTGTGGCCCACCTCCTACCCTCTCAGGTCCCACCCCACAGGTAGTTGTTAAACATTCCCAGATACACCACTTAGCTTAAGTATGTGTTCTTGCTTTTTACCTTTGCAAAACTCTGAAGGACTTGGGCCTGGCTAATGTTTGCCTGCAGGAGTCAGGAAGGTAGAAGCATCCGTGACTCCTCCGTGGCTCAGGCTACTGCTGAGCAGTGGATGTGTTTCTTCACTTCAGCATCTCTGGTTTTGAGCCACGTGACATTGGAAGTGTCACCCTCTTTCTTTTTAACACGTACTGTACCATGTTGGAAGGTTTAAGGAAATACAAAAATGGCACATATTTCATAATTTGCCTAATAGTCCACTTTGTCTTTAAACTAAGAGTTAATTTAAAAAGTTTAGTTTAATAAAAGAGCATAAATGCTACCATACTTCATTATATCATTCACTTAAAAATACATACCCAATAACTTTTTTAATCAACTAATGCCATATTTATTTTGGATTCTTTAATTTTTGAATTGCAGTTTTAACACTTCCTTTATTTAATCCTGGTTTTTACTCCTTATGGGTTCATTTTGGTTGCTGAATATTACTCTGGTTACTTTATTCTGGAAAAGCAGCTAATTAACTTGTTCTGTTTAATATATTAAGCTTCCTATTCTTGTACTTTTGCTTGGCTAATACTGCTTGAGAAATCATTTGGTATTCCCTTCCATTTTCTTACCATTTAGAGGTTTAGAATCTTTTGAACTATGTAGTAATTTCAGTACTTTAAATATGGTTGAGTAAATAAATATAATTTGATGATAACCGTCAACATTAGCTGTATTAGCCATATTTTCACCCTACCTGGGCTTAAATTATGGAGCTTTCCAAGCATGTCAGTCATGCTTAAGTTAATCCATCTTGTTTTTATCCCTGCTGTTAATGTAAAACAGGACATTCTGCAGGCAAGAGCTGTTGGTCTGGCCTGCTGTTTGTGGAGGTATAATAGTGTAGCACTCTTCAGCTCCAGAATTCTCTTCACAGCCTGTGGAGGGGGGACCCTTTCTCAGTGGCAGCTCTGTTCTTTTGGGTGGCAGTTCTTGTGGGACTGTCCTGTGTATTGTCCTTTGCTCACTAGATGCCAACTGTACTCTCCCCTTCATGACAACCCAGTGTGTCTCCAGACACTGCCAATGTCCCTTGGGGGTTAACATTTTCCCCATTTGAGAATCAGGGCTCTAGAAGAATCTCACAGATCTTTCATTTTACGTTCCATTGAATTGACAGCTCGATTGTTAAAAATATTAAAACAGGGGTTCCAGCGTCCCTGAAAACGATCGATTGGCTTCCATAGCTGCTGAATTGCAGTTTAGGTCCCTGAGTCGTCACTCAAGCCCCACAGAGGAGCGAGACGGTGAGTGCTTAAATGTGTCAGCCACATTCTCCTCCTGCCTAGTAATTTGTCTCAATCTGTATCTGTTGTTAATACCTTTAAAGAGGAATAAAGGATAAGAAGCATCAAACTTTATGAGAAGTTGACTTTTCACGTAGGTGCCTTTCAGCTGGCTTTGCATATTCTGGGACTACATTTGATGCTTTTTTCTTTAAATCCATATTACTGATATTTTTTTAAAATCCATATTACTGATATTTTAATTGTTGGGTACTCTGATTCACTTTAAAAACATCAAAGTGATACTGTACTTGATGATATGCTGAAATTTAATTCCCATGCAGCCCTCAGGGTCTCTGTCCAGCAACATGCTGCTGCTCCCGTTGCATCAGGGTTGAATGCAGGCCCCAGGAATGCAGGACCCGTGCAGTGTTCTTTTCTGTTATTTATGGAGAGTAGTGAAAAGCCTGGCAGCAACATACGAGTTTGGTGCAATTTCTAGAATTGATTATAGAAACAGTTTCTGGCACCCCCATCAGGCACATTAGGAACTGATCACCAGAAAGGACAGACGGAGTGTAACTATGTCACTCACTGTCTCAGTCTTGCCCTCAAGAATATTTATTTCATAAATCTTGATTTGTGTAAAAAAAATACTTTCTGCAGAACCAGCATATCCAAGAGGTGATTCAAGTGGGTCAACACGAAGAAGTTGGGAACTTCGGACACTTATTAGTCAGACCAAAGGTAAAAGAAAGAACACTGAACTTAAAAATGTTTTCTAAGTATGAGATGATTAGCTCCGATTGAAAATTGCCATAGCTTGCTGTGGGCACCAAGGCACATGCATGCCTATAATCCCAGTGACTTGGAAGGCTGAGGCAAAAGGATCACAAGTTGCCAATTTGGGCAACTTAGTGAGATCCTGTCTCAAAATTTAAAAAAACGGGGGGCGGGGGGGGTTAAGACTCAGTGGTTACATGGGGTTCCATCCCCTGTACAAAAAAAAAAAAAAAAAAAAATTTTTTTTTTTTTTTTGCTTTGACTTCTGAATTATTGGACCTTTTTATTAATATTTTGTGATCTCATTTATACCTCTGACATCAGTTCCCATTGTTAACTGTGGACATTTCCTGTTGTAGCAAATTACAAGCTCTTCATATTCATCAGTAGCTTAGTATAATTCTTTAATACTAACTTTTTATACTAAAAAGTTGAGGGAAAGAACTGAAATGAAGTAATAGGTGATTAATCAGTATTAATCAAAAATATGAATATCAGGAAAATCACTGGTCTAGCACTTTATGATCAATAGAATGCTCATTATTTTTTGTCACAGTTGTCTTGAGCGGTATGCAGATAGACCTTTCTCCCTTTTCATAAACAATAACAGATTCTGAGGGACCTCGTAGCTTGGCCAAGGTAGTCATGATAAAGCTGGGATTAGAAGACACTCTGTCTTCAAGACCAGAGTACCCCATTGAACTGTGACCAGTTAGAGGAGTATTTGTCCCCAAGACCTGGAGAGGTCAGGAAGATTTCATGGAAGGAGGAGACTGACCTGACCCTTCAGGGAGGACAGGTTGACAGCAAACCAAGAGGCAAAGCCCTGAGCGAAACATACCGGAGGCCTGGTGGCTGCAGAGGGTACAGTGGGACTGGACTGGGAGGTGTGGATGTGAATGCAGGTGAAGTTGGACAGTGGGGGTCTTTAACCAGGGGTGGTGGCCAGCGTCTGAAGGCTCTTGAGCAGCTGGTATATTTGGTTAAAGCGGGGATGGCATTCGAGGACACTACGCAATAGATGACCTTGCTGGCCTGAATTGGGGAGAACAGGGGGAGATCAGTTCGAGTGCCGTTGCAGTGATTCAGTGTTAATAGTTACTGAACTATGGTGGGCTTCAGATAGGGAATAGCAGTAGGAGAAAGCTTTGGTGCCACATTTGGCAGGCCTAGTGATAGACTAGGTGTGTGTCTAGGGCTCAGATAGGGGAGAGTTCCTAGGCTTGAGCCTGATAGCTCCCCCAGAGTCCCAGATTTTTGCTGTGCTTTTCGAAACAATTTGTGGTAAGGTGAACTTGGGAACCACTGGGGCTGTTTTCCTCTTGGGAGAGTTACAGTTCATATTTACATATTAAACACAAAGAAATCTTGAAATGGGAGAGTGAATAGCAATTTGATGTGGCCCATAATCTTTCAGTCTCACAGATCTGGAGCATGTGATAGGAGAAGAAAAGAGGAAGGGCTAAAACAAAAAAACCCAGCAAAGTAAAACTGGGTTTGAATTCTGCAGGACCTTAAGTCCTGTGTAAAGGAACTTAAATTTTTGGCTAGTAAGTAATGGAGACTGATGTGGGAAAGTAATGAGGTAAGCTTTCCTGTTTGCTACGGTACTGGCCAGTAAGTGGGTGGGCTGGAGATGTACTTCTAACAAGCATATGGTTTAGTTTGTCTTGTCATGGAGAAACGCTTTGCTTGCCTCCCATTCACCTGCTGTTGATCTGAATAGATGACATGCTGATGTCTGTTGCTCTGTTGTCACTGGTATTTTTTGGAAATTGACTTGGTTATAGTGACTGGGACCAATGAGTTTGTGGATCTCTGCAGATACTGCTTCTAAACAAGGACCCATAGAAGCTATCCAGAAATCAATCCGATTGTTTGAAGAAAAGCGGTATCGAGAAATGAGAAGAAAAAATATCATTGGTCAAGTTTGCGATACCCCTAAATCCTATGATAATGTCATGCATGTTGGCTTGAGGAAGGTGACCTTCAAATGGCAAAGAGGAAACAAAATTGGTAAGGAAAATAAGGAACATGGTGTGAAGATAATCTCTGTTAGGAATAGCAATATTTATACTTCTTTAGGTTAAGTCTTCTATGTAGTTAAGTCCTTTTTTTCTTTTAGATGTAGCAAGTAAACATCTCATCTTTTTGCATCGGGTTCATTTTTATGGCCTAATTTCTAAAATGCTTTCTAAGAACAGTACAAAATGAGATTTTACAAAAGATTTTTTTGAACAGTTTATTAATGTGAATAGTTCGTTAATTATTCTAGAAGTCTCCAGTGGAGAACTATTAAAATTTACCAATTAGTTCTCTTCTGTATTCTTTTACCTTATTCCCATACAAATATTATTTGAAGAGAGACTGAATACAAATCAGGACAGGACCATCTTTCCAAGATGTTGCCTAATTGATTTCCAGGTTAATTTGCTGCTCATAAAATAAGTAGTGGGAGGTTGTGTCGTGTCTCACAATGTATTCGTCTGTCAGGCAGTTAACTGAGGGGGCAGACACAGCTGTGAAAGAGGACCCTGGGCTTCAGGGAATTGGAGGGTCTTGGTGGTCTCAAGTAGGGCAGCACCCTGGAGCAGTCCAGTGCTTTACAGATTGTGTCATTCTTGATCTAATTCAGCTGTACCTCCCAGTGGTATTAACATCCCAGAGGGGGTCCCAGAGAAACCTGCTCCACACCCGACCCTTGCAGCAGCCAGCTAGACAGGCCGGATGTGCTGCTGACCACTCCTTTCCGCCCCAGTCCGGATCTCCTTGAGAGGCATGAGGGCTCAGAAGTGGGCCTCTCATCACTTGTCATCAGACATGTGTCTCTTTGGAAGTTTCCTAAAGCCAGTTCTTCTCTATTTAAAAACATTTACAGAGAGGACACGTTGATGTCTAAGACTTTACTTATTAGGGAACATTCAGAACTATTTTGGGTCTTGTAGTAAGTAACCTCTAGTGAACATAATTGTAGCATTATAAACATGCTTCCAGAAGTAACAGACAACATGGCATTAAGCTTCCGTGACTAAACCTGTCTGTGGTAGATGGGCAGCCTGTTTGTATTATTTTCAGGAGAAGGACAGTATGGGAAAGTCTACACCTGCATCAGCGTGGACACCGGAGAGCTGATGGCCATGAAGGAGGTGAGTCAGCTGGCTCACTGGGGCCTTGGAGTGGAGAGTACAGACAAGCTCTTCCTCCTCACAGCTGACTTAAGTGCTACCCACGGCACAGCGTCCAGGCCTGAGGCCTGTGTTTTAGACGACCCAACAGCTGGGCTGAGATGATGACCTGTGGGGAGTAAAAGTGCTGACCATTCCTGTGAGGGCGGGTGAGCAAGAACCCGAGGAGGTCAAGGCCACACGGGTCGAAGTGCCCTGCAGGAGGAGAAGCCTGGTGCAGCTCAGGGAGGCAGAGGCCAGCAGCACCTGTAGGGAACGTGTCTGAGGAGCTTCGGGGGCGGTGGTGTTTGGACAGCTGTAGGTTGCATGGCAACAGCAGAAGCCGAAGAGCAGCCCAGGGAGGGGGCCCTGTTGTGGCTGGGATGGTAGGTGGGACTGAGGGCGAGATGGCAGGGCTCCCAGCTGCTTTGCTTTCTTGCTGGCCAGTCTCTGTCCTCTTTCAAACTTGGTTGTAAACTAGTTTCCCTTTTCTTTTAAATTTTTAATTGATAAATTATAATCATTTGTATTTATGGGATAGTGCAATGTTTTGAGATTGTGGATAATGCAGAATGAGTAAACGAAGCTAATTAACCTTCCTCATCTCATTTTTCACAATTTGAAACACACTCTCCTAGCAGCTTTATTAACTACACACACTTTCTCAACATACGGCTGAACCTGGAGGACATTGAACTAAGCAGATTGACACACCAGGCACAGAGACACAAGCACTACGCAGTCTCACCTGTAAAATCTAAAGCTGTAAACTTCGATTTTTCTGCATTGCCCAGAACCAAAACACCAGTGAGAGCTTACTGGATATTTAATGTTTGGTGCAGTTACATTCACAGTTGTGACAGTAAATCTACTAGCTGCTGTATCCTCACTTACTCAGACTCAGGCATGCTTAATTTTCTTGAACAGCAAAGGAAAGAAAATCTGTATGTTGAGTCATAGACAAAAGGCCCATAGTCCTGGCCTGGACAGTGAGTGTCAGGAGACAGCTTTCCAGAGCTCATTGTTTAGGACGTTCCTGTTACTCATTTGTGATGATATTGATGGTAATCAGCCATTTTCCTTACACAGATTCGATTTCAACCAAATGACCATAAAACTATCAAGGAGACTGCAGATGAATTGAAGATATTTGAGGGCATCAAGCACCCCAATCTGGTTCGGTATTTTGGTGTGGAGCTGCACAGAGTAAGCCACCTTGAGTCACACTGCTTTGTGTGAGGAGTCAGTGAGGGTGCGAGATGGAGTCCTGTTCTACATCACAGGTCTTCTCATTTCAGAGCACAGTAACTTTGCCTAATTATCAGGAAATCTCCATGAGTTACATCATTTCTGCCTTCTCTCTGAAACTAGAGGAGTTCCTCCTAAAATGTAAGTTGTAGACTGTAGTCATTAACCCGACGTTACAAAGCACTGAAACCCGTCCTGCCAGTCAGAAGGTTCTTCTGAAGCACCCCTGCACCGTGACGTGTGCCTTCTTTCCATTCCCACTTCATCATTAAGTGATCCTGAATACTTGTCTCTGCTGTTAAGGAAACTTTGTAAAGTGACCGAAAATTAAAACCTCAGATTCATTTCCCCTGGTTTAGAGATCCGTGTGTCAGTCAGGGGAGAGGATAACTTGGAGCATCTTGGTGCAGAGCTGAAGCTTCCAGGCAGAGTTGGGTGTTGATCATTCTTGATGTTTTCACAAATGTTTCTACATTGGAAAAGGATGTGTTTCAGTCCTTAATAATACCTAGGAAAGGCACTGCTCCTCCCCGTCTGAGGTCATGTGGCAGACTCGACCTCAGAGGGTTACAGAAGTGCACCCCTGTGATTTGGAGGAGGCGTTCTTACTCTGATGAGCTCCGCTAGACACAGCTTCTCACAGCACGTTCAGTGCTGGGGACGGCCAGTGTGGCGCACCACTCGGAAGAAGAGTAATTCCTCTGGAGCATGGCCTGGGCGGTTTCCCAGTGTTCACGTGGTGCCTGTGTGAGGGACGCCACGGTCAGGGCTTCATCTTTTTCCTCCCTTAGGAAGAAATGTACATCTTCATGGAGTACTGTGACGAGGGCACTTTAGAGGAGGTGTCAAGACTGGGGCTCCAGGAGCATGTCATCAGGCTGTACTCGAAGCAGATTGCCATCGCCATCAACGTCCTCCACGAGCATGGCATAGTTCACCGGGACATCAAAGGTGATCCCCACACCCTGGCTGCACTCACCCTCATCTGGTGTCCACACGGCAGGTGCTCTGGAGATGCTGCTCTTGTTCTCACCTGCACAGTGTATCTGTTTCCAGGTGGACAGGTCTTTATTTTGACAAATCCCACATTGAGAAGCAATATCAAATCCACGTCTCCATCCCTGAGAAGAGTCTGCAGCTTCTTTTCTGTTCGTTAGAGAAATCTTCTTCCCCAAAAGGAAGTTTTGTGGGCTGATTTGACGTAGCCTATGTGTTTACTAGATATTTGCGAGCAAAGTAACCTTTCTAGTGTCAAGATCCTTGTGTATTTATAAATGAATGTTGTGAATTTATAAAACGACAGTAAGTCAGAAATGGCTTTGTAAGTCAATGTGCAGTTATGTCTTTGGAGTAAGAATAGGGTTTACTTACACCAACCTCCAAATTAAAGGTTAATTTGGTCCTGCTGATTGGTTAAAAGTGCATCTCACTCTCTGGCACAGGGGAATAGTGGTTCTTCTGTCTCAGAACTGTCAGTTGTGGCATTTGTCTTAACCACATCATGCCCCTGACCTTTGTTTTTTTGGAAGTCTGGGAGATAATTAAAGCAGGAGAGTATTTTTTTTTCTCTAATTGGCATTAGGCTGAAGAGTTCCATTCTGTCATATAGTCTGAGGTTAACCTAAACACATTTACTCAAGAATTGGCCTGACTTCTGACCAGGAACCAGATGCAGTCTGTTGGACCACTTTAGATTCCACCACAAGCTGCTGCGTCTGAGCCTAGGGCCTGTTCATTCTCACAGCATGGCTCACCCTGAGTCACCGAGTGTTCCCAAGTCTTGCTGGCTGCCTGTTTCTCTAGCACATGGCTTTGCTGTTGGGGATCATTCTAGGGCTTTGTTTAGTTGGCCCTATGTCAGCTCTTAGCATTACTTACTTCCAGTTGTTCTGCCTCAGAAATCTTACTCTCTGTGCACTGTCATGAAGTAGTGGCTGCGTGAAGAGAGCCCGTGAGTGAGTTCCGCACACTGTATCCTTATCAGATGCCTTGTGGTTTGGCGTGGCTATGAAGGCACACGTGTACAGTGCTCCAGAATCACCACTCTAGTCCACTGTGGGGACTGTGGACCCTGGGAGGACTTAGGTGTTGAGGATGAACTGTTAGACTGCCTCTCATCACGTGACTGCTTACCAGTGTGGGCATCTTTGTGTTGCTTTTTGAAAGAGTAACGTAAGACACGTGCCAGAGATGTGTGACTTAGTTGGAGCAATATCTTATAGCCTGTGGTAAAAGGCCAAGCCGCATTAAGAGATGAGCAGTCACCCCAAGTTCCAACTACAAGTTAGTATAAGTTAGGCTTATGTGTTGCTTGTAAAAAATTTTGGAAAATCACAGAACATTGTTTTCAATCACATCCTAAAATATATCTGGAGGTGGCCTCAGCCACATCTCTAAGGAACCCCAGTGCGTGTGCTGGTTCTCGCTGTGTGTCACTTCCTTTGTGGAAGCTGCTAATTGCATCCAACTCTCACATTCAGGAACTGTCACAGACATTTGCTTTTTATATATAGTTTCTCAAGTATGTATCTTTCCCTTCAGAAGTCATTGTTCAAAGCTGGCTAGCTGGATGTTTTTGTTGCTTTGTATTATTAACATTTGTGAATAAGCATCACAGATCTTTCTATATTTGCATATTGTAAGTAAAGTTTCATAACCTTTGTATTACTTAGTTTATGAATAGTTTCTTGTAGTTTAGACTATCACGTTAACATGCAAGTGCCAATATTGTGATTCAGAGGCTGCTTAATGACTGCTTATTTCTGGTTAGGTGCCAATATCTTCCTTACCTCATCTGGACTCATCAAGCTGGGAGATTTTGGATGCTCAGTAAAGCTTAAAAACAATGCTCAGACCATGCCTGGTGAAGTGAACAGCACACTGGGGACAGCAGGTAGGGGCCAGCGGGGCCGCTCTGCACCCATCAAGCCCTGTGGGCATGGCCCCAGGGCTTCCCTTCACCCTTCCTTGTCAGCACAGACCTGCAGACCTGGAGCAAAAGGTTTCCAGTCGTGAGGTCCCTTCCTCACACACTCGGGCTTCTGCCTGAGGGCAGCTGTCTGATTGCTGATCTAAACTACCAGGGGAGGATAGCTTCTTTTTCTTCCCAGAACGACTCTTTGTTGTTTACAGTGCTACTAAAACTGTACTAGTTGAAACAGTATTTTGATTGAATGGTAATTATTTATTCTGAGTGCTTAATGTCATAAAATTTTGTATCCTCCTTTGCAAATTTAGTTTCCTGTTTTCATCATGAATATAACTTATGTGAAAATTTGCATATTTAAAAGTTGTCTGTTAAAAAGAATTCTGTCCCTAAAAAGTCCATTCAACAAATGGCTCAAAATACCTATTTTAAAGCTTCAACATTTCTTTTACATAACTTAGGAAAATAATATTATAGAAATATCAATTTCTTGCTCAGCACTCTTGATACATAGCATTGTGTTCATGACACATTACAATCAGCATATCTGTGACTTTTAAAGCATACATGGCACCTGAAGTCATTACCCGTGCTAAAGGAGAAGGCCACGGGCGTGCAGCAGACATCTGGAGTCTGGGCTGTGTTGTCATAGAGATGGTGACAGGCAAGGTAAGTGGACCTGTACCTGGAGGAGGAGCCTCAGGCAGGCACTGTACAGGGACAGGGCATCGTTGTGGCTTTATCATTGGTCATACATTCCATGGACACATTTTCTGCTAGAGAACATGATTACAGATGAAAGACAGAATAATGTTAAGAAAAACGACAAATTGGAAACAAGTATTTATAAGAAATACGCGGTAGAGAACACTTAACGAGTGAATTTAAAGAAGTGTAAACCTCAAACTAAAGCACAGAGAAGCAAAGTTACAAAAAGAAACATGAAGTTGAAATTAGGCCCATGCAAAACCTGCACGCTAGTACTTAGAGCACCTTTATTCATAAATGCCAAACCCTGGAAGCAACCAAGATGTCCTTCAGTGGATAAGCGGGTGAGCAAACTGTTACATCCATGTAGAGGAATGTTATTCAGAGATTTTAAAATGTGCTGTGAGCCCTCAGAAGAGATAGAGGAACCTCAGTTACATCTGACCAAGTGAGGAACGATGCTAATCTGAAAAGGCTGCTCGCTGCACGGTTCCATCTGCCTGCCATTCTGTAAGAGGCAGAACCGTAGACAGCCAGAACCTCGGTGGGTGCAGCACAGGGATGCGGAGCACAGGGATTTTCAGGGTGGCAAAGCCATTGCCATTGACAGTGATGATGGACACATGCCATCATGTGAGTCCTGATAGGAACTGTGGGCTCCGATGAATAATAACGTGGGGACATTGGTCCATCAGTTGTGGCAGATGGACCACACTCATGCAAGACGTGGATAACAGGAAATGGGAGGGGTGGGAAATTGGGCGAGAACTCGTACATTCTAAGTGAGTTTTCTGTAAACTTAATTACTCTGAAAAAATTAAGCCTGTTAATTAAAAAAAAGAAACATAAAATGATGAGCTTCATCAGAATTACACATTTAAAAAAGTGAAATTTATTTTTACTTAGCACATGAGTGACATTTTAAAAGATGCAGTACTTGCTGTTAGGGTATATATTGTGGGGAAAAATGCAGAATACTCTGGAGAACAGTTTCCAATATCTGTCAGAATTAAATTGCATTCCCTCAAACCAAGAAATTTTTGCTTCTGAAAATTCAGCTTCTGATGAAGATACTACTGAGGAGTAATTATAAAAATGTATAAGATAGATATGTGCACAAGAGTGTCTGGCTGTGCAGCATCACTAATACAGAAGAAACACTAGCAGGCTCTTAAGTGTTCTTAGGAAACTAGTTAAATCATTATCCAGCTCTCCTTGCAGCTGTGGAATAAGAACACCCCTCCAACGTGCTCAGCAAACATTAGCTGATGTACCTCTGTTAGCATGAAGGAAGGTAGCTGTGGCGTCTACATTATTTTAGTCAAGCCACCCAAGAACACGTATTCCCATTCAGGAGTACACGTTGGAATAAACAAACAATAGCACATGAACTAGAATGGTATAATAAACTTGGTTCTTTCCCCTCTGAACCTCATTTTTCTTCTCATTGTGGTAAAATAAGCTTTACACACATGGAATTGTCATTATTCAACCAGGGAGTATGTTAAACATCCCTGTGAGAGAGACGTTGAGTTTTGTATGTTTTAGTGACTTTTTGTATCATTTTATGTATGACATCTTTTAGTTACGTGACAACGCCTTGTACATTGTGTTGGACTAACAGAACATCCCAGATGGGCTGGACAAACTGTGCTGTCCGTCTGCTTTTAAATGAGGTTTTATTGGATGGTCCACCTGTTCCGGTACATCTGTCCCTAGTTTCTGTTTTGCTCCAGTAAGAGAGCCGAATGGTGACAGGGATCAGGTTGCCTTGAGGCCTAAAGTATTTACAGTTTGGTCCTTTGCGTAAAAGTTTGCTAACTTCAAGTAGATGTTGATTTTGAGATAGATGCCTAAGATACCTAAGATTGAGTATTTGCATTTTAAATGGCCATGTAATACTGAAACCTGATTTTTTTCCTCCTGTCTTTGTAGAGGCCTTGGCATGAGTATGAACACAATTTTCAGATTATGTATAAAGTGGGAATGGGACATAAGCCCCCAATTCCTGACAGATTAAGCCCTGAGGGAAAGGACTTTCTCTCGCACTGTCTGGAAAGTGACCCAAAGATGAGATGGACGGCCAGCCAGCTCCTCGACCATTCTTTTGTCAAGGTCTGTCAGATCACTGATCGTCTTTCTTCATGTTTAACTGTTTGAGTTCAGTTTTGCATCTGGAATGTAAGGAAATTTGGAAACTTAAATTTAAAATAACCTGTATCTGAAATGGAAAGGAACTAAATGTCTTCTCACACCAGGGATTTTTATTTATTTATTTATTTTTTTCATTTGAAAAATGTTTTTTGAGGTTCTTGATCTATTTCAGTGGCACGTTTTTAGGGGCACTTGGGACAGTTAAATGGAATTTTAAATGGTTCTGGCTCAAAGAGTCGTTTCTGTGCTGTGAGTGTGCAGTCTGTAGCGTGAGGGAGGGCTCATCGGACAGCCTTCAGTGGAGAGCCGAGGCGATGGTGTGTGCCACACGGTGGCCTGCTGAGCAGCATTCCAGCAGTATATCTCAGGTGGAATTTTCTCTGGAAAGAAAGGCTGTAACCGAGCCTATTAGAGAGGGTTTGGCCAGGTCAGGAATCGGGTCAGGGTCTGGCAGCCAGCATGAAGAGGCATAGAAGGCTGAGGGCAGGACCCATGGGGTGAGGACAGGGCATGGCAAAGGGAATAGGAGTGTCAGTTCTGTTATAAATGTGACACGATTAGATGACCTTTCGGAAAGATCACTCTAGAGGTAGGAGACTAGTTAGGAATCTGCTGGTACAGCTGAAGGATGGAGGATGGACAATCAGGAAGTCATCCACCAAATTTAGGAGTTAGTGTGGCCTTGACCAAGATCTGGTGATCTTGGGGAGGAGTCCAGGGTGGCCCAGCTTCCTGGCTGTCGGCAGCCGGTGGAAACTGCGTCCACCACTGTGGAGGCAACTGGCGAAGAGGTGGGCTGGGGCACGAGGCTCCTCTGCAGTAGGTTAAGCTCACAGCCCCTTTGGAACACCTGCTTGGAATTTCAGACGAACATTTGGACGTTAGGCTGGCACTCCAGGAGAAGTTGGGCTGGGGTAGAGATCTGGGAGACAGAAGCGTTGCTGAGAATGTGAGAGCGAGGGCCTGTGGCCCCGGAGAGCATCTCCAGAAGGGCTGGGCAGTGGGGCAGCAGCAGGAGCAGTGGTCCTTAGGGACTTGTGGCTGGAGAAGAGTCATTTCTTTCAGAACACGTGAACGGTGAGTATTGGCTCAAGGTTAACGTAGGTCCTCAGCTCCCAGGCTTGCCCTGAGAGCAGCCACTCGGCACTGCCTGAGCCCTTCCTTTCCTATGCCCCTCTCTTGGTCCAGCAGGGTGTGGGCACAGGGTGGCGGACAGGCCCTTCCTGTCAGCCGCAGCGCAGGGTAGCCTGCTGTGTGCCGTGCCTGCCTGCGCTCAGCTCTCTCCCACTTCCCCGCAGGTTTGCACAGATGAAGAGTGAAGCCCACCGGCCCCCGGCCTGCTGGTGTGCGCACTCGGAGCCCTCGGTCGCTACTGTATGTAATATTTACATAGAGACTGCTGAGAGGCAGTGCTGGCCTCGCACCTTCCACCCGAAGACCGCTCCTGCTGCTCCCGTTTGTCTGACGTGGCACAGGGCCCTCCCGAGGGACGGTGTCCATGGGGTCAAAGAAGCTGCATGTTAAGTGCCATTACTACTGTACACGGACCATCGCCTCTGTCTCCTGTGTCTCCTGTGGCTGAGAACCGTGACATCAGTGTAGTGTTTCCAACCCTCTGGGTTCAGAAGAAGTCGTGCTGTTATCAGGTGTCCTTGGACCTCGTTCTGATCTCCTGTTTGTTGAGTGCACTGACTGTGAAACCTTTGTGTTGTTGGCAAGCTGCAGGGTTTGTTATGCAAAAGGCTGATTAATGAAATTTAAGAAAAAGGTTCTTTTTTCAATAAATGGTTTATTTTAGGAAAGCTAAGTCACACTGTCTTTTCATGGTTTGCAACTTTAGAGCCAGCAGCCAGGAGAGAGGCCTGGCATTTTCCTCAGCAGAAGGAGCACAGCCGGTGTGTTCAGGTGGAAACTCACTGACTGGGTGTTCCTGAGGGACTGGGGTCTCCTTGCTGACCAGCAGAGGACATAAGTGAAGCAACACTAATGGTGTGAGAAAGCCCTTTTTAATTATTTCCTATTAACCACCAAATTACAGCAGAAGCTTGAGCCTTGTTACCACACGGTGGGCTCAGTTTATTTTTAAACCAAGATGTAGAGGTTCTAGGTCAGTAAATATTGCCAGATGACAAGAATGCACCTTTCAGAGTAAACTGAATTTCAGCAGTGAGCCTTCCTGGATAGCCCAGCTTTGTGTCTTGATGGTGTTCTTTACTTCATTTTGCTATTAAATTTTTTTAAAGATTGACTTCAGAGCTTCCAGAAATCTTTTTAGATCCTTTTCTAAAAAGAAATATGTGCTTCTCTTTGTTTTTAAATGTTGATGGACCCTTACTTTATTCATTTACTTATATGCAGTACTGAGAATGGAACCCAGTGCCTCACACATGCTAGGCAAGCGCTCCACCACTGAGCCACACCCCAGCCATCTTTTTAGATCCTTGACTGGCTCCTTCCATGCAGCGCTGTGCTAAGCCAGTCTCTCCAGGACATTTTCTGTTCACCTCCCTCCAGGGCACTGGATCTTTTCAGCCAAGAAATTAACATCTAGAGGATTTATAAAACAATTAGAATTCTGTCTAAAAGACAGAATTTACATATCCTTTGGAGCAAATTTAACACAACATAATGATTTACTGATTCGAAGGGTATAATTCAGTGTTTTTTAGTACGGTTGTGTTGTTGTATAACCATCGTCCTAATCTAATTTTAGAACATCTACATCACCTAAACTTGTGCCCATTTGCATCGCTTACTGTTCTTGCCCTAACCTAAGCTAACTGCTCAGTTTCTTCCTGCCTTGGTGTATTGGTCTTGTTCGACAGGTCCTATAATTAGAACTTTGCAATATGTTATCTTTGGTGTATGCCTTCTTTCACTTAGCTCATTTCTGAATTTATTCACTTTGTAGCATGTATCAGTACTTCATTCCATTTTGTTGCTGCATACTATTCCATTGTGAATATGCAACACTTTATCCATTACTAGTCAGTGGGCATTTGGGTTGCTTCTGCTTTTTGGAACATTCCCAATCCAGTCTTTGTATGGGTCTGTTTTCATTTCTCCTGGGGTAGAACTGCTGGATTGTATGGTAAGTCTGTACTCAGCATACGAGGGTTCCAGTGACTATTCTCTGCCCAGTGCTCATCTTCCTGTTGACGATTGCTGTTCTAGTGAGGATGGATAGTATTGCATTGTGGTTTCCAACTGCATTTTCCTAATGAGGGTGACACCTGTTTGACCATTCATACAGCTTCTTTGGTGGAATGTCTATTCAGATCTTTTGTCCCATTTTGAAATTAGGGTTTCGGTCATCTTGTTGAGTGGTGTTTCCTATAAATTCTAGATGCAGGTTCTTTACTGGATATGCGATTTGCAGGTGTTTTTTCCCTGCGGTCTGTGACTTGTCTTTTCATTTTCTTAATGGTCCCTTTTTGAAGCAAAAAGTTTTTGATTTTTTTAAAAATTCCTATTAACAGTTTGTTCTTTATTGCTTGTACCCTCGATATCATATCTAAGAAATCTTTGCCTGATCCAAGGTCACAGACGCCTTTATTTTCTCTAAGAGTTTTATGGTTTTAGCTCTTAATTAAGCCTATCATATTTGTCCTTTGGCATGTGGGTCTCTTTTTTTTTTAAATTCTAATTAGTTATATGTAACGGCAGAATGCATTTCAACTCCGTGTGCCCAGCTTTTCATTCCTCTGTTGCATGTGATGGAGTCACACCATTCATGCACATACATAGGGTAATATAAAGTCCATCTCATTCCACCATCTTTCCTACCCCACACCCTCCCCTCCCCCCCCTATCCAAAGTTCCTCCATTCTTCCCTTGCCCCCTCCCCGCTCTTTATGGATCACCATCCACTTGATAAAACATTTGGCCTTTGGGTTGTGGCTTACTTTGCTTAACATGATAGTCATATATCCATTTGCCTGCAAATGCCATGATTTCATTCTTCTTTAAGGCTGAGTAATAGTCCATATTGTATTTACACCACAGTTTCTTTATCCATTCATCTACTGAAGGGCATCTGGGTTCCACAGTTTAGCTGTTGTAAACATTGATGTGACTGTGTCACTGTACTTATGCTGGTTTTAAGTCCTTCGACTATAGACTGAGAGTGGGATAGCTGGGTCAAATGGTGGGTCCATTCCAAGTTTTCTGAGGAATCTCCACACTGCTTTCCAGAGTGGCTGCACCAATTTGCATCCCACCAGCAATGTATGAGTGTGCTTTTTTCCCCACATCCTTGCCAACGCCTGTTGTTGCTTGTGTTCTTGATAATTGCCATTTTGACTGACATAAGATGAAATCTTATAGTTTTGATTTGCATTTCTCTAATTGCTAGAGATGTTGAACATTTTTTCATACATTTGTTGATCAAATGTGTGTGTTCTGAGGTTTCTGCTCAGTTCCTTAGCCTATTTATCGATTGGGTTATTTGTTTTTTTTGGTGTTAAGTTTTTTGAGATCTTTATATACCCTGGAGATTAGTGTTCTATCTCATGTGCGTGTGGTAAAGATTTTCTCCCATTCCGTAGGCTCTCTCTTGATGTTTTTGATTGTTTCCTTTGCTGAGAAGTTGCTTTTTAATTTGAATCCATCCCATTTATTGATTCTTGATTTTATTGCTTGTGGTTTAGGAATCTTGTTAAGGAAGTCAGATCCTAGGCCAACATGGTGAAGATTTGGGCCTATTTTTTCTTTTCTTATGTGAAGGGTGGCTAGTCTAATTCCTAGGTCCTTGATTCACTTTGAGTTGAGTTTTGTGTAGCCTGAGAGAGAAGGGTTTAATTTCATTTTACTGCATATGGATTTCCAGTTTTCCCAGCACCATTTGTTGCAGAGGCTACCTTTTCTCCATTGTATGTTTTTGGCTCCTTTGTCTAGTGTGCAGTGACTATGTGGGTTGGTGTCTGCGTCCTCTCTTCTGTACCAGTGGTCTGCCTATCTGTCTGGAGCCAGTGCCGTGCCGTTTTTACTGTGCTCTGCAGTGCAGTTAAGGCCTGTGTGACGCCTCCTGCTTCCCTCTTACTGAGAATTGCTTTGGCTATTATGGCCTCTTGTTTTTCCAAGGGAATTTCATGCTTGCTTTCTCTAGTTCTGGGAGGAACGTCATTGGGATCCTAATAGGAATCGCACCGAGTCTGCATGACTGCTCGGTGCTGAGGCCATTTGACAATTCCAGTTCCACCTGTCCAGGGCCAACGCAGCCAGGCAGACCCAGCCGCAGGGCTGTGTGGGGCGTGGCGAGGGGAGTTGTGTGGAGAGGACGCGCCGTGCTGGGGGTGGAGCGGGGAATGACTGCTCGGTGCATGGCCTGTGCGTAGCCGGGAGCGGCCAGCGCAGCTGGAGTGGGGAGCCAGGGGCAGCAGCGCTGCGGGCCGCCCTGCTCTCCCCCGGTACCGTGAAGAGCTGCCTCTTCCCAGACTGAGTTCTGGGTGCTTAGTCCACCGGCCTTCTGGTGGCCCACACCACGTGCTGCCAAGGTGGCGAGGGATGCAGGGTCCGGGCTGACGCTACCACCCGTTTATCTGCCCTCAGCTCTACGTTGAAGAGCTACCATCCCTCCGTCCACACCACCTCCTCGAGCCTGGTGTGGTTTGGCTTCATCGTTGGTTAACATTTGAGAAGTCTGACGACGCCCCTCGTGCTTAGGGCACATTTGCTGCCTGTGGTTCACCGCTCTCCTTTATGTACTGCAAAGGCCTCCGTTCAACAATGTGTTTCCAGAATGCTGCTGCCAGACAGTCTTCTTCTGGGGCAGGGTACCAGGGATTGAACCTGGGGGTGCTCAGCCACTGAGCCACGTCCCCAGCCCCTTTTAAATGTTTATGTAGAGACAGGGTCTTGCTCAGTTTCTCAGGGCCTCACTGAGTTGCTGAGGCTGGCTTTGAACTCAGGATCCTCCTGTCTCAGCCTCCTGAACTGCTGGGACGCCTGGCTGCCAAACAGTTCTTTGAATTCTTTCATCTTCCCTCTTTAAACTGCCTCCCTCCAAGTCACATTGCCTCAGGAATCATCCTGTGGTGGTTCATGACAGTCTCATGACAGTCTCGTGAAGTCTGGGTGGTGTTGGTGCGAGAGTCCACTGCTCAGTAGAGCAGCTCATATGGACCTGAACTGGTGTGGCTGCCTCCCGTTTCTGGCTCCTCCTCACAGGCAAAGCACACAGGGGGAGCTGCTTGGCTCCGTGATGCCTGCCGTGGGTGGCAGGCACCCAGCCTCCGAGCTGGCTTCCGGTGTGGAGCAGGAGCCCCGGTTGCCCTGGGTGCATGCTCGCTGCCCTGCTCTCACCAGGCAGAGCGCTGCGCGTGTTGTGTATGCACTTGAAACGTCTGAGCTACCCTGGACTGTCACCTACTTTCCCTGTCTGAGATGCCTCAGCTGACGTTTCTGAATGTCTAGGGTGCTTGCCAAGGATCTGGCTAAAACCAGCACTGGAGAAAGAAAGAAGGGAAAGTAATATCTGGATAGTTGGGTTCATTTTCGAAAGCTAAAGGAGTGATTACTCAGCGCCCTCCCTTTGCATTCATACCACTCCACTCCTTACAGACAAGAACACTGATGCCAGAAACTTCCAGAACACCTGACTCCTGAGACACGTACAACAGAACTATATCTTTATATGAAAAAGCGTGGAGGAGAAGAATTGTGTCTTACCCAGTGAAAACCTTTGCTAACCATCCTAGATACCGAGAAGCTCTAAGTAGGTGCTTAGTAAGTGCCTTTTAATACGTTCAAGCCCTGATAACAAACTGGACAAGGCTGCAGCCGAGGAGGCCTGTCCACCACTGCTCGCCTTACTGGAGAGCGACTGGGCTTTTCACTGCCGACTGCCTGCTGACCTCGACTTGATGCAGTTCTGCTTATGAGAGGGCTTTTCCTTGTGTTAGGAAAGGGGAATCAAAGGCAGTTGGAATTCAGTTGTTCAGGCCTTGGTGAGGGCCTCTGGCTCAGGCTCTGATGGAGGGGCAGGCCTCTCTCTCCCCAGAGAGTTGATACCCTAAAGAGAACACACACAGCTTTCAGCTGTGAATAATTTCACATTGTAGTTGACCATCATGAATAGACACGGTGCCAGTTGGTGACAGAAGCTATGATTTCCTGAATGCAGTGAGACAGTACCCCTCCTTAGCTTTGCTCTCCTCTTTGGTGGTATGTCGAGTGCTTTGAAGCCATCTTGACAGGTCAGGGCCTCGAAACCCCCCAAATACTTGGAAATTTGCTTGAAATCTGGAAGCACCCAAGCTCACACTTGAAATGCTGGGGCTTGGGGTGGTATGGGTGTGAATTAGGGCCGCGAGACCACATGGTGACTTGAGGTGTGGGCAGGCGCCGTACAGGCTTGGGGTTGTGTGCTGATGGAGCCCCTGGCCTTCCTCACAGGTTGGTCCTGGGGAAGAGGCACTGTAGGCCTGCCCTTCCTGTCAAACATGGACAGCAAGGGTGGGATCATCCTGGCAGAAGGAAAAAGGTGTTTTCAGTTCCGTGTCTGAAGGTATTTTTAGGAAGTGACCCTACCGAGAGGCAACCGACTTCTGACTCATCCCTACAGACACCAGCTCTTTATAGAGATGGAAGGATCCAGGAGGCGGGAGTGTGGGCAGCTGGCCTGAAGTCCTTAAGGAGGGTTCAGAGTCTGAGGTGTCAGATGCTGGCCTCTGGGGACACACCTGTGAAACAAAGCTGGGTCACACTGCCCACGTGGAGTGCCAGCCCAGCCCACCTGGCGCCCACACTGCGGGGTGGTCCTGCCCCACTCCAGTGGTGGGTTTAGAGCAAGAGCCAGCAGTATCGCCAGGCTTGGGGGTCCCCATCAGCAGCACCCAACGACACCACTGGTCCCCCCGCTGCAGTGTTGGCAAGGGAGGCGATTCAGCCCATCACGCAGCAGTGCGTTACACCGGCTCCATTTTATTCTCTGCCTCAGTTGAAGCCTTGAAGACACTGTTGCTGGTGGAGGCTGAACACGTTCGAAGCAGGTACCAAAAGTGACCTCTCATGCACTAAGTGCAGAGCCCCTTTGGCCAGGGCCTCCTGGGAGTGCAGGGGAGAATGCCTCCCCAGCCTCACACATGACTCCCTACAGACCCAGGCAGAAGCCATCAGACACAGGTCACGGTGGCACCAAGCACTCCCCCAGCCAGTCCAGGGTTCTCTGGGAGACCTGCTGACCAGCAGGTTGCTCCCTCCATTCATCCCAGCACACCTGGGGAGGTCTGCACAGCAGGGGAGCGCTGGGCTCCACCCAGCCTTGAGCAGGGTCAGTAGCCTCCGGGTGCAGAGGTCTCGCCGGCTGCTTCTCTTGCTTGTGATGGGGCACCTGGGGTGCTGGGTGGAGCGGGTGTTTGGGAACTTAGACCGCCTCCTTAATGGGGGGAGAGTGACGTGCTGTCAGCACCACCAGGCAGCTCCCGAGAGCTTCTGAGCAGTGGCTGTGTGGGTGCAGCTGTCCCCCTTCCCTGCGCTGCCCGCGTGCAGCAGGACTCCTGGTGCACCTCTTCCTGCCTGGTGCCAACCCCGGAGGTCAGCCTCACTCCCATTTCACGGATGCAGTGGGCACTGAGTGGGCTCTTCCAGTGAGTGGCCTGTGCACACTGCCACCTGGAATATTGTGGCACTTCAGAGGGGCCTCTGCCCCACTTTGGGCCCCAGCTGAGGCTGGCCCTGAAGTCCAGGGACAGGCCAGCCAGGGCTCAGACAGGAGTGCGCACACCGAAGTGCCTCGTGGGGCCCCACCCTGGGGAAGCACCTGGTGTTCACCTGTGGAGCTGTGTGCTTTGGGCCTGGTCCTCGGGCAGGGGAGCCGCGAGTGGAAACTCGGTTTCCCACGAACGGGCAGGTCAGAGTAGCTCCTGTCTCACCCGTGGGACATGTGTCAGTGGCACCCTGCTGTCTCTCAGAGCGCAGAGCTCGCTGGTACGGCTCGCCAGGTGTCTTGTGCCTGGGACGTGCTTAGTGACTCTGAGTGGGGCATCCTGTGCTGGACTGCTTGGCCCGCCCTGGTGTGGACCAGTGCCTCTACTGTACAGCGCAGCAGGAGCTTTTGCACACGGGGAGAAAGGCAGGTTCCATCCACGCTCATTCGTACCTGTCAGTCAAGTGCCACTGGCATCTCGACCTAAAAGGACAGACATGTTCAGTGTCCCCCTTCTGAAGTGCTGCTGCTTCAGGTTCCACTGCTTGGCCTCTGGCCTCTGCTGGCTGACGGGCTGCAGAATCCTCCCCGTTGGCCAGCCTCTCCCAGGCCACTTGGTTTGCAAGAGCAGAGACTGAGTGGTGTGAAATGGGGTCTGGTTGAGAGCCAAGCAAGAAGCCAAAGCTCAGAACGTCCTGGTCCACGGGAGTGGTCTGTGGAGCCTGGCCCTTGGCTGCCGAGAAGGGGTGCTGTGTCTTTATCAAGACCCTGCTCTCTGAGGGGTCTGCGTCGCCGTTACTGCCGGGCTCACAGCAGGCACAGGCCGTTTCCCGAATGGCTGCAGAATGTCCGGGCTTGGTGGGTGTTTCATGTTCAATCCAAGATCAGCTTCTAGGGTTGGGCAGCTCCTTCAGGTTCACACAGTGACTCCATGTCAGCAAGACAGAAACCAGAGCTGCCCTCCAGAGGACCTTCGCTGTCTCCCGGATGTGCCCTGCAAGTCTCCACTTCTGACATCTTGGTCCTCCGAGAGGCTCCTGGAGACTGTGCTGGCACAGCCACCCAAGCTGTCTGTGTGCCTGCAAGTCTGCCTCACCCCGGGCTCCCTGGCGGCTCCCACTGTGAGTGTGGCACATGCCAGGGCAGAGCAGGGTGGAGGGCGGAGCAGTGTAAACACGCACCACAGGTGACCCAGACAAACTCTTTAATTGTTTTTGGAGGCATAATTTAGTCATCTTACCTAAAGCACTTTTCACTGTCTCTGGCAATCAGGGTTACAGAAGACTCAGCACCAGAGGATGACGGGGTCCTGGCCCCTCTGTCCCCAGCCCTGCTCCCCCGCAGCCTCCGAGACCCTTTGCATTCTCCCAGAGGCAGGCTCACACACAGCCGCACACGCTCTCCCCTGCCCAGCTCACACACATGCACACGCACACACACACAGACACGAGTGAAGAGAACACCAGAACACACCGAATGACACGGGGAAGAAAAAAAGCTCTGGGAGCGCCGTTGTCCCCATCCACCTCCGAGACCAAACTCTGTGGCAGGAAAGGCCTTGATGTGTGCTCGTCCCAGCAGGGGCTGGCCCCACCTCATCACCGTGTCCCACTCAGAAGGCTACGCAGAGACCACCCGTTCCCCAGGTTCCCATCGGAGGCGGCTTGTCCCCGAGTCAGTCACTCTGCTTCTGTCTGTTGTCGATGTTGCCGTAGGCAGAGCCCTTGTCAATCTCTGTCACACCGATCATCCATCGGACTCCCATGGAAGCTGCAGAGACAGGGCGGGAGCAGAGGTTAGGAGAACCTTGAGGACACAGCTGGCTGGGAGTCACAAACATCAGCTGAGAGCTGGCAGAGTTGGGTGCCTTTTCACGACCCCCACTTGCTATCAATCTTGAGCATACACGTCTTAAGTGACGTTGAAAGGAACAGAGCAAGGCCGCTCTGTTGGGTTTTCGTTCATTGCACTGGAAGTGAACCGAGCTCAGCAGCCATGTGCAGCTGTTCTGGGGCCCACAAAGCTCTGCTCTCCCTGCCGATCCCCATAGTGAGAGGATTCTTTTGCCAGCACAGGGCTCCAATATCTACCAAGCACCCAAGTTCAGCACTGCCTGGGGCACGCATTGGTGCAGGAGTGAAGTCCCTCCCTGGTGGAGAGCCTTTGCCCCACGGATGTGACCTGTAACAGAACCACTGCGGGACCCAGGTGAAGCCCAGGTAGCCACCAGGAGGCTGGAAAACAGGGCTGCTGCTCAGAAGTTCCCTCGGAGAAGGCAGTGTTCCCTCCGGAGAAAGCAGGCTTCCAGGTCTCTGGGTGCGAGGACCTCATCTCAGTCACCTCGATGTGCCCCCTGATCCCAGGGCCTGGCAAACATTGCGTGATCACCATTCACGAACAAACGGGTATGTGTGCATGTCAGAGCAGAGCAGTGGTACCCGGCTCTGTGGGCTTTCCCTGTCACAACCAGGCAGACGGGCAGAGGCGACAGCCCGCTTGGGTGGGCCACATATCCCACAGGTCACTAAAAGTGGGGAGACTTCCACTTGAGGCCACCTCTCGGGAAGCTGGGACAGGAGCCCCGACCTGCTCTAGAACTCGCGTGGAACGCCTCCGTGACACTGCCAGGCACGAGGGGAGCAGAGGCCGTGAGGAGGAGAGGGCAACATCACGGCTCAGGCCAGGCACAGGGTCCTGGCCACCAGGATGCGGAGCCCAGGAGACTCCTAGAAACACCGCTGTCCACACCCTACTCCTGGGGCTGAGGCTCCAGCCCTGGGCACTTACTGCACAACTAGGGACAGCGCTGTCCCCAATCTCCTTCATCTCTAAGGAGTTGCAGCTTTCCCTGGGAGGGCACGGTCTTTCTTGGCCTTCCTGTTGTTGGGATCACAGGCTGAGCATGTCCCCAGCCCCCTGGGGCTGGCAGCTGTGGCCTGCAGGACTTCTGGCCAGACTCCTGCACAGCACCCAGAGGTAGTGGTGGTGGGAGAGGGGTCCCTGGACCTGACTGGGGATAGGGGGTTTTCTTTTCCATCCTCTTCTGTGCTTTTTTTCTTACCAAGTGTGGTATTTTAAAAAAAATTTTAACATTAAAATGTATCTTTTTAAAAAGCCACAGTGTTGGCTTATTATAGGGACAAGAGAGGGTCTGCCTGTGGCAACCATACATCCTTGAATGCCTAGCCCGATGCCAGAGAATGAAATGGGTTCCTGTGTTGTGACCCAATCTGGTGTCACTATTTATCAGGTGAAACTCTACCTGGGTGGCATTTGAAACTGCACCAAACCACCAGTAATGGCTGTCTTTGGGGATGGCCCAGGTGGGGTCTGGGACTGAGGCACTCCGTGTTGTGCACTCTGACGTCGTGTGGCCTCTGGCAGCGAGAGCATCTTTGCTTCACAGGTAGAGCAGACCCAGGGCTGGGAACAGGTGCCGCGGTCTCCCGGCCTTGACCCTGTGCCATTTCTCCTCAGTCTTGGAAAGGGGCTTAGACTGTCCATTCTCTCCAGAGCCTCAGGAGGCCACCCAGCCTCTGGGGGCAGAGAAGCTCCCTGTCTCCCTTGCCTCCACCAAGCACAGGGCAGGAAGCTGGCACCATGACATGGCAGCACGTGACAGGCTTGGTGCACAGAAGCAATGGCAGTGGCTGGGAAGGACAGCCAAACAGCCACTGCAGACAACGGACAGTGAGCTAGGGAGCACCCTCTGCACACCAGTCCACTGGCCACCGAGCTAGGGAACACCCACTGCACACCAGTCCGCTGGCCACCGAGCTAGGGAGCACCCTCTGCACACCAGTCCGCTGGCCACCAAGCGAGGGAGCACCCTCTGCACACCAGTCCGCTGGCCACCAAGCGAGGGAGCACCCTCTGCACACCAGTCCACTGGCCACCGAGCTAGGGAGCACCCTCTGCATACCAGTCCACTGGCCACCGAGCTAGGGAGCACCCACTGCACACCAGTCCACTGGCCACTGGACCAGCCCAGGCCTGCGGAGGAGGTGAGGAACTGACTCCAGGTTCCCTGGGCTCCCCGCCTGGCCCTCCTCAGGGGGAGGGAACACTCAGACTGAGCAGAACCGTCTGCAGAGGCCAGGGCGTGGCAGTGCTGCCCTGCTGCCATCGGGCGGGGAGGAGAGGGACCCGAGGGAGAAGGAGGTGAGTGACTGGTGCTCTAGGTCCCTGGGCCTGGGGCCTCTTGCTCTCCACTCACCCATGCAGAAGACGAGGATGAAGCTAGCCAGTGTCACAGAAGAGCCGCTGCTGACCATGTTGACCAGGAACTGGAGGAAAGGGTAAAGCAGCAGCGAGGCCCAGAACAGCCAGTTGAGCAGGGCCCAGGGCCGCCGTGCAGGGACCCGGGGGGTCTCTGGGAAGACACCAGTCCTGTAGTATTCCTCCTGAAAGGCATCCTGGGGGCAGAGAAGGGGACCCTCTGACACAGCACTGGACTGGGCTGAGCTGGCCCGCCCAACCCGGGACACACACCACACAACATTCTGGCCTCTCAGCACAGGATCCTGCAGTCTCCACATGCAGCACACCAGCACCACCGCCCTGTCTGCCCTGCAGCTTCCCAGGGGCTGGGCTTCAAGACCACACTGATGTCAAAGGGCCGCAAGGCCCAGTAGGAGCTGCTCACGGGTGGTGATGGGCACATGCAGGACTTCTCCCTCCATGAGAGCATGTGAGGGAAGTATTAGACTCCCCCGTCCCTGCATGCATCTCAGGAAGAAAGAGACAGTGGGAGCTAAGGTCCTGCTCAGAGGAAGGAAGAACCAGCCAGGGGCCCAGCAGCTGGACCACAGGCGGCACAGGAGGCTCAGGCAGTTCTGAACCCACCACGGCAAACCACCCTTGGGGGCTGCATCCTGCTTATGCTGGCAATGTTCTGATCAGGCAGGCAACGGAACTGTTGACCCAGAAACAACTGAGACTGCATCCACTGCTAAAGACCATGGCAGCGTCCTGCAGACAGTCTGCCCCCGGGCCATCGCCAGGAAAACTGGCGAGGCTGCTGGGCCCTTATCCGTCTTGGTGCCCTGCACTCCTCAGACAGCTTCGTTCTCTCTGTGGAGCCGTCAAGACAGGTCGCTGTCTCCTACCTTCTCCTGGTAGAGCTTGTGCAGCCAGGCAGAGCACTGGTCCTCGTCTTCAGGGATGTCTTCCATTGGAATCCGCCTGCAAGGGCAGAGAGCAGTAGTGGGGAGCCTGCCGGGCACCCAGCTGCACCCTCAGTGTGACGGTGCAGCTGTTCAGGGCTTTCGCCTGGGTGACCTGCCCAGCGTGGAAGCAAAGAGGGCAAGTCCACAGATAGGACGAAGCCAGGGTGCAACCATGGTCCACGCAGGGTGGAGCCAGGACCTGACTGATGCAGACGGCCAAGGAGCACCGACACCCGCCCGCTGCCTCTCCCTTCCCACCTCACAGAAACGCTCCCCAGATCTGACCCTTCCCTCTCCCAGAACACACAGCACGGCCTCAGCCTCCACAGAAGGTGATCCAGCATAGGCAGAGTCTGTGTTTAGCAGGTACCACGCTAATCGTTCCTTCAGCCAAGTAGCAACTTCTCGGCAATGGCCGAATACCTCCCATCTGGTGCTCCTGCCTTGCGACAGCAGCGAGGCAGGCCCCTGCCAGAGTGTCCCACACAAAGGGACCTGGGTGGGGGAAAACAGGGCATCTGCCACAGACTCTGGGCTCAGGGATTCTGGTGTCACTTTGCACTGTGGTTCCTGTGTCACAGATTCAAGGGTGGCCCTGGGGCCATTGCTAGAGGGGCACGAGGCTGGGGCTGCAAACGTCCGTCCTGAACCAGGGAGAGAGCCACTTGGCCCTGACTCCTGTTCTCTTCCCCTCCCCCTCGGAGGCTGCTGGCTCCTGTGACTTCAAGGAATGTTCATTCACACTTGCTTTGTCCTTGAGAAAGTCTGCATGGGTCTCGGTTTTCCATGGCTCATTTCACTTTGCACTGTGCCCAGGAGTATCTCAGGAAGAAGACACCTTCAGAACTTCTTGGCCACAGGTGTGGGCTGTTCAGAGAATGAACCGTGCATTCGTCTCATAACGGATTACAATGAGCCGCCACTGCTGGAACAAGGGCTTCCTTGTATTCTACAAAGGCAAGTTTTTCACCTCATGAAAACTGACCCTGCAAGTTCCTCTGGAAATATTCTTTCACCTTTTCTGTCCTTAATCTATTTCCACAAGTACACGATTTCCTTCTTTGATCTTCTGATCTACCCTGGTTTGCAACTCAAGTCTTTCAGGGTGGTTCCTGAGGAGGTTGGAGAGGCCTGCCGACTCCTCTCCTTGCACAGGAGGAGCCGGGGTGCTTCTGCTGTTCCAGTGGCCTCCTTGGCACCGTGCCCTGGACATTTTCATGCTTCACCTGGAGGGGCAGCACACCTCGGAGGAAGGCCTCGACCATCCTCACCGGGTCACTACACAGAAGTGAATGGAGTAGCAAAAAGCATCTTCCTGGGGCTGGGGATCCAGTTCTGTGGTAGAGCTTCTGCCTTGTATGCATGAAGCCCTGGTTTGATTCCTCAGTCCAGGAAACAAAAGTCTTCCTGGGAGGCCATGAGTGAACTGGCTTAGAGGGCAAACTTGACAGCTTGGCAGGAGCACAGTTTGGGGCATGTGCTATGATTGCCACGAGGCTCTGGAGAGTTTCAGTAACCGGGGAAACAGCCTTGTGGATCCGCACATCGCTAGCGGTCCAACTAGTTCCTGTATGGAGCTCCTGCCAAGTGTTGAAGGAACCTGGGGGAGAAAAGTCCACTTTGTCCCTGAAGAAGCCCTCCCTTAGGAAAGGTGAGACTCGCACACTTGTCTGGCAGCAGCTAGTGATCAGACAGCTGCGGACTGCACCATTAGGAAACAGCAGTAGCAGGAAACTGCTCTCTATTGTTTGTAAGAAGCTGGGTCATTTCCAGGCAGTAGAGTAACTTTGACTTAGGCTGTCAGTTCACCAAACATCTTGCAGAGCCCAGTGATAACGGTCAGCTGTGGCTGCCCAGCCGTGTGGTAAATTGGCATTGGTGGAGTCTTGAATCAGAAAGTGCGTACCATTTGCCTGTGTCTCTGCAGGGTTTTCAGAAGCTCTTGGTCAGCCTTTGGAGGAGGCACCCACAGTGCAGGAAGGGAGGGAAGGAGGCTTCCCCAGATTAGATTGTTCCAAATAGTAGGAAGTGTCTCAAGTCAATAATATAAATAAATGAGTTCAAGGTAAAACAGACTGAATTCGAGACATTAACCAGCTGTCCCTAGAAGAAGGTCTCTTGGTCATTTGTGACTTGTTTACTTAGAAACGAGCTGTCTCTTTTCTGGAAAGGAAACAGGCAACTCACCTGACATAGCAATCAGCATGATATTTCTTTCCATTTAGGACTCCCAGGAGTGTTGGATTTTCATTATTTCTGAAATTGAGTGTACAGTCATATACAGCTGGAACTATAAAAATAAGACAAACACAGAGCAGTATATAGCGTGTGAACCCGTTTCTGATTTGCAGACACACATTCGAAGACATCACATCGCTAACTGGTTGTCTACGAATGGCAGTCAGATTTCTTTTTGCTGTTCTCTGTTGTTCAGATGTTCTACATTGAACATGTAATCAAAAACCCCACAGTAGTCTAGTAATAGAAAACAGAATAACTGCTGAGGTCAGATCATTTTAAAATTGTAGCAGTGCTATGATACTAGACCTAGATGTGTGATAGCAATGATTTGCTACTTCCTAATATTCATGGCCTCAAATGCCCGTATTTACACAAATAGGGACAGGAGACAAATTAATTGAAAGCTTACTGCACATCTAAGTCATGTCTAAGTTGCAGAAGTACGGCCATTCTGTGAGCATTCTCCCCCTAGAACAATAAGACAGCTACAAGACACCGACTGGAAGTGCCTCAGGAACTGAATCAGAATCCATGGCAACGTGGCCAAGAAAGTGTCTGTGAGGTTAACGGCCGCGCTTGGTGGTGAGTGAACCCATCAGCATATTGGAAGTAAAATGTGAAGAGCTGCCGTTGTAGCCCTGGGACCTGCCCTTGCTCAAGAAGCTCTGGGTCAAAGGGTGGAAGATGGCAAGAATGAACCAGTGAGCGACAGAAAGACACGAGGAACGTGGACAGGCATGGACCGTGGGGGGAACAGGAAGTTTGCAGTCAGTCAGGCTGGGCACGAATCCCAGGGCCAGCTTTCCCAGTGGTGTGCTTGGACAGGCTCCCCAGCCCTCCAAGCCTAGTTCCAGAGGAAGAACTTCCCCATGCCTTTGTCATTCGGTGGCTGAAGTGACAGGCACCCACCGCAGATCCTGCACGCTGCTCACTGCATTATGAGCCTCGCCACTCACTAAGAACTCTGCGTGTGCCCCTGCTGTCAACAGAAGCACCAGAAGGTGATAGGGAGATCAGAAATGCTTGTCTAGTTGGGAACGTGGAGAACCAAGGTTCAAAAGTGATGAAATCCCTGGCATATCCTTCTACTGTTACCTGATCCCCGTGCACGTTCTGCAGGTCTGTCTTCGGCAGGGGGAGAGGGTCCCTCCTGCGGACCTGCGAGAGTGCCTGGAAGCAGGGCCCCCAAGTCCACTCTCCCCATCATTGGGGCCCCAATGTGAACAGCACCACAGAAATCGGCTGGTCCAACTGGGCACTGGACCACTTGTGATCCCAGTTTCTCCAAAGGCTGAGACTAGAGGATTGGGAGTTCAAAGCCAGCCTCAGCAACTTAGCAATAAGCAACTTAGTGGCACCCTGTTTCAAAATAAAATATAAAAAAGGGCTGGGATGTGGCTCAGTGGTTAAGCACCCGTGGGTTCAATCCTTGGTACCAAAAGTAGAAAAGAAGAAATTAGCTGGTCCTCCATCCCCTCAGCAACCCAGCTGAATCCTGAGGCTGACCTGGGCAACACTTTGGGGGCTCTTGCCCTTTGCCCCCCACAGAGGAGAGGAGAAATGAGGACAAGGCCATGGGAAACCGGCAACACCGGGCATGAAGCCGTAGGATGGCTCTGGTGACAAAGCAGGGCCCAGCCTTGCCCTCCTGTCCCCACAGGATGGAGCCCAGCCTTTCCTGGGTGTGCCTGGCACGTGACACCCAAGTAAGGCCTGTCCAGTCGACCGAGCTGCCCCGGAGACGAAGCTGTGTCGTGGCCCATCCGCCCTGAGGGAAGTGAGGCCTCCTTCTGAGCCCAGGGGCAGGACGTGGGGTTTTGGAGCAGGGGCCCATGAGAGAACAAGGAAGGGTGTTCTGAACTGCAGAGAGGACTGAGAAGAGAAAGGCAGGACAGAGGCCAGAAGCCAGAAGCCAGGGCTGGTCTCCATCTTTCTCCTACTCCAGTAACTCAAGGCTCAGAACGCTTAGGTCAGCTGCCAGACAGAGATGGCCATCAGCTGCAGGCCACTGATGCCAACAGATCGGCAGCAGGAAATACCCCAGACCAACAGGGCTCCCTTGGGTCTGTGGCCAGGGTGACCCCAGGGGCCTGCCCAGGATCCAGTGCCCGCAGGCGATGCTGCAGCAGTGCCACCGCTGAGCAGCAGAGGGCAGTGTTTGCTGGGACAAGTGGAGGAGAGGGGCCCAGCCCCTGTGCGCCTGTCCTCCCTGGTCTGAATCCCTCAGAGGCCCTAATTTAGCAGCACTCCCGGCTGCCAGCCACGTGCTGGCTGCAAGGCGCTGCCAGGGAAAAGCGCTGCGGACCCCGGGCTGCGGGGCTCCTGAGCTGGCAGGAGGCCTTCTCCTTACCTACGTCTCTCAAGCACCTCACAGTGATGGCGAAGCCCTTGGTGCGTGGCAGCAGGTGGTGCTTGAGGCTGGGCAGCCCCTTGGCTTGGGCCACCTGCATGCTGATCTGGTGCTTCTTCTCGGTGAACCGGGTGCCCTCGCAGTGGATCAGGAACTGGAAGGCAGAGGGCGGCGTCACACAGGGCCCTGTGGGTCCAGGGCATCCCAAGGGGACACACAGCCCTGGGTCACAGAGGCACCTGAGGTTGTGTGCCACCCCAGGTCACACAGGGTCATCACACCACACGTCCTGAGCTCACACGCCACACGCCACCCCAGGTCACATGCAATTCTGCGTTCACCCCGGGTTGTGACGTGCACAGGGTGTCATGGCCACAAAGGTCCAACAGGGGTTGGCAGGCACGCTGCCCCACGTACAAGGTACTTCTCGGGATAATCCCGGAGGTGCAGCAGGCTCCTGGCGACCGTCTGGCGATCTTGCTCCCACTTGCGTGTGCAGAAGATCATTTCAGTGAAGTACCACATCCAGCCGATGATTGGGACGTAAGACAGCTCTTTCTTGGCCAGGACTTTGGAGTTCTGAAACGGGAAGTAGCACAGGGTGTCCATGAGAGAGAGGGGTCACCTCGCGTGCTGCTGGGGATCTTAGTGGGAAGGAGCAGTGTTCACGCCGGAGGCCGCCCTGTGTTCCAGGACACCCTGAGGCCAAGGCTGGGGCCCTGGAGCCCTTCCCCCCACGTCAACAGGAGTCAAGGCCTCTCACTGCCCGGGGACCCGGAGGAGGAGGGTGCTCCTCGCTCTCAGTCCTCAGCAAAGCTGCGAGGCAAGCTGGAGTCCTTTACAGACCAGGAAGTGGAGGCCAGCAGGGGTCCCAGGTCCCCAGCACTGGGTGGAGCGGAGTCCTCTCAGACCGGCCAGGTGCCCTGGGTGCTCTGCCCAGCCCTTGCTCTGTCATCTCTGAGGCAAGGACCGGTGCTTGAGTGCCCAGAGACGTCCCTGAGGTTGGTGAGGGCACCACAGCCCGGCCCACTTGCAGGCCAGAATCCCTGCTGCGGAGCCCCGAGGGCTGCTGGGATGGCCCCAGCCAGCCGTGCCCTGACACACTGGCCTCCTCCAGGCTGGGAGCCCCCGGGCTTCCACGGGTAGCAGGGAGGTGACACAGAAGCAGCTCCCGAGAACTTGGGCTTCCATTCCTTCATCGTCTCTGGAACTGGCCAGGATGCTCCTCGCTCAGGGCCGGGAGGTCCCTGACATGCCTGTGGGAGTCACCCTGAGCCGCCCCACACCTGAGCTGCCCAGGGCCAAAGCGGAGGAGCTCCCACACAGCCCTCCCCCTTCCTTCCCCTCCCACTTTCTACCTAGTTTAAAAAACAAACTTCATCCATGGAGAAGTGGAAGCACAGGCACCTTTCAGGTTGAATGTCTCCATGTTTTGATGGGCTTTTTGTTTTTGACACAAATTCAACATGGAAATTCTCTTAAAGAGAACCTGGCCATAATATCTGCCTGCTACAGAGGACTTAGAAGTGAGTGCTGGCAATTGTGGATACTCTTCAGTGGGAGCAATGGCTGCCCTTTTGCCCACACGAGGCCATGCACTTTACACGAGTTCTATGTGATTCTAAAGCCCCAGGAACAGGAACCTCACTTTGAAAACCAAGGTTCAGAGACATGAAGTAACTTGCCCAGCATCACACATCACATGGCTAACAACTGGAGAAGCTGAGAATGTTGGCCAGTCCTCCCTTTAAGGCTGAAGTCCATGGGGTTGTGTTAATGAGCATGGGAGCGGATGCTGTGGGCCACCTTCCCAGGAGCCATGCCCTCCTCTTCCATTCAGACTCTCCCTTCTGTTCTAAGTACCCTCTGCACAGGGACAGAGGTCCCGGGGATTGCTCTGAGTGACAGGAGCCCACATTTTCTGAGCTCTGGGCTTCGCAGCTGTCCCACGAGGAAACGGACGCTGATCACGCAGCGTCCCACGAGGATGGAGCAGCATGACTCCCTCCACTGCATATCACACCGCACCAGTGAAAATATGGGGAAGAGCTGGACAGCACATGGAAACCCAGAGAAGCTGCGCCGGGCTTCCCCAGGAACTCTGGAGCGTGGCTCTGATCATGGACCAGGGCCCACACTGAGCAAGTGTTTCTCCTCGTTCAACCCATTTTCTAAGCCCAAGGTCAGCACGATGATAATAAGTCAATGTTCTATTTATTCCAGCATTGAACAGTGGGCTCTGTGCTAACAACTGCCTTGACTTAACTCACTTGTTACCAACAGACTAGAAGTTTCAGTCCCCAGAAACAATGAACTCTAAAGATCAGGGCGCTCCCAGGCCCTTCGGAGGTCTCTGTACGTGGGTGGCAACAGTCTCAAGAGAATGTGCAGGAAACGGACACTGACTCTGGAGTTCGCTCGAAGGTAGGCCTGGCGGGCTCGTCTCGTGACTCAGGTTGATGCGCAGACCAGAGGCAGCGCGTCTAGAAAACCCGAGTCTCCCAGGCAGTACAGGGTGTTCAACCTGTGGGGCTGAACGTCCTGCCTGGCCAATCCCTACTGGCTGTTGGGTCACCAACATTATGACACATCCTGCAGTTAAAAGTTTACCAAACTCGTGTGTGTGTGTGAGAGAGCGTGAGTTAGGGGTATGTGGGATGGTGAGGGGTGCGGCTCTCCTGGTCATCCCATGAGGTAGCCAAAGTCAGGACCACCGTCACCCAGGGAAAGAGCCATCGCTGAGCCCAGAAGGCAGCACCTTGGCCAAGTGGACCACCCAGTACAGGGACCCACGGCGGTGGAATCACAGATCCAGTGCTTTCCAGCCCTGAGATTGGCTGGCTGTCTTCACTTCTGCAGTGAAAAATGGTCAGAATGGGCCCTTCCGGTTACCTTTCCTTCCGCATCATCGATGGCTGCTAGTTAAGGTTTCCTCCAACATGGCGGCCGGCCAAGCAGTAGGATGAAAACCCTCAGGGCTGCTGCCTGATTTTAAGTGCCTGGAGGCAGGAGGCACCACATCCAGCCACGTTTCTGCGATACCCCCACGTGCTCCAGCCACTCGACAGGAACCAGCAGAGAGCCTGATCAGGGCAAAGACCAGGAGGGAGATGGCCCCTGATCCACGTGTCGGTGCATGGCTTTCTCTTTCTGGCTGTCAAGCGCAGGCCGGTTCCTACAGGTTTATCAGTTTGGCCCTAGTTAGTCATTTGGTTCACCCATGGGCATTTCTTTCTGCTATGTATATAAAATGAGGTCTCTTACACAGCAATCTGAAAACAAGTGAGACGTTTGTTAACAATAAGCGAGGCAGCCGGGTGTGGTGGCACATGCCTGTAATCCCAGCGGCTCAGGAGGCTGAGGCAGGAGGATTGTGAGTTCAAATCCAGCCTCAGCAACAGCGAGACCCTAAATAACCCACTGAGATTCTGTCTCTAAATAAAATACAAAATATGGCTGGGGATGTGGCTTAGTGGTCAAGTGCCCCAGAGTTCAATCCCTGGTACAAAAAAAAAAAAGCACTAGCCAAAATGTCCACACTTCAACCCTTTGATGTTTTCATGGGCCACGAGCCGGAGAAGGTGGAAACTGACGTTTGGTGGAGACCAGCCACGAGCCTCGTGGGCAAGGAGAGCATAGCTGGCCATTTCTGTTACGTCTCTGCCTCTGACTCCCGCAAATAATTTGTTGCGCAGACACAGCAGGCGCACTCTCCTGCACGACCACGGCGTGGAGAGGAACTGGCTGTGCCAAGACCAGCCTCTCAAGTCTAAGTCCCCAGCGGGGGACGGCATGGAGGAGAGGAGGGCCTGCACACCGGAGATGAGAGCGGAGCTCAAACTGATGCCCCAGGAGCGCGCGTGTGTGTTAGTGTGTGAATGTTAGTGTGTGAGTGTGTGTGAGTGTGAGTGCACACATGTGAGTGTGTGAGTGTGGGTGTGTGTGTATGAGTTTGTGAGTGTGTGAGTGTGAATCTGTGAGTATGCTTGTGTGTGTGTGAGTGTGTGCATGCACGAGCATGTGTGTTAGTGTGTGTGTTGTTAGTGTGTGAGTGTGCGAGTGCACACGTGAGTGTGAGTGTGAGTGCACACATGTGAGTATGTGAGTGTGGGTGTGTATGAGTTTGTGAGTCTGTGTATGTGTGAGTGTGAGTCTGTGAGTATGCTTGTGTGTGTGCTCATGTGTGAGTGTGTGTGTGTGTGTGTGAGTATGCATGCGTGCGTGTGTGTGTGCATGCATGCACATGCACTGAAAGGTGAGAGACTCCATTTGTGCAAACTAGGGTGCTGCAGATGAGGCCTGATTGCTTAGGGTGCGCTCCCTTCACTGCTTCCTACTTTCTCTGAAGCTCAGAGGAAAGTGCTGTGGACTGTGCACTACCGGAAAATTCTCTGCAGCCTCTAAGCAAAATGAGCCCTGTTCCACGATTAGTCACAGCCCTGGGGGCATGCACGCACCAAGCCCGAGACAACGCGCTCTAGAATCATCTCTCCTAGGCTGGGCGTGCACACGCGGTCCGTCACTGCCAGGACCACTGCGCGCAGCCCTTGGGTTCTGATGACATCTGTACCGGTGCCCCCCACCCCCACGTCGCTCCCCTCACCACACCTGATGACACGTTCAAGGTTGGGCAGGGACATTTGGTGACCAGTCAGGGAGCAGAGTCCAGCAAGATGATCACCACTGCTGACTCTGCTCCAAGGGGCTGTGGTGGTCAGGACGGCATGGAGGAGAGGAGGGCCTGCACAAGGCCCTGGTCTGCCCTTGCTGGACACAGGTCCTCACGGCCCCCTCTGAACAGCTGGTCCAGGGCCTTCCTGGGGGGCCTGAGTAGATGGGAAGACGAGAGAGCATACGAGGGCAGCTTGCCCTATGTCAGTGGCAGGCATGTGCGCGACAGCGGTGGTGGACGACAGGCCCTGAGCCAGCGTGGGCAGGCAGTGCAGTTGGCGGCACCCCAGAGCAGACTACGCAGCTGGCACGGTGCATTGGGCCACAGGGGACCAGGCCGCCCCTTTACAACTGGATGGCTCGCGCAGCTTGGCCTGTTAAAGACTGCCCGAGGACGCCAGTCCACCAAGGAGGGCCTGCGGCGTCTGCCTGGAGACCAGCTTTAAAAGCCCAGGGCAGGCTGGCGTTCCCAGGACCGTGCTCACGAGGGTCAGGAGCCGGGGAGCCTTCCTGAGCTGCCGCTCCTCTCCTGGCCCTGATGGTCACTGTTCTCCCAGGCCCTTGTCTGTGCGAACCAGACCCAGCAGCCCTGCCCGTTCCACCGTCCCCAGGGGCCCGCCAGTGCTGCAGACAGGCGCACACACCGCAGCCCCGCTGTGCCCAGGCAGGTGCTGCTTCTGAACAGGCTCCGTCTGCACGGGCGCCTAGCACAGAACTCTGGGTAAAGCCCGGGCAGCAGGTTCACAAGTGCTCCCCTCAGCTTTACCCTGCTCTTCAAAATAGGGAAACAGCCACAAAGGGACCAGTGTCCCCCTCTCTGGATGCCTTCGCCCTCTCCCCCTCTCCGGCGACCTGGGGAACACCTGGGCCTTAGGCTTGCTGCTCACCCGGTGAAACTCCTCCCTGCAGACCCCCTCCCCTTCCCACCCTTCCTGTGTTCTGTCTTGGCCACGGTGGCCCCAGCTCCTGCCTGGGACTCCAACAGCACCAAGGGCTAAGACCCACAGCCTCCCTGCCTCCCGGGGCTAAGACCCACAGCCTCCCAGCCTCCCAGGGCTAAGACCCACAGCCTCTGGGGCACTCCAGGGAGCTGCGCTGTGGAGAGCAGGCCGAGTACCAGCCGTACCAGCCGGGCCACCCGCTCCCTGCCGCCCTGGCAACACCAGGCCTCAGGACAGTCATGGACCCTGTCCTTCACCTCCCTTCATACAGCACAGTGTCCTCAGGGGCACGACCTTATCCCTCAACCCACAGCACCCAGCAGTGTCCCTCCCGGGAACTCACGCCCATGGTAAGCACTCCTTGGAGACGTATTGTGAAGTTACTGGGATTGTTACCATCATCAAGAATCTTCTTATTTAACAGGCAAGACGCAGCTTTGAGAGGGACATTCAAGCCCCTCTCCCCAGGAGTAGTAATTCTGCACTCTTCTTTCAACCATTTTCTAAACAGAGATGCAACGGAGTTTCAATCTGTTTGTAGACAGAGCTGCATTATCCTCTCTGGATCCTATTTATCAAGCGGAAGCGGGCAGGTCTGAGACTCTGGGATGGCCCAGTGATTTCCGGGCTTCATGCCCCTGAATCCCCTTCTAACAAATGGCATTCACAGAAGTGATGGGAGCCCCTTCTGAGTTCCAGCTGCAAAGTGCCCTGGCTTCTGTCCTGGGTGTTTGCTCTGGGCAGTGTGCTGGTCACATCCAGGGGAACCGGCACCGAGGCCCAGGTGGAGGGTCAGCAGTACCTGCAATGAGATTCGAGGTGGGCCACAGACACACGGAGCCCTTGGGGGGACCACCGGCCCGGCCACAGTTTGCAGCCTTGTGAGGGACTCCTGCTGAGCCATGGCTGGACTGCTGACCAGGCGAGCGGAGGTCATTGTCCACGTGCCTGGGGACGTGAGCTGCTGTTTGGGGCTCCTCACGCTGCTGCAGATAACTCAGGCACAGGGCTTCTTTAAGGATCTGGAGGAAGATACCCCGGATGGCTCTGGAATGCCCCCGAGCCACACCTACCCAGCGGTGAACACTGAAGAGAGAACAGCGATCCCTGGGGGCAGGGCCCGTGCTGCCCGGAGGCAGGACAGTCTTGACCGTGGCATGTGCATATTTTACACACATATTTTACATATTTTAAGGTGAAAGATAAGCAAACGGGGCCTTTGCCTGCACACCCCAGTTTTCCCGGCTTGGTGGCAAGCATGCTCGGCCATCTCCAGGCCACACGCTTCCCAGGAAGGAAGGAGCCGGTGAGCTCCGAGATCCCATGGCAAGGCTGTGGAGCCAGAGTCTCCTGGTCAGGTGAGTGGACTTTCCACCAGCCATACTGATGGGGCCTTCGGTGGTTTTCAAAGGTCAGAGGCTTGTGTTCCAGATAATCCCATTACTCTCCCCTCAAAACAAATCTAATAACCCCTTGTTCTAGATTTTCTGCAAATTTCATTTAATTGGGTTTAAACTCATTTCCTCGGGGGCTGTTCCACAGGTGAGCATGGAAACTGCCTGGTCAGGACCTGCTTTCTTCCTTCTTTAAAAATAATCTGCTCCGGCTCCAGAAAGATCTCCAAATGCCAGTTATTAACAAGAGAGTGTGGGAATAAGGGGTTGTTATTAAAGTTCTTTGAAGACAATACAAAATGCTGTTCTGACACTTTCTAAGGTGGCAGGGGTTCTGGGAAGAGGCCAGGCTCTCGTCCAGCATCCTCTGCGAGACTGCAAAGCTGCTCCCTACTGCACACGGAGCGGGTCCTGGCACCTCCCGCCAACTCCCCATCAAGTCCCTGGTCCCCGTGCTCTCCGTCCTCCCCTTCCTTGTGCTCACCCCCTGGTCTCCCTCACCTCCCCTCCTCCCCTGCTCACCAGGGTCCACTCTCCACCAATACTCGGCTTCACTGGGATTCAGGCGGCTAGAGCACCAGAGAAAACAGGGGAGGGGTGCGCCTCCTTTCCACCCTCCTCCCAATTCTAAGGACGCTCAGGGGCTCTTTAGTGAGAATCCAGAAACCCGAGGCGCCACTGAGCATCACTGCCACCTCCAGTGGGTAAGGAGGCGGCACCTGGCCCCAGGCCTAGAGACCCGCCCCTGGCCTCCGGGTGGCCTCTGAAACCCCCAGCTCCTAGGACCAGTCGCACACTTACACACCTCAGGTGTGCAGGTGCAACAGCTCAGGTGAACGCCTCGGGATTGGGGACTGGCTTAAGGAACCGAGGGTGAGGACAAGGAGCTCCCTGACGCACAGCCGGGCTGCCAGCATCCAGCCAGGGCCCTGCATCCAGTGGGGAGTCTCTCAGGTCTCAAAGCTTTGGGGAGAAACTCTAGCAAGGGTCAGATAGAGTCTGCTCTGTGGAGGCCCCCTCCTCTCCTGGGTCCCTCTCGGGCCAGAGTCCCTGCTCAGCCCTGGGCCCCCTCCTCTCCTGGGTCCCTCGGGCCAGAGTCCCTGTTCAGCCCTGGGCCCCCTCCTCTCCTGGGTCCCTCGGGCCAGAGTCCCTGCTCAGCCCTGGGCCCCCTCCTCTCCTGGGTCCCTCTCGGGCCAGAGTCCCTGCTCAGCCCTGGGCCCCCTCCTCTCCTGGGCCCCTCTCGGGCCAGAGTCCCTGCTCAGCCCTGGGCCCCCTCCTCTCCTGGGTCCCTCTCGGGCCAGAGTCCCTGCTCAGCCCTGGGCCCCCTCCTCTCCTGGGTCCCTCTCGGGCCAGAGTCCCTGCTCAGCCCTGGGCCCCCTCCTCTCCTGGGTCCCTCTCGGGCCAGAGTCCCTGCTCAGCCCTGGGCCCCCTCCTCTCCTGGGTCCCCCCTCCTGTCCTGGGTCCCCTCTCCTCTCCTGGATCCCTCTCTGACCCTGGGTCCCTCTCTGACCCTGGATCCCTCTCTGCCCCTGGGTCCCCCCTCCTGTCCTGGGTCCCCTCTCCTCTCCTGGATCCCTCTCCTCTCCTGAGTCCTCTCTCTGTCCCTAGGTCCCCTCTCCTCTCCTGGGTCCCCCCTCCTGTCCTGGGTCCCCTCTCCTCTCCTGGATCCCTCTCTGACCCTGGGTCCCTCTCTGACCCTGGGTTCCTTCTCCTCTCCTGGGACCCTCTCTGACCCTGGGTCCCCTCTCCTCTCCTGGGTCCCTCTCTGACCCTGGGTCCCCTCCCCTCTCCTGGATCCCTCTCTGACCCTGGGTCCCTCTCTGACCCTGGGTCCCCTCTCCTCTCCTGGATCCCTCTCTGACCCTGGGTCCCCTCTCCTCTCCTGGATCCCTCATCTGATCCTGGATCCCTCTCTGACCCTGGGTCCCCTCTCCTCTCCTGGATCCCTCTCTGACCCTGGGTCCCTTCCCCTCTCCTGGGTCCCTCTCTGACCCTGGGTCCCCTCCCCTCTCCTGGATCCCTCTCTGACCCTGGGTCCCCTCCCCTCTCCTGGATCCCTCTCTGACCCTGGGTCCCTCTCTGACCCTGGGTCCCCTCCCCTCTCCTGGGTCCCTCTCTGACCCTGGGTCCCCTCTCCTCTCCTGGGTCCCTCTCTGACCCTGGGTCCCCTCCCCTCTCCTGGATCCCTCTCTGACCCTGGGTCCCTCTCTGACCCTGGGTCCCCTCTCCTCTCCTGGGTCCTTCCCCTCCCGCTGCTTCTCCCTGTGCACTGTGGGTTCCATTTTGTGCTGGCCGTGGACCCTGGGCCATCTGTGTCCCTGAGCTCTTAGTTCCCGTGGCTCCATCTCTGACCTGGTGGGGGACCGAGCCCTGGGTGCACCCCAAGCTAGAATGGTGCTAGAAAGCCTGGTCCCTCTGCTGCTGGCTGTCGTTTCCCATCTCTGAGGCAGGCCCTGGCCCAGGGCCCAGCTTTCCTTCCACACCTTCCAGGGGAAGAGCGGGGCTCTGCAATACGACTCACTAGCTGCCACCCCGGGAAAGTCCTTACTGGACTGAGGCGCTGGGGGCTTATTTATAAAGCGCGACTAATGCTGTTCAAGGTCAGCCGGGCACAGACACAGGCAGGGCGCGCTCGAGGAGCCCGAGCAGTGAAGCTGCCCGGCACAGAGGGATCCGAGGTCCCGGAGCCCAGGAGGCCTTTTGCTCTGGCACAGGCACCCCTGCCTCGCAGGCCACCGACGCCTTCGCGTTCTGAGCAGGCATGCCACCAAAGCCACCTGGAAAGCTGGGACACCAGCTCCTGGACGGCCTGGTTCCAGGGGCTGTTAGCACATCAGGAAGCAAGTTCTGAGGGCCAGCACCTGGGCACTGCGTGCCCTCCCACAGACAGGAAGGGTCCCGTCACCGACCACCGTTCCAGAACAAACCAGGTCAGGGACTATGATGTGAAGGGTGGTCCTGCCTTAGAGGGTACAGACCACAGGACTGTGACCAAGACGCCAGGCCAGGAGCTCTAAGGAAGCAGAGGCTGGGGCCGCGGTTCCCCTCCGCCACGACCCGCTTTCCATGGCCTCAGTTACCCAGGGTCAACAGTGGAAAATTCTAGAAATAAACAATTCAGGAAGTCCAAATGACTTTTATTATAGTGTATTATAATTATGTGGGTTTTTTGAGTAGCTATTATTAATTTCTTGCTGGGTCTAATTTATAAATTAGACTCTATCATAGGTCTGCATAAGAAAAACCGTACACACTGGTGTTCAGAAGGATCTGTCATGTAGGGCGTCCTCATAATGGCTTGGAACTCGCCCCAGAAGGATAAAGGGGAAACTGACTAGATGGTCACTTTTGTTTTACACACACACACACACGCACACACACACACACACACACACCCCAAAGCAGCACTGGAGGAGTAAACAGAAAAATGAAGAAGAAGCTGGCAGCAGAAGCTGGCTCTGTCCCCTTCCCAGGCAACCCAGCCCCACTGCGGTTTCCCCACTCCCAGCTGTCCTCGGGGTCTCAGTATCTAAACACCACGACTTGGTCTCGGTGGGCTGCCAAGAACAAGGGTGATGTGAGCAGCCCGCAGTGGGCTTGTTCCCAGGGGCAGAGCCCTGACCTCCAAGTCGAGGCGCAAACTGCCGAGCCCTTCCTGCCAGGCCTGGGGACGCTGGGCTTCCTACTGCAACTCTCCAGTGCCACTGGAGGTTCAGGGATGTGACGCAGGCTCAACCATGACACACCTTTGTGTATTAGAGATGACCAACGTCCACGGGGAGACCCAGTTCCAAAGGCATGTGAGCTCCATGCAAGAAGAAATCAAACTCAGTGGAGAGACACAGAACTTAGTAATATTTAGGAATCATACAATTCACACTTGCTCACTTGGGAGCTCAACGTTCCTAAGCCTGTGATGATGGAAATTTGGAGATGAATTTTGTGAGCCAGACAGGCAGGAGAGCAGGGTAATTAAGAAGGGAGATGGGAGTCAAAGCAGACCAGTTCAAATCCACAAATCCAATTACAGCTGTGGGAGCCTGAGCAGAATATTCAAGCTCTCTCTAACTTAGATTTTTTAAAAGGGAGGGCGGTGTCTGTCACCCACTGGCCTGGCATCTCCTCTGTTTCTGTACAGGTGAAATAAACTGTCACAATGCCTGGTCCCAGCAAAGGCCAGGACCCTCCTTACTGCTCAGCCTACGACGTTAATCCCCATCCCAGCAGGAATAAAAAAGAGCTTTTAAAGAACATCCAGCAAAACCTCAGCCGACTCTTCGGCAAATTCTGGACGAGACCAAAGAGGCAAGTGAGTCGACGCAGACAAAGGCGCGGCAGTAACCGCACCCGCTTACCCCCAAGATCCCGAAGCGCTCGGCCAGGCTCCAGCCGCACAGGAAGTCGATCTCGAATTTGTGGTTGAGGATGACGATGGCGTTCTCCTTTCCGTACTTGGGGAAGGCCCTGGGGTCGGTGTAGATGGTGCACTCTGTGCCCGACCACCACTCCAGCAGCATCACCAGCTCTGGAACGAACCACAAGGACAGACGCTTACTTCGCCACCTGTGCGCTCAGCGGGCTCCTCCGGGCCAGGCCAGGAGCAGGGCACGGCCCTCCCCGCGGGGACAGAGAGCAGCTTTTATGGGGAAAGCCCCGGGTCACTTCAGACTAGACCCCAGTCCTCGGAAGGGCGTAGAAGCAGAAGGAAACATGAGCGACCACAAGTCTCCAGGGGAGAAGGGGACACTCTGGAACAGCCAGTGACGCACATCCCTGGATTAAGAGCCCTGGGGGAAAATAAAACAAATGGGACAGGAGGGAGCCACCTGCATCCACGTCCTTGTCGACAGCAGAGGCGGCGCGAGGTGATGCGCAGCATCCTGAACGTCCTGGGAAATGACCAACTGGCACACCAACAGACTACCAAGGAACACCGAGCGCCCGCGTGTCCTCTCCCGGGTGATGCGGGAGCTGCGGGGCTCAGAAGCAGCTGCGGCCCGGGAAGACGCGGGCGAGCCCGGTCGTCACCCCCAGGGCTGGCAGGAAGTGACAACGTGTCCTTCAGGAGACCTGACACGTGGGACTTCCTTTTTTAGGTGATAATGACCAAGTATATTCTTGAACGATGCCTCCGAGTGACCAGTTTCCAACCTGGTAGCCTTGGGAAAAGCCCCCGTGACGCATGTTGTCCAGAAACACTTCAGAGTGCGTGGCCGCGCCACCCCGCAAGGAACGCTAAAGCAGACTTGGGTGGGCGCTGGGGACACGAGCCTCGGTGAAGGCTGTCCCTGCCACTCACCCCTGGGCAGAAGGCTCCCTCGCCACCCCACCCACATGCACGCGAAGGCAGGTGGCGGTCCTGGGCTGCCCTGGGACCCTCCCTCCCGGAGCCTGGCCCCTGTAAGGCCTCCAGTCTGGTGTCCACAGAGGGGCACAGTGGGACTTTGGACAAGCTCACCTCACAGTGCCACAGCTCCCTAGTCGAGGATGGCACGGTCTGGTGTAGGCACATGGTGGGCACACAGAACATGGAACACAGGAAGCCCCATGGCTCTCTTTGATCAGTGTCATTAAAACCAAGTGAGAAGGCGCCCTTCCTTTTGCAGAAGCGGATGACAGATGTGACCACCTCGTCCTAGGAGTGGGGAGTGTGCCCCGCTCTGCACAGCTCTCCCACCAGGTGTCGACCTCGGCGGGATCCAGACGTGGCAAGCCAGGGAACAACCAGGTACGGCCAGCAAGGACCCCCCTCTCCCCACAGCGGGGAAGGCTTCTCCTGCTGCGGGGTCTTCTGAGAACAAGAGGGCAGGCCCCGCTCCCAGCCAGGGGAGTCGGTGACAATGCAATCGCTGGTGCCACTCGCATCTTAGGACGCCACAGGGCTCATGGGCTCACGGGACTCTCCCCTGCCTAAGCCAGCGTGCACCCCCACCAGCTGCAGGTCCCCGGCACCCTCCCCCGCCCAGCACCGTGATGACAGCAGGCGCTCTCGCTCATGCGACCAGGCGCCAGGAGGCAGGAGCTGCATCGCTGGGCTCACCCAGGGCCTGGTGCTTTTGACTTGTGGTTACCTAGTGCATGTGAGCACCCTGGGAGGGGCTGGGGGACCCAGGTCCCCAGCTCAGACCTGCTCCTGGGGATCCCTGCTTGACAGTGCAGTGATCACAAAGCAGCATGACGAGGGGAAGGAGAGCGTCTGTCAGCGATGGCCGTGGACCGTCCGCTCAGGGAGTTGCCTCCAGACCTGCTGCACCACCCCCAGTGGTGAGGCTCTGGCTTGTGTCTCAGGACCCCCTGGTCTGTGCCTCAAATAGGGGTAGCAAGTGCTGATCGAGAGGCTGTGTATCAAACAGAACTCTGCATGCAAGGTGCCCAGCGGGTTGCTGAGCATAGTAGGTGATCAATAAACAGCCAATTTTTCAACCATCCTAGGCAAGACCATTTATCACACATAGGTTCTGGGACCGCAGACGGTAGAGGGGGGATGGAGACAGAGACCCAGAGAGAGGGTGCTGCAGAGACTTCTGGACCAGGGTTGTGATTTATGACTTCACAAAGGCCACGAGAAGCCACTGGAGCATTCTTAAACAGGCACACTGCCAATTCCTATTCTGAAGCATCGGTCTGACCCAAGTGGGACAGACAGTAACAGGGAAGGCAGAAGCAGGCGAGCCAGTGAGGAGGAGGTCACGGTAACCCAGCAAGGGGATGGTGGCCGGTGGGCACCAGCAGGGACCAAATTCCTCACTCGCAGGCCAACTCTACATGGGACCCAATCTCACTGCTAAAAGAGTTTTATTTCCCTTCTTTTATATTTTTCTTTTCTTCTTTTTTAACCAGAAGGTTTCTACTGTTTTTTCTGTTCACAAACAAATACGACGATACAGTCCCATTGTAGGAGAATTCAAATGGCCCAGCGCGACAGAGCACAAGCGTGAACTTCCTCTGGGTGGCCAGGGCCGCTTTTCCCAGACTCCCTGCCTTGTGCATTCCTGGGTGGGGAGGCCCCTGGGCTGCCCGTGGGCAGCAGATGGCAGACGGCAAGTGGCTCAGCTCTGCCCCTCACACGCTGCTGCTGATCCGCTCCTGCACTGCATGGGCTTCAAGCAGCGTCCGCAGCCTCTCCTTTCCTGATTTATCACCAGCTTCTCTGACTCCCTGGCCAGGTGCTTGGCAAGATGCCCACCCCACCAATGCCAGACCCCACCAATGCCAGACCCCACCAATGCCAGATCCCTACCAATGCTAGATTCCCTCAATGTCAGATTCCCCTCAATGCCAGACCCCACCAATGCCAGATCCCCTCAGTGCCAGATCACCAACAACACTAGATGCAACAATATCCAAAACAAGTTTCAGCCCACTCCCGTGGGGCTCCCACCCCTTCCTCTCCCCTCTCCCCATTGTACATCCCTGGCCCCTCCTGCCCCCCCTGTGAACTCCTGGCTCCAGCCTCAGATGCAGGTGACAGCCTCTGGAGACCCCCTGAGCACTCCAGTTGAGCACAGGCAGTTCCTGTGACCAATGCCTTGACAGCACGTGGCTGTGTTGGCTCTCCCAGCAGCTCTGCTTCTCTGGTAGAATGAACCGAGAGCCTTCTGCCCAGACCACCCCTTCTCCAAGGCTAACCATGTGAACAGTAAGGACAGTTTGGAAGGAAGGCTTCCAGTGTGTGGCATCTACACACACACACACACACACGCTTCCTCCACAAATGAACCCAGGGGTGCTTAACTATTGAACTACATCCCAGCCCTTTCATTTTTTATTTTGAGACAGGGCCTCACTAAGTTGCTCAGGGCCTCACTGCATTTCTGAGGCTGGCCTCAAACTTGTGATCCTCCTGCCTCAGCCTCCTGAGACACTGGGATTGCAGTCATGTGCCACTATGCCCAGAAATTATCCTCACTTTAAAGATGAAGAAATGGAGATATGGGGGATCTCTCATTCTTTTTCAATATGTAAAAAAGTCATTTCAAGGTTGAAAATAGCTAAAAGGGCAATTTCACAAATTTCAACAGAAGTTGATGTTAAGGGTGTAACATGACTTCTTCAGCCATTCATCTCCTGATTAACATCTCTCCCTCTTTTTTACTGTAACTGTTTTACTATAAGAATCACCATTGAAAATATATGGTTTTAAAAATATTTGTACAAGTATTTCTCCAACTTGGATATACAAAAAAGTGGGATTGAGGACTGAAGAGTATACATATTTAAAATTGTACAGATACTTCCAAATTGTTCCTCCAAAAGAACGTTCAAATTTATACTGAGTCAACAGTGTCCCAGAGAGTCCCCTTCCTGTCGCCTGGACCCATATGCAAGCTCCTGGAAGGCCGAGCCAAGCGTAAGGCACACGCTGCGCAGATACAGACCGTTCCCGTCCATCGCACTGTGACGCCCACATCTGATTCACCTCTGCATTCCCACGTCCTTGCCCAAATATCCAGCCCGCGCTAGATACTCAAAAAGCTCTTGCCTTCAGCTGAGCGGCGACGTCCTGGCGGTGGTTCAGTTAGGTGTCCCATGTGAATACCTGCGTGCCACCTGCAAACATCTCCGCGGATTCGGGTTTCACTTACTCCCGTGCCCTCAGCCTGGGCTGCCGGGCCCTGTGGGTGCTGGGGTCCACCTCACTAATGCATTTCAGTCTGTCCTGCCCACCCTCCGCCCCGCCAGCGGTGGCAGCAGGCCTCAGAGCTGCTCTGACTCCCTTACCGCGCTGGGTTCCACCCTCCACGGTCTTTCACAGGACACGTCCTTGGGCACCTCCAGAGTAACTCAGAAAGATACCAAAGGCCATCCAGGGGTCGCTCCTGACCAGGTGTGTCAGGCAGATTTCTGTGGCTGTGACGAAACACCGGAGAGGAATCGACATACAGGAGGAAAGGCTCATTTGGTCATGGTCTTGGGCTGTGGCTCCATGGCTTGGGGCCTGTGTTGAGGCGGAACGTCCCGGTGGGAAGCATTGATGGGACAAGACCACTCACCTCGTAGTCCCTGGGAAGTGAGAGAGAGAAGGGCCAGGGCCCCAAATCCCCTTTAAGGGCATGTCCTCAGCGACCCAACCTCCCAAGAGAGCCACAGGCTGACAACCAAGCCTTTAGCAAACATTTACGGTGACATTTAAGACCCAAATGACAGCACCGGGGAAGAGGGGCCTGTGGAGCCAGGGCCCCTGGTTAGGGGAAAGTCGCTGGTCGAGAGCTACGGTCTCACTATAACCAGCACTGGGAGGCCAGGAGCCTGAGATCAACACAACCAGGGCAAGTCCAAGAGGACAGAGGCCAGGTGTTGTCCTCAGCGTTTACCTTGTCACTCAGGCATCTCTGCACGCAAGCAGTCTCTAAAAGCTACTGAGATTGTCACCTAAGAAGGACTGGAGCCACGCACAGAGAGCTGACCGAAAACAGCAATGCTGGCAATCCAAACCCTGCAGCTAATAAGACTGAGGCAGAGGGGAAGAGAGGTGCTCTGTGGGCCCCACCCAGGACCCAGGCTGCAAAGGACGGCCCTGGGGGAGGCTGGGGAGCCAGGCCGAGGGAGCGGGCCTGGAGGCGGGGGAGTGAACTCGGTGCCCGACGGCTGGCTGGAGAGACGGGGGAGGCACAAGTGTGGGCACCCAGAGGCACATACAGACCTAGCGAGTCACAGGAAACAGGACCACCAGGTGCCCACCCAGGAAGGCCACCTGGGAACGGCCAGTGCGTCCAGGTAGAGAAGGTCCACACAGCCCCGCCGACCCCCACGCTGCTCACTGGGCTATCCTGCAAGTCCAGGGCAGGCCACAGGCCCTGCTGGTCCTGGTATCCCCGGAACAGGGAAGCAAACAGGAACCTAAGGACGCCGGCCACGGAGCTGCATCTGTTGTGGCCTGGGTGCCGTCCCCACAGAGTGACTCCACGGGGGCATTTGATGACCCAGACATTCCTTCTCTGCCCAGTCTGTGACCCTGACTTTGAGAGTGATGCCAATAGCCACCGAGGCTGTCCTGGTTGGTGTGTGGTCCCTCCGGGCCCTTTCCCGGCTCCAACATGTCAGCAGCCTGAATCCCCTGCACCTGCAGGCCTCGGAGCCATCAGACAGTTCCCAGGGGCTCCTGGTGAGACTGAACCCCGTGCCCCAGGCTGGGCGCACGGCCCGGCTCCGCCAGTCAGCCACACCCCCCGGGAACTGGCGTCCTGCGTGGGGCGGCAGTGAGTCACGCGCAGGCCAGGAGCCGTCCAGCTCACCTTCCCCAGACCCCCAGCTGCTTCTTCCTGAAGAAGAAGTCTTGTGTGTTGACCTAATGTCCTTCCAGTAAGTCTCATTTTAGGGCTTACATCCTCACTACTGGTAGCCACTGAAGAACTTTGCTCCCTGGCCCAGGAAGCACCTGGGCCGTCCTCCCTCTCCTCCACCCCCTCCCCTGCGGAGGAGTCCCCCAGGTGCTTCTGCCTGAAATCACTCTCTTCCCGGCACCACCTGAGGCTGGGGACCCAACGTGCTCTTGGCACCTGCAGCACGGAAGGTGCAGGGACTGGAGCTGGTGTGGCATCTGGGGACGACTCTGGCCTGCTGTACCTGTCGTGCTGTTCTGCTTCAAATAAGTGAGAAGAAGTAGAGGGGCCAGAGGAGAAGGGGGAGGAAGAGGCTCGGGCTTTCCTGGCTGTAGAGGGAACGGCGGAGAAGGTCAGCGGCCCCTGAGTTAGCTCCTGACATCCTGTGTGAGACACTACCACACTGTGTCCCCTGTGGCAGAGGAGGACACCGAAATACAGAGAGGAGGCCAGGGCCCACCCCCACTGCCAGGACGCGGGCGTGCTGGGGCTGAGCCCAGACAGGGCCACCAGAGCCCACGGGACTCTAAGAGGTCTAGGGACACTAAAGTCATGATTACTTGGGGGGTGGGGAGGGGCAAATGAGGGGTGGAAAAGAGAGCTCGGAGCGCAAGGACCGCGTCTTGACCTCTGCAGGCCAGGGGGCAGGTCCTCATCTGCAACAGACACATACAACGCCAACTCAAAGGCCTGTTAGGCAGTCGGGTACGGTGGTGCCCGCCTGGAATCCCAGGGGCTCGGGAGGCTGAAGCAGGAGGACTGAAAGTTCTAAGCCGGTCTCAGCAACTTAGCAAGGCGCTGAGCAACGAAGTGAGACCCTGTCTCAAAATATAAAAAATAAAAAAAGCGCCGGGGGTGTTTCAGTGGTTCGGTGCCCCTGGGTTCAATCCCCGGTACCAAAGTGAAAAAAAAAAAACTTTTCCGAAGATGGAATGTGCTGAGGTCTAGACGAGGGCACCGAGCGCAGGCCTGGCTCAGAGCCAGTGCCCTGCCTTCTCCAGAGCACATGGCATAGTGGCAACGAGGGGAAAGCTGCCAAGAGCAGAGAAAGGGAAGAAATGAGAAACCTGCCCGCAGTCTGCCTCTCGACGGCCCTGAGGCCTCTAGACACGGCTGACCTGGCAGCAGCAGGACCAGGCTCCGGGATGGGGACCCTGGGTTCCACCTCCTCCCTGGAAAACCCCAAGGCTGCATCCACCCTGCAGACACGCTCCTCCCTGGCGCAGGCAGATGGGAGTGCAGGGCCCTGCCGACACGGTCACCCCAGCCCAGGGTCTGCCTCCTCTCCCCTCCGCCGCCGAGCTGCTAGGAGAAGTGCCAGGAGGAATTCTGCCAAAACCGAGGATGCCAAGACCCTGCAGCGAGCGCCCAGGTGCCTCCGGCTGTTGACCGAGCCCTGAAGAGCTGGGAGTCCCTCGTGGGAACGCCCCTCCTCTGCCAGCCTCCCGTCAGACACGAGCCGCACCCGGGATGCCACCTTCATCCTTCACCTCACCCCACCAGTGACAAGACTGGCAGCTAATGGTGACGAGTACCTGGAGCTGCGCAGTGGTAGTAGCTTTAAACCACAATAATTAGGTTGGGAAGTAAACAACCCTCTCTTCCTCAAAAGCCTCAGTGCAGAAGCGCAACAGGGAAGGTCCTGGTGCCTGAACCCAAGAGCGTTTCCTGGGAGCAACGCCAGAGGGAAACGTGTCCCCGCATCTCTCCAAGGCCTGGAAGGCCTGTGCGCCCTTGCCACACCTGGAGGTCAGTCTGCAAACGGCAGGCCTCCACTGGGCCCTTGGGGCCTTGCACACAACTGAAAGCACCACGTCAGACAATTAACAGAAGCCCAGCGACAGGCAGGCTTGGCTCCAGTTCTCACCACAGGTGTGAGGGTCTGTCCCAGGTGAGCCTCGGATGCTGCCAGCTCCAAACCCGGCTGGGGACCCCCAAGGCTACCTCACCCAGGCTCCCGCTCACCACGCCCTCCCTCTCCAGCCCCGGGCCTCCCTCCCCACCCCGGCCTGGCCTCCAATCCCCACACACCCCCAGACTTCCACCCAGCCGCCTTGGGATCTCAGCCCACGCAGCCGCTGGGTCTTCCTGAGCTGCACGGTCGCTTCACTTGGACCCTTGCTGACATTAGATGTGTTTTCTCCATAATCCCATTTTAACGCTTTCTGTGATGCCCAACTGGAGCCCAGGTGTGTCTGTGACATTCCCATCCCCATCCCAGAATCTCCCGAGGGGCTGCATTTCCCACCTATCTGCCCAGATCCCGGAGTGGAGCCAAGATTCTGCTCCGAGGGGGATGGAGTTTCTGCCTGAGGTCTTGGAGGCTCCTCCTGGCTTCTCTTCGCTATGGTCAGATAATTTTCCGTGTTCTGGAGAACCAGCAGGTCTTGATTTGCGCTGACATATCAAGTGTCCTCAGTGGGGTGATATTGCCCCCCAAGGGGTGAGATTTGTTTCTTGGGGGAAAGATGTGGGGAAAAATCTTACTGTGTTAAAGCAGATACACACACAGCACGTAAAGAGCACGCTATCCGTCCGTGTGCTAAAGCTTCATGGGGCCACTTGAAAAAACTAGTCTAAGAAGGGTTTGCAGAGAGGGCAGCAATGGAGCGGGTGCTGAGCAGGCTTGTGGAGTGGGGCGGCCCGCCTCTGACGGAGCTGGTCTGTTGGGAGCTGACGCCACCACAAGGCCAATTCCTCTGGGTGCCTGTGAGCTTGGCACACCCATCCCGCCTCCTAGGCCCAGTGAGGGACCCAGGTCTGCGCAGGGCTTGCCGGGCAGGCAGAGGGAGGCGCTGGGCTGCCATGTGCCCACCCTGATGTGTGGAGCTGCTGCTGACAGCACGGTCAGCACACGTGAGCTCCACAGCCTGATGGTGGCAGCGTGTGGAAACGCCATGGAGGAGGACAGGGAGGGACCTGGGCAGAGAAGCAGCCTGGAGGCTCTGGGGACGTCACGGAGGCAGAGCAGGCCTCACTGCTCAGGACAGCAGGGAGGCCATGAGGTTCCAGGGGTTGGATCTGGAGTGGCCCTCACGGTCTCATGGTGGAGTGTGGTTCTGGTGCTTGGGAAGAGGCCGGATCACGAGGGCTCTGGTCTCAACTTAGAGGACTCCACTGATGGCTGAATGGACTACAGGAGGCGGGACCGAGCAGAGGAAGTGCTCCCTGGGGGTGTGCCCTGGAAGGCTGCACCTCCGTCCGGCAGCTGCCTCCCCCTCTCCCCCTCTCTCTCTCTATCTCTCTTTCTCTTTTTCTCTCTGTCTGTCTCTCTCTTTCTCTTTCTCTCTCTTTCTTTTTCTGTCTCTCTCTTTCTCTCTGTCTCTCTTTCTCTCTCTCTCTCTCTGTCTCTTTCTCTCTCCTTCCTGGTTCCATGGACTGAGCAGCTTTTCTCTGCTACACCCTTCCACCATAAACAATTGTCTTGAAGTCAGCAAACCATGGACCGAACCTCTAAAACTGTGAGTCGAATAAATCTTTTCTCTCTTCAGTTGTTTGGTCAGGTGTTCTGGTCACAGCCAGGAAAAGCTAGCCAACTGCAGTACCACACAGTCTGTCTCATAACCGAGATGGCCGCTCAGGAGTAACGGGCGGGTAGCGTATACAATGTGGACACACAGGACAAAGGATGATTTATGTTCCCGGCAGGATGGGGAAGGAAGCTGCTAGGTTTCATCACCACACTCAGAACGGTATGCAATTTAAAACTTACTTATTGTTTATTTCAGGAATTTTTCATTTAATATTTTTGGACTGCGGTTGATTGTGAATAACTGAAACCAGGGGAAGCAAAACCGCAGCCGAGGGGGCCTGGAGTGCATTGGGCCTAGAAGCAACTCAAGCTCAGTATCAGTAAGCACTGTTAGCACCCAGAGTTTGTTCCCGTCTCCCTGCTGCTTCTTATAAGGACCTTGCCCCCCACGGTGAGGCAACACTGTGTAGAGCATTTGGGAAAAACCATTGCACTCGAATCTCTCAAGAATTCATACCTAGAGAACAAGACTCGTGTGCATCCCGAATGTGGGATGGGGTACCAGACGGGGCTGCTTTTTAAAATATTTTTATTATTATCTTTTCCCAACAAATTCATGGCAAAAATTTAAAAAAAAATTTTTTTTTTAAAGAATGGAGGTTTGTTCTAAATTGAGAGACTTCAAAGACTTCAAAGACATAACAACTACACACAATGTGTGGGCTGTGTTTGAATCCTGATTTAAACACTCCAAAAGTGCAAAAGAAAAAAAAAAAAAAGGGCATTTTGGAAACAAGCAGAGAAAGCTGAGTATTACATGATATTAAGAAAATATTGTTAATTTCTATAGTTGTGATAATGACATTGTGGTTATGTTAGTGAGGAGTTCTTATTCTTTATAAAACACGTCTCATAACCCAGGGTGATGTTTCGTGACAAACATGTCGGGAATTTATAAATTTTCATCACCCAATTAATAATTCAATAACTGCCAGTAGGATAAAATATTGAAAGTTAAATGTAGGTGCTATAAATATGGGGAAATCTGGAGCTGTTCTCTGTGCACTTAGATATAGAAATTTTTTTGGAATAAAAATAATTAAAGGAATCAAGTTGCCTCTTTCATGGAAGAGGAAATCCAGCAGGCAGGAGCCCGGGACAGAGGCACTGCCGGAACACCGCAGCCTGGGATCCCAGGTCCTCCGCCACTTCCCTAGGGCAGCAAGGACAGGGACAGAGACAGACACCTGGCGAAGGGTGCCCTCGTACTGTGAAAGCCAAAGTTGTCCATGGACTTTCTTTTGTTTTTTACTTTCTGAAAGATGAAGATTAACATGCAGTTTGAAAATACCTCACATCCCAATGCTGCTGTACTTGAAGAGATTAAAAGCTCTGAAGCGCCCCCAGCCTCCCTAGGCTTGGACTCCCAACATGTGACATGGAGGCAATGTCACCTCATGGGCTGCAACACAGCCTGTGTCGGTAGTTGGCATATAGGCCACAGCGCCCGGAGCTGCTCTGTAACCACTGAGGGCTTTGGGCACCCTCTTAAATCTAACGAGCAAGGACAGGGTTGGCTAAGTGCTTTCTCTGTCCGGGAAGGGAAGACAGCAGAAATTCAAGCTTCCATTCAATGTAACAAGACCCCGAAGAGAGGCACCCCCGCTAACCGGGGTTATGAGCATGCCGCAGAGCACCTGCCGCAGGAGGCCAGCGAAAGGCCACTCTCTACCCACTCCGACCCTTGCACCTCTCCTTTCCTCCTGATCCAAATGCCACACCCCTCAAAATAAGGGCCAGCCCCCTTCCCAGAGCTGCCCCAGGCCACAGACTGGAGAGGCTCCTGGCCTGGCCTGAGCCTTCCCCAGCCTCGGGCGGTGCGCACACCTGGCCCTCGCTGGAATGCGTGCGATTTCAACTCCTGTGGTTCAGGAGCTCTGCCGACAGACAGGGCGCTCAGACCTCGCCTCTCCCCTCCCAGCGGGCAGCTGCTAACGTGTTTGGGAGAAGGGACACTTTCTGAAGCCGTGGTTCTCTGCCGAGGCTTTACCTCCCCACAGGTGAAATAACCTTGCTGAGTGTCAGGTGCAAATGATCCACTTGAAGACAGAGGTCTTCCTCCTCCAGGAAGAGACGTTCCTGAAGCTGGGTTGTGCTCTAGACATGGGTGACCCACGTGCAACCTGGAAATAGGGGCACACTCAGGTGGCTTGTCCCCTGGGGCTTAGTGGGTGGAGGCGGGGTCCTCAGTGGGGCCGTTAAGAGTGGCGCCTGCAGGGAGCAGTGGGCCTGGCCCTTCCCCGGTGTGCTCTGGCTCTCTTCCTCTCTCCGTGTGCCTCTGACCTCTTCCTCTCCCACACATTCTGGCCACTGCCATGCTACCTGGTGTGAAACCCTGCTCGGGGCTGAGCTGATGCCAGCATCAGGCCCTTGAACCTCCTCTACCGTCAGTTAAATAAACCTCTCTCCTTTATGAAACACCCAGTTTCAGATATTTAATTACAGTATTGAAAAACGGACTAATATAGACTTCAAGGAGGTTCCAGCAAAGTTCAACTGTGAGACAAATATCAAGGAACAGGGCAGAGATGTGCTAACAGAGCCGATGGTCCCGGCCTAGCCTTGGAGACCAGCTTAGTCTACAGACAAGGCACATTTGTAGGAAGAATGCACCAAGAGGAAGCAAGGCCCACTGGGTGTTCGGGAGGCAAGGTACTTCTTAGCTCCAGGCAGCGAGGCCTGAGCACCACCGGGTGGCCCGTCCGCCCCACCACACACCTCAGTCACTTCTGTCTCATGCCTTCCAGTCCCTGGTGGTGCCAGGCACCAGCCTCCCTTCCAACTCTCTGTGTTGAGATTGCAGATGTTCTCATCAACCTCCGAGTGTCACCAGATGTCACTGTGGGTGAACCTTCGGGGCAAACATGCTGATGGGCACACAGAGGCTCCAGACTGCCTTTTCGTTATTGAAAGATTGATTATTAGCTGCGTTCCTGCTTCTATGCGTACATGTTTCATAAGCTTGCTTAGCATGAGTCCATCACAGCCTGGTCAAAATGACAATCCACCAGCTTTCTTACCCTAAACACTGAGGACCATACTCTGCGATGCAGTGACTCCTCAGAGGCACGCCTGCCCTTGAGAACCCCCACATCCCTCGCAGCTCTGCCCCGGAGCTCCCTGCAGACAGCCACACAGTACGTACCCAGGAAATTCAGCGCAAGGCAAGCCCCTCCACTCACATCCCGTTTCCCTTTGCTTTTCTCTGCCTGTGGCACAGAGTCTGTAAAGCAAGGGGCGGTGGGGTGGGCGGGGTTTCTCTTTCATATTGTCCTTGTGGCTGCCCACAGGATACAGGGCAGGGTTTGCACACATTGGGCCTCAACAAATACTTGTAATTCAACAACCTGAGTCACCTGACTAGGAGAAGATTCACCAAGATCCAGTTCATGTCAAAAATCAATGAAGAGCTCGGAGCAGTGGTGCACACCTGTAATCCCAGCAGCTCAGGAGGCTGAGGTGTGAGGATGGCAAGTTCTAGGCTATCCTCAGCAACTTAGTGAGTCCTAAGCAATGAAGGGAGACCTTGTCTCAAAGTAAAGGGGCTGGGTATGTGGCATACCTGGGTTCAACCCCCAATACAAAAAAAAAAAAAAAAAAAAAAAAAAATCAATTAAGGATGGTACAGTCCTAGAGCCATCTAAAAAGTTTACTTTAAAAGCAGCATTAAAAACCAAGAAATCAATCCAATCTTTTTAAGAACATTTAAAGCAAATTTAAAATCTACATAAGAATACTTGCTTTAAGTTTTCATCTTTTAATACCTTCTCTTGCTTTCTCTCATTGGGATATAATCAGGCTTATTTTCATAACTCAAATTCATTATTCACAGAGAAAAAAACATATATTCACATAATTTTGAAAAATATTAAAAGATTAAGGGCTAAAATATATGCAATCACCAAAATAATTCTTAGGGACAGAAATGCAAAGGAGAAATTATTCTGATACTGATTTTCAAAGTTATTTCCTTCACATGGACCTGGTCCCTTGTCTCCAGTGGAAGCCCCAGAATATTTAGCTTTGCCTCTTTTCTCACACAAGACCAACTTCTGCAATAGAGGAACTCTAGTTAAGGAAGGTAGCGTACAGACCGTGTTCTGTACCTGAGCAACGAGGTCACCAGACAGATGTGAGATGTTGCCCTAATATCAGTTGTTTCTCGTGAAACTTTTTCCTGGGGTTTTTGACAAGGTAATATTTTGCTCATATTAAAGTTACTAGATAAAGTACAAGATACCTACTTCAATTCAAATGCAAGATAAATTATAAATTATTTTTTAGAAGATGTTGTATGCAATCCTAAGTGAACTACATACTAAATAATGAGCCAGGCTCTATTTGGGACAAATACTAACATATTATCCATCGCTTGCTGAAATTAAAATGTTGCTGGGTGTCCGGAAGCTTTATTTAATAAGTCTGGCAATCTGAGCCCTCATTCGCCATGGTAACAAGTACTGATGTGGCTCAGGGATGCAGATGGGGAAGAACTGAAAAAAGTCCCCACAGGGGAAGAGCCATGGACAGGTGAAGGGGGATTCCAAAAGCATCGCTTCACAAAAGCCCCAGGGTACCCACCAGATGGCATCAACACCCCAATCCACAGAGGACACATGGAAGACGATGCTTCTCCCAGGTCCCCCAGGCTCTGAGGAACACTCAGCTGCTGCCGCCCTGGAACACCTGCCGGTTAAGGGTGGCTTCCTCGTACTCTGCGGGTCTTGTGCACATGCAGAACTAGTTTCTCAGGAGCGTAACAGGTTTGAACAGTCACCTGTGCCTCGGTTCCATCCCAGCTTTACAAGGTCCATGAGAAGTAGATTTCCCGGGGCTTATCGGAGCTTGACTAGCCCAGTCGTGAAGCCAGTGAGTGGGCAGGACTGTGTTGCTAGTTGTTTAGCAGCACTGGGGCACCGAGGTCAAGAGTCAGCAGGCTTTCTAGCTGCAGACACTCCTCCCACCTGGCTGTCAGTGTGAAGGCCAAGGAGAGTGCGGCAGCATTGATCCTGCCGGACACAGGCGGCGGGCTAGGCTTGTCACACACAATAGCTCATGTTCTGATCCCCATGGTCACCTGTCGGGATTAGAATTCCTCCCTGCAGCTGGAGAAACAGGCTCACGAAGTGTGAGGGACTCGCCCCAGGGCACAGAGGTAAAGGCTCCTCTCTGATCTGTGCACGTCCCACGGTGGATCAGGATCAGGGGGCCTGGGCCGCAGCCAGCACCACACACTCGCCCTGCTTCCTCCTGCCTCCCCATCGCCACCTACCTGGGCCTCACCACCGCCCTCCTCATGCCTCATCTCCACCCAAAAGGCCAGATTCAAACCCTGAGCGCAGTTTCCAAACCTTGAGAACTTGCTTTGTGTTCAGCAAAGCGCCGTATTTTGGGCAGGCCCGTGCCCTGTCATGGCTCATCAGCTCTGAGGGGGCTTCTTGGCTCACGTGTTCACGTGCCTTACTGTTGAGGATTCACCTTGGTCTCACTGGAGCCTTTCTTTTTCCCTTCTTAGAGATACATAATGAAAATGTTCCTTACCATCCATGGCGGCTCAGAATCTGTGAAATTCAGAAATCAAAGCCAAACCAGGGCTGGGCATGGTGGTGCCCACCTGTAATCCCAATGACTGGGGAGGCTGAGGCAAGAGGATTGCAGCTTCAAGGTCAGCCTTGGCAACTCAGAGAGACTCTGTCTCAAAATAAAAAATAAAAAGAGCTGGGGATGTGACTTAGTGGTAAAGCATGCCTGGGTTCAATCCCCAGTACCAGAAAAAAACAAAACAAAAAGCAAAACCTAGCAAGCTGATGTCTTGAGACAAGCTATACCCAAGGTTCTTGTGCCTGGGAGGCTCCAGGGGTTGGGGAAGGGAGGGAGGGATGATTAAGGGTAGCACAGGGACTTTTGGGGCAGCGAGACTCTTCTGTGTGGTACTGTGGTGGGTATAGCATATGGTTTGTCAAAGGCTATAAGATGTACAACACAGTGTGTAATGTAATGTAAACCAGGGATCTTAGTGAGTAATAAGGTACCAACATTGGTTATCCATTTTAACAAATGTACCACGCTAGTGTAAGATGGGGGGAAACATGCTCGTGTGTGCATGTGCATGTATGTGTGTATGCACGTGTGTGTGCGCGCGCGCGCTTTTGCGCGCGCGCGTGTGTGTGTGTGTGTGTGTGTGTGTAGGGGAGCACATGGCCCTGTCCGTACTTTCTGATCAATTTGCTCGTAAACCTAAACAAGCTCTTAAGAAAGAAAGTCCACCAGCTGTGCCGGATGTACGCCCAGCACATGTGAGGCCCCGGGTTCCTCCTCCAGTTCCACAAAACAAACACATAAACTCTACTGATTATAAATAAACAAGGGCTGGGTGATTCGATCCTTTCTTATTCCTTCCATTAAAAAAGTGCTGAAAAACTTAAAACATGTTTCCGGCCTTGGTGGATTCTCCTGCCTCCCCTTGGGCTTTGGTCATACACCACCAGCCAGCGGAGTTCAGAGACGCCGCACCCAGAAGCAAGCAAGCCTGCAGCGCCGCCAGACCTGGGCCTTAGGGTGACCATCAGGAGCACCCAGATGTTGAGCATTCTGAATCTCGCTCCCCGCACGCACATGGTGGAGAAAGCTCAGCAACGTGCAGGCCCTCACACCGGCCATCTGGAAAAGACGGGGCTGCAGGAAAGAGTTCCCGTCACCAAGGGCAAAATTAAAGTGCCAGGCGGTCCTGGGGCCCTGACAGGCTGAGGCTCGACAGGATGGGCCATTTCCTGGATGGCGATCTGGGGCAGGTTAGCTGCTTTTCTTTCGGTGCTGTTTTCTCAACTCCCTCCTGCCACCTTCCCTCGAATGAAGGCCAGAGCTATCCATTGTCCAGGGAGGTGCATGCTCTGCCAGGATGCTGGAGACTGCCTGGCTGTGTGTTCTATCTGTCCCAAATAATATGTGGCTTTCTTCGCTCTCCTTTCTCACCTTCTTTTGGAATAATCAATTTTTCCTCTACTAATTTAGAAGTTACGCATTCTTAAAATATTACCTCAATTATCCTCCCTCATGTCTTTTACATTCTTCTGGTTTAACATTTTAATTTTCCCCTTCAATTCGACACCACAAGACTTTACATTTGCTCTATACAATGCTCATTTATGTTCATCCATATAATTCACTTTCTTTTTCTTCTTTCCTTCTTGCATCGCAGATCATCCAACTGAGATCATTCTTCTTTTCCTGAAATATCATCTTTGGCATTATCTTTAGTGAGGGTCTAATGGTGACCAACTTAGCCAGTGTTTATCTGGAAATGCATTTATTTTGCCATTATTCCTAGAAGTTGTTTTGCTGGGTGCAGAGTTTGAGACTAGAACTTCTTCCTCTTTCAGCACACAGGAAAAACATAACTACATTTTCTCGTGATGTCTGCTGTGGCTGGTAGACTTTTATCCATCACTCTTTGGAAGGTGGTCGGTCCTTTTTCTTCTGGCTACGTTTAAGGTCTTCTCTTTCATTCTGGTGTTCTGAAATTTTGCTAAAATGTGTGTAAGCATGATTTCTTTTTCCTGGTCTTTCACTGAATGTCCTGAATCTTTGGATTAGTATCATTGGTCAGCTCTGGAAAATTCGTCACCCTCCCTCTTCTCCCCAGCTCCTTCTAGAAGGATGTCATCTCTTTTCCCCTTTTGGTCTTTTTCATCTCTGTATCTTTACTGCATTCTGGATATTTCCTTCTGTTTCCTGATCATGAAGATCCTGGTCAGCTGTGTTTAAGCTGGCGGTGAACCTGTGTATTGAGTTCTTCCATTCAGGAATTTTTTTTAATGTCTAGAGATTCTTCCGGTTCTTTGAAAACCTGCTAAGCTCTTTCTTATTGCTTCTTGCTCCTCACAGGTGCCACATGTTGGGTCCAGGACTGTGCAGGATCCTGCCAGGCTGGGCATGCGCAGAGCATCTGGGTGAGGGGAACTTGCCCTGCAGTCCGCAGGCAGGCTGCTCTGTGGTCACAGTTTCAGGGACATCTCAGAACCAAGGCAAATTCCTTGAGGACCATGGGCCTGCGGGGGTGGGTCTACTTTGATTCTTTTGGTTGAGGTTATAGCCGCTTGGGGTTCTGGTTTTATGGAGGGAGAGCCTCCTCTTGGGCCCTGGAGCAGACGCTGGCTTGGATGTCTGCTGCATGTGGCGGGAAATGCTGATGCCCGCGGGCCTGGTTCTGTATCTGTCCTGGAAAGCACTTTTAGAGCCCTGACTCTGAGACCCTGCTGTCCCTGAGACTTCCCCTGCGATGTCCTCTCTTTCATGAAGATCTTGAAAACCTACTTTATCCCATACTTTTAGGTGCTCACAGACAAAGTTTGGGCAAAATACCCTCAGCTGCCACACCACTGAAACGGGCTTTCTCTCTGCTTGAAGGCAGTCAACCTTCCCAAGCCTCCGTTCCCAACTGTAAACAGGGCTGGCTACCATCTTCCCTGGCTGTGATCTCCAGTGTGCAGCTGCCTCTGAGCATCTGAAATGTGGCCAGTTCACATGGAGACACGCCAGAGGCGTGAAATGAACACTGGCTCGGGAAGACTTAGCACAAAGAGAAAGCAAAATGCCTCGATACCAGTTTTTGAATGGATACAGGGAAATTATATTTTGAGAGAATGCATTCATCAGATAAATTATTAAATTAGTCACACCCATTTACTGGATTTTTTAAATGTATCTACCAGAAAATTTAAAACTTTGTATATTTCTGCTAGCGGACAGCACTGGCCTGGAAGACAGAGTGTAGCTTCCTGGAGACATCACAGTGACACTTTGTGAGTCATTTCTGCTTCCCTGCACTCATTTTGGCCCAGTGTGGCCGCCATTCCTGTGTGTGTGTGTCTGTGTGTGTGTGTGAGTGTGTGTGTGTGTGCGCGTGCACACTCACAGCTGCGCTTCCTCTGCATGACTGATCCCTGAGAGAAGAGGCTGGCCTTGCTCCTCTCTGTTAGGAGGCTGGGAGCTGGTGACAGTCGAGCCCCAGCACAGCTGAGAAGCTAGTGGATGGACGGGGCCACCTCTCCCTCTCGGCAGGGATCTGTCCCTGCCCCCTTACTTGCTCGCCCCAGCTGAGGTGAGGAACTCACAGACGGGTCAGGCTGCCCTGGGCGAATCTGCCCAGCCGGGTTTGCTGGGAGGACCTTCAGTCACACACAAGGCTGCAGCCTTCACGCCAGGCTCTTCAGCAGTACAGGGAAGATTTTCTCGCTACCATCTTCCATGCCTTCGCTAAATTTCTTCAAATTGTTCAGAAAAAAAACCTGAGAAGGGCACTATTGATCAGGGCCCTCTTGGGATCTCAACATTATCTAAGTCCAAAACTGAATCTATTCTTTTCTCCAGAAGAACATAACACAGTTTAGTTTACACCAGAAGCATCATTCAGAATCTGAAGAGAACTTCCACTTAGCCCAAGGGTAACCAAGGGCAAGCAGATGGCCTCTATTTTCAGGGTAAGACTCCAGCCTTCCCTGTCCAATGCGAGTCTTCGAGAGAATAGAGAGATTCCGAGAAGACCAAACCTGTAGGGCACAACCGTCCAGGAACAGACTGCCCTGCAAATACCTTCACGGTGCCACAGGTCCCGTGGCAAACACAGCCACTCTTCACGATCACCAGAATCAGCGGCCAGTACGACGGCCCGGCATCTTGAAAAGCTCAGGGCATTTCCTTGAGTGCACTTGATGCCTCTGTCCTGGGCCTGCTCCGGACGCCTGCAGTGAAGGCACTCGGAGCTCACGCAGGGGTCAGAGACGCAGGGGAACCGAGGCCCTGCGCCACGGAGGGCCCCAGCCTGGCCACGCCCCGGCATCTCAAGGACGCGCAAGAGCCGCGAATCTAGGAAGGCACCCGAGGAGAGCTGCCCTCCCTCTCTTGGGTCCACAACTTTACTTGTCCGGAGACACAGGGAGTTCACCATGTCCTCAGGGCCCGTCACCAGGACAGGTACTCCTGTCTCGCCCTCAGCGGGTGGAGTGGAGCCCTAGTCAGCCTTCCTGTGCTGGGCTCGGCAGTCAGGCAGGGCATGAGCGCTCTGGGCTCAGTCTTACCTCTCCCCAACAGCTGCTGGTGACACTCTGCCCTGTCCTCTGCAGTGACCCGGGCAGCTCGCTCTCGCAGGGCTTCGTGACTCACACAGCTGCTGCACTCGGCCCTCAAGAGCGCTGAGGGGTTGGATGGCAGGATGACACACCTTCATGTCCCTAAAGATATCACAGTCACAAGGCGGAAAGGGAATCCGGACCGTCCTTGTGAGTCACTCTTAGAGTCAGTCTCTCTAGGAGAAATGAAGGGCCGAGGTTGGGACTTAGAAGACTTTGGATGCCTGGGCCTACATTTACAGCAACAGTAAGAAAATTCAGGAACAGGGTAGTTTGGGGGGCTGGAGGAAAGTCAGGAGAAAGAATGTTCTGGAAACTAAGAGAAGAGGGTATTTGAAAGGAAGGAGAAGGTGATGAGTGCTAAATGACACACAGAAGTGACATCAAATAAGACAGCGACTGGGGGGGTGCGATTAAGTCAGCGAGGGGTCAGGCTGGGGGCAGGTGACCTGGGGTCCCAGGAAGGTCAGAAGCAACAGAGTTAGGGCGAAAACCAGAATTGGGGGTCACGTTTAATTTAATGTGTTGAATCTGAGGAGCAAGGAGAGGTCAGCCTAGGAGGACCTGTGGGAAATCTGATGTCTGTAGTGACTTCAGGACCTGTCACTGAGCCATCACCAGAGGAGCACTTGCTAGGTGTGTGGCCCCGTCCTGGGCACGGGGGAATTCTGCAGGGAGCAGGAGGCAAAGTTTCAGTCCTCTTGGAACTGCTGGGGTCATGGGGGAGGCAGCAATGGACGGGCAGGTGGCAGGAGTGCTGTACAGGTAAGGTACCCTCAGGTAAGAGGAGGCGGACAGTTTGACGAAGGGAAGTCAGGGAGGCCCCTGGGAGCTTGTATCTGAGGACCTACCAGGGGGGTGTCTGGAAGAAAGTTCTGCAGCAGCAGGAACAGAAAAGGCCAGTCCTGCAGTGGGGCACACCAGGTCCACCCCAGGTGCTATGGGAGGTGGAAAGAGACCGAAGCAAAGCATGGGGGCGGGGGGGTTGAGGTCAGAGGCCACAGTTGCTCAGAGCACGCCTGTAAACCACAGCTGGGACCTTGATTTTCCTAGTGGGAAACCAGGAGAGGATCTCAACACTGGAATGAAAAGCCTGATGTGTTTTTGAAGATGGCGTAAGGTGGGCAGAGTGAAAATCAACAGCTCAACTCTAGACTGTGCCCCAGGCAGCCTCTTTAAATGATGGGCAGGGAGAGTCTCATGGGGAAGGGAGCTCAAGAATGAAGGAAGGACTCTCCTGGCAATCTGGGCACGTCATCAGGCTTTGCTTCACACGTCACTTCTAGGGAAGATATTCACGGTTGGTCGAGCACACACAGAACCACATTCCCAAACTCTGTCCCATGGAACCCCAATCCAGTCACACTTTGCTAGTTGATAACTTTGGGGACAGTGGTCATTTGGAAAAGGAGGGAGCTAACCCCGTCTTCCCCACAAGAGCCCTCGGGAAATAGGGCAGCAGGTGTGTTCAGAGAAGGGTGTGGCCCAAACCTTCGCTGCTAGAGCACTGAAGACAAAGCCTCAGCAAGTCCGGGGGGACATGATGCCCGGGGGGCTCTGGATGAATTAAGTCCAGCTGATGATTTCATTTATTAAAGTTCCGTTGCACGCGACCTTGGCAAATATTTTCCACGACAAAGAACTGGATCTGCTTACGGTGGTGCACAATTGTAACCCCAGCAACTTGGGAAGCTGAGGCAGGAGGATCCACACTCCAGGTCATCCCCAGCAACTGAGTGAGAACCTATCTCAAACTAAAGACAAAGATGCTGGGATGTAGCTCAGTGTCCAGTACCCGGGTTCCATCTCTAGCACCCCGGGAGAAAGAAGCAAAGTACTAGACTATGCCCTACTGATATGCAGATTACAGGGTTTTAGTTTCTTATTCTCATTTTTAAACATGGATAAGTAAATGGTTCATATGCTTTTCTCCAAAATATAATGAAAACCTCTCAATTAAACTGCTTACTTTGTACCTAGTATGTATGACCTTCAAGTTGTTTTTCGTTCTATGACGGATGCCTCTTGGCTGACAGTGATTTGACCCTCATCCCAATCCTGGGAACATTTGGCACCGTCTGGAGGCTTGTGGGTGGTGATAGCCGGGGGTGGTGCAGGGAAGAGGCCAGGGGTGCTGTCCAGTGCCCGAGTGCGTAGGGCAGTCCCCGCAATGAGAATCATCCAGCCCCCACGTCAGCAGCGCTGCCGCTAAGAAACCTGCTTTTGGCCATCTGCAGTGGAAGGGACAAACCACGACGGCAAGCTGGCCTTCAGGACTCAAGTTGGGTATGTGATCGCTTGTCCAGGTTCGCATCGGACTCCATCATCTCCTGGCTGTGGGGCCCTGGGCAAGGAGCTCACTGCACAGGGCCTGGGACTGCTCACCTGCAGAGGTTGCCATGGGCTTAAGGAACTGACTGTGCAGACAACGGGAGAGGCCCAGCACCCGTAACGCCAGCACCCTGGCCTCCCCCTTTCCCGTGGCGGTGTGGGTGGAGGTCAGCAGAGGAACAGCCTGGAACTCCTCTGCTTCGCCCAAGGCTTAAAAGATTACATTGCTCGCTGGGGGACAATGCCTTGTTTATCTTGTCCAAGGCTCCACATCTGACCTCTAGAGAGCCCCGAGCAGCCTACACAAGACTGCTGCTGACGCTCACTTCTTCCCTGAGGTCCTAGGACTCGAAACCCGTGGTGCAGCATGGCTTGGGCAGACTCACGCCATTCATTCCGGGCATTTTCCGCTGGCCTGTTACAGAACATCTGGACGTGAGTCACGCTCAATAACGCAGGTTTCAAAGCATTCTGGTTTTCTCTCATTAGAAAGAAGTGACGAAAACCATTAATTGGCCTCTGAGTCCTTCTGCATAAATGACCCTTGGCAACACTGCCCTGGCTTGGGCTCGCGACACCACTTGAGCCAGCTGAGCCAGCGCGCTTCTGCCTGGCATGCGCTTGCCCCTGGGCCCACCCGCCTGCCGTTCTCTCCTGCTCGCAGGCCAAGGAGGCGGACGCTAAGGGTGCACACCCGACGCATGAATGTCTTCACACGAACCGGTCTTCTGTGCCTGCTGGGCCAGGCTGCAGTACACAGTTACTTAACCAAACACTGCGCCGGGTCTACAGCGCAGGCTGTGCACGGATGTGGCTCCACACGCAGACACACCGGCATACACACACGCTGATTCTCAGAAGGCTGGAGAAGGCAGCTACCCACACGGGCCCCTGGAGGACAGTGGCAGGCTGAGGCTGCACCCACTGTCCCCGCTGGGGAAACATCTGGAGTTATGCCCCAGACCCTGTCCGCCCCCATACAAGGCCGCGTACTGCATAAAGGCTTCCCAGCTCTGACCTCCTGGATCACCAGCTTCCCCAGAAAGTCTCCCAGAGCCACAGACTCCTTTGAAGACGACCAGAGTGACAGAGGGATGAGGGAAAGGCACTGGATGTTTCCAGGGAGCAAACTTCGCCTTAGGGTGAATTTAGGCCTCAGGGAAGTAAGAAGTAGGGACGGGCCTAAAGAGAAGTCAAGAAGCTCCACACTGGCCCTTCAGCGAGGGCCAGACGCCCGTGTGCGACCTTCAGAGCAGACCACAGTGGAGAGCGACCAGAAGAGGCAGCACGGACATGTGACCACTCATAGAGAGAATCCACCCGATAAGTATTTTTAATATTCCAAATCAGGCCTGTGCTGTAGCTCTGCAGAGACTTCAAGCCAGAAAATAATGAAGTGGTCATTTGGGTTTGGAGTTTCATCTTCAATCAGAGGCCGTTTACTCTCCAAACAACTGTGGGAAGATCCTGATGATCCATGGGAAGCCGGGCGTGTGGGCATTCACCACAGGGCTGCTCGGGTCACTTTGCAGAGAATCACCTGAGCGTCTTCTCCTCTTCAATTGCCACTTCATCACTTATTATCAGTTGTCACTTTATATTGTGACCTATGTGACATCATGTGACCTCCCTTTCCTTAGTCACGAATCAGGGACAGGGGTTGGATTGTAGCACAACGGCAAAGCCCCTGCCTAGCATGCTTGAGGCCCTGGCTTCCATCCAAATACTGTGTGTGCAAGCACACACACACACACACCAAACAAAAACCAGTGACGAATGGGTTCCATGTTTGAATCCAGATGTGGATCCAATTGTTCTCGGGGCAATCCAGGCCATCAGGGGCATCGACTGGACTGAACTGATGCACTTGAGCCTGGGAGGGTGGCGGGTGGTGACTGGGAGGCTGCATGGGTGGCCAGTCCTCCATGGCAGCATGGGAAGCCCCACAGCTCCTGCCTGTGCATCCTCTCGTCCTGGGGCCACCCAGACAGCAGCCTAGCTGAGGAGGTTGTCCTAAGTCAATCAGTTACAAAGGAAATCTTGTCCCATTGATTGGCTCAGGTTCCTCTGCAACACTGACCGTCCAGGTCCTTTCTGTAGAAAATGAGCTGGCAGGGGAGAGGGGACAGAGGCTTTGTGAGGGAGCCTTAATTCTTCACCTAATCAGATAAGGCCGAGGTTAAGAAGTCGTTAATGAAAATGACAATTTTCCTTGGGACTGGATTAATGAGCACTACCATCCCAAGAGAGATGTTAAATTACTTGAAGAAAAGAAAATGGCAGGAACCAATTGACTTTTTTTTTTAAGTCTTATTTTTATTCAAAGAGCACTTCAGGTTAAAAATAGAACATAGAAATAAGAAAGTCATTTATAACAAACCGGGAGAGATGGCTTTCTGTTTCCTTTCTTAGTCACTTCTGGGTTTCCAGGCTGTCACCTGAATCTCCCTCTGTGAGCTCCGCCAGGGCACAGAGCCTCTGCCTCTGGAGCAGGGCTTCTGGCAGTAACAGCATTTGCAGCCTTGAAACTCACTCTAACGCAGATTCCGAGGGCCTGGGATTCTGCATCTCTAACAACTCCACGCTGATGCCGAGGCTGACTAAAGGGCAGAGGGGCTGGTGAATTCCTGTGCCCCGACAAGGACAGGGACCTGGTCTCAGCTCTGTAACCACATTAGCTCTGTGGATTCTCTGACCAGTCCAGAGGAAGTCTCCACTCGTGGTCACTTAGCTAGACGCTGGCCATTGCTCATGGGCGGCTCTCTTCCTGTTCCCAGCGTTCCCACGTGGCACACCCAGGTTCACACACTGCAGCCTTCCTTCCCAGTCTAAGCCTCTGAAGACTCATCCACGCTTCTCCTCCTCCAGGAAGCCTCCCTGACCTGGTGCTGGGACCAGGCGACTTGGTACATGCCCAGTTCACTCTGCCACACACCAATATGTGACTGTACGCACGTGCTACCTACAGCTTAGGAACAAGTACCCCAGACTTGTGGCTTAGAGTAGTCACTACCTGCTGTATACATTAGCAGTGGCTACCTGACGGTTTCTTGAGCCCAGGAATCAAGGACATGCTGAGCCTGGGGTTCTGGCTTGGGGTCCCTGGGAGGATGTAGTCAAGAATTCAGCTGGGACTTGACTGAGGTTAGCACATCGAGGCTGGCTATTGGCCGTAGACCTCAATTCTTTACAAGGGCCTCTCTGAGGACTCCTTGGATGTTCTCATGCATGAAGATCTTAGCTGTTGGATTTTCCCAGAATGAGAGTGGACAGAGACACAGAGATGGGGCAAATGCCAGGCAGAACCCACATGCGTTATGGCTTTGCCTTAGAAGTCATGCAGCATCATGAAGTCACTAAGTCCGGCCCACACCAAAAGTTAGGTTCTATGTATTGCAGGGAAGACTGTCAGAGACATATTTTAAAATTCTGTCTCAACAGATTGTACTTTCCAAAGGTGGAGGTGATGATATCACATCTCCCCTATACTCTTCTAGAATGTGGTAGTTCTCCCCTCGAAGGTAGGCTAGAATCCCCCTCCTCTTGACCTGGAGGGTAACAATGGTGTTTGTGACCAGGAGAGTGGGTGGAAGTAACCATGACTTTTGAGGCCACATCATAAAAGGCAGAGCTCCTCAGCCCTCCGGGCTGGAACACTCACTTTTGGAGCCCTAGGTAGGGACTCCTCCTGCCTGAGACTGCCATGCCAGGAGGAGGACCAGGCCACACAAACAAGTGGCTCGTCTGACAGCCCAAGTGAGGTCCCAGCCAGGAGGTGATCTCAACTTCCAGAACAGTGAGTCTGCTGTTGGCTCCTGTCTCCTCTCTCCCCACAAGCCTCTCCACCGAGAACCAGGCCTGCTGGGGGAACTCTAGCTGTGCCCACTGGTGCCTGGTCAGATTCCAGACCCACAGACTCCACAGGCATAATGGAAAGGTTGTTTTTAGTCACCAAGTTGCAGGATAATTTGTATACAGCATAGAGTAACTGGAACGTATTCTGCATTATCATTGTTTATTTATGGTCTCTCCCTCCTTGGATTGTTAGGCAGTAAATCATTTAGGTCATTAGATTGTGTCTTGCTCATTGATATAAAGCAGGCACCCAGTACAGTGCTTGGCATGTGATACAAGCTCAGGCAACGTTTGTTAAGTATATAATGAATGAATAGGAGTTTGTGAAATTCTGGGGGGAGAATTCTCTTTGGCTGGAACTCAAGAGGCCACTGCTTGGAAGCCCTGCATACAAGGAAGTTGCCACCATCTACCCAGCCAGCTGGATGCAGCCATCTCCTGCCCTCGTGGGTTTTGCTGGTTTTATTTTCCCCCTGCCCTTTCTTTGACCTTCTAAATTGACACTGAAAGCATTTTATCAGGGCCTGTTTCCACTCCTACATAAGGAATTGCATGCCATAAACAAAAATCAAACAGCAAACATGATCAGAAAAGTGGTGGCAACTTCAAAGCCAATGACATTTAGTTCACGGCTGACTCCAGGTAGTTACGGTTGACTTGACTTCTCAATTCTACACACATAGCCAGGAAGATACATTTAAAAATCTGAAGTTTTTCTCAGTTGTATTCATACGAGTTGGATGCATTTAATCTTCACATTAATAAACATACACAAGGGGGATGTTCATTAATCATGCTGTTTTCCTGTGTAAATGTAGAGTAGCGGTTCAATGTGTGGGCTTCGAGGAGGTCATTTCTGAGTTGCTCTGGATAAAGTTTCATCACTACATGCTCAAAACATCCTTCAGCTGGTCCTGAGCCTAATTTGTTATTGTATTGTGTTTAATGACGAATGCCTCCGTTAATATCCATGGAACCGATTTCCTAAGAGCGCTCCTCTGAAGGCAAATACTGCAGGCCCTGCTAAATCCTCTCACCATATTTATCCTTCAGCGAAGACGGTTATCTAGAAACGGCACTCAGTCCTCATTATCTCATTATCATCTCTTGATGAAGTTTAACTCCCTGAAATTTTACAAATGCTAATTAAATCTTAAAAGGCAAACATAATGTCAATCAAAACTGATCTGCAGTTTTTCATCAGCAGCAGTTTTACAAAACAATTCCCTCAAACGCAAAGTAAGTGCCCTAGTGCCAAGCACAGGGGACACACTCTGGTGTGGTGGAACGGAGGCAGGAAGGTCTGCCCCAAGTGAAACCCACACTCTCGGGGAAGCTGAGCCGCCACTGGGCTTTGGAATTAGGACTGAGTCAGCGAGCGGAATGATTTTGCTGTGGTTAGAGAAGAACAGTCCCCCCAAATTAGAGAGGATATCAAATTCAAAATGAAACCTGAGGGCTGGGGATGGAGCTCAGAGGTAGAGCACTTGCTTAGTGTGGCAGAGGCCTAGGTTGGATCCCCAGCACCAAGAAAAGAAAAGGAAAGTTAAATAAACACATAAACCTGCTACAAACAACTCCATGCCGCTGCTGGTTCAAAAGCACCAGAAGAAAGAGGATCCAAGTGGGCCTTGATCTCGCCGCTGGTGATGGCACCAAGGAGTTCACTGTATTTTAGGGAAAGTCTGAAGAGCACAGCAACGACAGCTTGTCCAGAGTCGAATAACGACCCACCAGCACGACCCGTTCTGAGATGTGTGCCTTTACCTCTGGTCCACCCCCGCCCTCCTGGCTGCCCCTCCACGGATGGTGGGATGCATGTCCCACTGACCACGGGCCCTGTGCCACGCACACTCCAGCTTGTCGGAAACTCAAGCAGGGGGCCAACCGGCTAGAACCAGCCCAAAGCAGGAGCAGAGGGGGTCATCAGGGTCCTTGCGCCTGCACTTCCTGGGGCTGAGGTGAGAGCATTCACTTCCTGCATTGATGCTGGGCAATAACTCAGCAGCATCGAGAATGACCAGGGGGAACACTTCAAGGTCAGAAGCCTGAAAGAGCAACACCTCCCAGCGAGAGAGCGCAGAGGTGCCTCTAAAGCACATGTCCCCGGTGACTTAACGCACAGTTGCTGTATTTCTGCCCACGGCATCCCAGACCACCACGGGAGATAAACTAGGTAAACAGCTAGTTTTAAAGTAAGAAGCAAGGGCACTTTCAAAGGAGAAAGGGTGTCCTAAAACGTCCTACTGGCAGATCACAACCAAACAAAACATCAAGATGAAGGGAAATCAATTCTGAGAAATGGATTAGAGGAAAATGCCATTGTAGGAGTTGAAATTATAATAAGAGCCAACGTGCTCACATGAAAACCCGTTCCTCTTGGATCTTAATTTTCAGGTAGTTTCTTCTACAATAGGCAGGGGGCTGGGCTGCAGCTCAGTGGAAGAGCACTCGCCTTCCATGCCTGAGGCCCTGGGTCCATCCCCACACTGCAAAACAAACAAATGAGCCAAATGAATAAACTGGGACTGTAACCGGGTGCTTCCAGACGTCCAGGTCCAGCACAAGGCGGAGGAGGCTTCTTTCTGTTCCGCTAAACCACGGACACTGCGTTTGAAAATGAGCTTGAGTTCATCCCTATGCATTCACCGTCTTTCCAGCTTTGGGGGTACTCCCTTTTATTTTCCTTCCTTGAAGTCCTTCAGGGAAACACGGGCATACACACTCATGTGTACAAATGTGGACACACAACAGATAGTGTCGACATGGAAAGGTTTGATTTTTTTCAAAGCATCCACACAATTTAAGACAGAACTCAATAAGGTGCCTACCCCTATCTTCTTAGATCAAATATGAATTCACTTAAAACAAGAGTAACTACAAATGCTTGCAAGGAACTCCTTGGATGGAAAAATAGCTGTCATTCATCACTTAAAGTTTCAAGGTTCATAACTGCAGAAAAATAAAACTTAGGAGAAGTATCTGTGTTTAAAAGAAAACAATTTGATGCTGATTGGTATAAATAAGGAATTCATTCCCAACCATTTATATAAGGAACATTAAAAATTTAAATCCCATCAGTTCAAGCAGAAGCCGGATGAAATGTGGAGCTGCCCAACTGTTATAATGAGAAGGAACAATGTCCCCAGAACCCTCCATGGGGCATGAGCCTCAAGCGGGAGACTTGCACTGGAGGAGGTCCCCAAAGCCGCCACCATGACCTCCTGGGCATGTGTGGGGAAGAGGCACTCGCAGCAAACGGCACTGGAAGTAAACTACAGGGGAAGTCGAGGTGCCCACATGTGGGCTTGGACCCTGCTGCCGCGTGGGCAGGATACCATGCTACAGGGTGAGCTGCTGTCTCACCAAAGTGGGACTGTTCCACTAAACCACGGACACTGCGTTTGAAAACGAGCTTGAGTTTCAGGCAGACTCATCCCTATGCATTCACCGTCTTTCCAGCTTTGGTGGTACTTCCTTTTATTTTCCTTCCTTGAAGTCCTTCAGGGAAACACGGGCATACACACTCGTGTACAAATGTGCGCACACAACAGATAGTGAACGGAGTCCCTCCAGGACCCTCTGGAGGAGAGCTGAGCAGAAAGCCAAAGACTGCACAAAGCTCTGCTTCCTCCTCTACGGGGCTTGGGCGAAGCTCCAAGCAATTCCTCCACAGTGTGTGACACGCCGCGAACCCCAGGCCTGGAGAGAAGGACTTGATGACCACTCACTTATGAGGATCGCGTTGCCCCTAGAAAACGTTTCCATAAACTTAACCGTCAAACATGTTAACAGTTCTCACCAAGAGGGAAGGGAGTTTTCTGTTTCTTTTGATGCTGATCTTGCTAGTCTGTCCCATTGCCAGTGAGTGACCCAAGGAGAATTGGACCAGGAGAATAGGGGCATCTGAAAGCTCAGGGCAGGAGGGATGGGAAAAGAGGCAGGCAGGATAGAGCCAGAGGCCACTTAAGACTCCATGTCAAATCCTGTGGGCTCCTGAGGGTCAAAGGCCAAGTCTTGGACTTTGCAATGAGAATATAAGCTACAAATACACCTTCATTCATCTGCCCTGCTCCTAGAACAGCGTGCAGCTCAAGCCGAGTTTGCTGAGTGAATGAATGAAGTCAATCAGGGTACCCATGTGGTGGGTCAGAGACCAGACAAACCCCAAGGCCAGGGCTGGAACCCAAGGAGTCGGAAGGAGACAGGAAATTGTAGCCAAGGCAAGAACTGAAGGGAGCCCCCTCTGGGTGGCTCAGCTCTGGGGCTCCTGCACAGTCCTGTGGCCAGCCTGGACCCTGCAGGTCACTGACCACATGTGCCCTCAGTGAGCAGAACGGGGGACATCACTTCTTTGGTCTCCTGTGTGCCTCCCCATGTAAGCACTGGAAACGGTCCATGGGCACCATTTCTGGCTAATCAAGCCTCAGAGGAGCTACCAGGCTGGCAGGCACGTGTTCACGGCCTAGCTCAGCTGTGAAGTTACCCCGGGAGAGTCCTGGCAGGAGCTCTTCAGAACCAGGCCTCCCAGCCGGCCTCCAAGCCAGTTCGGTCAGCTCCCCAGGCAGGCCTGAGACAAAGGCGATGGCCGTCTGTGTCTTGAACAATCTGCTCTCCACTGCCAGCTCCACACCAACGAGTTTTTCGTTAGTGAGGCTACCAACTCTGCTCTTCACGTGATATTTTAAATACTGCTTTAAATCCCCCAACGGGACTACCAGGCTGCTCCTGTGTCTACAGAGTGGAGTACAGTTTTAATACTCATTATTAAACGAGTCTTTGCAATTGGGCGAGACATGCTAATTATCCTATTTAATTTACAGTCCACTCCCACATAACCCAGAGCACTGCTTTCTAATCTGCTGCTTGTTTGTACATGTCTTCGCAGAATTGGGGTCCCGCCCCCCGTGGGTTGGGAGTGTTCGCGCACCCCAGTGGGTGGATCTGTGTTGGATCTCGAGTTCCCTGAGGTGGAGGCTCACTCCTTCCCTGGCTCCTGACTTAGCGGAACACACAACCGCGCTGCCTGTGTGGAGGGACCGTGACTTGGTGCCGTCTCAGCCCCAGTGGTCACGTCCAAATCTTGCTTGTTCCACATGAGTAGGTCACAGGTCTGTCTCTCTGGCACATTTATAGGTTGAAAATCACAACTAGGTCTTTTTGAACCTCGGATAATCTGGTCTTTGTGTCCTGGAAACCAGCACATTCCTGAAATGCTGAGAGCCTTCGATGGCTCTCTCGATCACCTCTTAGTCTGTACACCAACTTGGGCAGAGAGGGCCAAGCCGTGTTCCTCTCTGCTCACCAGCAAAACTGCCTGGGCTGCCACCTTCTCTGTCCCCAGCAAAACTGCCTGGGCTGCCACCTTCTCTGTCCCCAGAGCCGGAAGCTGTTTGGCCTCAGACACGCCTGCCTCTTTCTACTGCTCCCCGTCCAGTTGACAGAGATCAAAGAAAACAACAACGCCATTCAACCACAGCCAAATTCAGGAGGCTGCCAAGAGCTCTTGGCCCCGCCCCACCTCGACAGGGCTCCTTCACAGCCCAACAAAGAAGACTAGCAGCTGAGACACAAATGCAAGTCGGAGATGTCTCTGTTTGTTTCACAAACAGCTCCGACCCTGCGTTGAGGTCATGGGGTGGGTGCGAGTGAATCAACAGTCCAGGGGTAGGAAGGACCAAGGCGCCCGGGGCTGGCCCTTGCAGGGACGCTGTGGGCAAGGAGACCAGCGCCCCGGGTCTTCGTTTCTTTCAAGCAGATGTCAGCTCGAGCAGGCCTGCTGGGAACCGGGCCAGGCAGCACAGTAGCTGCCAGCTCCAAGGGTCAGCTCAGTTTATCAGTCCAGGGAGACAGGGGCACCGGCCATCCCCCACCTGGGTGCCAGGGGCACAAGCCCAAAGGATGCTGGGCAGCATCTGGCTCCAGGGCTCCCTCCCTGAGGCGTGGCCCTTGGTGACCCGGTGCTCATCCACCTGCCTCCCTGGCCGTCTGGGCAGGTCCTCCTTCCACCCCGTGACGGACTCCTGCTGGTCCCCATCTCCTGTCACATGTCCCCATTTTCAGGCTTTCTGTCCTTGTCCAGATTTCCTCTGAGGTATGTCCCCACTCTGGCTTGACTGGGTCATGAAAGATGAGCACACAGCAAGAGGGGGCCTGCCAGGGGAGACAGTGAGCCAGGCGTGGGGACTCGGGGGACAGGAGAAGGTGTCGTTCCAGTCGGGAGTCACAGCGTCATGGAGCGGGGCTGGAGAACACAGTGTCAAGACAGAAACAGGCTCCCGTCGTCTGGCGGTAGTGCTTCAGCACAAGGCCCGGCCTGTGGTCAGAGCAGGGCTCAGAAAACGTCCACTGAGGACCCTGGGCATTTCGTTTTCTGAGCATGCTTCTAAAACCACTCCTGGTATCAGGCGGAGGCCTCACTGGTGGAGGGCCGTGGTGGAGGCTCCTGCTCAGAGGCTACTGCACTGTCCCAAGGCCTCTCTTGGACCCGAGGGTCCATCCACGCTCACGCAGCCCAGGATGGCAGCACGGCCATCGACCCTGCGTTTTCCCTCACTAATCGTGTCCTGCTCTTGTTGGAGACGTGGGACATGATTTGTTACTTTTGAGGTAAAGAACTTGGCTGTTGGTACAGAAACTGTTCATGAGCAATCACATTTTTATGAACGCCGTTAAGTATTCTGGTGGAAGGACTGACTCCATCAGTGTGCTCAGATTTCCAGGGAGAAATACCCAGATGGAAGAGGACGAGTCCACAGTGCCCACCTGCTCTGCAGCTCCACTGGGTGAGGTTGCCGAGATCAGCTCCCTGCCACCTCCCGCAGGGGCTGTGTTCATCACTCAGCCATTCCGCGGACGGAGCATGCGTAGACCTCGCTCCCCCACCAGACCTTGACGGGGGGGGGGGAGCGGCGAGAGTCTGCGTCCCCTCACCTCTTGGTACCAACCACAGTGCCCTGCTGCTGCCTGTGAAGACCACTGCCTGCCTCCTCACGGCCTGCGCAGGGCTCTGTGATGTCCTAGACATGTGGTGTCCTTAGCTTTGGTAAGATGACCACACGCTGGGTCTCCAGGAGTGGACCTGCTCACAGCGATGGTGCACACCGTGCTGTGCTGGGAAAGGGCTGAGCACCCGCTCTGGGGCGGGGGACGCTGATTAATAGTGCTGCTGATTTCCATGTGCAAATACCCCACTGTGGTTGATGTCCGGCCCCACCTGTGAGAAGCTGGGGAGAGATGTAGGGCAGCTCACTGCTTTACATAATTTCTACCACTCAGCAACAATAATGCAAATACCCTCCAGGGCAAGATAGTAGTACATGTAGTCAGCTACCCCGGGAATGATGCGTGTTGAAACTATCTTTGCTTTTTATGTTTTATTTTGAGATCAGGCCTTGTGATGCGGCTGAGGCTGGCTTTGAACTTGCTATCCTCCTGCTCAGCCTCCTGAGCCGCTAGGATTACAGGTGCGTGCCACCACACCCCAGCTTATCTTTACTACATAACTTAGTTCCCGTTTATGTTCTCTTGAGTTCATCACTGACTCAGAAAACCCCTGACATTTTTATCTGCTGGCACTGGCAAGTGGCCCAAAGTGCTTCTAGCACACTACTAGATGCAGTGACTCAAACTGGGCCAGTGCTGGAGCTGGGGACCCTGGTCCTCCTTGGAGCAGAGAGGAAGGCAGGGGAGCTGGCAGGAGCTGGCAGCTGCTGGCAGCTTGACTCTGGGGAGAGGCTGCTGCAGAAGTTGAATATAAGACAGTGTGTCTGCCAAGGCAGCCACGTGGCATGCTGCTCAGCGCTCCCGTCTCTGTGGCCACGACTGAAGCTCACCGCCCACCCGCACTGCCTCTGTGAGCTAGTAAGTCCCTGTCTTTGACTAGAGCCAGCTGGGCTTTGGGCCCAAGCTCCTAGGCTCCCTGGCCAACCTTCCCTGCCCACCCGGAGGCCAAATGGGCACACGCCCTTCCCCAGGCCTTGCCTCCCATTCAGCCCACACACACTTCTGCCCCCTGACTCTGCAGTACTCTTGTCTCTCCCACGTGGGTCAGGAATTAGCCCCACCGACCTGTGTGTTATACTCACTTTCATGGCTGAAACCAGATGTGCCCTCAGTGCACAGGTCTGAGCTCATGAAACCATTATGACACGAAGCCATGAAAGGCAGTGAGATCATCCGGGTCAAATGAAAGTATGGAGGAAGGAAGTCAGCTAGTGGTACAGGGCTCACAGCAGACTCTAAAGTGGTCTTCTGTTCATTCATTTGCCCCTTAGCCAGCCCTTGTCCAGTGCAGGGCAGGACTGGCTGCTGGCCCCATGATCTGACCCCAAATCCAACCTCACTGCCTTCAGAGTTCACCTGGCCAGCCAGGGGCGGTACCACAAGGGGCGGTACTCAGCAGAGTAAGACAGAAGGTCCTTTGGTAAAATACCCCCAGTCACCCACATTATATATCTGCCAAGTCTGCCAAGGCAGATATACTCTCAGCGTGGCAATACTCATCTGTAATGCCACGAAAACGGTCTTAAGCATCACACATACATTATTCTGATGAGCCTTCACATGCCTGCCAGTAAGTCCCTAATCCAGCCAGGCCTCCACCTGCACGATTATGTGTGGAGTATGAAAATGTCCTTCCAATTCAGTGCTCAGACAGCAATAGAGCCCTCACTTTTTTTAAGTGTTGACTTTATATGTCTTCCTTCTTTCCATCAGTAAATAACTGTCTGAAGCAACACACACGAAAGTCAAATTTATAAAACACAGATGCTCAGCCTCAGTGTCTGCTCAGAGCATGCAACCAAAGCATCACATCAGTCTGTCCAAAGATGCTCCTTGAGAAACGAGCAGCGGTGGATTTGCAGGACAGAAGGTAGTAGACATTAAACCTGGGAGTCGGGGTTACCATTGCATCTGCAGTCCTTGCCTTGAATCACCCACCACAGCCAGAGAACGCACAAGAGCTTGCTCTGGTTCTGGAGATGGGTTTGGGCCTGGGGATCTGTACTTAGAGTGACCAACCTCACCTGGTTTGCCTGAGAACATCCCAATTTTAGAACAGGAAGTCCCAAGAACAGCAAGTCTAAGGCTCATGGGAAGGCTGATGACCTGAAAGTCCCTCTGGGGAAACAGGACCAGACTGGGAGGAAGGGGTGATTCAGGCTAAATGGTCTATCAACATCTCAAGCCTTTTCCTCCTCTTTGCCCATGACCTTGACTATCACTAGCTAAATGGTGACCACAGTGGGACCTTACCATCCGGTGAGGCTAAAATGCTATTTTCCTTGCCAAACAGCTTTAATCCTGTTATTTTCAACAGAATTTGTCATACTCCTCCCTCTGCCTGTCCATTCATGCATAAGCAAAACATTTACTGCTCCATCTGCTCATCCATCTAGACTTGCTTTTTCCTACTCTACATACCTGAAAAAATCTGGGATCCTTTGGTTAAATGCTAAGGGCCACCTCCTCAGGATGACTTCAAAGAGTGTGTTCTTGACACACTCGGCGGCAGATGCAGCCTTTCCCCGTTATGGTTCTCACGGATTCTTAAGGCTGGAAGATTTTAAAGGCTGTGGGAAGAAGTCTTCTATGCTGATGGGTGGATTGAGGAAATCCCTGCGAATCCTTTCGCTAGCCAGTTGGACACAATCTAGGCAGAATTCAGAGGCGGGAGCTGCACTGTGCCCAGCCTCCTGTTGCATTCTGGAAGGTTCCTACCATGAGAGATCTTTTGCGTAGCTTTCTCCAGATGCCCAAGTCCTTCTGCTATGAGACTGCGGCCAGTCCCTCTCCTACAGAGTGTTCTGAAACACAGGAGCTCAGCTCTAAGACCCCAGGCCCAGCGCCCGGCAGCCGCTAGGACCTCCCTCCTCCCACGCTGTGCCCCATCACTTCCTCTGCACATTCCAGGTGGCGGGCTCTGGGTCCAGCAGGCCCAGCACCATCTGTCAGCGTGAAGGTCTCGCTCCGGGCGGAGCAGCAGTGATCCCACCTTTTGTTTCCAGAGCACGTTAGAATTTATTTCCCTTGTTTTGCTAATGAGAAATCAAAGCCCCGGGTGAGGGTCCAAGTCACCAGGTAGCTAGGGGAGCTGCTGGAAGCCAGGACTGCAGGCTCTAGTGTGTAACGCAGGTGGGCAGGATCCCTCCTCCCAAGGGAGCCGAGAGCCGGCGGCCAGCTGCTCCTCTCAGCCCTCTCCCCAGGTGGGGGAGCCGGGGCTGGTGTTCTAAAACAGGGTGATGAAACACTGAACCCGCCGGAGCATGTCGAGAGTTCCTTCTTCAAAACCAACTGAGGAGTAACATGCTAAGCCAACAGGCCGATCCCAAAAGGCCAAAGGCCAAGCGTTTTGGTATGTGGATGCTGATTCTCAACAGAGGGGGGGCTAGGGAAGAACAGAGGAACCTGGATTAGGCAGAGGGGAGTGGAGGGAGGGAGGGGGTCGGGGGCAGGAAGGACAGTAGTGCATCGGACATCATTACCACAGGACCTGTATGATCCCACCTCCTGTACCACCAGAGCGGAGCAGTCATACTCCATTTACGTATGAAGGGTCCAAGTGCACTCTACTGTCGTGTAAGGAATCAGAACGACGGCTGGGAGGACTTCCATCTAACATCCCTGCTCCTTCCTGGGCCTGGGGTGGCCGGAGAAGGGAAGCCTCAGGAGGTTGGAAAATGCCTCATCTGCCCTGGAAGCCTGAGATAGGGTGAAACGGTGGAAAACAACAAAAATGCTTTTGCCATTGTCTTCCCTTCATTTTAATGAAATTAATTTCCCCCTTACTTCCAATCGTGTTATTTAACTTCTATTTCCAGTATGCTGAGATGAAGACCCACAGGCTAATACAGTCATCTTCAAATGTTTGTTTAAAAAAACTAAAAATGTGCCCTGAGCATATGCAAATTTTAGAAGCATAAAATTTGTAGTATATATAATTTACAAAATATATTTAAAATGTTTAATCCTATCCAGATAGGTATAATGAAAGAACCAAGAGAAGCCCCGAGGTTTCTTTCTTCACCCTGATGCTTGTCTTGCTTACCTCCTGGAAACACCCACCCTGCTCTGAAGCATCTTATGAAGTTACAAGACACCAAAGTCAAACTGTAACTTAAGTCACAAGTGTAACTTAATACTTCCAAAAACAAACGGGCACCTTGGCTGAGAATTAATATATTTATAAACTATCAACAACTAAGGCAACCTGCTCCAAACCAGGCAACCGCTCATGCAATTCAGTATCACACTGGTATTCCTAACGCACTGTCTCCTTAGTGTTCCTGTTTGCAACTAGGGGCAGTTAAGTTCCCTAATTAAAATGTGAAGTCATTTATTAGACTAAGGGAGATTCATAGGAGAATATATGTATGTATATCCCATACTTTCTCATACACACACACACATTTTAGATACAGAAGCAGAGTGTTACTCAAAATAAACAAGGCATGGGATGACGTAGTTACGTTACTCTTTTTAAGAACTTGAAAGGACAGTGGCCTTCCTTATCACTCTCCTTGGACTGAATCAGCTGCCAGTCACAGGTCTATCACCCACACGGCTGTGATATTACTTGACACACTGAGCTAAGAACACATGAATGGAATCATCAGATCTCAGTCCCAATACCTCTTTCCCCGAAATAAACCAAAAGTGTCGACACAAAGAGCTAATTTTGTAATAAGCATCATGTGGAAAAGTTCCACAAGGTAAAGCCCAGTCCTAAATAAAGTCCTTTCACTGGGAAGGGACCAAACGCAAGGCATCAGGGCCACCCTGATGACCCTAGTGACTTGGTCATCTGCAAAGACCCTATCTCCAAACCAGGCCACATTCGCAGGCCCTGGGTGTTGGGTCCTCGATGTCCTGGGGTGGAGGTCACAACTGAGCCCACGCACTGGACACCCAGCTCTGGTGGCCTTTCTGTCCTCCCAGCTCCTTTCCACCAAGCTGGGACAAAGGCTGACTGGGCTCCGCTCAGGTCCCGTGAAGGCATGGCCTTCTGGAACCCGGCCCACCGCCTCTGCTGACCAGCTTGGAGGAGGTTTCAGTGGATCCACCATGGACCACTCAACCATGGTTTGGAAAGAAACGCCACCACATTGTCTGTTCTCTTCTACTCTCCTCCACCAGTCACCTCCTACCTGGTTCTCTGACGGTGTTGCTTTTGTTTCTTGTTTTTGTTCTAGTTTATAAAATGCATGTTCCTTGATACACTGAGAAATCTCGAAGATCTAAAGACAATTTAAAAAAAAATCCCTAATTATGATTTCTAAAAATAGCATTTTGATAAAATGTATTTCCAGACTATATTTAAAAATCCAGTCTTAGTCGTACCAACAGCTTTGCATTGTGCTGTTTTTACTTAATATTATACTTAGCGTCAAGGAAAGAATGACCCAGCTGGGTATCTTTCTATAAAAGATTATGTGGTTTTTCAAAAAGCAAATTAAAAATTTTCTTCAGGTACACTGTGTACAATGTTGCTCAGGGCAAGACAAAAACAGATCTTGGGGTTCCCTGGGACGGGCTCCCAGAGCCCATCCGGTGACAGAGTACCAATGGCTTCCGGCCACAGCCCTGTCTACATGGCCACTCTCTGCAGGCTTCTCGGAACTTCATTCCCACAACAGGCTGGCGACATGGGGATGCTGCTGTGGTCCCCAGAAGTTTATGTGGGGAACATGGAGCTGGGGCCTTTGGGAGGTCCTGGGTGATGAGGTCAGGAGGGCGGCAGGAGGCCCTGGTGGCTGAGGCCTGAGGCCTGCCTGCCGTGAGGCCCTCCATGCAGCCGTGCAGCAGGAAGGTCCTCGCCCCCTGCCAGCACCACGCAGTGGGACTTTTCAGGACTGTGAACTGTGAATGACCCCGCCGTGGTATCTGGCTGTAGCAAAAACGGACTGAGACAAGGCCGTGATGCAGAAGGCTGTGACAGTCCCTGGGTCCATCTCCTTTGAAGCAAGGTTGCCCGAATGCACAGGGTGAGCCCACAGGCCCCTCCTCTGAAGAGACACCCCTTCCTTGTCTTGCCAACAATTACAGCTCCCCCGTTCTCCAACACGCTGCTGGTGGCACTGCTTTGGTGAGACCTCATCCCCCAACCAGGAGTGATGGGCTGTCCTTTCTCGAGTCTAGCTTTTATCTTGCTGCTTTACCATGGTTTGGGCCCGTATGTCTCCACCGGATGGGATCCCAGGAAGGGTAGAGGCCACACACCCTCCACCTCTGTACTCCCAGGGCCAACCCAGAAACTCCTCTAAATGAACTCAAGAGCATGTTTGTTCAAGAACATCTGCTGAGCAGTGCAGGCATTCTGCAGGTTCACCTGGTGCTGGGACCACGAAACAGGATCTAGCAGACGTATGCTTCGCGTGGTCCACAGGTACTAGGATGAAACTCACAGAGCTACTCTTGTTCCAAAGTATAGCAGAGGAAATGGATTCTGAAACTGCAGCTGTCTGACTTACTGTGTGGCCTTAGACAAGTCACCTGAGCCCTCTGAACCTCAGTGAATGGACTGACAAACGAGGAACTGCATCTGGGAGTGGTCGTGTGATGGAGCAGGCCGTGGTACAGAAGGGTTAGCACAGTGCCCAGTGCTTGGTCAACGCTTGGCCAGGTACCGCCAGAGCAGCGAGCAGAATTGAAAGGGACACCTGTTCTGGTCATATTTCCATTTTCCTTAGCCCTCCAGAGTGTCCCTGGGAGGTTCTGGGTTTGTGAGCACATCACTTAACTACCATCACTGGGCCACACCCAGGAGCCTGGCTCCTCAAACGAAAAGCAGGGCCGGGTCCAGCAAGAGAAAGGCTCCGAGATCCCCTGCTCCCAATCTCAGCTCCCCACCTCCTGTGTGACCCTGGACTAGTCACTTACACTCTCTGTGCCTCAGTACTCCAAACCGTGGCTGGAACGGTAAGGGCCCGTAAGCAGCGGCTGCAGTCTGCAGAGTAAGGGGCGGAACGGGGCCACCCCTGCTTACACTCTTGCTTCTCTTTCCTTTCTCCCACCCACCATTCTGGTGTCACTGGAATTCAGACACTTCAGTTCTTGGGCTCTAAGAGGATTTTAAGTAAGATCTACATAAAGCGACTTCTGGCTTGAAATCTGCTGCGTTTGCTCGGCGCGACTTCCTCGTACCGTTCGGCTTGTTTTTAATACTATCCAAAGAGGAGATGGAACTCTGCCCAACCACGGGCGAGCGGGACGGTTCTGGTCTGTGGATGCGACCGGTGTGACGTGTGCCAGCCAGGACTTGGTGAAGACGCCCCGTAAGCAGCCGTGACGGCCTTCAGACCCCCAGACTGCGCTGTGGGGCGGGGCAGCAGTGGCCTGCGCCCTCCACCGCCCGGCACCGAGGACCTTCCAGGTGCGCTCCAACACCTGTGGACCGGTCACCCAAAATGACATGGAGCGAGGTCTTCACCGTGGACTCAGTGCAGCCTCACCTGGCGGAGGGGGCACGTCATCACCCGGGACTCAAGACACGTCCCCTTAGGCCTAGAGAACAAAAGGAAGATGGCTGCACTCTGCTGGTGCCCAAGAGCGCCTGCCACACCACCACCTGTGGAAGTCAAGGACTCTCCCAAGGCCAGGCCACCCAACATGCAATTCCAGGTGACATCAGGCCATCCTTCCTTGTCCACACTGTACGTGTGGAAACGCACGCTTCAGGGAAGCAGAAGGTACCAGCAGGTGACAGCGCTGTTCCCAGGGAAACTCACAGGGCCCTGCCTGGTGCGGAAGAAGGGCTTTGGGGTCTCAGGCCTGCAGGTGGAGGGCGGAGGGGCAGCCCCCAGGGAATCGCGGGGCCTGTGAACTCCCTTGCATCTCATTCGATTCACCGGCCATTGGTGCAGCTACAGTGAGGGACAGAATGCTGGCTTTGGGTGACATGGCTCCTGTCACCCCCCAGCTGGAGAGGGCAGCAGCCCTTGGGAACAGTTAGGGATGGATCCTGGGCCCTTCAGGGATGGATGCGTTCTGAATGGTGGTCCTCCAACAGCGACCCCACGTCTTGGAAGGCTCAAAGACGGTGAGGTGAAGGTTAGGACTAGGGACTTGTGACGTTTAATGAAGACGGTTTCTGATGCCTTAGAGATGAGTCGCCACTGGAAGAGTCCAACGCTGCCGGCCTGAGTGGAGGCTCAGCTTGGACAGTGAGAGAAAGCAGCCCCATCATCAGGGAGGTCGGAGAAGAGAGGCGCACAGAGCTGGCGGCACCAGGGTCAGAACACGCTGCTTCTCCTCGGGTCTTGCCGTAGCTGACCATGCGACCAGGGCCCCTCTCGGAGGGATCACAGCTTTCTCCCCAGACCCCCAGACCGGCCTTGTATTTTCACTGAATGGGGGTCCCAACGGTGACCCTCATCTGAGGCTCAGCCCTGCCTCCTCCCTGCCTCTCCTAATTCCTCTCAGACACAGCAACCTCAGGGGAGCTGAGCCACCCGTCCCCCCTCAGGAGGCAGCTCTGCTAGGCTCCTTGGAGACAGGGTGAGCAGGGAGGACCTTCTGCTTCCGGGGTGGTGTGTGCATGGGGCAATGTTCTGGCCAACGTGATCATAATGATCACCCTATAAGAGGTGGTGCCTGGAAGTTCAGGGGGAATCGAGAAAAGGGCTTAGAGGTGTGGCCCTGGCTCATCTGGGATTCCCTTCTCATCTCCAGCTGCACCACGACTTTCTGGTGTCAGCCTCCTACTCAGAGGTCCAGGGACCAGCTCTAGGCAGGTGGGAGGTGTGGCTGACACTGAGGACCGCTTATCTCCCGACCCCTCCCATTTCTCTTCCAGGGCCTTGTGAGAAAAGGCAGGCTCCTTCCTCCTCCATTCCAAGGGTCCCTGGCCCTGGCCTCTGCTCTCTCCTCCAGCAGCTCACCGTCCTCAGCCCTGCTTCCACCTTCCAGGCCCTGGATGAATGAAGCTCAAGGAGAGGAAAAAACAATATATCCCAGAATCTGGACCTTATATCATGGAGCTATGTATGTATGCTTCAGGATGGTCTCGGGAAGGAGAAAGGTTTTTCAATTTGAGCAAGACAAAAGAAGTAGAAAATTTATAAACTGTCAGCTCAGTGCTTTGGAGATGTCCTTGCCTTTGAGTCCAATCAGCCACACTGCAGGGGAGCAGGTCCACAGGCCAGCAGGCGGGATCTGGTAGATGGAGTGCCGAGGAACCCTGCAGCCCACTCAGTGGAGAGGGACGGCATCTCTAGAGAAGTCTGGGTCCCCACCGGGGATCTGGGGAGGGAGACTGTCCTGTGCCTGGGTCCTTCCACCCACTGTCACCCAGCAGTGAATACCCCTTGGGTGGAACCAGCGCAGGACAATGCTCTCGGCCGCCCAGCAGCATGAGGACACCTCAGGGAATAGCTGGCATCTTTGGGGGCAGTCCTCTCAGGCCAGTGGAGAAGCAGAATGGCCACATCTATGTGGTCCAGGTGGCCTCCAGGAGCCTTAGGTGGAACGCCAGGCCACCAGTCCAGGATAGCGTTGCACTTGGAGCCCTGCCCAAATCGTGGTTGGGACTGGCTGCACAAGGTGGTCCAGTCTCCACTGCAGGTAGGAGAGGAGGGCTGGGTCATGGGGCGGGGGGCAAGGGGCCGCTTTCGTAGGAGGTGTCCAGCATTGCCGGTCCTCCAGAGGGGGTCCAGGCAGCCTGTTCCTTCTTGCAGCTCCTCACGGGTCGTCCTTGGAGCCGTAGCCCACACAGACTGACCCTGGCCTTCACCTGGGGTCAGGTGGGCCTCCGTCCATCCCTGCATGGGCAGGCTGGAGGCTTCGCAGGAGCTCAGGGTCACAGGAAGGTGGGACTGAGTCCCAGGGCACCGCTCTGTGGCTGGGGTGAGCTAAAAGCAGCCCTTCCCTCTGTCCACGCGCAGGCCAGGGCTGCTTCCCCTGCTCCCCATGGCTCCCCAGCTCCTGCCTCAGCACTGTCTCTTTCATCAGCTCCACATCGCAGGGTTCTGCAGAGCCTCTCTCAGGGGCGCCAGGTTGGTGTTTTCCGCTTGAGCCACAGGAACAGTTGGGTGGCTCGTGGGCCGCTGCCTCCCTAGTGGCCACTCTAACTGGAAGACGGTGGAGGGGGTATGCCAGGGAGTGTCACAGCCCAGCCCAGATGACCAGCTTGATGAAGCCACCAACTTGGTCTTCTCATACTTCTCAGAGTCAGAAAGGCAGCTGGGTGGCCCTGGAGAGCCAGGCCAATTTGGCATTGACTTCCCGGGCACAGAATTCACACCTGTGACCTGGGAATCAAAGCACTGGACTATCACTCATAGCATCCTCCTGGTCCTGCCTTCTGTCTTGAGAGGCCTGCAGAGATGTCAAGAGACTGCCATCTGCCCTGCCTGGCAGGGCTTCCCCAGCACAGTGCAAGTGAGATCACAGTGAAAGAAAAAAAATCACGTTTTTCAGTTTGCTGGGTAGTTTGGAACCGTAATGCTAAAAGGGTACTTTGTCTAAGGAAGTGGTGTTCAAATTTTGGCCTCCTGGGCAGGCCTGGCAGCCACACCTAGAGACGTCCCAGGGCTGGTGGAAAAGCAGACAGCCTGCTGATCTCTGGGACCGCTCTGTGCAGAACCCAGCACCAAGCCGGAACCCACCCAGAATAACCAGAAGCAAGGCCGCTGCAGCTCTCCCGAGATGCAGAACAGAAGCATGGGGTCCCCTTCTCAGTCACACATCACAGGCTGCTTCCCTCCACCAGCTTCATCTTGGAAGCTCTGCAGACCCACCTGCCAACTCCTGGGCATAACAAATAAGAGCATGAACAAATTCGCCCCAGAGGGACCGCCACCCTGTCCAGAGGAGGGACAAAACCAAGCCTTCCACCTGGCCAGGAGGCCTGACTGCTCTGAAACTCCACTGGAAGTCCCCGACTGGGTGGAGAATCTGCTCTCCCAGGGGCAGAGATGACTGCCACTCTCTGTGGGCTTCAGTTTCAGAGAGGTGTGCCAGGGAGGCGGCTCCCGTCCCTCCTGCCTGCACAGTCTCTGCTGCGGCTGTGTCTGACAAGTTCCCAAGCCTGGTCCTTCCAGACAGGATCACAGACGACTTCTGCCAGGCTTGCTGGCTGCTGCCGGAGCCCCTAAGTACCCCCAGATGTCTACCATGATTACAGTAGGAAGGTGAAGCTTATTAAGGCAGGACCCCCACGGTGGTGGTCTCAGGGGGCTTTAGAGCTGCTTCTGTCTCCACACTGGCCACTCCCATCCGCCCACAAATACAACACAAATAAGCTTCAAAAGGGGGGTTGGGGACATGGACCTAAACATTCCCAAGAACTAAAACAACACAAATATCTAAGCCCTTAATTAGAAGATCGGATCCCGGTCTATTTTATCCCGTCCTCGTGCTTCACACGTGGTTGTGTTTTCTAAGTTGCCTGCTCAGGTCAAGGCCACGGAAGGAAACAGCCGCCTGGCCCCTCTTCCGGGCTCTCCCTCCTCCGGAGAGGAAAGTCCCCATCTGCCTTGAAGTGGATGCGCTTCCAGCACCGTGCAGAGCGCTCTGCGCACGGCTCTCTGCTTTACAAGCAGCCCTTGCACCGATAGGACTGTTATTCGGACCCCAGGGCTCCTGGGGCTCGCCCACCACCCAACGGCCTGGGAGTGCGTGGGCGGGATGCTTTATTTTGCATCCTGACACTCCAAATTCTGCCCCCTCCTTGCCACCACGTGGCCTTGCGGATGAAAGGAGCTCCGTGGAGCCCTGCGTCACAGCCCTTGGAAACCAGGAGCAGCGTGCTCGCCGCACAAGCGGCAGGCCCGCCTGGGCAGCAGGTGCGGCCGCGCTGGGTTGGAAGCCAGGCCCCCGAGCTGGCGCGCTGCAGGGCCGGGGTGTCTCCACCTTGCCTGTCTCTCCAGTCCTTCCCAGAACACTGGAGTCATCTGCGGCCCCCCAACCCCCTGCTTTTTTTTGTTTTGTTTTGTTTTTTTCCTTTCTTTCTTTTAAAACATTGATACGAAATAAAGTGTCCTAATCTTTCTGGTTTTGTCTTTTAAAAATCCACCATGTCAGGAGGAAGAAAAAACAATTGTCAGCCCTGGCCACCTTTTCCTGGAGATTAAAAGGCACATCGCCCCTGCATGAAGTCCTACCTTCACCCCGCTTCTCGCATCTGACCTACTCTTCTTGACCTTAAGGAAGCAGTTCCCTCCTTCCCCCCTCATTCTGCATACTAAGCCAGGTGGACTCAGCACTTCCTGTCTACGAATCCAGGCGAAAACCAGACGGCCCCTGCCCCCTAAAAACCAGCCATCTGGATTACAGAGCTGGCAGGTTGTTAGCCAGGAGGCCTGCACTCTGGGGCATCCTGTTCTTTCTTGTGCTTTGACAATCATCAACATCAGTGTGGCCTTCAGCACGTGACGGCCATCACTCCAGAGCTGGTGGCTGCCTTGAACCCATGTGTTACAACATCCAGCCCTTAACAAATAATGTTGAATGTAAGAAGGGACCATGGCATAGCCCTGTTAGTGAAGGTGACCAGGTGAGGGATGGAGCTGCATCCTGAGGAAACCATCTATTCTGCCTTTTTCTTAGAAAATCAACTGCGAATGATGAATGTGACTGATGTTTCTACCCTTCACATGGTTCATATGCCAGAATACACAGTTAGACCCATGCATAGTTTTTAATCTGAGCTTGGAGAGAAGAGGGAGCTGCACCAAACTAAAGCTGCATAGCCCTCTGCTACTCCAGCTGCCCACCAGCCCATGAGCTGTAGCCCATGGAGTCAGAGCCCTGGAAATTCTTCTTCATGTCTTTGGAGGTTTTGAAACACTCCAGGTGTGAGGGAATCTGTCAATCAGAGCAAGGAAAAAGCAGCAGCAAAAAAGTCCAGCTCTGCACCCAATGCCTCCTGGAGCACAGGCCAGGGAGAACCCTGGACATGGGGCACCGTTCCTGATTTGAATGGACTCACCGCAGTGAAGTGCCCAAGCTATGTCCAGCATGGATCCCCTTGCCTCTGCCAGTCTCCTTCCCCAGGAGCTAGGACTGCTCTTCTAGAGAGAAGTCTTCCCTTCTCCTTTCAGATCACTAGAAAATTCTGCTACTGTCGGCCCCAAAGCCTGTGGGCAGTTACCCTGGTGGAGCAGTCACACAGCAGTGGGGGTCACACCTGGGTGGAGGTGCCAACCCTTCACCACACCCTGCCTTGAAACGCTAGTTGTCTTACATGGTTAATTCTTGAATTTCATTTGCAATTTGTTCTAAATAACTTAATTTGTGGCGATAAATATTCTGCCTTGCTTTCTAAATTTGTTACTCATTAATCTGCACAAGAAACAACCAGGCTGAAGCACCTCAGGAAGGTAGCCACACGATCCTACCATCACCTTAGTGCGTCAGACCCACTGGGAACAAACCAGAGTGCTCTCAGCAAGCTGGATCCAGATCTGATTTCCTAACTTCTTAACTGCAAACGAGCACCCCTATCCTTAGATGCTATCTGCTTGAAATTTGGACAGGGGTCATGACAGTGCAAATGTGAGAAATTTTACATTTCAATCTGAAAGATTTTGGGATCTCCCAAGTGCAGTCAAATTATATAAATGCAGGTTTCAATGAAAAGTACAACCAGCATTGCTGTATTAAATCTAATTTTGTAAAACTAGAAAATTATTGCCAGAGTACAACACGTATCTAAGATCATAAGGTCAACCTCAGTCACCTAGATCCTCTCTCTCAATTATACGAACTCCTGTCTTCAAACAGCCCCAGACCATCTCCTGCTCTTCTGCCCTGTTCTGACAGCTCTCTCCTTTCTCTGTACCACTCCACACGGCTAAATACCAGGAGAACAAGACCGGAGCAAAGCCTATGTTAAAGAGAAGTACATTACAAGATGTTGGATTCATGGGCGTTCGTACCTAACAGGCCACAGACAAATGGATTGCAGAGATTTTTGGACCATTATATCAGCCTTATGATGTTATGGACATTTTCAAGGCGTATTTATGTAGAACACTCTAGTATAAGATATGGTAAATATTGTGTTCAAATCATATTAGAAATAGCATCTGACATATTTGCAAGTTCTGAGTTGGTAAAAGGCACCACAAATAAGGATGTTTCTATCACTTTTTCCCTCCCAGGGTAGTTTAGAAAAATAAGATAAAAGGAAATGGGACTGGAATCTGGTTGACTACAGGTGCCTGATGTGCTTTTCTCCACAAAAAAGGACCCAAGAAAGGGAGACCTAGAGCTACTCCCCTGGAGGGCTTGGGGTGGAGCACTGGAGCACAGTGGGGTGTGGCAGCGGTGTCATGGAGCACGGAGATGCCAACAGCCTTATGAAGAAGGGAACGAGGCACAGAGCATCCACCATCCCTTCTCCCCAGAAATCCCTAAAGCCAGGGCTTTCACCCAGTGGGAAAGCAGGGGCCCCGACAGGCCCAAAGCATTTGCTGCTGAGAGGTGTGCAGTCCTGTTGGGCAGATGCTGGGTCACTGTGCTGCAGCCCCACTCTGGACAGAGCCCAGAAACACTGTGTCCTCCTTGTGTAGGCTCCTGCCACATGGTGCGTCTTGACACCCACCTGCCTGGAGTCCTATGGAGCAGCCAGGCAGCAGACCCAAGGTCAGCCTGGCCCTGTGAATAGCCAGGTGGCTCAACCTCCCTCTCACACCACAGGAAACAGCCTGTAGTGCATTCTGAGTGGCTCAGTCCACAGGGAACCCCTGGGAAGTGGATGGGTGGTCCTATTCACTCACCTTCAGCCCTTAGGAAAGCTGGGGAGCCTGTCATGGGAAGGTCAACCCATCAATGTCCTAGGAAGCAGGCAATCCTACCCATTGTCCACAGGAAGCAACTAGGTAGCCTTCCCTGAGCTGCTTGGCTTTCTGATGTCCCAGAAGGCAAACAGGAAGCTCACCCAAAGCAGGTTGGTACCACCCATGGCTCTGTAAATGCATTTGCATGGCCCTGGCACACTGACAGATACCCCACCAGGGCCCATCAGTGAACCCCAGCTACTTTGTGGGTCTCACACAGTGATATCCACCCACCCTCCCTACTTCACCAGTCATTCTCACCCACAGGGGCTCACTGCATTCACAGCCAGGCACACTATTCTCAGAGCTGCGAGTGAACTCATCCTACCTACGAGAGTTGCATCCCAGCTGGAGGAGCAATAACCACAAATGCCTACAGTCTAGGCCACACAGACAACCACAGACATCACCGATATTGATTACAGCTGGACCGCTATGAGAACTACACTACTGCACTCCCCCTGAAGCACAGTCAACACAGCCTACAAACCTACATCCTAGAACACAAAGTCAGGAGTGTCTTTTACTATGAGAACCACTTTACCAAACTGGCTGAGGCCAATGATCCACCAGATGTGCAAACATCAACGTAGAGACAGAAGAAGCATGAAAACAAGGTAATACGATGCCTCAAAAAAAAAAAAAAAAAAAAGTAATTTTCTAACAACAGACAACTAAAGAAAAGGAATCCATGAACTTCCTTAAAAAGAATTCAAAATGATTACAAGGAAATTCAATGAGATATAAGAGAATACTGACAATTCAATGAGATTGGGAAAACAATGCATGACCTAAATGATAAGTTTGGCAAAGAGAGGGATCATAACAAACTACCAAATAGAAATCTTGGAGCTAAAAAACTCAAAAAATGAAACAAAAATGCAGGTAAAAGCCTCAACAACAGACAAATCAAGCATAGGAATTTACTAACTTGAAAAGAGTTCTTTTGAAATAAAGCTGTCAGACAGAAGAAAGAAACTTATGGGAATGAAGGAAGCTTATGAAACAGACAGAACACCAAGAAGCAAACAAATATTTGCATTATAGGTACTCCAGAAGAAGAGAAGAAGGGGAAAGGCATTAAAAAAAAAAAAAAAAAAAAGCCTAGCCTACAAAATAACAGCTGAAAACATTCTAAATGTTGGACAAGATATGGACACCCAGATTCAGGAAACTCAAAGTACTCATGACAGATTCAACTAAAAAATACACTTTCTAAGGAACATATAATTGAACTGTCAGAAGTACAAAACAAAGAGAGAATTCTAAAAAGGCAAGAGAAAAATAAGAATTCACATATAAAGGAATCCCCATGAGACTAACAGCAGACTTCTCAGCTGCAAGCTTACAAGCCAGGAGAAAATAGGATAATGCATTCAAAGTCCTAAAAGAAAAATTTGCCCACCAAGAATACTATGCCTGGCAAAACTATCCTTCAGAAATGAAGAGGAAAGTCATTCCCAAATAACCAATGTCTATAGGAAATGCTTAAGCATCTTTAAAGATGCAAAAATAGATACTATCACTATGAAAATATCAAAAAGTACAAAACTCATTAGAGCAGGTAGACACAACAAGGAAGAGAATCAAAACTTATCAATGTGGAAAACCATCAAATCACACACAGGAACAAGAGAAGAAAAGAGCAGAGGTCTTAAAAAAGAACAAGAAAAAATTTAAAATGACAAGAGTATGTATTTATTTATAAACAATAACCTTAAATGTAAACCCCTTGAATTCCTCAATTAAAAGATTTAAACTGACTGAATAGATTTAAAAAAAAAAAAAAAAAAGGACAATGATTTGCTCATCATAAGAAACTCACTTCACTATTAAAGACACATAGACTGAAAATGAAAGGATAGAAAAAGATACACTATGCAAAGGGAAACCAAAAGCCAGCAGAAGTGGCTATACCTCACATAAAACAGACTGCAAACATGAAATGTAAAAAGAGACAAGGAAGACCACTGTATAATGACAGAAGGATCAATTCAACAAAAAGAAATAACAATTGTAATACATATGCACACATCCCTAGAGCACTCAATTATATAAAGCAAACATTACTAAATCTAAAGGTAGAAACAGACTCCAAATACAGTAATAGCTAGGGACTTCAATTTCCCCAATTTCATCAATGGGTAAACCATCTAGACAAAAAAAAAAAAAAAAAAATCAACAAAGAAACAATGGAGTTAAACTATACTATAGGTATATAGGTAAAATGGACCTAATAGATGTTTACAGAACATTTCATCCAACAGCTACAGAATAACTACAAATCAACTCATGCAACATGCTCCAGTACAGAGCACGGGTCAGTATGCAAAAGACATCTCAACAAATTTTTAAAAATCAGAATCACATCATGTATCTTCCATGGAATAAAATAAGAAATCAATAAGAGAAACTTTAGAAATTGTACAAATACGTGGAAATTGGTACATTCTTAAATGATCAATGAAGAAATCAAAGGGACATTTTAAAATTTCTTGAAATAAATGAAAATGGAAGCATAACATACCAAAATCTTTGGGATAAAGAAAAAAAAAAAAATACAAACAGAAAAGTTTATAGAAATAAATGCCTAGATCAAAAAAAGACAAAAAAAAAAAAAAAAAAAAAAAAGTTTCAAATAAACAACCTAAAGATACAACTCAAGGAACTAGAAATATAAGAACAAACCAAACCTAAAATTAAAGTAAGAAATAACAAATACCAGAACAGAAATCAAATAGAGACTTTGAAGAATACCAAAGATAAGTGAAACAAAGAGTTGGCTTTTTAAAAGGAAGCAAAATCAACAAAATTTTAGTTGGACTGAGGAAAAAAAAAAAAAAAGAGAGGAGGAGCAAATGAATAAAATCAGAAATAAAAAAGGAAACATTCAAATCCATACTACAGAAATGCAAAGGATGCAACAGGACTAAGTAAATGGCTTTCCTGTTGAATATGAATAAACTTTTAAAAGAGGACTAACATCAATTTTCTCAAATTTCTACCCACCCCCCCAAAAAAAAGAAAAAAGAAGAAAAGAAAAGAAAGGGAAAGAACACGACAAAAATAATAAGACCCAACACCACCAAAACTGAACGGGAACAACCCTTCCAAATTCATTCTACAAGACCAACTAAAACCAGACAAAGACATTGAACTACAGAAAGGGACAAAGAAAACTACAAACCAACGTCCCTGATGAACACAGATGCAAAAATCTGCACCAAATACTGGCAAACTCAATTCACCAGCCCGTCCAAAAGATTATCCATCACCATCAAGTGGGGTTCACCCCGGGGTGCAAGGACGGGTCCACGTGTGAATACAGAAATGTAACACATTCATCGACAGGATGAAGGCCCTAAACCATGGGATCATCCTAATGGAGGCAAAACATCCAACAAAATTTAACATGTCTTCATGATAACGAGTCTCAAAAAATTAGGTGCGGAAGGAATGTTCCTCCATAAAGGCTACAGATAATCCCACGGCCAGTATCATTCTGAAGGGGCAAAGGCTGAAATCATTTCCATTGAGCTCAGGAACAAGACAAGATGTCCACTTCCACCACTCTATTCAAGAGTAGCAGAAGTCTTAAATAGAGCAGTAGTGTACAAGAAGTAAATAAAGGGTATCCAAATAAGAGAGGAGAAAGTCATACGATCCCTGTTTGCAGAGGACATGATTTCATATGTAAAAAGCCTAAAGACTCCACCCCAATCTGCTAAAACTGATAAACAAATTCAGTAAGGTTGCAGGATACATGATTGATGTATGAATCCCAGTAGCATTATTATACACCAAGAACGAAATCACTGAGAAAGAAATGAAAGCAATCCCATTCGCAATAGCTACAAAGGAAATAAAATGCCTAGAAATAAATTTAACTGAGGAAGCAAGTGGTCTCTACAATGAAAATCACAAAACACTAATGAAAGAAGTTGAAGAGGACACACACACACACACACACACACACACACACACACACAACAGAAAGACATCATGCTCATGAACTGGAAGATTCAGTGTTGTTAAAATACCCATGCTGCTGGGTACAGTGGCACACACCTGTAATCCAGTGACTCAGGAGGCTGATGCAAGTGGATCTCCAGTTGGAGGCTAGCCTCAGCAAATTAGTGAGACCCTATTTCAAAAACCAAATAAAAAGGGCTGGGGGTGAAGCTCAGTGGTAGAGAGCATCCCTGGGTTCACTTCCCAATACTGCAAAAAAAATAAAAAATAAAAATGTAAAATGCCCATGCTACTCAAAGTAATCTATAGATCTATAGATTCAATGCAATTCCTAACAAATACCAATGACATTCTTCATAATGGTAGGGGGGGAAAAACCCTCCTAAAGTTTGCATGGAAACACAGAAGACTCACCATGGCGAAAGCAATCCCAAACAACAGAGCAGAGCTGGAGGCATATATGCCTGAATGGAGACTCACTACGAAGCTGTGGCACTGGTGTGAAAGCGACAGACGGATGGGATGATACAGAGCACCCGGAAACAAACCCGCATGTTTATAGCCAACTGATTTTTGACAGTCAGCAAGGACAAACATGGGACAGATGACCATCTCCCCATTGATGTTGGGAAAACTGGATATCCACATGCAGAAGAATGAAAGTAGATCCCTAGCTCTCAACATTTTAAAAAATCAACTCAAAGCGTTCCAAGTTATATACAAGACCCAAAACTCGATAACTGCCATTCTGCCTGGAATGAAATGAAATCTTAATGTCATCTTGATTTGCATTTCTTTGATTGCTAGAAATGTTGACTATTTTTCCATATATTTATTGGTCATTTGTATTTCCACTTTTAAGAAGTGTCTGTTTAGTTCCTTTGTCCATTTGTTAATTGGGTTATTCTTTTGGTGTTAAATTTTTGAGTTCCTTATACATTCTAGATATTAATCTCCTATCTGAAGGGCAGGTGGCAAAGATCTTTTTCCATTCTGTAGTGTCTCTCTTCATGCTCCTAAATGTTTCCTTTGCTGTGCAGAAGTTTTATAATTTGATGCTGTCCTATTTAGTGATTTCTGGTTTTAAATCAGAATGACTATTATCAATAACAATAAATGCTGGTAAGGATGTGGGGGAAAAGGTACACACATACATTTTTGTTGGGACTTCAAATTAGCATGACCACTCTAGAAAACAATATGGAGACTCCTCAAAAAAGTAGGACTGGAACTGCCATATGGCCCAGCTATCCCACTCCTTGGTATACATCCAGAGGATCTAAAATGAGCGTACCATGCAGCCACACCAATACTTATAGCAGTGCAACACACAACATCCAAGTTATAGAACCAGTCTAGGTGCCCGTCAAAGGCAAACAGGAAAAAAAAAAAAAAGGTAATATCTATTACACAACAGAGTTTACTCCTTCATAAAGAAGAATGAAATCACGGCATTTGCTGGTGAATGGAGGGAACTGGAGGCCATCATGTGAAGCGAAGGAAGCCAGACTCAGAAAGTCAGGGCTGCATGTTTCTCCCACATGCAGAAGCTAGACCAAAATGAGGGGGAAAAAAGTAAAAGAAAAAGGCCGGGGGCATCTATGAAAATAGAAGAGAGATCAACAGAGTAAAGGAAGCCGACTGAGGAGGAAGGAGCAGGGATAGGGAAAGGGAAGAATGGTGGAAGGAACCTTACCAAACTTCCCGATGTACATATGTGAGTATACTACAATGAATTTCGCCTTTATGTATATCCACAAGGTACTAATTTAATAAACATAAATAAATAGAAGAAAGACCAGGACCTAAAGAAAAGGGAATGTGGAGAAGGACTGGGGACTGAATTGGAGCAAATGTGATTTCATGCTTGTATAATAATGTCAAAATGAATCCCAACCAACTAGTCATCTGGCAAGGGGTTCATATCCAGGACATTAAGGAGTGCAAGTAACTCAACGATAAAATGATGATGGTGATGGTGAGGATGGTGATGGTGATGATGGTGGTGGTGATGATGGTGATGGTGATGGTGATGGTGATAATGGTAATGGTAAGGATGGTGATGGTGATGATGGTGATGGTGATGGTGATGGTGATGGTGATAAAGGTGATGGTGATGGTGATAATGGTAATGGTAAGGATGGTGATGGTGATGATGGTGATGGTGAGCTGATTTAAAAATGGGCAAATGACCTAAAGAGACATTTCTATAAAAAAAAAAAAAAAAGTATAAATGGTAACATGAAAAAACACTCAGTATCACTATTCATCACAGAAATGCCAATCAAAACCACATTGAGACACCGTCTTATCCCAGTTAGAATGGCTGTTATCAAAGAGAAAAAAATAGCAAGTGGCGGCAAGGATTCAGGGAAATCCAGCATTTCTAGCTGTACAAATTAGCACAGCTATTGTGGAAAGCAGCATGGAGGTTCCTCAAGAAGCCAGAAATAGAATTGCCATATAATCTAGCACTCTCACCACGGGGCAGATATCCAAAGGAAAAGAAATCAGAATGTCAAAGAGACGCCTGTACCTCACAGTGTGTTACAGCACTACTCGACATAGCCAAGGTGTGGGTGGAATCCAGCCAGTGTCCACTGCAGGATGAGCGGATGGAGAAAGCGTGGTCCACGTCTGTGGTAGAACATCACTCAGCCGTGAAAGTGAACGGCGTACTCACTCACAGCAACTGAATAGAACTGAAGGGCATTATGCTACGAGGGACGAGTTAGGTGTAGAAAGACCAACTCCACAGGTCCTTGTTTGTGTGCAAAGTTGGATGGTGGTTACCAGAGACTGGAGAGCGAGACGGCAGCGGGTGAAGAGGCACAGCCACCAGGTGTGGCCTTGCAGGGTGGAGGAGTGACTTCCCTGCTCTCAGGGTAACCATGACAGACATCGGTGGTATATAAAACATTTAAAAATGATATTTTCAAAATAGCTCCTAGAAAGGGTTGGAATGTTCCCAAGACAAAGAAGTAACATTGTTTGAGATGATGGATGTGCCAGTTATTCTGATCTGATCATTATACTTGTATATATGTATCAAAGTATCACACTGCACCCCATAAATATGTATGTACTATGTGTCAATTAAAGGTGAAAATACATTAAGAACATAAGAACTAGCTGGATTGGCAGTAACCCATTTGGAAAATTGTATACAGCTTTTATTGTTTTGATTCAAATTGGTTTTTTTTAAAGTTTCAGAAAAATACCAGTAATTTGGAACTAGTGGCATGATCTAAGGTAACAGATTTTGAAGTTGACTAATTTGAAAGCAATCATATTTTGAAACATATCTGTACCCATGCATTGAATGCTACTGATATGGTGCGTGTTCCGCTTTTGAGAAGAGATATGAGCTTAAAGTCCACCACAGTAATGATGGACACAGCTCTAGATACACAGTACACTGATTTTCCTTTTCATTGCCGAAACTCAGGCTAGTTAGATTAGTCATGTGTGAAACACTTTGGCAAAAACACATGCACTGACGAGTGTGTATAAAAGTGGAGAAAGCCAAGAAGCGTTCGTGAATTGCCTTAATGTCAATTCCTTGGTTGGGATATTGTAAGATGTTACTGCTGAGGGAAACTTGGCTGAAGGGCATTTGGGATTTTGCCTTATTGTTTCTCATGACTGCATATAAATCTATGATTATCTCAAAATAATAGGCGGGGAAAGCAAGGAAGAGACTAGTATAGTACATTGCCATTCGTTTTAAAAATACATGCATATTTGATCCCCGGCATTGCAAAAAATAAAAAAAGCATATATATTATGTATCGGTGCACAGATGCAGGGTGGGGTTATGGCTCAGTGGTAGAGTGCTTGCTTACATGTGTGAGGCGCTGGGTTTGATTCTCAGCACCACATGAAAATAAATAAAATAAAGGCCCACTAACAACTAAAAAAAAAAAAAAATATATATATATATATGTTTAAAATATATATATATATATGTTTAAAAATGTACATGTGCAGAGAGATTCACATGGACCCATGTACACAGGGGCCAGACATACGCCTGTTCCTCTAAGGGTCACTGAGGTGCCACGGACAGGGATGGCCTCGGAGGAGCAGGGTAGAGGATATGGGGTGGGAGCCACACGCCATCCCGCCTACCGAATCTCACGTTCCTGGCATTCCTCATTCAAAGAATGATTTTCACAAAGTCACAACAAAAACAGATATTTCCAACAGGAAGCTGACCCAAGCCAAACAGAGCAGTGTGGCAGAGACTGAACGGGCGGTGAGCCCCGTGGAGAGCCGCAGTCTGGCACGCGCGTCCCGGGGAGGACGGGGAACAGAACGGTAAGGGAAGGTCTTACGGCTGGAGACGCAGTAGGACAGTCTGCAGTTGATCCTCCTGAAGAGCTGCTTGTCAATGGGCCAGAGGACCAGCGTGCAGAGCTGGATGGTGTTGACAATGAGCCCCGAGGCAATGAACACGTAGCAGAAGACCAGGTGGCACAGGAACTGAGACTTCAGCAGTCCAACCAGGTCCATGACGCGCGGCGCTCTTGTCCAAGATAAACGAATAGCTGTGGCAGAATGTGCCCAGATGCAGGGAAGACCCAGGAGTCAGGAAAGGCAGCTAAAACACAAACAGACGCCAAACATTAGCCAAAGCACGATGTGCTTTTAACATCGGAAAAGATGCTCTGGAAAGAAAAATGTATGCTTGAGACTAGACTCTTGGTTCGCTGGCCGATTGACTTTTATTTAGCAAATATTGCCACAGCGCCTACTTCCTGCAGGACGCAGTCTGAGTGCTTTTAGAACAACCCACCCTTTATCTCTCTGGAGCCCTCTGAAGTTGGTACCATTATTGTAGGTGAAGAAACTGAGGCCCGGCCAATGTCTCCTGCCTCCTAGCTAAGCGGTGGCCGGGTGGGCAGTGAGCCTTGTCCCCACATGCTGTCCCTGCATGCTGTCTCGGTGCGCGCTGCTCACAGCACAGGCCTCAGCTCTGGGCCCTCCCTCTGGTTCCTCCTCCCGGCTTGGCCCTGTCCTCCCTCTGTGTCTTGGTCAGGAGTTTGCCTTTCTCCTCTGGCTGTCAGCTGCTCCATCTTGAAGTTCAACATCGTCTCCCCGCCCTGGAGGACCATTCTCAGCACAGGGATGGAGCTCAATTATTTTTCAATATTTGCAGAATGATGTAATGGAGGTAGACAAAGCCTGAACTTTGAGGATGCCAGCAAACTCTCCTAACTATGAAGGCAAGAATCTGCCCCCTGCATCCCCCTCACCCCTCAAATGTCCTAAATAAAATCAGAAACTCGACACATACACAGCGGTGACCCCTGGTCCTGTAATCAGACTCCAGTTCCAACAGGAGAGCATGAAATGACTTCAGTTTGGCAAATAAAGCCTCTGAGGAGCAGCGTGCAGGCAGGGGTCTGGGATGCTGCATGAGAGGCGGGCGGAAGCAGAGCAGGCTGGCTTCTCCCAGCCGCAGAATGTGCCCCAGGAAGAACACAAGTTCTAGAACAAACTTTAATAGCTGACAGATCCCAGATTTGTTATGATCTTCATCAATAATGCCACAAAACGAATGGTCTACCTTGAGGCTTCACAACCATCACCTCGCTCAAGACTCCCACGAACCCTGCGAGATGACTGGTATTATCCCATTTTTCGAACTAAGAAACCAAGGCAACTCCTACATGGGTGACTTGGCTGAGGTGACCTGTGGCAACGGGTGGCTGACCTTGGGACGCGGCTCTGACTCAGAGCTCCCTCCTGCCCCTGCCCTGGCTGTGGCGCGCCTGAGGAGGAGGAGGGCATTCTCCTGGGCTCAGAACTCCCCTTTGCAGAGCAGCCCAGAAATCATCCCAAGGACAAAAGACAGCGTGGCCTGCAGTGAAGTTCATGGGCTCAAAGGACGCTCGGAGTCGGGAGATGGACTCCCATTGGAATTCCAGTTTGGTGTGGGATGATCTCCGCTGTGAGGATGGGCACAGGAAGCATAGGCCACTTGCTCAGACCATCTGGACTGTGCCTTTCTCCGGGGAAATGCTACGGAAACTTTGGCCTGGTTTCTCTGCAATCGGTTAGCAAAGCCGGTCAGCGTGGCCACATCTCAGGCCTTTCCTCGACAGCATGTCTGCAGACAGTCCTGGACCATGGCACTTGACCCAGGAAGTCTCCCTCTAAGGACGAGGCGCAAAGTTGGCAGCTCAGTCTCCTTGCGCTTGACTTGAGCAGCCATGAGCAGAGTGATTTACACTGGTGGCAGTTTGGCAGCAGTCAGAGTCAGAGAGTGAATATTCATGCGGTTTATTCCTAGGACCTGGATCAGCCGCTAATAGCTTCCAAACAGTCTTGCTAGAGGAAGTGTGAGTCTTCTCTGGGTTTCTGGGGGTCTAGCAAACGTTTGTAAAATATTTGACAAATCCTTTTTGCTGATTTAACACTAAGAAAAGGAAACCCGCCAACATCAGGAGTCCAGGGCACTAGGGAAATGAAGAATTTTCTCCTTGTAGAAGTTCAAGACCACCAAGCCCTCAGGTAAGAGCCGCACTAACACGAACAAACCGAACAAACCGGGGTTTAGCACCAAGCTGATGGTGTTCAAGGGGGACCTGGAGGCAGGTAAGCCCGGTTTCTTCTGGTTCTTAGGTTTTTAACCTCCGCGTCTGACCTCAAGTGCCTGTCCTAGCCGCCTAAGGCAGGGGGCGGGGAGTAGGTTTGAAGTCCTGGGTTCCCTCAGTTTGACCCTGCTCTACCTCCGACCTGTAAAAAGGGATAATAGCTTTTAATCCACATCCTAAGAGGGATATTGATTTTGGATTTTGTCGGTGTGGTGACGTTGGGGTGGTGGAGTCTTTCAGAGGGGGGCCTGGTGAGAGGTGGTGAAGTCACAGGGGGAACTGCCCTTGGAAGGGATTAATGCTGATCTCAAGAGTGAGTTCTCATGGGGGCAGATTGTCGTAAAACAGCGAGGTGGTGCTCCTCACTCTCTGGTGTCCTGTCTTGCCACGTGATCTGTCACTCTCCCATGCTCCTACCCTCATACCATCCACCATGAAACTGTCATCAAGGCCAAGCAGAAGAAGTGGTCTGCTCTCCATCCTCCAGAACTATATGCTAGATAGACATCTTTTCTTTATATACTACTCAGCTTCTGGTATTTTGTTCCAGCAATGAAAAAATGGACTAATACACTGATTCTCAAATTCATGTGCAAAAACAAAATAAGAATAGTCAGGAATTCACCTGAAGAACAAGGTGGAAAGCACCATGAGCTTGTTAAATAATTTAACTCTTTAGTCTTAGTGCTCGTAATTAAGAAAGAAATGAAGTTAAATTATTTGGAAAGGTGTCAGGGGGATAAATAAATGACCTATATCTTAAGTTTATTTCAGATAGAAGTTTGGGCAAATCATCCTTCCCATCTTTCTCTTATAATGTGGAAATTAGTCAATTTACTGTCAGGCTGAGAAAAGAGGGCATAAACATCCGACTGGTGATGACAAGAGACAGAGAGAAGACATTTTAAGATGGCTTGCCTGTCCTCTGTCAGCTTTGTAAGTACCCAGAAAGTTATGGAGATAAATTGTCCAGCAACCCACTTTAGTAGCATGTTATATGAGCCTAAGATGAAACTAAGAATTTTATACTCTTTCTGAGAATATCAGAGCAGTAACTTATGGAATTCGTAAATCAACAAAAAACTATGAAGCTGTTTTCCACTTTTCTGTAAAGAAAGATATTTCTTATTATCAAGGGCAACGATGAAGAACTCACGTGCCCAAAGGACCAAAAATGACATGCCTTTTGCTTGTTTTGGGCGCTTAGAAAATGAAACAGCAGTGGTCTGCATGCAGCTGAGCTCTGGAGTGGTGTTTAGCCCTCCCCTGAACACACCACGGGACTTGGGAACAGCCCCTGCAGATGTGAAGTGCAGGGAGTCCATCCTGCTGGGCATCCCCCTCCAACAGTCCAGAGGCCAGAGCAGGCCACCCTGGAGGGCAGACGGAGGTCACACAAATGGACCTTAAGGTGCAGGTGTCTCCAGGGTGAAGAGCACAGAGGAGTCTCACCAGAGGGGAGTCAGAGCAGTGGCCCCCAGTGAACTAACACAACAAGTGGAGGGCTCTTGAAACTCGAAGACTGTTCAGAGAAGTCAGGAGGACAGGAGCAGTGCCAGAAAACCCAGTCTGCACGCAGCGTCTGAATTTTCCAACAGGAGTCTGACCCACGCACTTACCACAGACGTCACCTGCAACATTACTGAATCCGTGTTTTAAACACAGGCCAAAGAAAACTGTGACTGGGAATCACAAAGGTTCAAACTGTCCTTCTTTCGCAGGTGACTGATAGATGAGTCGATGTTTAACTATCATTGAACCAAGTCTCTGCAGGTCCTTGAGGACCAGATGGAAAGCTGTTGAAGATGGGTCTATTTTGTTAGATTAGTTCGTAACTATTGGAGAAAACAAGGCAGTGCCATTAGTGCGGGGGGTTGTACTGGAATATTTTGAGTCAAACAGTTCCCACGGAAGCACGACTCTGGGCTGCGAAATGACCTAGGTACCAGCCTCAGGGACCTCCGCCGCCCTACCCACGGCTATGAGTGGTGGCTGCACTCTGGCTGAAGGACTGTGGCTCAATTCTTTTTTCCTCTGTTTTATTATTCTTTTCTCTGATGAGACTGCCCCCTTACGGGCACAGAATGGGCCGAGCACGTGGGAGGCAGGTGGGGCACTGCGAGTCTCCAAGGAAAGCGCTGCCAGCTGCCAATGTGCAAAAAGGACGCTGGGCGGACTGCCTGTTCAGGAGCCAGGAGGTGGTCGTGCAGCCAGTCAGCAGCAGAGAAAGGGAGTCCGGAAAGTGGAGGAGCCGAGGTCACATGGAGGCCGACCCCATGGTGTGGGTGGGATGACAGGGCCCAGGTGCGGCAGCTGGGCCACACTCCCAGCTGGGCCACTCGCAGCTCTGGAAGGCACTTGCTCGGCCTTTTCTTTCCCCTCCTGTAGTGTCAGAATGGCAGAATGGCCTGTCAACGTGAGGTGGCTGTGAGGAGCCAGTCGGACACGCTGGACACCCGGGCCTGGTCCAGGGCGCGCCTGGAAGAGGAGAGCTCTCTGGTTGCAAGAAGATGAGGAGGCAGGAGAGGGCAGCTGAGACGTCCCCCTCTGGCACTTCAGGGAAGCCAGTGAGACACAAACTGACCCTTTTCCTTCTTACCATTCACCTAGACGCCCGTGTTTCCTTAAGGAGCCCTTCAGCAGGCGGCGACACCTGCCTAGTGTGTGTTCACTCGAGCCTCTACCCGCCAGGGACTCAACCCCTGCCTCCTTCACTACCTGCCAATCTAAGGTAGAAGCACAAGCCAGCAGTGCGCTCCCCGGCTCTGGGTGCCTCAGGTAGCATTCCTAACTCCACACACACTCTCTCACACACACTCACACTCACACACTCACACTCACACACCCACACACACACACTCACACGCACATTCACACACTCACACACACACATATTCACACACACACACCCCCACACTCACACACTCATACACACACACATATACTCACACACATATTCACACACACTCACACACACACGCTCACACGCACATTCACACACTCACACACACACATATTCACACACACACACCCCCACACTCACACACTCATACACACACACATATACTCACACACATATTCACACACACTCACACACACACACACATACACACTCACTCCAGCAGAGCCTTTGAGCCAGGAGACTCCTAAAGCGAGTTATGGGTGGTAAAGCAGATGTACCACGTGCTGTTTGGCCCATGTTGGTGGAAACATAGGCAAATTAAAGAAAGTACAGAATCCACCCAGGAGAGGGTTCAGGCTGCATGGAGTCTCCTCTAAACAGACCCGAAGAGCTGTCAGCCTGAAGATTAAATTAGGTAACAAACGAGAAGCTCAGTTAGACTTCCGTATTCTGCCTTGGTCCATGTTCCACGCTCGTAAATAGCACGCGCCTCAGTTACGCTCAGGAAGAGGCTGAGCCCCAAATGGGGTTAACTCTGTCAACAGCTTGTTTTCAAAGGCTTGTTTATTTATTTATTACTCACATCATAGTACTCAATCAGGTCAGGACTGTAGAAGAGGCAAAATTTTCATTCTTCCCAAGAAATCAATCTAAGAATTGCTAAAATAATATTCATGCCAATTTAGCAAAACCATTAAAGCCTAAACAATGCCTTATTGAGAATCTTTTTACCTCAAAAATCCAGAACAATTCATAAAACATACAAGAAGAGATCAAAGGAATGAAAATTCTATTCTACTACCTTTATAATTCCAAATGAGGCTTGTTTATTTTAATGATAATTCTCCAGGACTCCCTGATTTTAATGATAATTCTCCAGGACTCCCTGCCCCAGAGTGAGCACAAACCCACACTCCACCTTCCCACTAAGCCATTTGACACACACAAACAGGACCTTCAACACCTGCACACAGCCTGGTCTCCTGAATTGGCAGCTGACAGGCTGCGTCAAGGACAAGATCAAAGCCTGGGAAAGTCTCTCCTGTGCAGACACTTAGCAACTGCTGCTACGAGCACCCAGTGAGAGGCACTGCACACTTTGAGCACGAGGAAACGGAAAGTGAATCACGGGAGACTCACCTGGCAGAATGGAGAAATGTTGCCATCACAGGTTTGTAAAAAGGATAAAATTCCGTTACGACATCGAGTGACAAAGGCACAAAGTCATACAGAGAGAAGAATCACATTCTAAAACCAAACACAGAAAATGGAAGCCCACCAAACACTGACAGCAGTGTTTGTGAACTCACTCACACACTCACACCCACGACACATTCACTCCACACACATGCAGACACACCCCACAACTCACACAACGAACACGCCCCTACACGCCACACACGTGCCCACACCCAACACTACCCGCATGAATGCACACCATACAGGCACGCGCACACACACCCTGCAACACATTAATACACCACACACACAACACACACTTAGCAAGCCAGCCCACCTGGAGCCTGGCCCGGGCCCAAGTTTTATTAGATCTCCATCCTCCGGCAGAAGCTGGCTAGGTTCGTTCCAGGAGCCTCTTCCCCACGCAGGCCAATCACCGCGCTCCCAAGGCAGGCTGTTGTTTATTTTTTTTTTCAATGCATTTTTTCCTCCATGGTGACTCAGGATCCAGCTCCACTGTGCTTTTCCAACTCCTGACTACGGGGACAGTGCTTGAGCGGCCGGCTAGCCAGGTGACCAAGGAAAGGAAACCGCAGCAGCTGCCTTGGGACCACTGCTCTCAGTCTGCTGGGCCACGGTGGCCAGAGGGGCGGGTGAGACCCAGGAGAAACCTGCGTGGCGGCTTCTGGGCACAGAACATTCGGGAGGTGGCTGTGCTCTAGGTGGAATACACGTGGCCAGAGGCCCCCCAGGACAGCCAGGACCCGGGCAGCCCTGGGCCAGTCCCTTCGCCCTTAGTCCTGACAAACAAGGCTAAGTTTAGTTTTTGGATTCCTTGCGGTTATGTTGGCCTAAGGCCCAAAACAAAACAGGAGAGAGAATTCCCTAGGAGTTAACTGTCACAGGGACCATCTCTAACTTTGAAATACTCCTCAATTAAAAAATCATCATAGTCTAAGAGTTCAGCAGAAGCCTAGGTAAAATTAGCTTATTTAAAAATTTTATAGAGCAGAGCTTTGTCCAAGATCCTGTACAGTACATGGTGTCCTCTAAAACAAACTGAACTCTGAAGAAGCTCTAAGTCACACTCGAGCTTTTCATTATATCCTCTATCAAATAGCCCCGAGTCCCTCTCCAAACTGTGACTGTAGGATGGTAAAACTGAAGTCCACAGAAAACACATGCTTGCAAGATTCGGTGTCAGAGTTGGTTCTGAGTAGCTCATCAGAGGAAAACAAATTCTAGAGAGCTTTCATAGCCCAGGAATCCAAGACTCGGAGGGAAAATACAGATGGATGACCTAGGTAACACTTTTGTCATGAGAAAGAAAAATAAAGATGGAAGAAAACAAGGCTGGGTATCCTCGTAGGCCTTCTGTAGCTTTAGCGCCTGTGAGATAAAAATGCTCCTCGTTCAACATTACGGGTCTCTGAATAGCCATTGGTGCAGCCAGGTGAGCGCCATAACATTGGACGTACTTGCCTCATTGTCACAGAAAGCCACTGGGGGTTTAGAGCAGGTCAAGCGCAGAGGTTGCCAGTGGACACACGTGGGCACCACACCTGCACCAAGACTCACGCTTTCAACCTGTCACATCCCCCTCAGGCAAAGGCTGAGACTGCTGGACGTTACCACGACCTTCAGCCTTCACAGTACGTCCACGAAACCACTTCCAAAAGTTGGGGCAGTGGTGAGTTTTTAGGCTCCTAACCTCTGCCAGTCAGTCCTGTGGCACCCCAGTTGTGCCCTCCTCCCAGGTAAAAGGCCCACCACCTCCAAACCCTGATCCAGCTCTCCCCATGCCAGCGGGGGCTGCAGGGCTGACCCCCACTGGCTGGCCACTTTCCCAACAACCAACAGTACGTGAGCTATTTTAAAAGATGCTCAGTGAATATTTCTAAAGTGCATTCTGTCTCTAGAAGCTTCCAAAGTTTTTAAAATCAAATCCTAATGAAAACTCCAATAACATGGAACCAGAAATTGAAATAAGGAAAATTGAACTTCCGAGTGGGTGAGCATTCATTCCTTTCTGATTTAAATGAGAAGATTCCAACTGATAATGAAGCCTTTTCAAATATGGAAGGAAAGCAGGATGTACGTGGAACTGAAGCTGCTGCTGGGACCTTCATGTGGCCGTGACCATCAGTTTGGTCATAGACCCAGGAGCCCAGAAGCACCCGGCTGAGCAGCATGAGGGGGGTTCTCCTGGTGCAGCAGGTGGGCAGTGGCCTGAGACTCAGCTCCAGGGCCACCGAAGCAGCCCAGGGAGATGGCCTCACCAGCCGGCACTGGAACAGAAAAGAGAGCTTTGTTCACTCCACACACCAGTGCCTACTGCCCTCTTCCCATCACCTGGACGAAGGGCCCGCCGTCCTGCCCACTAGCCCTCGACAGAGTGCAGGGTAGAAGCTCATGTGGAGAGGCCATGGCTGGTGCCATGTGGCCTTGGACGAGCAGCCTCTCACTGCGGAGGGTCGGGTTCTGCGAGTGTGGCGAGGAGGGGACACTTGCCTCCTGGAGTGCTGTGACATGGGAAAGCGGGAAAGCAGCGGGCCCCAGGACTTGCAGGAAACACCTCCTCAGCCAGTCCCCACCCTCACTGCCAGGCTGCTCCTGGGCTGTCCCCTGCCCCTCCATGGCTCCCAAACCACCCACAGGGTGAAAAATCTGAAAGTCCTTATCTGAAAATCCAAAATCCAAAATGCTTCAGAATCCAAAATGTTTTTAGTACCATTATAATCACCTTCTGGCCTCGTGTGGAAGGGGTAGACGAAGCATGTGAATTTCCTATTTGGACTTGGATCCCATCTCTGAGATATCCCACTGTGTATATGCAAATATTTCAAAATCCAAAAATAAATATCTGAAATCCAGACCACTCTGGTGCCAACCATTTTCCATAAGGATGACCATCTTTTGCCCTGTACCACCTTTATTATAAAACTCTTTCATTATGGCTCTAATGATCCATTTGTTTTAGTAAGTTTTCTCAGCTGGCCTTTTCTCTTTTCTTCTGACATCCATGCAATGCCGGGTGGCCCTGAGCTTGTGACTCACAGGAACTCCTACAAGCCCACTCACAAGTTTGAAATGCTGATGTCCTTATTTCCATCCTGAAGGAAAGCAGTCAAAGCCATTGGTTTTGAGGTAATAACTGAGCCTAGTAATGGGTAGTCACTGTTCAAACCCCACACAAATCTCACAGAAGAAATGAGCTGTAGATACGACATGGGCCCTGTAGCTACTACGTGGAAGAGAAGTCAAAATGGTATTGAAAAGACCCAGATGGTCATGACTTCGGTGCTTGCTGAGAACACCAGTATTTCCCTGGTCTCGCGAAGCCCTGTGACAAGAGCTGAAGACTCGTTTCTGCCAGAGGACACGTGAAGAAGAAGTAGATGAAGATGTACCTGCCTCCCGCGAGGCAGCAGAACTTTGGGCAGGGCTGCGGCCAGCCAGGGCCCCCAGTGCAGGCAGACCACCAAATGACGGCATCCCCCACATTTTAAAAAATAAAATCTGATCCTCAGTATTTCAAAACAAAACAAAAACATAATATTTAAAAGCCTATAAAATCCAGACATAACAACATTCAAAGCTTTGTTGGAACTTTTCTTACACATCTATTATCATCTAGTATCTTCAGTTTCAATCCCCACTGAGGAATGGGCTCACCCATCTTCAGTTCTCTGCCGTGTGGCCAGACAACCTCACCTTCTGCTGCTCGGTGAGCAGACGGGCCAGGGTGCCCTCAGGATGATAACCCAGAGCCACCAGAGACAGCCAAACCCATCCTCTGGCCTTGCTTATCTGGGAACGCCGAGAAGGTTGCACAATCTCATCAGGCAGCCTAGCCCACCTAGCCTGTCTGGGCCAACTGCTCCGTCAGGATGGATCACTACCATTTCTCACGAGGTGAAACATTGTCATTGGCCAAAAGAGCAGGGCTGGAAACCAACAGAGATCACTAGATACACAGGCCCAACCTCCAGACCTGGGAGGCGTCCAGCAGCACAGACTGGCTGTCTCAGAAAGCCCAGAAGATGAGACAGACCTATAGCAACCAGAGCTTAAAACCCGGGGAACAAAACTGGGATGAGACAACCCCCAGCCCAGCTCACTTTGTGCAAGCGCACACCAGGAAGCCTTACGTTGATCGGGAGCTTATCTTGCACTGGCCTGGGTCACTTGGGCTTGAACCCCACTTTAGAACCTAGAAACTAACTCGACAGTGGTGGAATCAGACTGTGCAGAGGGGAAGGTGCCCAGAACTGAGAGTCGGGGCATCTGAGTTTGACTCTTGACAAGCAGGTGGACTTTCTTTTCCTTTCTCATCTCAGACACTGCAATTGGGCTCTTTTCTACTCTCCCTGGCTGTGACGTGCCCTTGACCCTTGAGTTCTTGGAGATCCTGTCGTTGCCTATCTTTATTTTCTGGTAAGGCGTGTGGGTGGTAGGAGATCAATATGGTGAGGTCTTCAATCTTTTTTCCTCTGATTCTCATACAGGAATGCCAAGTGAACCTAAGCAATTTCCCAACCTGATTCAAACATAATGGGCCTGGATAGAGATTTATTAGAAAACAAATGCATCAAAATGCTTTTCTGACATGAATCATTTATTGAAGACAGAATTGCTGGCTATGAGTGCCCAAAATAAGTTGACTTACAGTATCCTTGTTTCTAGACAGCTCTGCAATATAGCCACAAGAATATTGACGCACTCAGATGTGAACAATGTTTTTGGGGTCATTGCGGACTGGCTCTTCCTCAAAAGGTTTCATTAATGGGAGCAGCGAGGAGACACGAAGCCCGGCCTGCTTCCTCACTTTTGTGTCTTAATTCAGTCATAAAGCTCAGGAGCCAAAGAGGCTTGGGAGCCAGGAATGTTTCTCCAATTTCTACGTGGAATCCAGGATGGGCTCTTTAGTTCACGCATACATTCATTTGTCCATTGATGTTTACCCGTTCATTAGGGTGTCTGTCCTTGAAGCTGCCCATTCATTCATTGAGTTAAAAATTCATTGGCTCATGTTTGTGTGCTGCATTAGACTTCTGCGCACAAGTCTGGGGGATTCTTAGAGAGTCCTGCTCCAGGTTTTAAGTAGGTAAGTACCACGTCCAATAAACTAAAGTACTTTTAGTCCTGGATGAACCTCACTCCTCCCCCTTCCCTCAATATAGACAGGTGCCAACATGGGTTGATTCAATTCCAACACGTAAATGATCTATGTGACTTAATCTCCATGCTGATGACTCTCGAGTCTCAAAAACAGTACAAAAGTGATAGCACAAACTGATAAGAGTCCTTGTTGAGAAGACTATCACAGTCTGATGGCGGACGACCCATCAGTTTATTATCCTTGCAAAAGACACAGACAAACCCACACATTCTCCCTAAACCATTCCGTCACGTGAGCAGCCGGAGAGCTCCTTCGACCAACACCAAAACTGCATGAGGCAATTTATCAAACTGACATGGAAATAACCCAAATGAAAGCAAATTACCTACTTAAGCCCTAGCAGGGCGGCTCAGATACTGGTTGAGGAACACGGAGCTGACTTTTGTTTTTTGAACAGAGTCTTCTATTAAAATACAAATTGGGTAGAAGCAAAGGAAATTATGCTCACTGTGTAAGTCACTTACCCAAAGTCATGAATTTTTTGAACAGTAATTTCCCCCCATTATAACATTAATTCACATTCACTACAAAATCTGTGGCGTTCTAAAATGTAGAAATTTTAACACCTAGAACATTGACAACGTTTTGGTTTATTTTCCAATCTTTGGTGTCTGTGGACAACTTTTTTTTTTTCCTTTGCTAGATAAAACCATGACAGAGCCTTTTTTATCTTTAAATATAGCTGTGATCTTATGTTCAATCAATTTTAAATGCCCTTTTTTAACCTTTAGTGTGAGATCATAGTCAATTTCTGTATCACAATATAAATATCCTTGTAGTAGAAATACTAGGCATATCATAATTATTGCCCTATTGTTTCATTATTGTATATTTAGTTTTCTTTCTTTTTGTCTTTTCAAGAGTAAATAATGCAGTAATATTACAAATGTGGACATAAAGCTTCTTTCCTGGAATCTTGAGTTATTTCTTTAGAATATATTCTCAGAAATCAGATTTGGGCCCCCAGAGACAAACATTTAAAAGTATAAGTATCTGGTGAACATTACCAAATTGCTATCTAAATAGTATTTAACTATTGAAAAATGTTCTTAACAATTTACATTCTCATCAGTAATACACATAAATATCCATTTGACCACATTCATCAGTAACAAGAATTCTCATTTTAAAACAAATAAAACTAGCTCATGCATATATGCGCCCCATCCCAGCTACTTGGGAGGCTGAGGCAGGAGGCTTGCAAGTCTGAGGCCAGCCTGGGCAACTTAGCAAGATCCCGTCTCAAAACAAAATACAAAGGGTCGAGAGTGTTGCTCAGAGGTAGAGCACTTGCCTGCCATACACAAGGCCCTGGATTCCATCCACAGTACTGCACGAAATAAACAGAGACAGAACTAAACAAACTCTCCATGCCTTAGAAATCGTGTCTCATTGTTTGCATTATCTGGATGGCTACGAAGCTATGCAATTTTAAAATTCATTCAACTATTGCTTTTTCCATCCTGAATTCCCCATATTACCTATTGTTCATTCATCTCTCGAGTATTGATTTGTATGAGCTCTTCATATATTAGCTAGAATAACATATTACTTATTTCATTTAAAATGATTGTTTTTTTTTTTTTTTTTTCCAGTTGTTTGCTTTTACTTTTAGGTTATCAGAGGTTTGAATTGTTCTGGAATAAGTACTGTTATTTCTTTCACAATGTTTAATCTTAGAAAGGTCTTCCTTCTACTCTAATTTCTTGTTCTGTGCAAAACTGGCAAATGTCCACTTACTTCATCTAGTGTTTCTATACTTAAATTTATTTTCAGCAATTTGACTGTCTGCCATTTATTTTTGGGTGCAAGGCTCTGTGAGGATCTAAATGCACTGATTTCCTAATACCAGCTACACCCGAGACGATTATTGAAAGGTCCTTGTCTGCCACGTTAATCGCCATTACAGGTTCATACATTGCATACCAACGAGCAGAGATGAAATGAACTCTACTCATCTTAGAGACGAGAAAACTGGCGGTGAGTGTGTCCAGTGCCAGCCCCATCACTGGTGGTAGGACACGGAGGGCTCTGCTCGGCTCTGGCGGTCCCAGCTCTGCAGCTCTTTAATCCCTCAGCCTTTCCACCCAATGGCTCTTCTCTCTCCTGAGGTCCAAAATGTCCCCCTGCATTACAGCTCAGTCTTTCCATTCTCCAGTTTAGGGTCCACAGGATCAAGGGGGAGTTGTGCCCTAGACCTCTGTCCGCTTGCTCATGCCCAGGTGGGAATGAGGCAACTGCCCTGGGTACCAGGCCACTCCTGGGACTCACTGTCCCCGCTCAGAAACAGGAGACATGGTCTTGACCCTCCCATGGGCCCTGCCTGTCAATCTGCTAGAGGACAGGTCCCCTAGGAGAAGCAAAAGCTGAGGAGTCACTGTTCAGAGGTTCGTATTTTTCCGGAGGGGAATATCACCTGTTAGTGTTTAGGCAATGGATGCCACAGGGCCAGGGTGTTTAGCTGTCCTAAATGGTGGATCCCAGGCCCCAGACTGGAACACATGCGGGAATAGAGTTCTGCACATCCTCAGAGGTCCTGGACACTTCTCCTTGATGGGCCTCTGGCCTGGGACATCGGAAAACCCATAGAAGTCATGGGTAGAGACAGTGACTGGGTAGAAGAGGAGAGTCTTCCTTCCAACCCAGGCCTTTGTTTGATTATTGATTTCTTGTCAATTCCCAAACTTTGGGGAATCTTTAAATGGATTCCATGCATCTTTTTAAAAAAAAATTTTTTATTCGTTCTTTTTAGTTACACATGAGATTCCATGTGTCTTGACTAAACCAAATTGTATTTCTGCCTCTACTTTTACATTATGTGTTCCTTCAGTGTCAAATATGATTAAATGAGCTCATAATTATGAATGATTATAAATGAATAAATAGGAAAAATTTAAAAGAAAGCCCCAGCAATTTTGTTTTTTTCTAAAAATGCTCCTCCAAGAACATAATGAAGTTGAAACAGAAAGACAGGAAAAGTGAGGGCGTCCATTTGTGACAGAAAAGATGTTTACAATGTACAGTCAACAAAAACCTATACGTGAGGGCTGGAGCTGTGGCTCAGCAGTGGAGCGCTGCCTGGCATGTGTGAAGCCCTGGGTCCGATTCTCAGCACTGCATACAAATAAAGATCCATTGACAACTAAAAAGAAATATTTTTTAAAAACCCATATGGTATGAGTCAACTTTTATGAGACAAAAAAAATAACACGTCTCCACACTTAGGAAATGCCCTGGATGGGTAAGTTGTCCAACTGCCCCACACTCCCATGCAGAAAGTATTTTAAATATGCAAAACATACAGTTTGTTTTACCTCATTGATATCTCATCACGTCTGTTTTGTTTAAAAAAAAAAAAAAAGCAACCCCACAACCTAAGGTTGAAATGAGAGTTTCCATCCTTTGTTGCAGGCAACAGGAACGGGACATCATGTGCAGAGTTCATCCTCGTGTAACTTCCTTTCTACTCTCAACACTGTTTTATGGGGTTTTTTTGGAAAATGTTATACACCTAGTCAGTTTTCATGGCGATGGAGTATTCCTTTGTAGGACTCCAACAAAGGCTATTCTGTTCCTATATTGACGAACATTTATTTAGTTTATTTCCAGTTGTCCTCACGTCATGAACTGTTGGGACTAATGACACGTTAACTAACTCAGGCTGACTCCTTACTCCCTGGCGAGGGAGCAAGATCAAGGCCTCAAAGGCGGTTTCAAGAGTTAATGATGATGAATCGGACCACCGTCAGGGATTGGTTAACAACAGTTCTGCGAACGTGATCAGCTCGTGCTTGCCATATAGTCCTATGGGACTCTCGCCTGCGTGAACACCCCATGCCTTGCTGACCTTTGAGCTGACTGGTTCCCGCCTAGCCCCCACCCTACATAAAAGCTGTGTGACTTCCTCAATAAACGAGTTCCTGCTGTGACGGGTCTCCCTGACGCGTCTGATTGTCCTCCGCACGGAGGGCTGGGAGCGGCGGTCAGTTGGCTCTACGTATCCCAGTCTGGCCTTGTTGGGGAGTGTCCCCTTCCCTTGCCGCTGGTCGAGAAGAGCAAGGGGGCTTAAGATGCCAACAATGAACAGGGCAGCGGTCAACACTGGGATGACATGCACGTCCCCAACTTGCTATATGTTAACAGACTGCTTTTCCAAATGGTTGGCCAATCAGCGCTCCTGGAGCCTGTCCGCCTGTGTCAGAATGAGGACAGCCAGTTTCTTTCTTGTGCTTCTCACTACTTTCCAATTATTTTACAAAGGTTATTTACCACTTGGTTAATATATTTAAGTTTCAAAAAAGAGCTCAATAGTAAATACTGTTAGCTATTATTGTTGCAATTATAAATTATAATAGCTCAAGTCGGAGAAGTTTAATTTTTAAATGTTATATAGTTTTTAGGAAACTCACACGGTTATTGATAAAAGACTTTCAAGAAAAAAAAAAGGAGCTCAAACTTTTATACTGCATTTGCTGATTACGAAGGTAGCCTAACATATATCATTTGATATTGAAAAAGCGCTGTGGTTTGCTAGGATCCCTGAGTGATGGCTCAGGAAATGGAGATCTGGGAAAGTTCTCAGCCGGTTCCGTGTGTGGCCGCCAGTCTGTTCTGACCAGCCTTCCCTGGGCCTGGCCTGTCTCCTGCTGGCTTAGCTCACAAGACGGCTGGAGACAACTGGTTGGAAACACTCAAAAAGGTCAAAAAAAAAAAAAAGTGATGTGCAGGTGTACACAACACACCCGATTCACCCAGCTGGCATTTATGTGGCACCTGCTATGTGCCCTCGAGCTGGTTGTTTGGTTGTGCTCTTTACATCTTCACCCCAGTTCACAGCAAGAAGTCACAGAGTAGAGCACAGAGCAAATCGTGGGGTCCTGCGAGAGCTCTAGGGGCCGCTGCAATCGGTTCCTCTGCAAAGACGCGTGATGGAGCAAGTCCGCGGGCTTGCTGAGGCCACCCGGACTGGCTGGAGAGCCGCGATCTCCACTTTAAGAGCACTTAGAATCCCAGAGCTCGGCAAAGGAACCAAGGGAGAGAACAAACCGCAGACAGTCCTGGAAGCACATGCGTCTGCCTGCGGGCTCTCTCCTCACAGGCCTTGTTTCTGAGAAAGCAGATCCTGGCAGGGGGGCAGCGCAGGACCCAGGCCTGGGCTCAAAGATGCCGATTCCTGACCTTGGCCAGAGCCTCCTGCTGCTGCAGGCAGCCAGTGGACCGTGCCGGCCAGCGAGTGGGCAGAGCAGACAGCCAAGGCCACGCCACTCTTCCAATCCAAAGATGCCCCCGATGACCCACCTGGTCAGCACCGCGGGACCCCAGGTTGGACCACGGACCCTCCTAAGAGGCATTTCCTTCATTTTCCTTTGTTGATTCCACAATTATATTCTGACTTAGGTCTGAACAATAAAGGGTCTTGGGATTGAAAGTCTAAGTAACCTGTCATGTATCATTGCTTCTTTAGTCTCAGAGATTCGGGGAAGTGAACGAGAGGTGCTCATCTGGCAACCTGAGTTGCCCAAAAATCCACTCATAGATATCCAGTCAAGAGAAATGAAACACACGTGTGTGCAAAAACTTACACACCTTTCACAGCAGGAAATGGCCCAAATGCTCATCAGCTGATGTGCAGTATAGTCATAAAATGGAATATTACTCAGCCACAAAAAGTAATGGATTACTGATACATACTACAGCACGAATGAGCCTCCAAAGCATGTCCAGTGAAGGAAACCTCACCAGAGCCCAGGTATTATACAGCTCCTTTTATATAAAGCATCCAGAACAGACAGGTGGGGGTTCCAGGCTGGAGGAGCTGTGCCGTGCAGTGCCTGCCGGAGAGGTGCAGGGTTTCTACCCGAGGTCAGGAAAGGGAGACTGGATGCTGGTGGTGGCCACTCACTGTGAAAATGCTCAACACCACTGAAGCGCACACTCGAAATGAGCAGATTTCAGGGATGGAAATTATACTGCAATGAATCAGGAGGGAGGGAGGGAGGGAGAGAGAGAGAAGGGAGGGAGGGAGGGAGAGAGAGAGGAGGAAGGAAGGGCAGGAGGGAGGAAGGGGGAAGGGGGGAGGGAGGGAGGGAGGGAGGGAGGAAGGAAGGAAGGAAGGAAGGAAGGAAGGAAGGAAGGAAGGAAGGAAGGAAGGAAGGAAGGAAGGAAGTGAGTGAGAGAGAAAGAAGGAAGGGAGGGAGAGAACACTGGCCCTAGGGTACTGTAGGGACCCTTCCGTAGAGGAGATGTGAGACTGTCAGCTTTCGGTCTGCGTAGTAAAGTGGGCAGATAGGTTGTAGCATAATGTTTAGACAAAGGAAATGAGTGAGCCCTCAAAGCAGGAAGAACCCAGGAAATTTCAGCCTGTAGGGAAAACATACTCCACCATCAGTCAGGGCTTAGACTAGGTTAGCCCACTGAGGCCAGGCATGGAGCAGGCTAGCCCCTGAGGTCTGCTGGTGGACCTCAGTGCCACTAGAGCTCTTTGGGGAAATTAAAACTGGTCCTAAACTGAGCTGATCTGTTAGACAAGACCCTAGACAAAAGCAGGATGGAAACTCAGGTTGGACCTGAGCACAGGTGATGGGCAAGGCCCATCAGGACATTACCAGTGGCTGACACCCTGGGCTCCCCAAAGTCCAGGGACAAGTGAAGTCCTGGAGGCACGTGCACCACCAGCAGCTCCTGCGGCCATCTGGGGTAACTAGACTGCCTGCGAAGATTCAGAGAAGACCTCAGTGGAACCAAGTTCTTCTTTCTTTTCTTTTTTTTTTTTTTAATTTTCATGCAAAGCTGCTTTGAAACCTGAGATTTGATCCTCTGCTGTGGCTCAGCAGCAGCAGCAGGGCTCAGAACCCTACGTAACAGGTGAGCGTCTTAGCTCTAGCAGGCTCGCTGGGATGCAATTTGGACAAAATTCCAGGGCTTGACTACGTGGGAGAAATAAGAGCAGGCGGGTGGAACTCGCTCCCTGTGGGACCAACAGAGCAGAGTGCCTGTCCTCCCTGGGCCTAGCTCCCTGGGCAGGTGCCGGGTCTGGCCCACCTGGCCCTAGCATCCCACAGAGCAGACACTGAGGGAGACACTCGTGAATGAGATCGGTGAGTCGCCAAAAGCTTCACTTGGTTAATGCAATCAGTGGGGAGATAAATAATTGAGAGAAAAGAAATGAGTTCCTCAGGAGGCAATGCTGAAATTTTAACATATGCTGGATAGGAGATAAATTAGCCCTGGGGTTGGGGGTCAAGAAGTGCTGTCCCTGCCAGGCATAGTGGCATACACCTATAACCCCAGCCAAAGGAAGGCTGAGGCAGGAGGATCACAAGTTTAAGGCCAGTTTTGGCAACTTAACGAGGCCCTCAGCAATTCAGTGTCTCAAAATAAAAAATAAAAGACTTCCTGGCAGGGAACCTCTGGGCAGCGGTGGAAGCGGGGAGTGAAGGGAGGGAAGGGGTGTCGGGGCAGGAAGGACAGCAGAGTGAACAGACATCATGACCTCATGCACATGTACGACTGCATGACCCATGTGATCCTGCAACATGTATCATCAGAAAAATGAGATTACACTCCATTTATGTATGATCTATCAAAATGTATAAATGCATCCTACTGTCAAGTACAACTAATTAGAACAAATTTAAAAAATAAAAATAAAAAACCGAGGATGTAGGTAAAGCGCCCCGAGTTTAACCCCTAGCACCAAAACAAAGCAACAAGGACAAAAAGTGGATCACTGCCTGCGAGGGGTCAGAGGCGCGGGGGAGGGGCTTCGGGGCCGAGGGACATCCGGGGTACCAGGAGGGTTCTGGGCTGGTTCTGGTGATGGTTACGAAACACAAAATGCACTAAAACCATTCAACTGTACACTTCCAATGGGTGGATTTATGGTATGTAAATTCTACAGCAATAAAACCACTAAAAAACAAATGGAAGAAAATCCAGCATCAAAGGAATGGCAGGAGGGGTCACTGAATAGGAGAAGTCAAATTAATTTTCTTTATGAAAATTTAGAAGGAACATGAGGAAGAAAAATGGGGAAAAGATTAGAAGACAGAAAATGGGCAAAGACAGCCTGGGTCCCTCTTCTGCCTTCCTGCATCGTAAACGGGCCCCGCCCTGGCCCACCTGGCCACCCACCCGTTTCACCAGCACGCACACAAGGATGCCAGCGTGAAGTCTGTCCGATGTTTACATAAAACTAACACCCTTGCTCCGGCCTCCTCTCAGACGACTCGCCCAGTGAGGGCACCGGTGGCAGAGGCTAACGCAGCATGATCTAGTTTTGTTGTCCCCATCCTGCCTCCAGAAACACTTGGGAGGAACCAAGTCCTGCACACCAGAGTGAAAGCTGAGCGTGTACACTGCCCAGCTTTTGAAGAGAGGGAATTTCACTGTCTCCAGTCTTACTTCCCCATCTCCCCAGGAGACCTCAAAGACTGAGGGCCGGTTAAGCTCACTCTGTTCCTCAGGAGGTGACTTGTCTTGGCTGGAACAATGGGAATCATTCAAAATGGCTTCAGTTTCACCTTCACACTGTTTGATCCTTTCCCGTTTGAAAACAAATTTCTTGCAAACAAGGTTAGCAGATTCTCCGAATAGCTGAGAGTAGCCAAGTACAATTTTGAGAACTTTGTTTTTTTGTTTGTTTGGTATTTTTCCCCAAAATGTTATCCTCCCTGAATATAAACTTGATGCTCTTGGAAAATTTGAAAGGTAGATTTTTATTCATGACTTGATCCTCAGAGACAGCCAAAATATAGAAGGGGGGGAGGATAATTACATTGACACACACACAAATTATTAATCTCTCATTCTCATTGGGTCAAGAGTTCTCTTACTTGGAGCAACTTCAGGCTTGGATTTTGACATCTTTACATGTTAGGAAATGATTCTTAGTTCCCTAGAAAGCCAGAGAAATATCATCCACATCAAGCCATGCTTCAGGCTGGGTTTTCATAAGATTTGGCTGAAAGTTTAATGACGTGGCTGGATGTGAAGGACTTGGCAACGGTTTCATCACAGATGATTAAAGCTACTTTTTAATTGACAAGTTAAAAACTATGTATGTTTACGGTATACAACCTGATGTTCTGATGCACATTTACACTGGGAAACGATTAATCAAGATGGTTAAGATTCGTCACTGCACGAGCTTATCATATGTGGTGAGAACTTTCACAACCTGCCCTCCCAGCCCTGCTCAAGCACAGAGTTCATTATTATCAACAGCAGTCTTGATGCGGCTCAATAGGTCTCTGAGCACATGGAGGTCTAAGAGCCACAGATCACCGTTTGGAGACTGAGATGGCACTAATGTGACCCATGCTGTCCACAGTGCCAGGAGCGCACTGCTGGTCACTACCATTGCTTTCTAGGTAGCTGCCCAGCCTCAAGGTCCTGCTTTTGCACACCTGTCCAGTTAGTTAGGGGGACACTGTGGCTGCCCCACAGTAACAGGCACACATGAAAACTCAGTGAACTCTCCACTCAGTGCAAGATGCGATGCGTAGTTTGCAGGAGCAGCACAAAACGAGAGTGTGGGTTCTTTTTTGAAGACTATTAAGGACTTCTCGACTGTAAAAGCAGAGCTTCGCCCTGAGGGTGGGGTCCTAAGTGAGAGCCCAGTTTACCCACCAGGAAGCTGTCCTAACTCAGTGGGGCCCTGACCTTACTGATGAGGCAACTGCTCAAATCTGTCCAACTCAGGAAGGTGCTTTATAGCTACCAGAGGGTAAGGACACGTCGTTTGAAAAGGGATTATTTTTAAAGTCAGCACTAGCTCGATTGTATATGTTGGTGAGCTGCACGGGCTGGCCCCCGAGTCTGCCAGCTCAATGAATTGCACCCATTTCTGGCATCTGACCTCAGACCTGAGCAAGAGGTGCCTGTGAAGCTCTCCCCATTGCCAGGTATGGTCAACGTTAGGGACTGGTGACTGTATGGTACGGAGCTACATGCTACTTCAACAAACAGAAAAAAAATCAAGATTCAGTCTCTTTTTTTTTTAACAAAGCAGCATCTGATCCAGCAGCCTGCTGCTACGGTGCAATCGTGGCTCCGGCCAAGCTGCTGGCGTGGTGGAGGGGCAGCCCTCCCCTGGCCAGGGCGTCCACCTCTCAGCCCCTTCCTCCAGGGTCTTTCATTCCTTCAACAAATATTTACGGAAGCACCAACCCGGGGAGCGGGGACACCGAATGTTCCCAAGGAACTTGCTCTCCTGAAGGAAAGAATGGCAAGAATTCAGAAGATAAAGCGGAAGCCTCGCTGCTGCCGGCCTGGGATGTGCAGTGTGTTTTGAAAATAAAAAGTGAAAGCGAGGCCCCTGCCTCCCCGGGGGCGGTGAGGAGGCCGGGAGAGCCCTGTGCTGTGGTCTGAGCAGGGCTGGCGGCCGGCTTCCCACCCTGCCCGCGGCTCCACCTGCCCGCACCTCGTCCTCCTCCCCATCGCCCATCTGCAGAATGCGATGCTCCACCTCGCCCCGCTCAAGCCCCTGCGTCCACGCGGGGGCCTCCTTCCCTCTTCTCGCCGTCCCTCGACGCTGCTCACTAGTTGAGAATTTGCCAATGGACTGCAGTGACCGCTTCCCATTAGAGAGTGTGACCAGTGGCATGAGAGGTCCTGCACAGGACCTGGGCCGCGTGGTGGTGATAAACGTCACCGCCCTCACACCCCGTGCAGCCACCCTCCCGCAGGGCTGGACTCCTGGGGAGCTTCTGAGTGTCCCATCCTTGTACCTAATGTCCCACAAGGGTCTGGCCTGGTCAGTGGTGAATACTCGTAAAATGAACTGACTGAATGGTCAGCCACGACCACCACAGTCCCAGAGAGACATAGCTCACGCTGATGAGTGCCCTGCAGCCAGACAGAGGCCATGTGCTCAAGAAGGTGTCCATGTGAGCTGGAAGTTGCCCTTTCCATGAAGCCCGCCAACAGCCCCAAGCTCCTCAGCTGTGCTTCACGTGGGAAACTCGGCAATCTAATCTACCAACTCTCCAAACACAGCTGTCCATCAGAGCCAACGAGCCTTCTAGAACCTTCCATGAGGCCCCCCCAAAACATCCAACAAACGTTAGGAAACCAGCAACCAACCCCCGGGGAGAAGGGGCACCCTGCAGGGAGCTAGTCTTCTCATTCCTTTCTCTGGTGGACCTGAGCTGCCCTCTCCAAACACGAGCGAACATGCAGAACCACAGGAGCTGCCGGTGTCAAGCGGCCACCGCGAAACTGGAAGAGGGACTCAGAGCCGCAGGGCTGACGCCTCCAAGGGCTCCACATGCCGGGGCGGGCTACGCAAGCTCAGGTTCCCACCTCTGAGGCGCAGTGACGTGCTGCCATCTCCGCTTTCCCAGGCGGCCAGCGGGGCAGCCAGTCATTGCAGTGCTGCGCCAGCCATGTGGCGGGCCAGAGAGAAGTTGGACAAGGCCCACCCAGGTGCGGGGCTCCCCACAACTCCTCTTCTCAGTGCATATTCAGGTTTGGCCGGGGTTCCACATGGCTGAGTGCGGTCACCCAGACACAGGTGATTCTGGCTCCTAAATGGGTGACCTGTCAGCAGACTTGTGTTCAATCTGAGCTGGACAAGCAGCTCCCGTGGACAAGGAGCGCCCCTCTGCACAATCAGCAGGCCCGCCCAGTGTCCACTGCCCGGCCCTCACGAGCACGTCCAAAGGGGTTTCCCTGGAGTGGACACTGACCACTGTGCACAGATGCCACAGGGCCAGTCCCATTTTTATGACTGCTGTGAAATCTGGGCTGAGTAGCACTTCACAGCCACAACTGACAACATGGTTTTAAAAAGAGCCAGGACACACGCCCACATGCACACACACGTGCATGAAGGACTTCCACCATCTTTCCCTATTATTCTCCAACATATCAAATGAAACCTGGTTCTCTGTCCCTGATTTGCCTGTCCAGAGCTGATTTTCCCTCCAACATCAAACTGTAAAATGGTCCCTCTCCCATTTACTACAAGTCCTACCCAAGCTTCTTACTTCACTTGGAGGTTTGGGTCCAATTATTCTCAGCCCCACTGGGGAGCATGAGACCCTCATAGTGACGTTCAAGGTGGCTTGCTAAGATGTAACACTCCATTTATGTAGGATCTCTCAAAATGTACAAATGCTTCTACTGTCATGTACAACTAATTAGAACAAATAAGGAATTAAAAGAAAAAAGATGTGAACTGGCAAATTTCATACGTGTTGTGCTCAGATTTCAGACAGCCCCAGGGAAAGCAGCCTGTATGAGAACGTGAGGGTGACGTACAGACAGTGGTAACAGGGTGGCAAGCAGTAAGAGCTAAGGCTGCAATCGCTTGTCCAAGGAGATGGGGGAGAGCGAGCCAGCGGAGCAGGCTTTGGAATAATCCAGAGAAGGGGTTCTTCCAGCAGGAACAAAGGAAGGTGCATAAAGGTGGGTGACCAGAGTCAAGGGGCAGGAGAACCGAGCAGCCCTCCATGAACTGTGCCCTCGGAATGGGAAACGGAGGGAAAGAGTCCAGGCAGGTGACTCCACCCTCCACCCCCACAATTTGGAAATGGACAGTGGAAGAGAGAAGAAAGGAGGCCGCCATGTGATCCTTGCTCCCAGAGTTACTAGAGACCACCCGGCTCAGTTTCATTCCCAAAAACCGCCACAGAAATGTTCCCTCAGCATGGGAGGCTGCACCTAAGACTGAAAAACCTCTCGTGCAGAGTGTACATGTCATATCGTGGCCCGTGAATCTTTGTTTTAATTTCAATAAATCTTTTCCTTGAGAGTTGTGCATCGTGGTGCACACCTGTGGTCCTGGCAACTTGGGAAGCTGAGGCAGGTGGATTGCTAGTTCAAGGCCAGCCCAGGCAACTCAGTGAGACAGTTTCAAAATAAAATTAAAAGGGGCTGGGAGCGTAGCTCAGTAGTACAGTACACCTAGCTTCCAACCCCAGTATGGCAAAAAAAAAAAAAAAAAAAAAAGAAAGAAAAAAAGTTTCCTCGGGTCTTGCAAAGCTGATGCTTGAGTGTGAGATGGCTGAGCCGATTCTGCGGTGCTGCACACCACAGAATGACCTCAGTGTGCAGAGCCTCAGTTACCAAGCGTGCATTCACGTGATTCTTCACTGACCAGACCAGGAAACAGGGCCACTCTCAAGGAGACATCCGATGAGGAACTCCTGCGCCAAGGCCGACACCCCAGGAAGCAGCTCCTGGTCTGAGTGATGTCAAGGTCTCATGGACAGAAGGTCAAAGGCCATGCTTGAGGTCCAGTCCAGGCTGTTCCTAGTCCTGTTCCCTCTGCTCTGCCACTGCTCACACTGCTCATAGTCCCTAAAAGGCCCCTGGTCCACACTGCTCATGGAAAGTGTTCCGAGGAGCAGGCAGGCAACACCCCAGGTTGTCATCGACGGAACATTCCCACCATATCAATGGCATGTTGACTGGCAACTCAGCATCCTCAGGACACAGCTAGATCCAAACCTTACACAATCCAAGTTGAAGGGGAAGCATTTTCTCTGGGGAACAAGCCAGATGGGAGCTACTGAAGACCTAACTATCTAGAGATGGGCAAATATTCAGCCATTTGAGAAGACAGAGGGAGGGAGGAGGAGGAGGAAGCCCTAATGTAGCAAGACCTGGATAACTGGGCACTTTTCAAAATTCTGTGTGGTCCTTTTTCCCAGTCACCTGTAAAACTTCACTCTAGAAATGGGGGCCAAATTCGTATGTTAGTGATGCCTTGAAACTTTCATCATATCATTTGGTCTTAAGTAACTTCTTAAGTTTTCCCCTGATTTGGGGGGTTGAGTTGGAAAAAGATATCTGCTAAGGGAAATTTCTTCAGCCTTCAAGAAGGTCCAGGGAGATTGGGGAAGGCAAGAACACACCAGGCAAGTATGTGCAATTGTTGTACAATTCTCTACAAAGCAGAGTCACAATGACTTTAGGAAAGTTAGTTAACCTTTGTGGTCCTCAGTTTCAAATCAAGTTAGAGAAAATAATTCATCACTGGTGGGGTCAGAGAAAGGAAGAAATGAGATACCATGTTGCTTATTGAGGTGCATAAATGGCAACATTACAAAGCTTACTGCAATAAGTAACCATTTGGAAAGAATAACAAAAGTTTTTTTCTTCGGTATTTACTAATCTAGAGTGTAGAAAAGGCCCTCCACACAGTCGCCAAGTCCTGCTGAACGCACAGACCTACTTCTCCCCCGCACCCCCCTTCCCCAGGTTTCCAGAGGACACTCTATAACTGCCTCGGGGACGAGATGCGAACCTAACTGGGCCCTTTACTTCCTGCAGGGACAGTCCACATCCTTCTAGGGTCCCAGCAAAGCTCTAGGATCACCCATCCTCCAAATCCCTTCCCCACCTGGCCAGATCCCTGCATCTCCATCTCTTCCCGATTCTCCGAGAAAAACAAGGGTTGCCTCCCCACCCCCAATCTTGTACTGCCCAGGGGACCTACAGAAATCCTACCCAGCACTAATCTTGCTTATCTCTGAGGACAAGGATGCCTGAAGGCCAGAAATTCCTCTTCATGTGGACTCATGGAACTGGCTGGATCTAAGATAGCTACCAGAGTGAACCCAGGCAACCTCGAACTTCATGATAACCCGAGCTGCATGCTAAATGCCACCCCTGCCCTAGCACCATGAGGACAACCAGAAAGAAACTTACAAGGAGCAAAAAGAAATGGGGCTGAAATTCCTGGGACATCTCCACCCATTCCCAGAAGAGACATGACTAGCGCTCCCCTTCACCACCCCCTCCGTTCTTCTACCCCATGTCTGTAACTCCAAGCCCTCTAATGGTGGGAAACTGATCTGCGAGTCTACCTCCCATTTCTCCCGTTCTGGCGGAGGATGAAAGTCCCCTTTGCTGCTCAGTGGGAGTTTGGTCTTTCCCAGTTCTGAGGGAAAAAAAACTAGTTTGGGGTAAAAAAAAAAATGGGTAACATAAGCACACTAGGATGAGTGTTCCCCACACCCACACGTAACTTAGGGTTCACGCTTCTCTAGGAAGCATTTCTGGAACCCCCGGTTTGGCAGTGTGTGTGTGTGGGGGGGTCAGATGGTCCCCTTTCTGTGTCCCCACAATGCTCTGTGTACACCCCTGACCTCACGGTTTTCGCATGGCCTGTTCAGGTTGCTACTCTGCCCTCCTCCAAGGCACAGCTGGCATAGATTGATTCCTGCACCCCTGATGCAAGGTAATTGGTAGCCTGAACACAAGAATTTAACCTTAAATGCTCTAAGAAGGTTCTGGAATTGGGAGAGAAGCAGAATAACAGACTCACCTCACACCTGCCACCTCTGAGGTCCTGGAAGGAAAGGAGGTGGGAAGATAAAGGGACAAGACACAGGGCTTATGGAACTCAAATGTCCCCCAGGGAAGGACGGCTGAGGCCCCAGCTGAAGTGGGCAGAGCAGCTGGCCCTGGAAGGCCGTCAAGGTGGCCCCTCATGTGGGAAGACAGGGAACAGGGGAGGCCTGAAAGGATTGGGGTGGGTGCTGGGAAGTAAGCTGACAGCTGGTGATGCGATAGGAACTTGTGGATACAGAAAAACACACGGGACTCAGAGAGAAGCACCCATAAGCTTTGGAATAGAGGAGACACCTATGAACTGAATGAAGCATAAAATAAGCACCTGTTGAATGAGCTGGACCCTGACCTTGGCCCACATCTTCACCTGCAAGTGACCCAGTGTGGGGCGACAAGCCAGCACACAGGGAAAGCCAGCACGAATTGTGTAACTCCACCTGGATGCTACCTCCAGACCAGCCCAGCTACTGTGGCCATACGTCCCTCCATAATATTATCACCCCAGAGCAAGGGGTGGCTTCTTCTGGCCCTTAAGATGGCCACGTTCTCCCTGGCCTGAGTCTCTGCTTTCCTAATCAAGTCTGTCTGGGCCTCTGACACGATCTTAATTTCTGCTGCGACCTTCGGCAAGGTCCCGAGTGGAGGGCCCCCTCCAGACCTCCTCCAGTGACAGTGAGACTCAGTCACAGGCAGGAAGTGGAGAAATTAACTTGGTAGATTGGCCGGGAGGAGGTCTGAGTGCTCTCAATCTTTCCTTAAATATGCTAATCATCGCTTAATCAAGGTTAAATTCATTCCACCTGAGGGAGAGAAGCAGCCGACCAACCCGCTAGGCAGGGGGTGGGGTCTGTCTGAACAGGCCCTGTGGTGGGTGGAGCCCTGTCATACCACCCAGCCCTGCCCAGCTCCCAGGTCAGTCCGCAGGCCTGGTCACCAGGGCACTCTCCGTGCAGATTTACTAGAAGGCACTAAATACTTCACTACTGTATGTTACATGTTTGCCTCTCACTTAGTGTATTATTTTCCAAGTTCCCTTAAAGTATTTATGAATTTATATTAAGGAATTGCCATTTTGATGGGGACACCCCCATCTCTGTCAGCAAATTGGTCCTCAGAAATGGGTTTGCATTGAATCGGGGAGCAAACCAACAGGGTTTCTGAGAACAGGGATTGCATGTGGGAGTTCCCGCATGCCCTAGTTCTCAACTGTGGGCTGCTCTGTCCCTATAGGCAATAACTGGAAATTTCTGGAACACGTTAGTTATGACTTGGGCTGGCTGACTACTAGGCATCTAAGGGGTATAGGCAGGGATGCTGCTCAACAGCCTAGCCTGCACAGGACAGCCCCTCAAGAAAGAATTCTTTGGCCCAAAACTTCAATAGTAATGTGACTGAGAAATCTTACCCTTGAGGAATGTCACCCTGGGAGAACCTGGTTGAGGGGACACAGGCCAACCTGATCACCTGACTTCTTGTGCCCACTTTTTCTCCAGGCTACAGCCCCATGTGCATTCAGCACCAGCTGCTTGGTTCTGTGCTAAAAACGGTACAGTTGAGAACCTCGTGCCATCAATAAGAACCAGTGCAGTAATCAAGATTAAACTGTAAAGAAAGAATTGTCATATAATACAACCATGCATCCAGAAAGAGAATCTGTTTTAGGAAGGATGAATAGGGTGGAGAATGTCAGAGAAACGTGGAAGGGTTGCTAGACAAGGTGTCTACATAGTCGAGGGCGGAAGCGGCTCATCTCGCCACCTTTCAATCCATCCTTCCCACAGCAGAGAAGGGTGGACAGAGAAGGAATGAGTGAGGGTGACTTATGAGTAGGACCCAGGGTAAAATTCTAGGTGACTGCATTGGCTGTGTGATGCTGGCTTCAGCATCCTGGGAAGCAGCTGTGCCTGGTGCTTTAAAATTTCATCAGCCTTGGTTAACCTCTGCCCGCAGAGAATTGACTGCTTGGGAGGAGCCCATGGAGATGGGAAACAGACCAAATTTCACTCCTGGACCAATTCATTTCTCCCATTCTCATTTCCAAGTGTGTCTACGATGAGGCCTGGCAGTAATCTGCCTTTCAACTCAGCGGTGATGAAAGTCAACAAAAGGTTGAAAGAAAATCTCGGATACCATCCATCCACAACCTCAGGAACCAGGAAGAGCAGCCGGTGGGTGCCCTTCAGTGCAGCCACTTGGAGCTTCAATTCTTGGCTAAACACGAGTTTGAGAACAGTTTGGATTTAATTTATTACAAGTTCTGCATTGTCATTCAGATATTTTAGTCCCAGGGTCCTCCCCTGCTCCCACCTCAGGGCTTGGACTAAAACATAACAGAGGACCACATTCCCTGGAAACAGAGTGGCTGTCTTAGAAGCCCTGCTCTCAGCTTTCCTCTAACTTCTAAAATCCTCCTCTCTTTTGCAGTATTTCTGCAACTCTTAAAAACTAGGAGGGAAGCATGCAAGGGGAAGGTCTTTGTGGCCCAGCTTGGTTCACTATTTACAGGGAAATCTGCACGACTGCTCTGTACTGAGCTAAGCACCAGGTACTCAGCCTGCAGAATTCTCCACAGCCATGCAGGAAGGCTGGGGTTCAGAGGCAGGGCTCTGGAAGGTGAGGGTCTGGGTTCAAGTATCAGCTCTGCTACTGTCCTAGGTGAGTCACTCAGTCTTGCTCATCTTTACTGGCTGTATCTGTAAGGTGGGAAGTAATAATAGTTTTGACATGCTAGTGTGTTATGAGGATAAAAGGAATTAATAAACGTAAAGACGAGGTAACAGACCGACACACAGGGAGCCCTCACTCCAGGTGACTCTCATATATCCTATGGGTTGGCCCCGTCGCCCCAGTGTCTGTGCAAGTTGCCAGTCAGACCCCAGACTGAAGAGCCCACTCCTGCAAGCATTTTAACGTCAGGGTCAAACTACCATGAAATCCAAAATTTACCTCTCCTCTTAGGACTCCACAGCAGAACGACTCTGAACTAGCTCCTCTGTCTTACCTGAGAGAGTGGAGACAGAAGCGATAGGGATCAGCTTCATGCTGGAGGGACAAGCTGACCTCACCTGAGATTGAAATCACAAAGAAAAAGGAGAAAAGGCTGCATTCTTTCTCCAAGACCAGCCAAGCAGAGGGGAAGGTTTTCCATATGAACTTCGGCTAGCTGCCCATATCATTTCCAGGCTAAAGTAGAAATGAAGTGGGACCAACAGGAGGAACTTCGAGACATGAAGGAATAGGAAGAGAAAGACCCGAGGCAAAGTTCTAACATCCCTAACGTTGGGCGCAGGTTCACAAGCGACCCCAACTGTTAGGGAATATACCCCCCCTTATTTCTGTTGGAACAAGCCACAGACTTGGACTGAGTTGTGGGAAATAAGTTTCACAGGAAATGAGAATTCATTACGCCAATGGGCATGTAATTTTGATGCAGGTGGCTTTTCTTTAAAAACAAAACAAAACAAAAAAACCACAATGCTACATTTTACATCTACCTGGGAAATGTAGGAGCCACCCACAAGAGGGAAGCTGGAGATGGTCTTGCTCAGCTTGCTTTTTCGGAAAGAGAATGCCCAAGACTTTCTATCCAGGGTCAGAAATCCCACTTCCCATTTTGCTAAGTAACTAACGTTTCCCAACCTTACACTCAACCAACAAGTGGGAAAAAATGTAAAATAGACAACAATCAATGACTGATCACACGCTCTTCCCTGTCTAGCATGATCTATGTATAAAACTGTTCAATAAAACATCCAGTGCCAGTAGCTGACAAAGCCTCCATGGAAAGTAACGGCCCTGGAGTCTGTTCCCTGTTGTCCCTGTGTGTCTTAGGGGAGAACTGCTTTCCTCTTATTGCTACATCCATGCATGCAGAGCCTGTGATGTCACGCTCAGTGCCATTTGCTGAATGGATGGATAAATGGACGGGCAGACGGATGCCACATGGCAGTCTGCCTGTGTGGGTGAATGAATGAATGAATGAATGAATGAATGAACGAATGAACGAACGGTGGCTGGGAGGTGTGACTTGGGGGTCAAAGGGAGAAGTAGAACAAAACAGAAGGAAACAGGCAGGAAATCTTGGGGGGGGAGGTGTATTCTGGAAAAGACCGGCTAGAAAGGTGGTTCCATGATGATGTTCCGCCAAAGTTGCTCTTAAGACATTTCTTCTTGTCCCATTGTTACAAGAAAAAGGAAGTCAGCCGGTCACAGGACGTCCCTTAAAACCCCACTGGAGAGGTGAAGGCCCTGGCACGGAAAGTGTCCTGCTTTGCTCCTGAGCCCACAGCACCCAACACTCAAGAGATACACAGTAAACTCTTGTTCAGAGGCGTCCTCTTCCCTCAGCTTGGCAGGCCTTCTGCACTCCCACAAGCATACACATGAAGCCAAATTTCGGGGCTCTGATGCCAGCTTTCTAAATGACTCCGTCATAGACGAAGCCTGCCGAGTGGAAGCCGGCCTGGTTCTATTAATGTTGCACAGCCGTTTACCCGTTTCTCCCACAGGTTATCAAACACACTCAGAAACGTGAATGCCACTCGTCTCCATCCCCACCAGCCGTCCTTCCAGAATATGGCAGGTTGAACAAAATGCAGGTGCGCCTCATGCCCATCAGAGCACGCACGACGTCAAGCAACTGCAGTGGTGCGAGTTATTGCTGGGACTTCTTAGGGTAGATTTGAGGTTCCCGCTTCTCTAAGTTCATTCTTACATGTTTAAATTTTGCCTTAAGTTTAGTCCTCAAGTTTTGAGCTCCAGCTAAAGACTCTGTGCACCAAATAGCACACACCTGTAATCCGGTGTTTTCCACCTGTAGGCAACTCAGGAGGTCAAGGCAGGAGGGTCACAAAGTCACAGCCAAACTGGACCACATGTCTCAAGATAAAATTTAAAAAGGGCTGAGGGTGTAGCTCAGTGGTAGAGCGCCCTGGTTCAAACCCCAGTACTGGGGGAGCAGTGGTAAGGACTCTGTCTTGCTTTCAGTCTTTCTTCTAGGTCTTTCTTGAACTGATACATTTTTTTGAATTTCTATTCCTGAATCTGTATCTGCTTCTATTCTTTCAGCCAGCACAGAGCGTCCCTGCTCAGTTTCTCTATTGAAGACCAACTTCTCCTGCTTGGACCAGGAACCTTGCTAGACCCATGATGCATTCTTTATTACCATCTCTGCTCTCTGGGGTACCCTGGCCTTCTTCCCTTGGAAACGCCAGTGGCACCAGCAAGCCCTCCCCCGGTGATCTTCGAGGACTGGCTGCGTCCGCCTTCTCCTGTCTTCGCCTCCTCTTTACGCTGTACCACCGCATTACAGTGACCTTCAACTTAAGGGCAGACCTAGCCTGAAAGGACCTAAAGGCTGCGCACTCATGACCTTCCAAAGCACACCTTCTACCTTTGTTCCTAGCTTCGCAGCAACCAGTCAGATTCCTGAGGACGGGGAGGCCAAGGCGATGGCTGCCTCCTGCTCCAGCAGTTAACTTCCTTGGTGTCACCTCCTTTCGGCCTCTTGCAGAGAGCCTCCGATTTACATCCACTGCTGCATTACCTAGCCAAGATCAAGGTTGCTAATTATTTTAACCTCTATCTGCATATCACAAAAGGGTTTCATCCTTTTGTTTGGGGCTATGCTTGCGAATGGTTCTTACTACTTTTCTTTGAATTCCATGCCAGTAGGCTTTTTGTTGTGAAACTCCTGCTCAAGAGAGCTCACAAAGCAGACTTTGACTTTGGAAGGTCATGTGGAACTCTACATCCTTTAGGTCCATTTTCAGGCTAGAAAAACAGTGACTTGGCATAAATTCCTTCCAGAACAAACACTAAAAACCTACCATCCCACCTTCACTCTGTGTGTACTGATGTGCTTTTTAAAACGAGGGTCGTATTCTCTTTGATAATACTTTCTGGGCTGTGCCCTTTAAATAGTTCTCCCGTCTCTCTTTTCAGCTCTAGCTTTGTGCCTGCTGTTTAGCCCCATGATTCTTGGAGACTTCTGAATCTGAAATGCTAGGATCTCTTGCACTCTAGTCAGTTTTATAAGACATAGATAATAGCATGTTTAGATAAGCCTCTCTGAAAACACAGCCTCATTAAAACCGCCCCTTCTTCCTGCTTCCACCCGGCAGGGTTACTCAGGATTCTAAGCAATGTTTTTGGCTTCCGTTGGTGGAAGGTAGGGATCGAACTCAGCAAACTTCACAGATCGCATTACAAATAATTTTAGGAGTCCAGTATGGAGTTGGGACTGATCTAGCTTAAAGAGGTAATTTGGCAATCTGGGATGCCCGTCAAATGGATAGGGTCCATTATTAAATGTCTCCTTGTATACTGAAAAAAGCATCAGTTTAAGCAGCACTTGTTAAGAGATCCATTTGGACTATGTCTTTCTAAGAAATGCTATTTAATTCTAATTATATTTAATTTGCTAGGTATATAATAATTTTCTCTCATTTTTTCCCCTGAAAAATCAGTTTTTCTCCCAAAGAGAACAAGAAGAGGATTCTATAGTTTTAACTTAGGACTCGTGATTTTTTTTGCCCCTGTTCTCCCTCCTGAATGCACTCGGGTGTACACACACACACACACACACACACACACACAAACTTCCTTTCCTAAGAGGCTTTTTTTTCTCAGCTGAAGATGGTTGACTAATAAGCGCAGATGGGTCCGTCCCACAGTTTGGAACCTTCACTTTAACAGGGGTGAGCACACTTGGCAATCCACCTAAGGGCACTGCACAAAATGAAGCCTGAGGAATCCTGCTGGGTGGCCAGCATTTGGTTCTCCCGGGTTTGAACTGAATTTCGAATTAATGCTACCTTAAGTTCAGACAAGAGCAAAGACCCATTTTAAAAATCCTGAGCTATGTAGGCAAGCCTGGGCAACTGATAACGTATTTATCAGTGTGAGTTCTCAGGCGCTCTCTGAAAGTTTATTTCAAGGATCTCACCTCCTATCAAAAATCAAGCACTCCTTCCCCTTAGCTTGCAGTCAATAGCACATCTTGAGAAATGTTTAGGTTTTCTAAAAAAAGAGCAGACACTGAAGACTTAAATAAACATCAAAGTACTCCGTTTTTAATTCCTAGATATGATGAAGAAATTCATAGGCCGAAAACTGAGTAAATAAAGAGGTGATTACAAATGCCTGTTTCCTTGACAACTCCCCTCCCCCAGCCCTCCTGTGATAGGGAAAAACCAAAATGAAAGTGAGGAGGGGTAGCCACCGGGCCATGCTGCTTCCCGCGAGCCCAAGCAGTCACAGGCGCAGAAAGGAAATACAAATAAATCAACGGAGGTCGGGCTGCATTGGGTGTAGTATTTTTGTGGTTGCCGTAGAAACGCCAGAGACGGAAGAACATGTTGCACGACACAAAAGAGAGCAATAGGTATCAGGAACGTTCTCCCCAGCTTCATCTATGGCAGAGAAAATGCGTGCACCGGGGCAGCGGGTGCAGGGGCCCAGAATCGCGGCTGCAAGTGGAACCCCGAAAGGCACGCTGCCCAGCCAGCCCCGCACAAAGCCGCGGTCCTCGGTGGCCGCGCGGCCGCCCCCGGCGCCCCGCAGGCCCCCTGCGCCTCCCCGCTGCCGCCTCGCTCCCGCGGCCAGCCTCCCCTCCCGAGGTCCCGGGGAAGCCCAGGCGAGGGGCGCCCGGTGCGGGAAGGGGAGCCCAGGCATCAGCCACGCCCAGAGAAGGTGCCTGGAAACGGCACGAACAGCACCTACCTCCTTCCCGGCGGCCCGGGCACATGGACTGAGAGCCAGACGCTGCCGCGAGCGCTGGGTTCGGAGGCTGCCACCACTTCACAGGAGCGGTAAGTCAGCCAACCCGGGAAGAAAAGCAGACTCCACCCAAGGGGTGGGCCCTTCGGAAGGAGAAGAGTGGTCCTCACTGACGTCTCTCCCCACCCATGTCACTTCCTTTTAAAGCTACGGCTTGGCGGCCAGGGGAGGGAAGGTCGCGCTGTAATATGAGTCACTCCTCGCCCCTTCCAGTCGGCGCGAGCAAGTGCCCCGGCCCGCGGCACGTTCGCAATCTCGTTCGCGTCCGGCCCGGGCGCGTCCGGCATCGCGGACAAAGCCGGCCCCAGGGGCCTTCTCGCCGCGCCTGCTCCCCAGCCCTGTTGCATCCCCGCGCCGCCGAAATGGCTCCTGCAACCTCGGCCTCGCGCCGAGGGCCGGCGACCTGGGACCTGCCCGAGGCGGCTCAGCTGGAGTTCGGCACCGGACGGACCCCCGCGCTCTCCAATCCCCTCTCCGCGCCCTGGCGCTGCTGGAGGGACGAGTCCCACTGCGCGAGCCCGAGAGCCCCGTCAGCGAAGCACGCCCAGCGCTCGGGAGGACGAGACGGTGAGGACCCCGAGGCCAGGAGTCCCGTCGGGGTGGCCTCCTGCTCGCCCAGGCACCGAGGTCCGCTGGCACTTGTGCGCGCTCACGCACGTGGCGTCTACACGCGGAGTGTTGCAGGGCCCGACACACCTGGAGCACAGAGTCCCCACGGCTTCACGAGGGCAGGCTGTGGAAACTACCGACGTGCCGGGGCTCCAGCGATCCCGGAGGAAATAGTTAAGGCGGATGCCCTTCGGACGTGCGCCACCAGAGGCATTGTCTCCAGTGCTTGAGTGTTTACGGAGGACTCCCTGCACGCCAGGGTCTCTAGGTGCCGCAGTCCGGGGACTCGCCGAGCCAGGGCACAAGACAGGGCCACCAGGAGCCAGAGAAGCGCCCAGCCGTGTGTCGGGCAAGCGGAGAGTGGACAGAGCTCTTCGGGCTTTGATGGTGCGAGGGGAGGGCGTTCATAGTCCAGGACCCAGGGTTTCGACGGTTCTCTGGGGCCGGCGGCATTTGGATCCCCTGGGACGGGAGAGAAGGGAAGCAAAGCACGAGGATGGGGATCAAGGACCCTGGAGGCATAAAAGATCAGAACTGAACCCACTTAGGGCAAGGGCTGATGTTAGTGTCCTGTGGACATACACTTGGCCATCTGGTGATGCTTGTCAAGGATAGGACTGAACTTCTTGCAGCAAAGCTGATTCCAAGAGTTCTTCTCAACTTTTCAAGTTATCATTTCACGATCTCATTGCTGGCGGAGACGTGAAAGGCTTTTTTCAAAGTACTTTTCAAGTAAAGCCAGTTGAGTTTTGAATGGGGATTTATTTTAAAATCTACAAGTGCATAAATTCGTGCTGTATTTATAACAAGTACAGTCAAGATTGCAATAGAAAGAATGAGAGATTTAAAATTTTGACAATTGAGATTCTTATTCCATCCTCAATACTTTAATGTCTTTATTCCATTATTAACCATTAAAATTAGTATGCTCATTATTTCTAACACTGCCTATTTAGACAATGTTCCTCACAGTCCCAATTATTTCAGAAGTAAAGCTGAGAAACAGGGACAAAAAATTACTACTTCTAAAAATTTAAAGTGGAATTACAACATTAATGGATTAAACCCTAGGCACTTTATTCAGAGTCCCATTTACAATCCGTCTTTATTTTACATGCCCTTATTCAACTATTTTATCTTAACAGGAAATTGTGATTGTTTCTGGGTCACAATGTAACAATCCAGTTCAACAAATACTTTTTGAGTAGCCGAGTCACAAAAGCATGAATAAGACATGGACATTGTCCCAAAGGGCTCAAAGTCTTAGAAGGGAAAGAGACATGTAAACAATTAAGATGCAAATAAAGGCCATGATTGACATCTGTACAAGGTTCAGAGGTGGTCCAGAGAAGGGCAGTGGGGGGAGGGTTGTGTCCACACAGTTTCTCAGCTCACAGCAAACTCTAAGAGTGGTGGGATGAGCCACATATACAGCCACCAGACAGTGAGAAATAAGTACTGTAGGAAGTAAGTCAGCTTGAGCATCCCTAGTCCAAAATTCTGAAATCTGAAACACTCCAAAATTCAAAATTTTTTGAGCTCCTGTGTGGCACCACCAGTGGAGAACTGCACTCCCACCATTGCAATGAGTCACAGTAAAAATGTAGGCAGACTAAGAGTAGTGAATCAAAGTTCCTGCAGACGGTGTATAAGGAGAACAGGAAACAAAATGAGATGTCATGTTTAGCCTTGGGTCTCATCCCCAAGACAATAAGTATAAGCAGATATTACAAAATCAGGAAAAAAAAAAAAAAAAAACCCAAAACCTCAAATCCAAATCACTTCTGGTCCCAAGCACTTCACATAAGGGCTATTCAACCTGTCCATTGGAGAGCGCAGAAAGGAATTTAGAGACACAAGGCACAAACTAGTAGCTCAGAAAAAAATGTGTAAATAATGCACAAGAAAAGATGCAAAGTCATATAATAACACAAGGGAAGATGTCATTTCTTCTGTTGTCCACGTTGAAGAAACCACAGTGTTCAACAAGACCAGGCTGCCATGTGACAGGTCCTCTCCTCTTGCTAGTAGTGGTAAATTGATACCATCTCTGGAATTCAGTTAAGCAAGATATTTCATGAATCTTTCAAATGTTCTTAATTCAGTAATTCAGCTCACTAGAATTTATAGCAAGGAAACCAGCAGAGATAAGTCCAAAGATTTAGACACATACGTATACATTCATCAAAGACTGGAGACTTCCTGTCTGAATTTGCAGGTTAGCCCTTCAAATGATCATCTGGTCATGTGGCAGACCACTCTACAGAAACCAAAATCCTGTTTTGAAAAATGGGGATGTGTTCATGATACAGTAAATGGAGAGACAACTAAGCTGAATGAAAATGTAATCACCTTATTACAATTACACAAATATATATTATATTGTGTGTAGGGTTGAGTAAGTGACCCCAAATTCATGTCCATCCAGAACCTCAGAATATGACCTAAAAATAGGGTCTTTGCAGATGTGATTAGTAAAGATGAAGTCCTATTGGAGTAGGGCCCTAGAGCCAATGACCAGTGTCCTTTGTAAGAGGAGGAGAGAAACACGGAGGATCATAGAGAGAATAAGACCTACAAGGATGGAGGCAGACTGGAATGATGTGTCTTGGGCAGGAACAGGACTGCTGGCAAACATCAAACGCTGGGGGAGATGCACAAGATAGTCTCCTTCAGAGCCGGAAGCAGAACTGACCCTGCTGACCCTGCTGACCCTGTCATTTTGGACTCCAGGCCCCCTGACAGGTGAGAGAATCAATTTCTACAGTTTTAAAGCATGTGGTTTGTGATCGTTTGTCATGGCAACCCTGGGAAACTAACATTGTGTGAAAAGGTCATTAAGCTCTTCACAATGATTGTTTCTGGAGAGGGAGATGGAAGAGGGTTTCTATTTGCTTTCTGCTGTTGTATTGCATTGTGTAAAGCTTTCTACAGTGTACATGTTTGATTTAAAATAAAAGAACATCATGATTAAAAAACAAATGATCCAATGTTTCACTCTAGGACGATTTAGCAAAGAATAACCCATGATGATTATGACACGCTAAATCCCAAAGATGAAAGTATGCTCGGCATCCTCTGCAAAGTTTGCATTCTGTTTAGATCAGAAGTGTCATTCTAAACTAGGTTTGGGGACTTGAGTGATGAATATCACTGATCTGATTGTTAATTGCATACCATATACTTAACTGTTGTACTAGATAGTTGAGTGATAGATTGTATTATTTCAAACTGCCCTTTTTCTTGATGCATCATTCTTGACAATATTTTGGCTTTATGTTCATTCGTCTTGCATTGTGAACATCAATATAGATATCCATAGAGATATACAAATATAGTTTCAAATTTTTCTCATTATAAAATGTGAAGATAGCATAAGTTTGCAATTATGATTAATCTCACTGTACACTAAATTAGGAATTGTGAGTGTTTCAACAAAGCAAAATGCAAATTACAAGGTTGATTTGTTATTTGGAATGCATCATCTTAAATTAATAGTTACATATTTCAAAATCAACTCTGGGTTTTATGATTTATTATATCTATTTTATTTTATTTTATTTTTTTTAGTTGTAGATGGACACAATGCCTTTATTTATTCATTTTATGTGGTGCTGAGGATCCTACCCAGTGCCTCACACATGCAAGGCAAGCACTCTACCGCTGAGCCACAATTCCAGTCCATGTTGTATCTATTTTAAATGACCAACAAATTCTTAATGTATTTGCAGAGCCCTCACTGCTGATCAGTTCTTATTGGTAGGGATCAAGTCAAGTCCAGGGCCTCTTGCATGCTAGGTGGCTGCTCTACTACTGAGCTACGTCCCCAGCCCCTCTCAATGTATCTTAACTCTGAATGTTACCTTAAGAATTATTCTTGGTATTTGCTTAGCTCCTTTCTCCTTTAGATATCTTCAGCTCAATTCAGCCAGACTGGGGATGACCTTGAAAAGTCATCTGTTCCCCTCTCCTGAATCCCAGCAATGAGCATCTTGAAATCATACAACGCAGGAGCAACTCTCATCACCATAGAAGGAACCAGATTCAAATCAGCATCCAACCAATTGGTGGCAAGTTGAAAAAGATACTAGTTTCATAATCTGATTTTAAAAAGATGAACACTATCTTTTCTCCAATGAATGTTTTTGGCATCTTTGTCTAGTATGAGATAATTGTTTGTATCGGTTTGTCTCTGTATCTTCTGTTCTGTACCAATGGTCTATGTGTCTGCTTTGGTGCCAATATCATGCTGTTTTTGTTACTATGGCTCTGTAGTATCGTTGAAGGTCTGGTACTATGATGCCTCCTGCTTCACTTTTCTTGCTAAGGATTGCTTTGGCTATTCTGGGTTCCTTATTTTTCCAAATGAATTTCATGAGTGTTTTTTCTAGTTCTATGAAGAATGTCATTGGGATTTTAATAGGAGTTGCATTAAATCTGTATAATGCTTTTGGTAGTATGGCCATCTGACAATATCAATTCTGCCTATCCAAGAGCATGGGTCGTCTTTCCTTCTAAGATCTTCAATTTCTTTCTTTAGTGTTCTGTAGTTTTCATTGTAGAGGTCTTTCACCTCTTTTGTTAGATTCTCAAATACTCAATGTCGTGCTTGTATTCTTCATAACTAAGTGATAAGAGAGCACATCTTCAGATGTACTCTTTACATATTGTGTGATTTTTTGAAAAATGTATAAGCATACATTACTTTTATAATGCAGTTTTTATAATCAGAAAAGGGAAAGCTATTTTCATTTTCTAAAATCAACATGGATTGTCATCGACCATTGGCACGCTGCTCTTAATCTGGCAGTCTCTGAAGCTTGCACCACAGTGGCTTTTTGGAGGAGAGCTTCCTCAGAGTGTGATCATGGACCAGGGCACAAACATCACCTGGGATTTGTTAGAAATGTGGACTCTGGAGCCCCAGCCCAGACCTACTGAAAAAGAAACTGCATTTGAACAGCATCTCCAGGAGATTCATTTACACCATGAGGTTTGAGGAGTACAGTTGTTCGTCCTTCAGGATCTGAGGGGATTGGTCCAGGATCCCTTGTGCACCAAAATCCTTCAATGTTCTGGTTCCTTAGGTAAAATGGCAGAGTATATCCATATCATCTATGCACGTCCTCTCATTGAATTTATTTATTTATTCATTTTTATCAGAGCTTTGTGGTTGTAAATAGTAGTTGGGTTCATCCTGATAAATTCATGTGTGCATGGAAATTGATTCAGCTATGATCCTGCTTCTGGCCCCCTCCCCTTCTCCTTCCTCTACTAGACTTCCTTTAGCTCGTCTATTAATTCGTATGTGATTGATTCTTTTATGTAATCTTATCCTTCCCCTTTCCTTTATTTCACTCTGGCTTCTACATAGGAGAAAAAATATTTGACCTTTGAGTTTCTGAGTTTGGCTAATTCCATTTAGCAGGATAGCCTCCATTTCCATCAGTTACCAGCAAATGCCACTCATACACTTTGAATCATCCCTAGGTTACGTGTAACACCAATCTCAATGTGAATGCTATGTAAGCAGATGCTATACTGTATTGTTTAGGGAATGATGACAAGAAAAGAAGTTGGTAGATGTTCAGTATGGGCACATTATAAAAAAAAAAAACAAAACTATTTTCAATCTGGGGTTGGTTGTACCCATGATGCAGGACACCTGTTCTTGTTTTAGTCCATCCCTTCATTTTAGAGAGATAGGGACCGGGAAGCTGGTTCTGCTTGACCAGGGACACGTGACTAACATGCAGCGAGCTGAAGCAGCCTTCATGCTTAATGATTCTTGCCTCAGAATCCTTTCCAGTCTATTTCTTAGGATTTCAGATTAAAAGGCAAATCTGGGGAAAACAATCTGTTGGCAAGAAAAATAATAAAAAGAGAATTTCTACTTAAATTCATGATCATCCTCCAAAGTGTCATTATTAGAAGTCTATCTATACTTTTCCATGTGCTTTGCATTTTTACAGCCAGCCCCACCACATCCTTCCCAAGATTAACCTTGGAATTTGGCAGCTATCAGACCAAAGTTGGCAACAGTTTAGAACCCCTGAATTCTCAGGATAAACCGACTGTTAGGTTAGCTTGGTTACTTGCAGCAGAGTCCAAATTGTTGTCGTGGTCATTTTGGGAGGGTGCATGCGGGTGAGTCCTGGCTCTTCACTCAAGTTTCTGGAGCCCCGGCTTCGTGGTTCACAAAATCCTGGTGCAGTTGTGATGGCTATGGTGTCTAAATGAGACGGTGTGTGAAGCGCCTGAGACACTGTAGGACTTCAAAAAAGAAAGTCTCTCCTCCTCCTGCTCTGTGGATGACATCACTCTCCCCTGTCACAGAGACAGCCTCCAGTGGCCTGATGCCTTTCATTTACATATCTAAAGGCAAAACTCAGATTGAGCAAGTCCAAAAGGAGGTCTCTGGGCCCCAACGTGGCCAGGCTCTGGAGTCCTGTGTCCCAGGTAGCGGGTCTCCTGGTCTGGTGGGGCCCATGACTTTGAAGTTACCCGAGTCCCTCTGTGGCCCTTTCTCTCCTTTCCCCAGCCATCCCATCTGTCCCCCTCTCGCAGACACCACGGACAGCTCTCTCACTGCCATGCTGCCGGGTCCATCCAGGCTGCAGCCACTTTTTCTTAGTTGACCTTGAAAATCATCCTCTTCACCATATCCCATTTCTGCACAGAACTCAGATTCCTTAGAGGGACTTGCAGGACGCCGTGGGTAGAGCCAGTCTCCCAGTCTCATCTGCTGCCTTTTTCGCTCCTTTCCAGGGGCCCACCTTCCCTCACACTCCTCAGCAGCTGAGGCCCCAGCCCTTTGGCCTGGCTTGCCACCTCCTCCAGGAAGCCCCACTGAGCTGTTCGCAGAGGTAGGTGCCTGGCGCCCTCTCTGTGAGGCGCTCACAGCGGGTGGATTCAGCTGATGGGGTTTATACACTATTCCCTACAGGGCTGTGGGGGCAGGAGCTGGGTTTCGAAGACCTGATGCAGCAGGTTCCAGGGACAGGACTAGCTGAGTGAGTGAACATCATCCCTCACCCCGTTTTGCAGTGGTCGGTTGGGTCTCCTGGTTTCTACTCCTGTAACTCAAACGAGTTTCATTGCAGGCATCTTGCTTAACCCTGGTTTTCTTTTTCTTTTCTTTTTTCTTTTTCAACCTTTTTGGTACCAGGGTTTGAACCCCAGGGTGCTTAACCACTGAGCCACATCCCCAGCCTTTTTTATGTTTTATTTTGAGATAGGGTCTCACTGAGTTGCTTAGGGCCTGGCTTAAATTGCTAAGGCTGACTTTGAACTTGTGATCCTCCTGCCTCAGCCTCCCGAGCTGCTGGGATTACAGGCATGTGCCGTGGAGCCCGGTCTGGTTTTCATGTTATAAATACATTTAAGAAAGGGACTTAACTCTCCCTAAATCACCTCCCTCGTTGTCCTGCGCTGGGTTCATTTCCAGTCTTCGCTCCACGCGTTCAGCTGTACTAGCTGTCACCATGATGGATACGGAGCTTTTGCATCATGTTTTCCCCTGGTGCATCCTGCATGGATTTCCTTGTCAGGATTTCTGTGACCACCTCCTCGCTGTTCTCCAGAAAACCTCCGTGCTTGGTGAACGGTGCTCTTGCTCCTGCTGGTCCCATGGGACAGTGTGAGCTGCTGCCTTCAGCACCCTTCAGTGCCACTTGCTCCGAGGACTGAGCACTGAGCACTGTGCATCAGATCGGATTTCTTTTTCCACTTTATCGATGTCACTTCCTCAGGTTTACCAGGTGAGGACCCCCCAGGAGGCAGGAGGTGCATTTGACTCAGAAACCACTTCTTTCTTTTCCTTGCGGTGCTGGGGATGGAACCTGGGCCTGCACCTCTGAGCCCATGGCCGGAGGAGCACCTTCTTCACCTCTGAAACCTGTCACCATGACGACAGGGGCAATTTCCTAAGACAGGGCCCCAGGAGAGGAGGGTTTTGTGACTCTCTACTGCATTATGGGATGTCCTGACACATCCGCTTATCACCTCTTCATATTCTGTGTTGATGCCTTAACAATGTCTTGCAAGTTTCACAATTTTCGAAGGCTACCAGCTTTGACTTCTGTACATTACACTTGAGGTTCGAGATGTTTCAGTGTGTGTGTGTGTGTGTTTTAAATTTATTCTCACCATTTTTATTAACTCTTGTGTGAAACTTATTTATTTATTCTAAAAATTTATTTATAGTACCGGGGACTGACCCACTGGTGCTCCACCTCTGAGCTACACCTCAGGCCTTTTTATTTTATTTTGAGCCAGGTTCTCCTTAAGTTGCTCAGGCTGGCCTTGAACTTGCAATGCTCCTGCCTCGGCCTCCCCAATCACTGTGATCACAGGTGTGCACCACCGTGCCTGGTGTGGAACATTTTCTCATTCACTGACTTTATACCTGTAGTCCTGATATTTCTCATTCACATGTACACTTTGTCAGTCTTCCTTCAGCCTTAACTGCTTCAATATTCAATTAGATTTTCCACTAGTTTTCTCTCCTTCTTTTGGCAGTGCTGGGGATGGAACTCAGGACCTCATGCATGCTGAGCAAGTGCTGTACCATTGATCTACCTCTCCAATCCATTTTCTATTTAAGTTCTTCTTTTGGTTCATTTTTTTGTGTGTGTACCAAATTGCCATCAAATACCAAGTGAATTTTCCATTGTCTCAGACCATTCCAAGGCCCTAAGCAGACCGCAGGGCTCTGTGTGGAGACTAATCCTGCTGTAGCTGCTCAGCCTTTTCCTCTCTGGCCACCTCCAGGGTTCAGGAGGGCAGACAGAGGAGAGAGCCATGGCTGAGCTCCCCTGACCCACTCCACACTTACCTGGAGCCTCAGCTTGGAGAATGGAGCCTTCCTCTAAGTCACAGCCACATGACAGCAGTGCCACCAGCCATCTCCTAACGGACCCAGCAAGCCCAGGGTGAAAACAGAGCTGGAGCAGCTGGTGAGCAGGGACCTTCGCCTGAGGACAAAGGCAAGCAAGTGACTACGGACACGCCACAGCAGAGGAGAAACAAACCTGCCTCAAGAAAGGGTGGGAAGGTGCCAATCCCCGCAGGCCGTCTTTGTCACTCCACCACGCTGGGGCCGGAGGACCACCATCACCCTAGGTGTGTGGTGAGGGCCCGAGTCCTTTCTGTGGGCAGTAGCAGGGCCACTGTTCACAATGACACAGATGTCGGCAGCAGCCATCCTGAGCTGGCTATTGCTGCTGGTCTTCTTGGTCATGACCAGGCTCCACCTAATGTTTTTCCTGGCCTCTCCCCGGGGAACAGGTCGCTGGGGTGCTCTCTAGCTGCTGCACTGTGCCTCCCACTTCTTTTTTTTTTGAAACCTGGTCAGAGGTTTATTTAGGAAAGTAGGTTAAGGGATAATGCAGGCCATCTTGAGGGTGAGGATGTGTTTGGGGTTCCTGTGTGCCTCCCACATCTGAAAATCCTACTCAGAAGGTCGTGCTGTTGCCTTGGGCTCCTGGCTCCTTGCTTTACCACTCTGTGGCTGTCCTACCCTGTCGGCACCTGAGCACCTGCACCTGCAGACAAGAAGAAGAGTTCCCAGGACTTGGTCTAGTGATGTGGTGTCCTCGTGGCAAGCATAGACTTTGGCCATTGTCTACACAGAGGGCCAGCTTTGGCCTTTGATGGGGAACACACGGCGAGGCTGGTCTTCACCAGGCCACACTCCCCTGTGAGCCTCTTCTCAAACACTTGGCCTGTGGCTTGGTCATGCGTATTTCACAAGCTGGTGTTCAGTCACCTTTGTGCATTTCTCCTGGGGCTCCGGACTGCAGGTGTCACTCCTAGAAGGTGGCTCTGAGATGGCTCTGCCCTGAGCTGCCCAACAAGGGGGCAGGGGAGGTTTTCTCAGGGTTTTTTCACATCCATTTCCACTCACATGAAAAGAGATGTGAGTTGTTTGTTTCTCAGTGAATTCTTAGAGGACCTTTTTTTTTTGTTAAACAACCAAGGATTGGCTAAATTGTGAAATGAGCATTCTCAAACCAATTCCATACTTGGGCCTAGGGAAAAGAAAAAAATGAATTGAGAGTTTCCCAAGAATTCAATTTAGAAAGAAAACATGTCTCACCCTGGTCACGGTGCGCCACTTGCTCCTTCCATCCTTTCTTGGTAATCTTTTCTCCTTTTATTAGATATTTTAAAAAACAAGTATATCCTGAGAAGAGGGGAGGAGCAAACTCCACCGTGTAATAGAATCACTTATGGAACCAGGAAGAGGTGGTTGGCTAAGAAGGGAGTAAAAGGCTTAAGGATTAAAAAGAAGAAATCATTGTGACATTTTGATAAATAAAATCCCAAAGGAATCTACAGCAGTTTATTAGGATTAATAAGTGGGTTTAGCAAGGCCCAGTGCTAAATCCAATAGCATTTTCCACGGCTGCCCAGCTGAATCTGCTCCCTCCGCCCCTGTGCTGTGCGGTAGGACGCGGGTCCCTGTCCAGACGGGATCCCCTCCCGCCCTCTGTGCACCTCACGACCCAGCCCAGCTGAGCATGTGATGGAGAGGAGGCTGCCGAGCTCCAAGGGCTCCTGCCGTCAGGAAAGGCCAAGCGCCTCCTCCCGGGCTATGCAGTCCTTGTGTTCCCTCCCAGAACCCGAACCCCGCAGGGTCACAGGTAGGGGTTTTGTGGACAGTTCCAGTGGAGTCTGGCCTGTGAGTCAGTGCAGCCCAAGTACCCAACGTGGACCAGAGAAACCTCCAGAGGGACACAGCCCCAGCGGTTTAAGTCTAGCCCGCTGCTTCTCAGAGGAGGCCAGCACATCTCTGAGCAGGACGAAGGCCCTCTCCGTGCCTGTCTCAACTGCTGATCTATAGATGGCATAGTGAGATGGCCGCTCTTCCATGCCACTAAGTCTGGGGTAGGCTGTTACACAACTTTGGATAAATAAAGCACGAACCATAATACGCAATTAGAAAAAATGAAATAAAAAATCAAAACATTTACAACAGCATCAATACCTCAATACCAAAGGTTGACTCTAACTAAAGGTATGTAAAGTCTTTATAAAGAAAACTGTAGCCAGGCATGGTGGTGCATGCCTGTTATCCCAGCAGCTTGGGAGGCTGAGTCAGGAGGATTGTCAGTTCAAAGCCAGTCTCAGCAACTTAGCAAGGCCTTAAACAACTCAGGGAGACCCTGTCTCTAAATAAAATACAAAATAGGGATGGAGATGTGGCTCAGTGGTCGAGTGCCCCTGAGTTCAATTCCTAGTACCCCCCTCCCCAAATATATATCTATAAAGGGCTGGGGATGTGACTTAGTGGTTAAGCACCTCTCGGTTCAATCCCCAGTACCTCCCTCCAAAAAAAGAAAGAAGACTGTAGAACTCCTCTAAGAGAAGTTAAAGAAGATTTAGACAAACGAGAGAATATGCTGGGGAACACAGATCCAAATACTTAAGTAAAGATGCAAATTTTCCCTAAATTGGTCTGTGGTTTTGAAGTAATTCATTCAAAATCAAAAGCCAAGAGCCGAGCATGACCAAGAACGAGGCGAGGGCTCAGCACCTCCTGGTTCAAGAGCCCTGGGCGTGTCTCACAAAGCTAACCTGATTGAGGGAGTGGAAGAGTGGAAAATAGGCCAGGGATACAGAAGGGAGAGCAACCCATGCACTCACATGATCAGTGACCAAGGTGGCCCTATGGGGCAGTTGAGAAACAGTTATCAGTAAAAAGAAGAAAAGATAATCAAGTGCTGAGTCAGTTGGGGAACCACACAGAAACATGCCATTGGCTCCTTCCTCACTGTACCCAGAAGTTATTTGCAAGTGTGCTACGGATTTAAATATGAAGAATGAGATGCTAAGACATCTGAGAGACAAAATAGGAACCAACGTTCTTCATGACTTTGGGGGAGAGAAAGTTTTCTTCAACATGATTCAGAAAGCATTAATTATAAAGAGGAAAAACCAAGCAACTGGATTAGCTTAAAATGAAGAAGTTGCAGTTATCAAAAGATATGATCAAGAGTCAAAAGCAAACTGCAGAGTACAAGAAATATTTGTAATACATGTCTGATGGACAAAGAGCCCTGATCTCTACATTAAAATATCCTTCACATCAGTAAGAAAAAGTCGATTCCCTAGAGAATGTGAACTTGGGCATTTCAGCAAAGAGAATATCTAAATCACCAAAAAGCATCTGGAAAGAGCGTCAGCCTCCCCGGAACACACCCGCCAGGATGGCGGAGACACCAAGGGGATGACCCGCGGTTACAGAGCGTGGAGCAACCAGGGCAGGACCTCTCGAAGCTGGGTGGAGTGCTGCAATGGCTTTAGAAAGGCAGGGGCGTGTTCTGATCGCTGAGGATATGCATGCCTGCCCTGGGAGTCTACCTGGCTCACACCCCGGGATGCCTGTGCAGGAGGAACAAGACATGCGCAGTGGCTTCCAGGGCCACGTGAGACGCAGAAGCAAAGGGCGGCAAGCAACCTGATGTTCAGCAGCAGCCGCTGACGGAATGAAAAGGCCTGCTGTATTTATGCTATGAGATACAGGTTGGCAGTGGCAACCAATGGAACTCAGCTGCTCGCAATGGCAAGGAAAAATACTGCAAGCATCATTTTGACCCGAGGAAGCTGGGCACCAAACAGTACCTACTGTGCTCCACTGTTAAGTTCAAAACTCAGGAAAAGGAGTTTGTGTTTCATGTCAAGATGTGTCCACATCTTTGCGGTTATCCTTGGAGATGCTGAAGAGCTCAGGGGCAGGAGGAAATAAGAAGAGACTTTGAGAGCACAGGGAACAGGGCAGGCACTCCACAGGTGTATGCATTTGGGGGAAATAAATTGACATATAGGTACATTTGTGATCTGTGCCCTTTTCTATATTCATGTTTCAAATTAAAATAAAAGCTTAAGAGGGGCTCCGAGTTGTAGCTCAGTGATAGAGTGCTTGCCTAGTATGCATGGAATTGATCCCCAACAATGCAAAAAAAAAAAAAAAAAAAAATCTAAAAACTATTCACCCCAAACTCTCCAAGTATTATCCAAAGGAAAACTCTCGCTCCCCTCTCTAAAGCAACAGATTTTAGGCTTTCCCAGATCAATTCTGATTTTAAAGTACTTTTCTGTTTGGGGTATACTGAATGGCATCGACTTCAGCTCTGACTCATGAAGAGGGCTTCAGGAACAGCATCATAGGGAAGCATGGCTGGATGCCACTGGCAGAGACTTGGCAGTTTGCAGCTGTGGATCCTTTGGTGGATACTCTGTGTTTCCCACGGGGGGCTCACCGACTCCCTGCTTTATCGCACAGGCATAGCCTAGAGTTTAGCATTTTGGTATTTTTTTTTTTAGCTTTCAGTGCTGGCCTGCCTGTGCTACTTAACCCCAACCCTTTGCCTGCTGACTCGATGGATACTGCCAAGAACCAATCACAGTGATCTAGCAGACAAGACAGGACCAAATGACTGACTGACAGGTTGCACTTGGGGCATCAGAAAAACAGAGGACTCCAAGATGAGTCCAAGGGTTTTGGCTGAGCCAGCCGGGGATGAAACTACCTGTCAGCAGAGCAAGGTTTTGGGGTAAAGGTTAGCACTGATCTCAACATCTATTGATTAAACCAGTGACAGTGGGCGTGGGCAGCAGGAGTCTGAAATTCAGGAGAGAGATGTAGGTTGGCGATAAGAGTGTTGGTGGAGTTAGCCCAGACGTGCCCTGAGCTGCCAGACTGGGTGAGCTCGTCCTGGGGTTGGCAAGCAAAGCCCAGCAGCCCGAGTTTGCCTTCAGATAGACAGCGTTAGCATAGGTCTGCTTCATGCAGTATTGCCAATATCTGGGGCCAGACAATTTTTGGGACCTACTGGAACTACAAAAGGGGTTGTTCATCTGAAATTCTGAGATTTTTTTTATTTGCCAAATGTGGCATTGCCATGTTGGAGGTGAAGGTGGGGAGAGGAGAGGTCTGAGGATGACAACTGGGACCCATGACAGTCAGAGCTTGGGGAGAAGAGAAGGAACAAGTGAAGGAGATGAAGATGAATAAGCAGGAAGGAAGCACCCAGAAGTGCAGTGACCTGGAGCCCCAGGGGAAGGAAGGCCATCGGAGAGGAGGAAGCGATCCGGAGGTCCCCGGGAGACAAGGACTGAATTAACCAGCCTCCTGGACGATGGGAAAGCCATCCTGGGGCCCATGCCTCCCAATGGCATGAGCACTGGGCAAAGCTGCCTGAGCTGGTGGGCTTCCCGCTGTGGAGTGCGGGAGCACCCACGTTGCTGTCCACGCTCGCGTGATGGACGTGTGAAGATGACTTGTGCTCTGGGGCTCCTGGTAGAGTCTTTCCACCATGAAGATGCCCTCTGGGAACACAGGCAGTGTGGCTTTCAATACGTCCACAGCCCGCATGCCTCAGAGAAGGGCCACTTTGAACACAGAACTGCAGGAGATACAGGGTGGCATGTGCGATGAGGATCGGGAAGATGCCTGACAGGAGAAAGACTCGCTCGGAGACCTGGGGAAGCACCAAGGGCAGCTTGGCTGGGACCCACGTATTCAAGGACACCTCACCTGCAAGTGTCCACCTGACTCTGCATACTCTGAGCCACTCTCCAAAGATCAAATTTCAAATATGTTATTCTGGAAAAATTAGGTATTGGTGGTTCTGCTTGAATCCTCAAATCTTTTCAAATGTGGCTGTAGCCATGAAGTTTCCTAATTCAAGACAAAAGCAAGCAGAGAGGCCTAGGTACTGTGTCATGGCAGGATTTATTTCTCAGAGAACAAAACAAGTAACAAGGATTCAGTATATATCTCAGGCTTCAGTCGTGGGAATTTAAAATGGTGGGAGGTGAGGTGACAGCCACAGTGTAACATCAGCCTAGATTAGGACATTTTCTCACAGCTAGAACAAGTCAAGGGGACATTCTGCTTCACGTCTGACAACACAGAGCTCATTCTTGTGCCTTGTCCAAACCACATCATGAGTGGAAACCTTAGGCTTTTGTGCTAAAGAACTGCACATCTGTACACAGCTGCCCATCACTAGGGGTCGTGTACTTACCACACTGTGCCTAAGTATATAATCCATGTACTTAAATCTAAATTCATTTTGTTTTTACAAGTTATCCCCCTGAAAAACTCAATGGCATGGCTTTGGAAAGTAATTTGCAAAGGTCTCTAAAACATTATTTTTGTGCAACTTTGTTTATGAAAGCTTGTTGTGTATTATACATGTAATCTCTGGGGCCTCTGATAACCAGGCTGCTGGTTCTTTAAAGAAATAAAAATTATTTAATTGCATTATACTAAATGGAAAACACCACATATTTATTAATGATTTGTGAGAACTCATTTCTCTGTACTGAAGCTAGCGTGTGGACGCTCTCTTTTCCAGTATCTGGTGACTTTGGAAGCACCTTCGTCATCTCCTGTATGTGGTCAACGTCCCGAAACCCAGCCCTTCCAAGTCTACTCAAATGGTGCTTCTCAGACTTCAGGAGACACCAGAATCACCCACAGGGCTTGTTAGAGCACAGCGCTCTGGACCCGACTCCCAGAGTTTCTGTTTCAGTAGGTTTGGATGGGGCCTGAGAATTTGCCTTTCTAGAAGGTTCTCAAGTGGTCTGCTTGGACAATGACTGTATTAGGGCATATTCATATATAAAAACTCAGCACACAGACCATGCAGAGGCCCTGAGGAGCATCTGACCCTCATGCCTCATTTTATAGACAAAGGAACTGTGACGCAGAGGAATAACTCGTCAGTTGACCCAGGCCTGGAGTCCTTGTCCTGTCTCCCAGGCTTGCAGGGTGGCTCATTGTCATTCCATCTACTACCATTGCCCTCTTATCTAACCTAGACAGAAGACCAATTCTTCTTTTCTAAGTCAAAAGGGGACTTATTTTAAAATATGTTTGAATTATGCCAAGATCTTTCTACCTTTGGCTGATACTAAGAAAAGAGCTTGAATCAGAACTAGAGGAATGAAACAGACCTTGTAAATATCAGGGACTTTCGCATTTCTGGCTTTGTCTTTGAACTTGAGGCTCACTGTGCTTTTCCATCTGTTAGATAAGCCCCACCCCTTGGTGCCCAGACCCTCTGGTCACTGCCTCCGCAGCCCTGAGAAACTCCGGGCTGGCATCACATGCAGCTACTCGTGCCCTGATCCGTATGGCTATGTCCTTCTGACCACAGCGCAGACGCTGTGGTCACCAATCTGAGCCTGACAGGATGGCAAGGGTAACTCTGTGAGCTGCCCCCAGCCCTTCTGCCTGATTCAGGGCCCCATGTCCTGGCAGTTGGGGGCAGACATTTCTCCCAGGCTTACATGTCCACCTGCCTCGGGGGCAGGGTTCTGCTGCCCCCACCAGGGCTCAGCCCAGGTGGCTGGTGCATGAGGCAGTGACCCTCTGCTCACTCTCTCCCTGTCTTGAGGGAAAAGCAGGCTCTGCCATCCTCGTGCACTTTCCACACTTTATGGCACAAACTCTGAGCTTTGCAGATTTCAAATACTGACTTGCTTTATTTTGAAAATCAAAAGCTAAGTCAGCATTACTCACAATGTCCAACAAGAGATGAGTGGGTTAACAACATGTGGCACAAACCCACGATGGGATAGTATTTGGCCACATAAAGGAAATGGGGACTGACACACGCCACAACATAGGTGAAGCATGAAAACACACTAAGTGAAAGAAGCCAGATACCTAAGGACAAATGGTGTGTGATTCCACTTCTGTGAGTTAAGCAGGAATAAGCAAGTCCACAGAGAAGTTCGACAGGTTCCAGGGGCTGGGGGAGGGGGCACGGGAGTATTGGTTTAATGGTGCATTCGTTGGCCAGGGCTGCTGTAACAAAGTACCAAGGATTGGTGGCTTAAGCAAAATACACCCATGTTCTCACGGTTCTGGAGGCTGGAAGTCTGCTATCCAGGTGTCCGCAGGGCTGGTTTCTCCCAAGGTTTCTCTCTTTCACTTGAAGATGGTCATCTTCTGCTGTCTTCAGTGGTCTTCCGATGTGTGTTTCTGTGTTCAAATCTCCTCTTCTTACAAAGACGCAGCCATATTGGACGTGCCCCCACCCCGATGACCTCACTTTAGCCTGGTTACCTCTTTAAAGACCAAGTCTCTCTCCAAATACAGCACTGGGGTTGAGACTTCAGCATCAATGTTGGGGTGGATGTGATTCCACCCACAACAAGTGAGCACAAGGTTTCTCTCTGAGATGATGGCAAGGTTTGGAAATGAGCAGTAGTGATGGTCAGGCCCCACGGTGGATGTACTTAATGCCTCTCCACTGCACACGCAATGACAGTCGAATGGTGACTTTTATGTATATTTTATCATGATTTTGTTAAAGGACAAAAGCCAGGCAATGACTCTTGGTGTCTTGTTCTGTGGACTGCCTCAGCCTCCTGGGCTGGAGGAACATGGTTTGAGGGTGAAGGGAGGATATCTTCTCTGCTTATCACTGACATGCTGCTGTGCACGGGTGAAAGCCCTGGAAGTCCCTCTCTGCCTCTGCAGGTGCTGGTGGGGAGGGGGCGAGCCTTCTGGAATGGCATGTGCAGAGGAGTGACGGTGCTGTCCCTGGCCTGAGGGTGAAGCCATCCCCTGGGCTCTGGCGGACTCAGGAAGCTGGATTCCGGTCTGTTCTGTCACCAACATGCTTCACAAATTCCCTTCTATGGACGCTTGTTTTCTCACTGCACAGTGTACGTAGCGCCCCAAATCAGTTCTGGGGTTCCTTGCTGCTCTAGTGTTCTCCAGTTAACCTGGGAGCAGCAGGCCTCTGACAGGTGTCTGTGGAATGAGTGAATGTAAACCTAAGTATTTGTGCTTCTTTGAGTGCAAAACTGGGGCTGGAGGATCTGGATGGCTCTGGGCATCTGCCACCTCTGTCCACAGGATGCCAGAGAGTGCTTTCTACCCATCACAGAGCACCAAGTGGCTCCTGTGTTCCCATACATTGCATGGAGGGAAGGAGTCTTATCTCTAGGAAAGAATGTTCATCTGAGGGTGCAAAGGGAAAGAAAGAGAGGAGAGGACCTGGCCCAGTCCTGGAAAGTCCCAGACAGAGAGGGATGAGAGGCTGGGACTGTGCAGAGAGGGACAGCTCTCTGGCACTCCGCAGTCGCCTGTGTTTTGCAGCTGGAGATGAAGGTGGCAGCTGGTTCCTGGTACCATGAGCTATTCTATCCATGTTGACAAAGGAAGCAAATGTGGCCTCAGCTAAGAGAAAAGGAACAAAGATACAATCTCCAAACCCTTCCTCTTAATTTTGGAATAATAGTAAGACAGAACCTTGGTATTTGGAAACCAGAGTTCTCAGGAAAGACTATGCTAACTGCATTATAAATACCAACTTGTGTTTTCTTAGATAATCCCATTTCTGAAAGGAAATTGGAATTAGATATGGTGTGTCAACTTCAAATGCTGTTCACACTAATGCCATCTGCTCTTTGAGCCGTGGGGCTCTTTGACCTTGAGGCACACAGGACATAATCCCATGGCAGAGAGGCCTCTGCAGAGGCCGGGCTGCCGGCAGGTACAGCCAGTCCCCATTCAGCACCGTGTGGGGTGAGAAGCTCGGCTAAAGTCAGTTTGCATGATATCTGAACCTTTCATCTCTAAACAACAAAATGGTTTTCAAATTCTCACAACTCTGAAGCATTTGTACAATAGAGTACTTGCTGTTTTCTCAACTGCAATATTCAGAACATAATTTAACCTTTTCCCTGTTGACTCACCATGAATCATCATTATGAACCCAAACCATAGAGTTTTAGCACAGAAAGGGACCTAGAAATCATTAGCTCTGAGCTTCCACACTCGACGCAGACAGGTGTGACAGAGGGTGTGGACGCAGGCTGTGCGGCCAGTTCAGAGGAGCTGGCCTGGAACTCACAACTCTAGCTTTGTCCAGGCTCTGCACGCCACACCCGGGCCTGGTGCCCATCACCTGCTGTCCACACGGAGAGACTGGCCACCCCTCTGCATGGACTCTGGATGTTTCTTGCATCTTTGCATCTGCTTTTCAGGCCTTTTCTACCATTTGTCTCTCGGTCCTTGTAGCTGGGGGTGTGGAGCCGTAAGCAAGCTTGCTTTCCAACCCTCCTCTCCTCAGCCAGGACTTCCATCTGCTGTAAGGTGCCAGGTGGGGACCTCACAGGGGCCTTTTGCCTATGAACTACTCATCCACTTTCAGGCCAGTTGCCCCTGGGTTCCACCTCTTGTCCCTCTAGTGTGGCCTCCTGCAGGTCCCGGACTCCTCACTCCTCAGACTGACCGCCAGGTGTTTGGGGAAACAACAGAAAGTTGCTTCTCACAGACCTCGAGGTCTGGAGTCCAGGAGCAAGGTGTCAGCTGGCTGTGCCCTGGCGTGCACAGGGCTCTCTCGTTCTGTGTTGTCCCTGTGCCTGCCAGTGTCCTCATGTCTTCCTATGGGGACACCAGTCACATTGGATCAGGGTCCAACCCTGAGGACTCCATCTTGACCTAATCACCTCCCTAAAGGCCCTTTCTCCAAACACACGCCAGACCTCCGGACTCTCTATGAATCTGTTTCCGCTGGGGGCATGGGGGACATCCTTCAGCTATGAGGTGCCCCTTTCACTTTTAAGGCTACAGTGAATCACTGTGGGGAAAAGCAGAGGTAACAGTCCCAGGATTTTATAAAATTCTTCTGGTCGAGATCCTGAATAACTGCTGCTTACTTATGAGGTGGTACCTGGAGTGAGGAATGCTGGGTTGTCCATTCCTGGGTTCCATAAGGAGGCATTCCCAAGTGCTCCAGCAAAGGCAGCGAGTGGCTCAGCAACCTGAGCCCTGGAGACCATCTTCCATGCCCCACAGGGGTAGGGGGACCGTAAAGGTTAGTTAGCTATCCCCTGGCTGCAGGCAGGACCCCAAGATGGCTTGGATGGCACCAGAAATAGGGGCTTTCCAGGTCTGGTAGTAGGTTCCTGTGTTCGAACCCCTGTCTAACCCCATGCCTTTTCTCTTCAGTGACAGCAGGATAGTCACCTGAGTGTAAGAAGGGATAAAAACCAACAGCACATGAGATACAGTCAGCGCCTGACAAGAACAGAGAGTTCCCTTGAGCCTCGGAGGACTCAGACCGTGGCATCGGGCACTATCAGACCTCCTACCAGCTGCTTCTTGGCCCGGCCCAGGGCCCTCACTACCCATCCCCACCCCGGACCCTGCGTGCTCAGCGCTGGGGCCTCTGCCTTCCTCTCCGCCTCCCAGGCCACCCCACCTCAGACTGCTGAGGAGGCAAAGGCCTTCCCCAGCGTGCCTGTGCCCGAGCCCTTCCCTCACGGCCCCATCTTCCCATTTATCTTTGGACAAATCTCTGAGAAGCCTGAGGACAGAATGAGCCCAGTGTGACAAACCAGCTGCACCTCAGAGGATGCATCAGGTGACCAGGGACATGTCCCCATGACGCCTCTTCCTCTCTGGGTCCTGAACAAGTGAAACACGTTTTTGCTTAAGAAAGTTATTACTCAAAAAAAAAAAAAAAAAAAAAAAAAAAATGGAGAGGGGGTCATTGGACAGCTTCGTAGGAATCACAGTAGGAAGAGATGCTGGGAAAGAATGACCGACGTGATCTTACAATCCGTACAATCGGAAAAACGAGAAGTCGCACTCCATTTATGTAGGATCTACCGAAATGCAGAAGTGCATTCTGCTGTCCTTATAACTAACTAGAACACATTAAAAAATCAAATACAAATACAAAAAACTAGAAGCTCAAACGCCCTGCTAGACACAGTCTACCTGTTGAGATCAGAGTTGGGTCACTCATGCAGTGCCGGGCAGAGGTGGCTTTGCCACGCAGGAATGACCTCTGGTCCCGGTAGCAAGGTTCCTGTGAGGACCCGTGAATTTGGATTTTCACTCTGGCCAATTTCTGGTACACCCACCCCTGGGGAACAATGCTCCTTCTGGGATTCAGACACAGAACGTTCCCTGGGGACAGGAGGCCTCCGCGATTTTCCTAAATGCTTGACCCCACCCTGTGCATTTAACTTGCACCCAGTCCCCCTGCCTGCTCACCCTAGGCAAGTCTCTGGCCAGGTCCCAGAGGAGAAATGAGCACCGATTGAAAACGCCTGAACCTTTGAGCCCCCTCTGCCCGGAGCATGTCCATGACACGCCCCGGCTCTGTCCCCACCTTCTCAGAGTCTCCTGCTCAACTTCTGACCCCGAACTCTGACCTCAGTGTGCTCACGGGCTGCTCCCACCCATTTTCCTCTACACCCCGCTTTTCTGAGGGGCATTTTTGTGAGTCCCATGAAGCTTCCTCCTCCCCTCATGGTCCTCCTCTCCCCCAGGGCCCTGAACCTGGCGCTCAGCTAGCGACCCTGGCACCCCGGCAGCATCTGCTCCGTCAAGGGTAAGACATCCGCCCTGTAACTCATTGTCCTTCTTGAAATGATCCACAAGCTTTGAGCTGATTGTTTTGAGAAAACCATCCTTGGGTTCACCTGTTGAAAACATCTGAATCATAAATGGGGCTCAGTTTCTTCAAGAAAGCCAGCACCTTTGTGTAACATGTGCAGGAATAGATGGAAAATGTTATTTTCATCACTTAATTGATGACAGACACATGTGAATCCTGTCCCAGCCATTTGGACTATGCTTTTGTATTTGTGGGTGTGGGCATTCAAAGGCATGAATTCCCAATCACCTTGGCACCGTGGCGCACACCAGTAGTCCCAGCAGCTCAGGAGGCTGAGCCAGGAGGATCACAAATTCAAGGTCAGCCTCAGCAACTTAGTGAGGCCATGTCTCAAAAAATAAGAAGGACTGGAATGTGGCTCAATGATTAAGCATCACCCAGGTTCAATTGTTGGTACAAAAAGACAAAAAACAAAAAAACCCCACCAAACTCACCTGGAACAGAGTGTGGGGATGCTCACCACAGGAGGAGAAGCAGAGTCCCAGGGATTCAGGCTGGACCTGGCAGCCTCCTGGGTTCTGTTCTCAGATGTGTTTCTGACTCTCTCATTCTCCTGGAACCCAAGTCCCTACTTCTGGCACGGGGACACTGCTTTGGTCTTCCCTACAGGACACTGGGTTGTGTTTGCCAAGAGCCTTGGTTTTCCTGCCCAGCTCCACAGGATGCAGCAGTGGTTTCCTGGGACGGGGAAGGAGGGAGGCTTTCTGTCACTCTGGCAGGAAGATGGGATCCAGAGGCACACGTCCAACACTGGAGCAGGATCCATAGCACAGTATCTCCTAGGTGTTTTGAAATCACGAGTCAGTACTTCCATGAGTCCTCTCAACAGGACTCTTAATAGCGGTTGCCTTTTAGGAATTTTGTAGAGTGGAAGGTGAAGCATGGGGTCGGAGGTGCAGACAGGAGCATGTCAGTGACAGCAAGAGTGGAGAACTGGCAACAAGCTCCAGAGACACTCCCAGGGTGTGTAATGCTGGTGCCGCCACACGGACTCAGAAATGAGAGGAGACGGAGTTGGTCAGAGGTGTGTGCATCGCAGGTGCATACCTGTAATCCCGGGGACTCTGGAGGCTGGGGGCCAGAGGATCGCAAGTTCAAGGCCAGCCTCAGCAACTTAGCAAGATTCAAAATAAAATTGAAAGGGCTTGGGGTGTGGCTCAGTGGTAAAGTGCCCCTGGGTTTGCTCTCCAGTACCCCAAACAACAACAACAACAACAATAACAACAATGGCAAAACCCCTGCACCACACCCTGGCTGTGGCTGAGGGCATATGGAGCACAGGTCACATGAAGCACTAGAGAGGAGCCAGTGCCAAAGCCAGGACAAGTACCCTGAGCACAAGGCCTGCGAGAGCTTGAACACATCCCCTCCGAAATTCAGTGTCGCCACGTGACAGTGTTGAGAAGTGGGGCTTTGGGAGGAGAGCCCATGGGGGCCTCCCGCTGAGAGTGGGGCTGGCACCCTCACAAAGGACTTGACATAGAGGAGTCCCTCTTGCCTTTCCACCTTCTGCCATGGGAGGACGCGGCAAGAGGCCCTCAACAGAAGCTAAATGCTGGCACCTTGACCTTGGACGTCCCAGCCTCCAGAACCCTGAGGAATGAGCTTCTCTTCTCTGTAAAGTACCCGGTCCCAGGAGTTGTGTTACAGCAGCTCAAGTGGACTAAGCTGAGGCCTCAGAGGACGAGGGGGAAGAGATGCCCCCTGACAAGTGGGATGGCGAAGGAGCCAGGTGGTGGGGAACGAGGGCAGGCCTGGGTGAGGACCGGAAAGGCTGCCCTCACGTGCGCACAGGGTCTTAGGCCTTAGGGTTGTAAGGGAGCAATGTGCGTGGACGTCGTGAGTGGTAGGCTAACATAAAGCCACCTGGTGGACCGAAGCAGCACACTTGCGGCCAGCATGGGGTGTGCGCTGTGCTGGTGAAGAACCGGGAGACTGATCGTCTGTTCAGCAGGCCAACGACCTTCCTCACATGCACTTCAGGGTCCTGGTTCTGGGGCAGGTGTGACCTGGATGCTGCTCTCGGGCAGAGTTTGGGGCAGGCCCTCAGCCCACGCTGGTTTCCCAGCGTCCAGCTTAGATGGCTCTGTCTTCAGCTGGAGCACCCAGCCTGGTCCACCACTCACACCCCTGGTTCAGGATCGCGTCCTTGACACAAGTGGCTGAGCCCTGGAATCCTTGTCCCCAGGACGTCCTGCAGCCACTTCCCTGGAGCGGGAGAGGAGGCACTTTGGGTGGGGGAGAGCCTGGACGCCCCAAAAGACAGACCAGAAATCCCAAAGGAAGGGGAATAAGGAGAACAAGCCCCAGAGGACACAGCGAGGACTCGGAAGTGTAGATGAGGGGGGTGAGCCTCGTCGGAGGGAAAACTAACTCCTCCTTAGCAGCAGGACGGGGAGAAGAGGAAGGGACGGGCGCACTTTAGTTAGGGATGCGGCTGTGAACGAGGGGCAAAGCCAGATAATGCTTGCCACCAGAAGGGACCTTGGGGACCATCTCCATAGCTTTACATGTAGCCAGGACTCAGAAAGAAAATGGAAGACGTCTTAAGTCAGAGTTTTTGAGCAGGGATTTGCAGTGAAGCAAATCCACCAAAGCAGGTCTGGGAGCCTGGATGGAAACAGGGCTGGTGTCAGGAGGGGGACACACAGGTAAGCCAGGCATCATCTAGGGCTGCTAACTGGGGGGGCCATAGGCAGAAGGAGTGAGACGGGCCAGGAGCCATGCAATTGGGGTGCTGGGGAGGTGGATGTGGGTGTGAACATCGTTAAGCCCCACCGAGTAGAGAGGAAGCCGCTGGTTCAGGTTCAGTGGTGAGGAGGCACCCGGTGGGTCCACAGATCCAGAGCTGCACGGGGAAGACTCAGCCTTGCTGGCCTCACAGGCCTTGTCTGTGTTCTGGATCTGCAGCTCACTGCCGACGTGCCTGGCACCTGACTGTCCTGGGGGAGGGAGCCGGGTACCTGCCCAGGGCCACCTGGCTCTCCTCCCCTCCCCAGTGCCATCTCCCCACTGTCCTCATCCTGTTTCCTGTTGATTTGTGATGGGAGGCACCTGGTCTTGTCACTGCAGCTCACGATGCCACCTCATGCAGGGCAGGGGTGGTGGAGGCTGACACCACACAGCGTTGCTCTAGGGAGCTCTCAGTCCTTATCCTGGGGACTCAGACCTGGCAGGGGCACCTCAGTTTTCTGGGCCTAGTTGATGCCAGTCTGGTCATGGGCCCTAGATCCTGGACCCTGCTAGACAGGACCGCCATGCCCTCTCCCTTCCCCTGCAAGCCCCTACGAACCTTCCTCTCTTCCTCCCGGTGCATCAACATTAGCCATAGAGAAACTCCGAGTCCTTCTTCTCTCACAGGAGGTTTAAGATTTCCACCACCGCTGGCAAGTGTCCCCCAGGCCCTGGAGGCCAGTGGCATCTGCAGCCATTCCCATTGTCTTCCATGAAGTTCTCTCCAGCAAGGTAAAGCAGGGTGTTTGCTCCGCCGTGGCTTATGAGCGTCCTTTCTGCAGCCTCCTCTGCTGGACACTGCTCAAGTGTCATCCGGCCCTCCATGAGCTCAGGAGGCACCTGGCTGGCCCCAGGCCAGGCATGGTCCCAGAGCAGGCTCCTTGGACTCCTGCTGTGGTTGGTGGACAGGCTGCTCATCTGGGTCTCAGGGAAGCAGTGGTCTCTGCACAGAAGCAGGGGTCCAGCTGCACCTGCCACATCTGCTGTGGGCATTCTGTCGACCCTGGAGTTTGTGGGATGCTGACATGAGCCAGCCAAGACCTTCACCAAAGACTTCTGACCCTCTGATTTAGTCCTCCTCCTCTTTCTTATTAGAAACAAACAAATGATCTATAGCCTATGAGCTCCTTGAGGTTGGAGATGACCGATTTTCCACTTTGTGCTGTGAAAAATTTAAATTACAGAAAAAGTACAAGATAAAGACAAGGAACATCCTTATTCTCCTCATCTAAATTCACCAACTGTTACTATTTTGCAATATTTGCTCTGTCTTTAAATACATCTGTATGTACAATATATATCTCCCTCTACTTGTAACACAGTATATATGCACCATATACACATCATATGTTTGCGTATGAGTATATACTTGTATGCATACACACACATTGATTTTTAGTAAAACTATCTGACACTTCACCCCTCAACTTAGGTCTCCCAGGAACAACAGAATTCTACATAATTACCATATGAGCATTATCTTCAGGAATGCAGCATTCAACATTAGGATCTGACACATGCTCTGTAGCTCTTTCTTAGGCACAATGTAACTCTGAGGTTTGAATCTGCTCCTTTACCCCTCCCTGTGAAACCAGCTGAACTCAGGATTGGGCACAAGAGGACACACAGAAGTCCCTGAATAAATGTCAGTTGAACGGCAAAGAAGGAATGGGCTAAGTTAAACAAATCCCCTTAGATGTGCCTTCAGCCTGGAATGGCCAGTGGCTCCCTGGGGAATTAAGCCGCCTTCAAGCTCTTCCCACGTCGGGACAGACACCTGATGCCTGGCAGGAGACATATTTTGCAGCTGTGGCTTTTTGCTGGCAGGAGACATATTTTGCAGCTGTGGCTTTTTGCCGCTAGGTGACATTTACGTTCTCAGGAGTAGGGAAACAGGAATCTGGCAAAACTGGAACATTGGAATTCCTGCTGAACATGGCGCCTAGCAGTTGCAAGCGCCCAGGCTACCACACTGGGCCCCAGCAGTCAAGGGCTAAGCAGTTATTGCAAAAAAGAGCAGGGGCCAGTGTGGTGGTGCATGCCTGGAATCCCAGGGGCTCGGGAGGCTGAGGCAGGAGGATCCAGAGTTCAAAGCCAGCCTCAGCAACTTAGCCAGGCCCTAAGCAACTCAGTGAGACCCTGTCTCTAAATAAAATATAAACAGGGCTGGGGAGGTGGCTCAATGGTCGAGTGCCCTTGGGTTCAATCCCTGGCACCCAACGTAAAGAACAAAAGAATGAGCAGGGGAAGGAGAGGAGAGGATAGCGAGGGAGGGTCCCCGGCTAACAGCCAGGAAGGGCACAGGATCTTCTGTGGTGGGGCTCACAGGGCCAGTGGTGACCGACAGCATGATTGCCCTCCTCCATCTAAGGGGAGAGCTCCTCTGCTATGTGAGGCCAAATAGTCCAACGAGAGCACAGGACTCGGAGTCCTGGTGAGACGAGCTGTGTGCAAGCTCCTGCGCCTGGGCTCTCCCCGCACCTGGGCAGTGCATGGGGTGTGCGCAGAGGGCCTTGAACCAGTCACACCGAAGACCCAGACCCGGGGCTCAGAGCCACGCCTACTCAGGGTCGCTGGGCACCAGTGAGGCCGCAATCCTTCCTTCCCTGTCCCCACGGCCACGGTTTCCTCGTCTCTCCCAGCACCTGGCAGGCACGCTCTCCAGAGCTGCAGCCCAGGTCCTCGCACAGACAGACGGGCTGCAGCTACTGGGGCGTGAGCGCCACGGGCCCCTGACAGCCATCGTCCAGTGTCCCCTGCACAGCGGGCCGCGTCCATCGCCCTGCAGATGGAATGAGCCGCCTGCAGCTCGGGAACTCCACGGCCTGAGGTGTTCTGTTCTGTTCTGTTTGTTTCTTTCCTTCTCTCCTAAGCAATTTGTCTGGAAAACAGGTCTGAGGGTGGCTTTTGAAACCGCTCCCTGCCGTCAGCACCATCCCGCTCTCGTGCCTTCCGTGGCTCGCCAGTGACTGTCAGGTGAAAGCCCCATTGTGCCACATCTGGACCCAAGCTGCGGCCGCGGCAATGATGACCCTGTCGCCGAGGTCTGGGAGCCCATGGGTCCCAGGCCGCCCACCAGCCGCCCACTGGATAGCTTTCTTTTCCTGAAAAACATTCTCCAGTGCATCTGCTAGGAAGCTGCCGCAGTTCTTTAAACTAGGGGAAAGTCGTCTGGAAGCCGGGCAGGTGTCTGTAGTTACCAGGAGAGTCGTTTTATGAACAATAGGGTCTCCGTTCTGTGCATTTCCTTTATCGTCATGAGTTTCTGGACGGCTTCTCTTAGTCTAAATTCATGACATTTCACCCTGCACAGTGCTCCTTCAAATATTAACTGAAAATGAGTGGGGACCAAAACAAGTCCCTATTTCTGGTTTACAGGGCTGGGTTGGAACCCAGGGCCTCAAGCATGCTAGGCCAGCCCTCCAAGTGACATTGTCTTATTACACTAGTGAGTAATTTCCTACAGGACAACAGGAGAATATTAGCATCGGTGGTTTAGGTGACAAGTCACGGTTAAAATGGTGGAATTTAGGGACATGCAGGTGCCTCTGGAGCTCATGGAGGGTCAGTTGTATAAACAGCATTACTCTTTTAAATCCAATGGCTGATTTCTTAAAGAGAGAATGATAACACATTAGACCAATCCCGGTCTTTGACAGATGAAATGGCAACCAAAATACTGCCAGGCACTCGTCTGAAGAGCGCTGTATCATTCCCACTGGGAAGCGGGTACTGGGCTGGGATCAGAATTGGGAAATGATGGGGCACATGGCACACAGGCCTGTAATCCTAGCCACTTGGGAGGCCAAGGCAGGAGGATGGATCACAAATTAGAGGCCCGGTCTCAAAATAAAAAGTAAAAAGGGCTGAGGGTGTAGCTCAGTGGTAGAGTGCCCAATACAAAAAAAAAAAAAAATTAGTAAGGTGAACTCATTGGTGGGTCAGCCTGTGTGGTGTGAAGCATGTGCCAGTGACACCAGATGTCTGCCTTCGGCCCCCGAGGGAGTTGGGATGTTTGAGTCAGATGTGTTTTCACAGTCTGATTGGAGCCCATTGCCTGCATTCCATAATTGGGTGAGAAAATGGTCCCCATAGGACAAGCTGCTCACCAGCTGACAGTGAGGAGCTCAGTCTGCAGGGAGGGATGTGTCCCAACGGATTCAAAGCCTTGGTGGGAAGCAGCGGAGGCCAGGCCCCACTGTGGACCTTGGTGAAGCAGCCTCATGTGCTCAGATGAAGCCTCTCTCAGGACCAGCAAAGCACACGGGCCAAACGCTGAGCACCTAGCACTTAATTGCTGACAGTGACAAGTATTATTAACTGCAACCAGATGCTGTTTTGAACAAGGAATAGATGCATTGAGGTATGTCTAGATTTCTAGTCTAGAAAACCAAAATATGCCAGGAAAGTTTCTGTGTCTCTTTCTTCAGATGGAAGGAAAGGAATGTTCCCTGTCCCGTTCTCTGTGTCAAGTTTGCAAATTGGGTCTTAAAGCCCCTGCATTTTATTCTACTCCTGGCCCAAATTAAAATGAGACTCAAGAGTAGAGAAGACCCTTGAAGCACGACTACTTAGTGTAGCCGGACATCTATTTTCATATTCAGGAAACACAATCTGTTTCTTTGCCCAAACATTCATTTAGGACACACTTGTGAGACACCTATTAGGTGACAAGAATGGGAGTTATTAGTAAGAGTTTCTCTCGGGAAGATCTTTCCCATATTTCTAACCAGAGGATTTTGTTTTAATGTTTATTTGCAGCTTGAGATTTTCTGTTTGTCTTCTGGCCTTAACAACCGTCTACTTCATGTCTGAAAATGAAGTCTGCAACAGTGCACTGATTTTATGTCCTCGAAATGAAAGAATACCCAATACTTGTGAAGGTTCTTAAAAGGTTTTTATGATGGTGGCAAATTTTATGCTAGTGCTCATTTTTAAGCAATCATCTTCTCTAAATGTGGAAAGTTCTAGAATGTCTCACCTTTGATCTTGGATTCATCTCTTGCACCCTCTTGTACCTGTGCTCCTGGCTACAGGCTGTCCTGTGCTCTTCTTCGCATCCTCAATACTGTGAAGCCCCTGGAAGACAGGGAGCTGAAGTGAAGCTGAACTATTATGTCCCCTTGCCCCATATACGGAACGCCCAAAAACCTTAAACAGAGAAAACAATACACCACGTACGGTAACCTCAAAATAAAGGCTTATGTTTTTAGCATTTTATGCTTTTGAGAAAACTAATAGGTGAATGATTAGTGATAATATTCATTAATATTATTGATGATAGCATAAACATTAATGATCTCACTAATATTAATAACAAATTATGATTTTCACCCTATTTTAATGCGCTTGCATCAATTTCATTGAAATATTCGTGGAATTGAAAATGTGGGATTCATTGGGTTAAGGAAATAAAAGGAAAAGTGAAAAGGGAACAAAGATGGGGTAATAAGAGAAGGAGAAGAATTTTATCAGCTGTAATACTACATAAAAAATGGAAAGTGGTTTGTGAGGAGGTATTTCTTGTCCATGATTTGAGAGGGAGACAAGTCAAAGGACCAGTGTCGGGCTGAGGTGGGCCTCAGGGGTGGATGCTTGTCCAGTGTGCACAAGGCCCTGGGTTCTAACCCCAGCACCACTACCAAAAAAAAAGGAGCATTGTAGTCAAGTTCAGCAGAGATGTGGCACCAGGTGAGAACTTGCAAGAAGCCTAATATGCTGCTTCTATTGAGGCAAAGGTGCAGAGGTGACATTGTTCACCCTAAAACAGGACAACTGAGAGCTCACCTAGCTCACACCTGAGCTCCCAGTTCAGAGAATCTCTCAAAGGATATTGAAAACACGGACCCCTAATGTTACTTTTGAAAAATTCTTAGAAGGGGGTTGGCCATTTTGGGAATTGACACAGAATTTCTCACAACATTGATTATGATCAATTTTTCTTCTGACCCGAAACAGTTCTGTTTCTCAGGTTGGGCACCTGCCAAGTAACTGCGTTACTGCAGCATGTGGATGATGCAGGGGGACTCACCTTGTTGGAGGCAGGAATGGCGGCAGCAGAGGCCAGCTACCCAGCCCCGTCTCCACTCCCTCCGTGCACAGGGCCTGTGTGGAGCAGGCACAGGGACCACACTGTGGGCTGGGTTGTTGTGTGTTCCTCTCCTGCTTCGTAGCCGAGTGTAAATAGTTGATTTTGTGTTGGTTAAAAACACAAATGGCAACACACCACTGTGCCACTCATCCCGATTGCCGACCCAAAGAATCTGGAAGGCCAAGTTCTGGCCGACACCCAGGGGACATCCCTTGCTTACCCCAACAGCCCTAGTGCATGTCAAGCGGGGCACTGGCATTGGGAAATGGAATGCTGTCCGCGTCCACCAGGCATGTAAAGCCAGAGGCGTTTTCAAATAACGGAGACTGCAGGCCACCAGGAACAGTGAAAATATGCCGCCTGGAGGGTCATGTGGACGGACTTAGCGCCCTTGTTTTCATTTCATAGTTGGGCAAATGGCTTGACGTATAGAAATACTTAAATGTCTGAGAGCACATTTTTATAGAAGTAATTCTCAGTAATTTTTCTAGTTTGTGTAAGATCTTAGTAGCAATTAGAAACTCCCCAGCTGAACGAAGAAATCGAAAACTTCGTTGGGGCAGCAGAACCCCAGACCTGGTTATTTTGCTTCTGGGAAGCTGGACTTTAGTTTTGAGTGGTTTTAGGCACTCTTGACAGGTACGGGAAGGCGTCCTGGAACACTCCACAAGCAAAGCCCAGCTGTAGCGTTCACATTTGCACTGAGCGGCCGTATTGTAGGTCTCACCTCCGGCCTGGGGCCTCTCTCCTGTGGCTGACAAGGTAGGTTATGACCCACCTGAATCTCCTGGGGCTTTCTCCAAAAACCAGTCACACCACCTCCATCTTCCCCAGGAGCTCAACTGCTGTTGCCTGGTGTCTTCAGCCAGACAGGCGAACATTCTGTAGTCCATAAATTTACATTAAAAACTAGCCTGGTGTAGACAGATGGGAAATTTGAAAGAAAGATTTGAAATTGTTTTAACTAAACATAAAAAGTTCTAGAAATATGGCCAGGCAGTCATTCTCCGTGGGGAGCAGCTTGGCCTCCAGGGACATTTGGCAGTGTCTGGTGACATTCTGGGTTGTCACAACTGGAGCTGACAATGAGGGCAACTGGCATCTTTAGGGTAGAGCCCCGGGATGCTGCTGAACATCCTGTAACACCCAGCACAGCCCCTACGAGAGAGGACTACCGGCTGTTGTCTGCGGGGCTGAGGCTGCGGAAGCCCTTGTTGGAGGAGGCAGTTTTGATTCATGGGCCAGCGAGGCGTTCGCATGGAATTTTAGACACACTATGATATGCTTGTGAGTTCGTCTGCCTGCACAGCTCTTTGCCAAGTCTCTGCCACCCTCACCTGAATCTGGGGTGCTGGTAAGAAGGGAGATCACCCATGTAAAGCGCCATCTGAGACTTTTCCAGAAGTCTGGAGAGCTGGTGGCTGGACAGGGGGGGCCCTCCTAGATGCCACCCCAGGCAGGAACACGGTGCAGCCCCAGCCAGGCTTGGGAGCCAAAGGAGCAGGACGGAGCTCCCGGTGAGCTCGGACTGCAGGAAGTCCTGGCGTGTGCCCTGTGCGGTTTACTTTAAAACCACGCCCGTACTTCACAGCGTCCCGAATGGTCACACGGCCCAGCTGCTCTTCCACAGCACGAGGAAGGCGTGGCTCTTAGCACTGTTCCAGTGCTACAGATGAAAGAAGCTGAGGCATGAAGGCAAGGGGTGGGCTTTCCTGCCCAGTGAAGATGCTGGCAAACCAGTCCCAACTATCTCCACAGCACGGGTGAGAACTGGCACGTGGTGCGGGCGGGCTCTTACTGGACCCTCTGCTTATACAGTCCCCACGGGGCAGATAGCACCACTATCCTTACCTGGTTCTGGGGCGGGGCTGAGGTTCCAAGAGGGACTCAGCCACCGTGGCCTCACACTGATTTCCACGGCCCCCACCCTGCGCCCTGGCATCCCACCTGCCGTCCTTAGCCCGTGACGAGGAAAGGTCGGTTGCATGTACACAAGAGCACCTCTGTCTTGACATTGTCTCATTTCCATTCATACTATTTCAAAGCACCTCTTCTCCTCCATGCTGATGAAGTAGTGTGACAGAGAACAGCCAGGAGAGGCCACAACACCCAGGTCCTGCCTGCACTTGCGAGTTCTTGGAAACTCAGCTGCCATGCACCAGGCTCGGCATGCGTGGGCTGTGCGGGTGACGAGCGAGGTTGCTAACTGATGCGGCCTGTCTTCAGTGGGGTCAGTCTAGCCTGGGAGGCGGGGAGCCACATTATAAGCTGCTATGTGGCATGAGTCGGCAGGGAGGAGTCAGGGCTGACTCGCCTGGAAACCCGAGGTGGGGCTAATTCCAAGGAATCGTGCCCGGGGAGGGAGCCGCAGGTGGAGGAGTCTGGCCCATGCTGGTGGGAGGATGGGGTGCTAGCTTGCCTCCTTGCCTGGCTGATTTTTGTCAGAGATGCCTGTGTCCATAGCTCAGGGACCATCTTTGTCACCCATGTCTCTTTGGTTACCAAGGTCTACCATTTTTTTTTCCCCAATTGGTTTCTACATCAGATGTGTTTGGGCTCAATTACTTATCTCTGAAGTAATTTCTCTTCATCCAGAAAATAAAAATAATAGGAGTTTGTATATAATGGTTTAAGAATTAAGTGGGAACACTGGACAGGACTCAGGATGGGGTTGTGTGGAGATGACTGCTCTTTCTTTCCTTTCCTTCCCCTCCTGCTGCGGTGCTGGGACAGAACCCGGGGCCTCGGTGCCAAGCATGTGCTCTGCCCTGAGCCACATCTCCAGCTGCTCCTTTCCTTCCCTCCCTGGCCGGCCCCCTCGGCATCTCATGCCACACAGCCTTGACCCCTGCCTGGACTGCTCCCTCTGCGTACCTCTCATTTCCAGACATCGGCCCCTACTCGCTGGTACGACCCCAATCTCTCCTCCCGGAAGTCGAAGCAAGTTGTTGAACTAGAACCACTGACTGACTCCATTACTTACAAACTCCAACCCATCAACAGTGGTTTCCAGATTTGATTTCTTTGATCTAAAGTCCCGAATGAAGCCTTTTTCCTGCATCAGGGAGGAACTTTTCCCCTCTGCATCCATCCATCCGTCCATTTGGGAAGGTACACGTGGACACACGGGTATTTTGAGTCACCACCTGAGCTATGGAACTTTCAAAATCCCCCTAGATCCCACATTTCCTTATCAAACAGAGTTAGTTTAAGTCGGGGTGTGTTTGCTGAGTTCCTACTGGGTAAAGATACGCTATTCTGATTTCAGCCAAGTAGGTAGTCCTAGTTCTGATTGTGAATACCAACTGATGAAAGGAGAGAGTGTTAGGAGAGTCAAGATCTCTATTTCTTTTGAGTGTACATGTTATCAGCACTGATTGTTAGAAACCTGTTTTAAAGGTAACCGTTGGAGCGCTGAAGAAACAAACTTGGCTCTGATTTCTAGCAGAGAGCCTGCCCATTTGCTCCTCCCTGTCCCTCCCTCCTCCCTTCTTCCCGCAGTGCTGGGGATGGAACCAGGGATGCCATTCTGTCAGGCAAGTGCTCTGTGGCCTTCCTCCCCTCCGCTACGTGTCAGACGCAAGCCACAGACCGCATCTGAAAAGTCATCTTTGAACGCGAGTCAGCGTATAAAGCATAGGCAATGATCCGTTCAGCACGTGGGCCGTGGATTCTGACTGGAAGGCTGTGGCCTGCTGTCTTGCTGATCCCGTCTCCCCGCTGAGCGTCCCCCAGCGTCTCCTGCCACCCCTGCTCTTCTACAGGACTGGACACGCACTCAGGTCCCCAAGCTCGGCTCACGCTTCCCCCTCCCCGGCGTGGAGGAAGGTGAGGGGTCGGGAGGGCGCTGGGCATCTGTGGGGGGGGCAGTGGCTCTCTCACTGCACACCTCTGTCCCCTGGTGTCCCACAGACGTCTCCCAGGACAGCCCCCCTTGTGCAGCCTCTCACGGGAGCGTCCCCATGAGGCAGGTGGTCTCAGGTGCTGTCTCCACTCTGGTTCCCAGGCCTGGGCCCAACAGGACCACCCGTGAGCAGAGGTCAGGTACGACCTGGAGCCATCCAGGCTAAGCTTCTTGCTGGACACTAGCCCCCGTGAGGCCAGTCTGTGTCTTCTCTCTTCTAGAACATTCAGTCTTTTATCTTAAATGTCTGGCTCCTGCCCTGCCATCATAAGTGCACTTGAAGCTTAAACTCACCTCGACCCTTTCTCTCTCCCCCAGCCACCAGATTCCTCAAAATATTACGGCCCATATTTACTCTGTCTACTTCCCCATCCTCTCTTCATTCTTTAATGGCTTAATTGAAATTTTATCACATACCATGCAACCCATCCTTGGCTTCTAGTATGTTGACCAGGTTGTGCATCTAGCACCACAGGAAGACCTAGAACATGTCCACCACACAGAAGAGCCTTGTCCCTCGCAGTGGCTCCCCCCAAGCTCTCAGCCCCGGCACCAGGACTCTGCTCTCTGGGTACAGACTGCCCTGTCTGGAAGTGACATAAGCCGAATTGTCCCCGCAGCACGTGGGCCTGTGTCTGGCTTCTCCACAGCCCGATGCTTCCGTGTTGTAACAGGTATCCGTCTTTGCTCCTTCCTATGGCCCACAGGCTTCCATTCCAGCATGCGCCACATCCCAGCGACATTTGGATTCTTTCATTTAAGGTGCCCACATCTCACTTAACATACCTGTGTAGGAACTCAGTTTTCTGGACTAAAAGCAAATAATTCAGGTCCTGCACATGCAGAAGCACCATTCACACGGAAGTGCAACTAAGGCGTCTCAGCGCAGAGATGGAGCCGGGCAGCCAGGACAGGAGGCTCAGCGGCCGGAGAGGTGTTATGGCCTGAAGGTCTATGTAGGTCTGTCCAGCCACCTGGGGCCCAGGAACCCTCAGGCCCCATCCCTGGGTTTGCACTGCCCCTCCATGGCACCATCTAGAGGTGTCCGCCACCCCCTCTAACACCCTGCTTCTGTTCCTGGGTCCCCGAAGGCATTGACTCAGCGCTTAAATGTGCACTCCTTCCTTCCTGGTGCCACCGCCACCGCCTGGCTCTGGCCGAGAGTCCTCACCTGGACTTGACAGCGTTTGCAATGCCCTCCCGGTGGTCTCATTCTCCTCTCAGCCATTCCCTGCAGAGGGATCTTCCTAAGATGCAGATGTGACTGTCCTTTCCTTTCTTAAATTCCCTCGGTGGTTTCCCATAACCCGTAGGAGAGTGGAAACTTTGCTGCACAGCAGATTTGGATCTACTTGGTAACCGCGGCTCCTGCCTCATGTGGCCTGGTGACTTCCATTCCCAGGCCCCCACAGGAAGCAGAATGTGGTCATGCCAGGGGACGTGGCTTCCTCCCCTTGGCATGAGCTCACTCTTTTTTTTCTCTTGTGGTATCCGGGATTGAGCACAGGGAACTTGATCACTGAGCTTCTTCCCCAGCTCTTTTTATTTTTTGAGACAGTGTCTCCCTAAATTGCCTAGGCTGGCCTCAAACTTGTGACCCTCTTGCCTCAGCCTCTTGAGTCACTGGGATTACAGGCATGTGCCACTATATCTAACTAACCTGTTATAACTTCTACTGAATCACTTGTCCAGCAGCTTGGTGAGACTCTTGAGCAGAGAAAACCTGTCTTAATTTTTGTAGCCTTGGCATCCAACATATTCAGGCCCTATAATTTTTTGTGGAATACATGAGTTTGAAAAATATTAGTGTTTCCTTGCCTCACATGACTTCATATTTGACTCTGTTGAGTTTTTCAGTTACTTTTAAAAACAGTGTTTTCTGCAGTGCTGGGGAAGAAACCCAGGGCCTCGTGCATGTTGGGCAAGTGCTCTTCCCTCTGGTCATACCCAGCCCATTTCAGTGCACAGATATGGGTGGGCAAACTCCGGCAATCACTGGCCCATTCTGGCTGCTGCCTGTGTTTGCTAACCTAGCGGGACACAGACATGTGCTTTCCACGCATGTTCCCTTGTGCATCGTCTTGGTTGCTTCTGCTCTGCAAAGCCAGAGCTGAGTAGTTTGGATAGAGTCCTGTGGCCTGCAAAGCCTAGGTTATCCACGCCTGGCCCTTTACAGGTGTGTGCACCAAGCAGGCCATGGCTGCTGGCCTTTGCTGGTCCTCCAGAGGGCTAGGATTCTTGACTTAATTATGCTCCCTCCAGAGCATTTCCAGACAGATCCCCAGTATGATCATGGCCAGCTCTGTGATTGTCATTTCCTTAATACTTTTCTAGCCATGAGGATCACAACAGGGGCAGGATAAAATAAGCATGGGCAAGCAGTCAAATAAACATCTTGCTGTTCACAGGAAGTAGGTCTGGGAATCATAGGACCCATTTCTGTCACAGGCACCTTGATGAACCTGCTAAGCAAATGGGATGCTCCTGACAGGTTGAGCCAGGCCCCCTGGCATGATGGGAGAGGCTGCTTGTGACAGATTGCTCAGGGATATCAACTATCAGGCGATGTTTGAGGTGCTGCTCAATGTTTGGAGGATCCCACAAAACAAGAGCTGTGTCTAAAGTCACTTCCTCTCTGTGAGACTGAGGGTGTGATCCCCAGCACCACCCAAAACAAAATAATGACGTTACTTACTCTCCATGACAAGGTGATCATTACGGGTCTGAATTCATCCCGGCCCTTTCCCTGGTGTCGAGTTCTAGCTCCAAACACCTGAAACTGAAAAGATGGGTCTGTACTGATGTTTTTATTATAGTTTAAACTATGCAGACTAAGGCTGATTTGTGGAGTGACTTCAGGAGAAACCTCAGTCAGAGGGGAATCACCTGTTGGGGGTCGTGTGCATCCCATTCTTTCTAGAAGTGGCCAAGAGTGCTGGATCAACTCAGGGACCCACTACAAATAGTGTTGTTTGAGCCACAAAGAAAAAAAAAAAAAAAAGAGAAGACATGGAGCTTGAAGAATGTCACCTAGAACTTTAAGCAGGAGTGGCTGGCAAGAAGATGAAGAGAGGCGGCAGTGACTTGGATGATCCCTGACAGGGGAGAGTGGCAGGTGTTCTCAGCACAGCTAGGGCATGGCACTTGGTGGCCGTGGTCCTCCTGATGCAGTAGTTCCCTGCAATTCCCTAGATTCAAAGTGTGAGTGAGCTCTTCAGCTGATGATTGACAGCTCTCCTCTGATCATCCATGAAACCAACAGAGGCAGCCACCAGCCACTCTTGTGGAGCTAATGTGCCCGTGAGGGAGACACAGGAGCCCTGCCAATGGTCCAGTGTAGGATCTGTGTAGATACCAGAGAAGGCTAGGGATGGGGACAGAGAGCTTTGCATGGGCTGCTGGGGAAGCTTCTGTGGGGGATGCAGGGAGGAGGGGAAGGGGCCGGGTGTGGGAGGAACGTGCCAAACCTGGAGGCCCAGAGCTCACTGCAGGAAAGCAGCTGGAGCACGAGGACTCAGAAAGCCCTCTGCACACCCGGGAGGTCAGGGCATCCGGCCCGCGTGAGAAATGGTCCTGGAAACAAAGCCAGGCGCTAATGAGAGAGGCATCTCATAAGCACCATGTGATGGTCCCTCGGGAGCAACTGGGCTGGCGAGGTTTCCCACTGATCCTGTTCTGAGTCAGGCAAACGCTTTTGGGAAGCCATGGTATTGCAGCTGTCAGCCTCTGGATTAGTTCAGCTTGCAGGAGGCCCAGGGGATGCTCCTGGAGGAAGGCCCGAGCTTAAGGGACCACCCTTAGCCCAAAGATGCTGAAGGCCACTAGGGCACGTTGCTGCTTGGGGGCTGGCCACGCACAGACACAGTGACCAGTTTGTCCCTTCTTTCCTTCCTTTCTTCCTCCCTCCCTCCCTCCCTCCTTCCCTCCTTCTTCCTTCCCTCCTTCCCTCCTTCCCGCCTTCCCGCCTTCCCTCCTTCCCTCCTTCCCTCCTTCCCTCCTTCCCTCCTTCCTTCCTTCCTTCCTTCCTTCCTTCCTTCCTTCCTTCCTTCCTTCCTTCCTTTCTTCCTCTTTCTGTCCTTCTTTCTCTCTCTCTCCCTCCCTTCCTTCCTTCCTTCCCTCCTTCCCTCCTTCCCTCCTTCCTTCCTTCTTTCCCCTCCCTCTTCCTTCCTCTTTCTTTTTTTCCCCAGTGCTGGGGGTTGAACCCAGATGCACTCTGCCACTGTACATCCCCAGCCCTTTTTATTTTATATTTTGAGACAGGGTCTTGCTTAGTTGCTTAGGGCTTTGCTACATTGCAGAGGCTGGCCTTGAACTTGTGATCCTCTAACCTCAGCCTCCTGAGTAACTGGAATTACAGGGAACAGGAACAGCCTCTGTGCCTGGCTGTTCTGGTTTTAAAACTGTAAGTCCTGCGTCCCACATGCAGGTAACCCTCTCAGTCCTGGGCAAAGCAGGAAGGTGGTGGTCCTGTCACTGGAGAAGTGCTCAAGGAGGTCCTGGAGAGGGAGCTCCACTCAAGATGACAGGGTCCTTGACATCTGTGACGGGGAAGAATCACAGCAGACACCAGACAATGAGGCAGAGATTTGTCAAGCAAGGGGCACACGTTCAAGTTCCCATTTGAGTTCCCAGCGGCCTCTCTGTGGAGAACCGGCCTTCTTCCCTCTGCATCCTCATATTCCTCTCAGCCTCACTACAGGGGGAGCTCAGAGACGTCATGTCCACACTGGGCTGGGAGCACAGTGGCATCTCCCTAGAAAGCCACTTCTCTCACACTTCACCCTTGCCAGATTCAGGGGGTAACATTCCTCTGACAGGAGCAGCACAATGTCTCACTGCGTCTCGTCATCAACCTAGTGAGGTCCAGACAATCAACGCGCAGAAGATCTTTGCTGTGTCACTGCACGTGGTATGGCACCTTGAACTGTCACGGGACATTTAAAACCTTTTCATTATAAAGTGATATTTCCATACTGCCAACAACCACGAAGAGCAGAGATGAGTGAGGGCTGACACAGCTTCATCGACAGAGCAGACTATTGTGACACGACCCCCGTCTTAGTCCAGCAGGCTGCTATGACAAGACACCATCAACGGGGCTTCTCCTAAACAACAGAAGGTCATTTCTCACAGTTCCGGAAGCTGCAAGTCCACGATCAAGGTGCTGGCAGGGTCCTGGCCTGGCAAGGATCCACTTCCTGTTTCATAGGTGGTTTCTTCTCACCTTGTCCCACAAGGTCAAGGGTGAAGATCTCTCAGGCCTCCTTCTCGGGGGTGCTAGTCCCATTTATACGGGCTCCACCCCCATGACTCCATCCCCTCAGAGGCCCCTTCCTGAGACCAGGGAGCATGATGGGTCCTCCAAGCCAGTGCCACCCATCTATGTGGTCAAACAGCTCTTTCTAAACAATGCTTGCCGCCTGTTTTACATAGTTATTCAAACAGCAGCAGCAGTTCTCACACGCTGTGTTGGGGCCATGTCTTGTAGGGAGCTTGAAGCCAGGCTCAGTGGTATTTTCAGACAGGGTTTTCTTTCAAATGCTGAGCATCAGTTTCTCCCTGCCAGCTGAGGTGGCCTGGGGACTGTCTGTGGGGGGCTCGCACGTGGCCCACACAATGGCCGCTGGCTTTGCCCAGGCTCTGCAGCCGCTTTTCACACAGGCGTTTTAGATCTGCGTCTGTTAATTTCCATCCAGAACTCAACTCTGCTTTACATCCTGGACACCAGCTGGGTACACTGGGTAATGCCAGCACTGTACCTTTAGAGGGAAGCTTCTGGGACGGTGTTGCAGGTAATGCGACACATTCCCCAGCCGGCCTCCCGTGACATCACCACATCCGACAGCTTAACCATGTAGACAGGCCTGGCATCTGCAGTTAGTCTGTGTCGGTTGGGGTCCTTGTTCGTTGCTCCCTGGCCTCCATCCACCTGCTCATTGATTGATAATGGTCTTGGTGTCAAGCCACACTCAGTGCTCCAGGGGTCAATGTAGCTTCACTCTGACCCTGAGAGGCGGATGCTGTTCTTGTCCCTGCAGTTCACACACAGGTGGGTGGTGGAGCAGGAGTCCCAGCCCAGGTGCCCACCTCCTTTCCCCACCGCTCCCAGCTGCTCGGCACTTCCTCAGGGTGTCCCCACCCGTGTGCCCTGGCAGATGCTTGGGAGGGCTCCAGGAACTGTCCCTTCTGGATCTTTCCAGCCCTGCATTGTGTGGGGTGAGCCCTGCACAATGGCAGCACTGGCCCAGAAGAGGCAGTGTCCACGTCCCCAGGCTGAGGACAGGGTGGCTGCTGAACCCCAACAGGATGACAGGACAGCCTTCTACACAGCCTTTCCATCCTGAACTTCTCTTTTAAACACCTTTTTCACACGTTTGCTAGTCAGGAGGGAATAACTACGACGTTCTGAGTGAGGGTTTGCTTTTTAGAGCCCTTTCAAATGTTGATGCCTCAGTTTAAAAAGGAGAAACACCAGGGTTAATCTGGAGCTCAGAATAGAGGTAAAAAGGGCCATTTTGCCACCAGGCCATGCTTCCAGGCCATGGGAAAGGCCCATGGAGCAAATGGCCTGCACTTCACCCTCACCTCCCCATCCATGCAAAACACACCCTCGAAGACAGATCAAAAGCTCTTTGGATGCTTTTATTGACAATTAAGCACAACTGTACACATACTTGTCAGATATTTCAGAGAAAAATAAAGATTCTTCTGCAAAGATCTTACTTCCATTTTTGTGCTATATTTCATTACAGTGTTCGTGTTCAAATAATATGTGATTTGTGTTCATACTCAGTGCCTGCTTTCCCTTCTAGTTATTTTAAGAATCACTATTCTACTCTGGAAAAAAAATCACCCGAAAGGAGCCCATGTTGGACAGCTGGACAGCCCCAGGGCTCCTGAGGTATCTGGAACTCGGCAGCAAACCTCGTGCCGGCACTGCAAACCCAACACGCCATGCAGGTTTGGAAGGAGGCAGTAGCGACAGTATCATAAAGGAACAGCTAGGACTGACACGGTGCCCTGTGTGCCACAGGACAGGCCTTTGCCCCTGATGGCCACACTGGGTCAGCGGAAGGAGCTGCACTTGGCTGGAATTGTCAGTGACTCAGTCCTGATCGGGGTCGAGGCCGAGCATAGCCACGGACCCTCGGGATGTGGGCATCCAGCAGCCTTCAGCTTGTGGAGCAGCTGGGCTTTCTAACAGGATGAGGCCAGAGGAGGCTGTACCTGCGGACATCACTGCCCTGACTTGTCCCAGAGCAGTGCCCGTCAGGGAGGGGAGGACAAAATGTTCCCTGGAGGCTGAAGGAAGGTCCTCGAGACCTGGCCTGGGAAACCCCTTCTCCTCCCACCATCAAGGACCACAGGGAGCCCATCTAAGAGGAGAAGGCTGGTGGCTGGTTCAGTTTCCAGCTCCCTAAACCCAGAGGGGCCTCCCTGTGCCAGAAACTCTTCTGCCCTCAGTTACATTCATGGTCTTCCTGAGGAGTCAGGCCAAAGGCAGCTCCTGTGCTTTCTCACCTGCATATTGTGTGGCAGAAAAAGAAGCTCACAGTGTCTAGAGTAATTTTTTTTTTTTGATGTGTAGCACATGCCTCAAAAAAAAATAATAAAGTTGAAAATCTGATCAACACTCAAATTGGATGCATGTAACCTGAGGAATATTCTAGTGTGAGTTTACTGTCCTATGCAAAGAGCTCTCCTTACAGGAGCCCACTGCCCATGCTGGGTTCCCTGGGACTAGCAGCGGAGGGGGAGTGGGGACACAGAGGGCCTGCACCCTTCTAGTGGAGAGGTTCAGAAGCACTTTCATCTGGCTAGCTCTGGAAAGGCTCCTTTGAAGATTCTACTTAATAACCTGCACTTTTGTTAGCATTGAGTGTCATTATGAAACAGTTTCTGAAAATGTCTCCTTTGTAGCACTTTATCCATTAAAGTGACGCCAAATGCATGAGCTAATTTCCAAGCTGCAAAATGAATACTTAAAATCAAACGATAGATTTTGTAATATTTTCAGATAAATGACTTCTTTCTAAAGTAGCAAATAATTAAATGGAATGAAAGCACATTAAGTGTTGCTTTCTTCCCTGTAATTTAAACATTCAACATTCAAATTGGCTTTTATAATTTCTCACTTAGTTGACAAGCTGATTTGTGCATAGTTGATATTTCATCAGCACAATTTATAAAGATAGAATTCTTCGGGCTAACCACATATTTTTGACTACTGCCCGGGGTTTTCTGAGGACCAGATGCTCTCTGAAAAGTTGAGTGTTGAGTGTTGCTCTGAGAGCCATGAACACGGTTCTGAGAGTCCATGCAGCCTACTTGCAGAAACCCCCCTCAGGCAAGAGTCCCCTGGAGCTGTTCCCACCTTGCCAGTGGCCCCTCCACCATGTTTGCTGAAAGCAGAATGCGGGAAACCAATCTGGAGGCATCTCTCAGGTGCCGAACCAGTCTGACTTGAATCATGCAAGGATGAGGATCTACTCAACATAGGCCGGCTGCCCTTTAATCTGGGCATAATTCCGAGGCTTGAAAAGGCCTCTTGCTGGTGTTAGAATTAGCTCTGCTGTTTTTCATGGATGTAGTGAAAGAGATCCAGGCGCTTCCTCTGTAATTTTGCTTTTGTGGTTGTGGAAAGACCTTGAGGTCGTGTTCGCGTGTGTGAGTGTGTGTATGTGTGTGTGCGAGCTTGTCCAGAGGTGTCTGGAGAAAAGTGAAGCAGCGAATGAAGGCGGGACGCTGCGAGCTCTGAGCAGGAGGCGTGGCCGGGGCGTGGCCGGGGCGTGGCCGGGGGCGTGCCCGGGACGTGCCAAGTCGCCAGCTACGCGTCGAACCAGTGGTCGCCCATGCAGGCGCGGTTCCACTCACAGCCGCAGTTCCAGCACCACTCCAGCCTGCACTGGGGCTGCGGACACTTCATGTGCATGCATCCTCCTGTGGGCGACAAAGGACACAGCCGCGGTAGGTTTGCAGCAAACCAGGAGAACACAGCCCCGGCCACAGGCTAGTCTGGAGGTCCCCCCGTAAGTGAGCTGTCGTAGGCCGTTCAAGGGCAGAGGGAGTCTGAGCAGAGAGGGACTCAGAAAGCAGGGAGGCGCTCTGCAGCCCTGACATTCACCCAGAGGCAAAGGGAACAGCACCCCCCCTCCCCCCAGCAAAGCTTATTTGTAAATCCGAGCTTCTCTCTTTTTCCTGAAATGGGATTTAGAGACAAATGCTTCAGATTTCAGTCAACTCCTCATTGAAATACATTTAAATATATATTGAATCCAATGTTTTAAATACATTAAATACACTTAATAATTCAATACCTGATAATGTATTATGATTACTTTTATCATTTCTTTGGAGATACTTAGCTTGGCCAAAGTCATAAAACAGGTATTGGGACAGCATATTACTACTGATTGGGAATGTGTCCCTTAATGCTATTCTAAATTTCATTTAGGAAGAGAAGGCTAGCAAGGAGCTAACTAGGAGCTCTGCATGACTCATTTACTCCTCAAAAACACTGAGATCAGAGGGTTACTTGGTTGTAGAATTCTCTCAAGGCAAAGTGCTTTTCAGTGTTGCTGCCTGAGATTAACCAAGGTCTGTGATTGTCCCTTTTGTTTTTGTGCAGGGCCCGCCTCTTAAGCCCTTCTCTGGGGCCTTATTCTGGGATTCCGGCCTCCCGCATGTTAAATGCTGTCTCTGTTGGCTTCTGGGGCTCGGAAGCCAGCTCTGCCCGAGGTGCAGCCAGCCGTTTGTGTGAAGCCTTGCACAGAGACAATGGCTTTGGACTGATTTCCTAGACATGGAAGCCAAGCAGTTTCTTTGCTTGACATTGAGCACTCCATTATTCAATTTACTAATTATCTTGTTGGTGCCTCCCTTTGTTCTTGCAAAAATGTCCAAATAATTGCTTCAGTACTATCTCATTTTTCCTATAAAACTAGTATGAGACCTTCCATCAATTTAAAATATTTATGAATATATAGATATCGGCATTTATCTTAGGATAACTTGGATACGTTTAAAATCCTCTACTTTCTACTTCTTCTTGTTTCTTTCAAAGATCATGAAAATTGATGATAGAAAATAAAATTTGCAGTAGAAAATGAATCAGAAAACTTATGACACTTCTTACTTTGGATAGTGTCCTTTCAACACATTAATTTAATGGTCATACCTTATGATGTAAATAATCCAATAAAATAGGGTGATGCTGTAAGATTACTTAGTTTCCCCAAAATATCAAATATATTTTCGAGCAATATGTTACAGTTCAGCGAATTAAAGGCATTCTAAATGACAGTGAGAATGTTTTCCTAATACATCAAACTTTTAATGCACCTAGAATACTAGGGTAACGAGTCACATTTTATCATAGAAACTAGAATCACAATGGTGGGGCAGCATCAGACAGGAAGTGGAGGAGAGGTCTCCAGTCATCAGTGTTTTCCTGCTTACTGTAGAGAGGTCTTGTGGCTTCGAGGCCTCCTGGGCTGACCTACACCATCTAGGTTTGTGTGGGTGTGCTCATGACATTCACACAATGACAAAGTTGTCTGATAACACTGCTCAGAGAAGGCCCTGTTGGCAGGTGACACAGGACCATAAACGGCAGCGGGAGCTGCTGACAGAAGGTGCACACTGATTTGAGATATTGGTGTGAAGGGACTACGGCCTCCTCCCGTGAGCCCTGTCCATCGACAGGCACCCAGGCCCATGCAATAGCCAGCCCTGCTCTGGCCAGCAGCTCCTCCTCGGGATTAAGGCATGAACCGAAGCTCGGGAGCAACCTGAAGGCAAACTACCTGACAACAGGCATTTGCTGGTCAGAGAATGGAGCCAGAGTCTCGTCTGTGTGAGACGGAAGTGAGCAAGGACATTTCTGGGGACTGGAGGGTGTCCCAGGAGCCCGTGCCCTGGTTTACTCTGCATTTAAGTGGAAACTGCTCTCCCTGTCAGCGTCACCGAAGGAAAGCTGCTTCCTAAGATTCTGCAGAATGTGGAACAGACCCAGATGAGAACTAGGTGATGAAGCTTTGCCCCTGGGGATGAGGCTCTGATTGGTTACACTACAGTGAAAAACACTAGAGCTATCACTAATAAGCTCAAAGCGCCTGCTTTCCAGTCCAGGAATTAAAAACCCAGAGAGGAAGAATCAGTGCTTTCTATTTATAGTTCATAAAACTATTTCCACGAAATAACTCGACTGGGAAGCTTTCCTGTGGTCGTCAATCACTGGCTCCTTCGACTCCACCTCTGAGCCTGCTGCATGGTGGGAGTCAAGGCAGACCTGGATCACTCCCTGTCCTAGGGATCAATGTCAAGCCTGGCCTGTCCTACCTACTGGCCAAGCTCCTGCCTGCAGGGTCCAGGCACATTGACAGGGTGGGTCTCTGCTGCACGTCGGGCTGGGCTGGCATTCTCGCCTGGTCCTTCCATGTTACCAGGCCTGGGGTGTCCCCTCCACTGCTTCCTTGCCCGGCCCAGTTGTGCTCAAGCTTCCGTTCTTGGCTCAGGTGGCCCGACCTCCGGAAGCCTCCTCCCAACCACGGGGCTCTGGGCTGTAGCAGGTGGCTTCCCTTATCCTCTTCTATTGCTAGTATCTGTTTGGGTCTGTGACTTTTTAATTTGACAAATATTTACGTCCAGGCGCTCTGCCGGACATAGGCAAGGTCTGACCTCTTGGAGCTCATTTCTTTCAGACGAGCAGAAACTCATAACACATTGAACAGTGACTTCCAGGGTGGGTGTGAATGCTCTGAAGTCACGGTGGGCCGGCCATGGGCCATGCTGGGCGGGTGGCGAGTGCAGGTGGGGGAAGCCAACACCCAGGGGAGGGGGAAACTGGCATTCAGGACTCCTGTGTAGGGGGTGTGCTTGGGATCGACTGGAAGGAAAGGGGAGTAGGTAGGGTTGGGCAGAGTGCAGCCCAGACACAGCCCGAGGGAGACCACAGGGCCACAGCAGCTCTGCAGAGCTGTCCCCGGCTCTGTTAGTGGATTGGGAGCTTTGACTCCATCAACAGCCCTGGCTGTGGGCTTCCCTGGGGAAGGGAGTGACTCAAACTGATTCTCTGCAGCAGAGGGGACTCCCCAGCGGACTAGAGCTGAGAGCCGTCCCTGACGGTAGATGCTGACCCACACTGGACACTGAAGAGAAGCAGAGGCAACATTTCCTGGCTCACCGACTCCCTTCTCTCCAAGCTCCCAAAGCAACACCTGGCTCACTGAGCTCAAACCCCACAGACCCCTGGGCAAGGTCCCCTTCCCTACATGATGCCAGAGGGAGAGCCTGGCAGGCATTGAAGGGGCCACGCACACCCCACTGTTGCTGGCAGGGCCTCCCAGACAGACTGGCCTGATTTTTACCAATTGCTTTTTTCTGATTATATAGCATTATAAAAAAATTAGAACAGGAAAATAAAATCATCCTTGATCCAATTATACCTAGGCTACCCACGGTGTCATTGTGGATGCTTGCTTTCCAGTGGTTTTCTTTCTCTCCTATTTTTTCACATGCATCTGTACTTCAAACCTGAGAACCTAGGCACTCGCTTTGGGAATTCTGCTTTGTCACTTAGGAGGGGCGGGAAGCACTTCCCTGGGCTTTCCTAACATCTTCACTGAGCACCACCAGAACCTGCCAGGAGCTGAGCTCTGAGCAAGCGCAGTTAAGATGCACTCTCCTGACTGCCAATCAATCCTGCAGGAACATTCTATTATAGACCCACTGCATAGAGGCACTAAGGCCCAGAAGGCCACACAGTACGTGGCAGAGCCCAGACTCCAAGTCGACCCCTGAGAACCCAGAGTCTGTGTTCTCAGCCCCTGTGGTGCAGTAGGGAGGGGTATGGAGTGCTTCCCCAGGGCTTCTCACACTGAGGTGAGCTAGAGGACTCTGGGTCTTTCCTAACATAAATAATACTGCAATTGGCAGGTTTTGCCTAGCAGATGTGTGTGCATGTGCATATATGCATATATGGTTTGTAAAAGCATGTGCATATGTAAGTGTCATATATGTGTGCCTCTGAGCATGTGCTTTTTTGTGTATGTGGTGTGTATATGCGTTTGCAGGTGGTATATGTGCATGTGTATGTGTGCATGTGTATGTGTGCATGTGTATGTGTGCATGTGTGTGGTGCATGTATGTGACATGTGCACATGTATGGCATGTGTACACATGCACATGTGCATGTGTGCTGTGTATGTATGTGCATATGTATGGTATATATTTGCACATATGTCTTTGCACATACAACTTGTGTATGTTTGTGGTATATGTTTTATATGTGTGTCTGTGTATGTGTGTATGTGCTGTGCATGTGTCACAGGTGGAATATGTGTATGTGTATGTATTGGTGTGTGTTCATGTGGAGACACACACATGTGTCATGTGTATGCATTCACATATCTGGGCACATGCATCTGTAATGTGCATGTATGTAAGTGATGTGTGTATGGGCATGTGTGAGGATGCATGTGCATGTATATATGAAAGTGTTTATGGTGTATGTGTGTGTGTTGGGATGTGTGTATGTGGTGTACATGTTTGCATATGGTGTATGTGTGCATGTGTCATGTGGTATGTGTATGGGCATGTGTACATATGGATATACATGCATTTGTGTATGTTTGCTGTGTGTGGTTTATGGATGTGGTGTTTATATTTGTGTGTATATATGTGTGTTATCTGTATGCGACATGTTTGCATGTGGTGTCTGCACATGTGTGTATATGCATGCATGTGCATGTGCACGAACATGTAGGTGGAATAGACATACATGTTTATGTATGTGGCAATGTGTGCATATGTACACATGACTGTGTAGCATGTATGTAGTGTGTATTTGGGGGTATTTGCATGGATATGGTATGTATGCATGTAACTGGAGTGTGTATGTATATATGTGTTGTGTGTACATAGGCATATGTGTGTGTCATCTGTGACTGTGCAATTAGTGTATGTGTACATGCATGCATGTGGTATGTGTGCTTATGTGTATCTGCATATGTAAATATGGGTGTATGTACCTATGTGCATGTGCATGATGTATGCATGTGTGTGGTGTTTGTATGTATGTGGTGTATATCTGTATGTGTGGTGTGCATGTATATAGTATGTATAGTATTCATGTATGTGGTATATAAGTGATGTGTATGTATGTAGGTGTGTGTGCATGGGTATATATATGTATTTGTAAATGTATGTAGTATATGTGTGTGTTTTTGTTATGTGCTGTGTGCTTACATGTCTGTGGTATATGTACATATATGTGTGTGCATGTGGTGTGTATATGTGTGGTGTCTATGTGCATGCATACGTGGTGCGTATGTATGTTGCATGGGTATGCTGTGTATGTGTTGTGTATGTATGTGATATGTGTATATGCATGTGGCATGTACATACATGTGCTTGTATGTGGTGTGTTTCTACATGTGGTATATGTGCCAACACATATATACACAACACATACACACCACAAACATACACAAATACATCAAAAGCACATACTACATACATACACATATGTTTACACACACCACATACATATACACACACTGCTTACACACTATATACATACACTGCAACACACACAACCCACCCACATACATGCATGTACATACAATATACACACCACACACATCACTGACATACACATTCCTACAGATACAAAGGCACTGACACACCACACATACACATGCCACATGCACACAGGCTTACTCATATTTACACATACACATGTATTCATACATTCGCATACACATATACAAATACATACATATACACATTACATGCAAACACATAATCAGATACATGTACACATACCATGAACATACACATAATAAACACAAACACATAATACTGCATACTACATAAGCATACACAAATACATACACACATACATATGCACAAATACACACAGCCACATACCCCACATACATATAATACCACAAATACACATGCACACCTGTACCCCCACATATCACATACATATCCATACATATGAACACCATATACACATGTATGAACACATCACATGCATACACACATAAACACATACATATATACACATGCACCACATACACAGCACATACAGATGCAAAACATACACCTACCACATACACATACCTGTACTGCACACACAGGACGAATGCATGCACACATACATGCACACACACCACATACATACCACATACACCACATACACTCACCTTAATACATACTGCACATATATACACACCACACACATAAAACACACCATATACACAGACATCAGAAACACAGACACAGACATGCATTAACACATTCATACATACCACATGCATACATACATGCACATACACAGATGCACAATACATTCCACACATACATAGAGCACAAATACACAGGCACATACATACCAGTCACATATAAGCACACATGCACACAGCAAACATACACACAGCAGATACATGGATATGCACACACATCCCACATGCATACACAAGTGAATATGTGGCATGTGTATGCATGCATGTGGTATGTATGTGTGTGCATATGTATTTCAGATTGTTTTTTAGGATAGATTTCCAGAACTAGATTTATTAGGTCAAAGAACAGAGACATTCTAAGTTCTTTATATGTGTTTGCCAAGTGGTTTCCAGAAAAGTCGTGTTGACTTGTAAGTTCTTACCAATTTGAGGATTATCCTTAAAAACAAAACAAAAAATGTACACAAAACAAAAATTCTTTGATCCTAGCAAAACGGCCTCAGGGTTGAATTCGTTGTTAGAATCCCTGTGCCACGGAGTGCTGGCCTGTCCCTCAATAGCCCCCCGTTCCCCGTGAAGGCCTGGCCACTTCTTCCCTTGTGCTTGCCGGTGCCAGCATGCAGTCTGGGTGAGGCGGCAGGACTGCAGGCTCTCCCGGGTCCCTCGCGTGCCCCCCACTTTCTCTGGAAACCCTCCAGCACTCAGAGGAAAGGTGCGGGCGCACGGGTGAGTTCTCCCTTCCTCAGCACCCCTGATTCAAACGCTGGCTGGCTGCTCGGAGCTGAGTCCTTTGCGCTCTTGCTGAACGACAGCTGGGGACAGGGAGACGCGAGTGCCCGTGGGCGCAGCCGGCGCTCAGAGCAGGACGTGGGGCGGCTGCACCTGCTGCTTCGTGTTCCTTAGGCCTGGGACAGTGCGCTGCCGGACTCCCACTGGCAGAAGCGCTGCGTATCTACAAAGGGCCCCAGGGCGCCAGCTGCGCGGCTCTCGAGGGGAAGGCGCTGCGTGATGGATGGGGCAGGTACCGCCAAGGGTGCGAGGTGGCGCCTCCCTGTCCCGAGTGCGGGGGCCCCAGCCATGCCGCTCGTGTTCCGCAAGAGCACCCGGCGCAGCCTCCCGGCCGCCGCGCACACTCACCGTTTTTTTCGACGGGCACTCCACAGTGAGGGCACGGCTTGGTGGTTCTCTTGATGGTTTCCTTGGAGGCCTCTTCCCAGCGCGCGCGCTCCGCGGCTCTCTCGTCCACCCTGTAGGCCTGGGTGGGCAGACAAGAGGACGCTAGACTCAGGTCTACCACCGGCCTTAAAGCAGGCGCGACTTCAGCGAGAAGCTGGAACGCAGCCGGCCTGACCGTGCTGGACAGCTCTGGGCACAGGCCGGCGCATTCTTGGCACCTGGCTGCAGCTGATGTGATAAGAGCGACTGCACGGTGGCGCAGTGCACAGGCCTCTACTCTGTTGTCTTCACCACGGTAATGAATGTGCCACCTCTGGGGGTGGTGACGGGTGTGGGGACCAACGCTTATGTGTGCTTCTTAGCAGGGACCTCCTCAGGTGTGAAATGAGCACACTAGCGTTCATCTCACGTTGAGTTAGATCAGTACTAGTGGCCCAATACCTGGAAATCGAGAGTCTGTGGCATGCCCAAATCTTTGCTTTTAAACTCTATTCTAATCTCATTTTTTACTTCTTGCACCTAGGAAATGGGGACCTCCAAATGCTGTCCCAGAGACGGCAAGATCAAAGAAATGTCTGAGAAGGGTTCAGGAGCTGTGGACACAGGTTAGAAGCAGGCCCTGGGGCCAGCTGCCCGGGCTCCACTGGGGTGTGACTTTGCACACATTCCAGAATGGAAAGAATCAAATATAGCCAGTATGGAGAAACACACGTTCAAAAGCCGAGCCTCAAAGAAACTATGTAAAATTCCAAGAAGCTGGAATATAAAAATGTAAAAAGCTCACCACAGAAAAAACTAGCCAGTTTATTTCCCTATTATTAGGGAAAACTAATAGTTAAAGTTAGAAACCAGCTAAGGAGTTGCACAGCAAATGAGATGCCAGTGGAGAGAGGATTTGTGAACTGAAAGGTGGAGCCGAAGAAATCCCACAGAATGCAGGTCAGAGAGCCAAGGAATGAAAATGTGAAGGGACGTCGTCGGGACATGGGGATGAGGCAAGAAAGCCCGGAATTTCTCTAGCACTCCAGAAGAACAAGAGGGACAAATGGCATTTAAAGAGACAGTGGCAAAGAAAACTCAGATTATCTGAAAAGAAGTTACGATTATTTTGACAGCCGATTTCCTAGCCAAGGATATTGGCAGACATGCCCTTCAAAGTCCTGAAGCACACACCAGCCCACCAGGATTCCATGTAGGTAAATCAATTTTCAAGTGTGAAGACTTTTAGCCACAAGATAAAGAGTGCTACCTATCAACAGAACTTCACTAGAGGAACAGATAGGAAAAGTCCAAAAGGGAACATGTGGGCTTCAAGAAGCAGCTCTCGGCAAAGAAAATGGTAATAGGTGGGTAAATTAGAGTGGTTATTAGCCATATAAAAATGACAATTTGTTGGTTCAAAATCAAGGTGGAACTAAAACAGTGGAGAAGAATAGCACATGAGAGAATTAAATAGTGCAAAGGGGCTTGACTTATTCAGACTGTTATTAGACTTTTTCACATTAACATGTTTAAATTTCTAGGTTAACTGGTAAAAGAAGAGAAAGATTTCTCTCTCTGAACAAGAACAAAAATATAAGTGGGAAAGTAAAAAACAAAACAAAAAAGCCAAAAAGAAGGAAATAAATGATAGTAAAGACATACAGAAAGTAATAAAAGTTCTAAAATTAAGTGTCAGAAATGACTTGCAAATGTCTCACCAATCACAAGAGCACAAACAGCCTCTAATCTGGAGCACGGCTTGTCCTGCCTTGTAGTGCTGTAAATAAAGTTTTATTGGACCGCAGTCATGTTTATATAGTGCCTGTGGTTTATATGTTGGAATTGAGCTGCAAGTCATTGCAGGATTGATGACCTGTTTCCTGGCTGGCGTGGGGGGGGGCATTCTCGGTTTCTAGAGTGGTTCCATTCCCTCGCTCTTGGCGCCTTCTGTCTTTGAGAGTAGCACTGACAGATAGATTCCCTGCCATGCTGGAACTGCTCCTGTCTCTAGAATGTTCTGCTAAGGCCCCTGTGTTAAAGGCGTGGTTTCCAGGCTGTGGCACTATTGGAAGGTGGTGGAAGCTTTTAAGAGGGAGGCTTTGTGGGAGGTTTTAGCTCGGAGTTGTGCCCTTGACTGTGGGACCCCAGTCTCTTCCTCTGTGGCGTCCCTGGCTAGGAGGTGAGTGACCTTGCTCTGCCTACACTCCCCACCATTGTGTGCTTCTCACCACAGGCCCCAAAGCTTGGGGCCAACCAATCATGGACTAAACCCTCCAAAGCTGTAGAGAAAATAAACCGTTTTGCTTTTTAAGCTGATCATCTCAGGTATTTGTTAGAGCCATGGAAAGCTGATTAACACATGCTCTGTTTCTCAAATTTCACCTGGCAAAGGGCCCCTGTTTTTATGGGCTTGTGTGTTCAGATTGGGTCCTTAGTCTGTTTGCGGCTGCTACAACAGAACACCCTGAGCTGGGAAATTTATTAGGCGCTCTTGGTTCTCTGGCTGAGGATCTAAGCACACGGCTCCAGTGTCTGCCTGGCATCTGGCTGGGGACTTCCTGCAGTACTGAAACATGGTGAGGGTGTCACTGGCAAGGCGGAGCAAGGTGCTGGGCTTCCCTTCCTCCTTCTTACAGCCTTGACTATCCTCCTGGAGCCCATCTGAGCCCAACTACCTGCCAAAGGCCCCGTCCCACATTTCAATAGCATAGGAATTTGGGGGTTGAACCCAGGGCCTTGCCTGTGAGGCAGGTGCTCTACCTCTGAGCCACGCACCCCACCCAGCCAGGGGATGAGGTTTTTCACACATGAACTTTTGGAGGCCACATTTAAACCACAGCAGATTACATTGAGTAATCTAGGATAATCAACCTTTAATCTTATTTGCAAAGTCCCTTCTGCCATATTAGGCAACATATTTGCAGGGCCACAGAGCCAGGTGGGGGTGTTGTTCTAGGCCCTCTACATGGCTGACCAATGCACCCTGATTCAGAGCAGGGTAGGTGAAGACACCTGCAACCTTAGAATAAAGGCAAAATGGAGATGGCATAACATGGCTTTAGCACCAAGGGAGGGGAGTTCTTGTCCGCCTGCCTAACAGTCACCCAGCTCTCCGGGGGTGGGCAGTAGCCCTGTGCTAATCACCACCTACAACCTGGAGAGGGCCCAGGGCTTTCGTAGCCTGGAGCAGCAAGGGGTGAACTTGTGGGGCATGCAGAGAATAGGTTCCTAGAAGGGTAAGGCTCCATTCCCCCAGGGCAGTAACTGGCTCTGCACGGAGCTTGGGGATCCAACTTCTGCCCTCCTTTCCCAGCGGGTGAGTGGCAATTCTGCTCCTTTCACATGCATGGAACCTGCTCTCTTGTCTGTGGCCGGTTTCCCCACTAATCTGATGACTTACTTGTCTGCATGGGTGAAGGAAAGCTGCGCTTCAGAATCATGTCCCAACACCTGCCAAGTGGGTGGCTGGGGTGGGGCGGGCAGCTGGCCCAGATCCTGCGCCCAGGAGGGAGGGGCTGGAAGCAGCAGCAGCAGCATCTGTGAGCGAGGAGGGTGCTGTGGGCAGTGGTCGGGTAGGTGCAGCATGCCCAGAGGCAGGTCTTGGCATCCCCTGGCTCAGCTGAAGCCCGCCTGGCCCCAGCACTGTCTGTAAGGACACGCAGAGGCCCTAAATGCCAAAGCCCAGCCTTTCTTTGTCCTTGTTGTTCCATCCTTACTGATGCTATCCCCAGGCCATCTTCCTTCCAGGCAAAGCAGAGTCACCCAGAAGCTTCTCAGAAGTCCCCACCCTCCAACCCCCCCAGGTCACGGTACTTTTGTTGCTTCCTACCTTCACCCACAGGAGTGAGGGACCGTGTCACTGCTGCTGGCCTGTCTGACATGCTTGGCCTGTGCCTGGGAGCCTGGCCTAGACCTTTGACTGTCAGTTCCTGAGACGAGCCTCCTTTGCTTTGCATCCTTTACGAGTGTCTTTGGTGCTAATGTTCCAACCCTCCTGGAATGATCTCAAGCAGTGGCCGGGTGCCTGCTGGCGAGGTCATCTAAGGGACTTTTAAATACTGCAGATTCTTGTGCTCACACCTTGCAGGTTTGGATTCAGAAGTTCTGGGGTAGGGTCCAGAAATTAGAATCCTTAAACAACAACAAATAAACCAAGCAAACAAAAACACCTCCTGGCTTGAGAGGTGGCAGTCTGGGAGCTGTTTGCCCTTGATGCAGATCTCACTGTGATCTTGCGGAGGAACATGGGCGTTTGGGTAAACTCATCTGCTGTGGCCTTGGTTGTCCTGCTGTGAAGCACTGCCTCCTTGTGCTGCCCCGGGGAGGTTTCCTGGTGATTCGGCAGCATCCCCTACCTGGTGACAGGTGGCTGACACAGGGCAGAGCCACAACTAGATGTTCACGCTGAACTCTGTGCCTGTGTGCTGCTCGCTCGTCCCGGGAAGGAAAAGCCCGTGTGTAGGGTGCAACGGGAGGAGCCTCTCTACTGACACATTTTATGGCTGAAAAATACGCATCCTCTGATGCGCATATGCAGCTTGTGTGTGTATATCAGAGAGAGGCAGACAGAAAGAGGGAGACAGAGAGACAAAGTTCAGTTAAGTGCTGGCCACAGGCCAAGAGGGGACAACTGTCTTTGCTTTAAGTGGGGATGACTTTTCCGTGAGCTGGAGATGTCTGTGTCATGGGAAGTGGTCAGGAGGTTCCATGCCCACGGTTCCTTCTCTGCTTGTTACACACGCCCTTGCACAGAGGCCCTGACCTGTCTCTGCTCACCTACAGTCGTGTATGAATGTGTCTCTCCTTCCCCGGGGTTGTTGTGAGGGAGAAAGGTGGTACAGAGTGCCTGCACCCCAGATGTGAGCTGTAGGTCACGTCACAAACTGGGCTGCTTTGTCATCATTTCCAGCATTTCAGGATGACAGAGTGGGCACATGGACGCTACGGGAACTGGCATGAATGGAAGAGGTCATCTGGAGTGGCCTTAAGTCTCCATTAAAAATACAGGCAAAGCAAAGTGTCCTCATAGAGGTCTTAAAAGCCAGTCATGCCTGGGGGACTCTGTAACTATACACATAAGCTGGTACAACCTGAGAAAATGTTTGTGTACATGTTATCCTCCCTGCTTTAGGACTTATCTGTGACCCCTGGTTAGCCAGTAATTGGACAAATATATTCGAATCCTAAAAGGAAAATCTATTTTCCAAAAAGGATCAGATTGTCCTTAATCACTGAAAATATAGTTAGCTTACTTCAGGATGAATCTTTTCAGGTGAATTTCACTTTCCTCATCAAAATTGAAAGCCCAGGTAACACCCACTTGTCAAACAATTATTGAAACCTCTTCAGAGTAGCCTTGCCAGTTCCAAAGTCAAGTGGAGGTCCAGTTGCAGCCTCCTGCCTGTGAGCAGCCCGCCCCCTGCTGGTGAGCAAGAAAACAACACCACCTTCAAGGGCCTTGAGCTAACAAATCAATAATGCTAGGCTGTCCATCAAACTTGTTTTGTTCTCCTCTCGACATCCTTTTACTGCTATCTGTTTTGGATGAATGTGTATGTATGTATTCAACTTGTTGTTTTTATATATTTTCAAAGAAAAAAACTCACCATAAGGCTGAGATTTAATGGCGGGTTGGGCTGAGGAATGGGTGGACATGGGGCTACACTTTCTCCACCACGTTCCAAACTTCCCAGGCCACATGTAGGATGCAGTGATAACGACAGTGGTGTTTGCTGCTGTCAGCGGAATGTGTACCAAGTGCCACCAATTAGATCTTCAAAAGTACCGCTCCACGGGGCCTTAAATACCTCATAAAGGGAAGTATGTATTGTCTACTGAGCTATCTTGAAATCCACAGGGGAAACAGAACAACATAAATTTTCAATAGCGAGATTATCAATAGGTACCACTTGCTGGGAATCTTCAAAGTGCTTGGTGTCAACTAGTATCACACACTGATGAAAGGGGAAAGTCTACACCTGAGCAAGAAAGAAAAGCTGATTTGTTTTTGGATGAGGGAGATCTCCAGTTCTTTCAGGGTTCAGTGACAACGTGGCCAACAGAGGCAGGAGTTGGAAAGCAGAAGCCTGACCAGCAGGATGCCAGTGTGCCAGTGTGCTGGGGTGGCAGAGGGCAGACCCTTATTTTCGTTACATTTGATATGGAAGCCCTTTAACCTGACAGGCATTTTTTGAGTCCTTAAGATGGCCAGACACTGTCCTGACCATTGGGGACACTGGTAAAGAGGTGAGATGACAAATAAACCACAGAGATCCCCGCCTGTGGGTTTCCACACCAGAACAGTGGTTTTCAGGTCATTTGAATCAGTGTCACCCAAAGGGCTTGTTGACACACAGATTGGGTAGGTCGCCCCCCAGTCTCTGAATCAGTCTCTGAATCAGGATCTGTGATTCTGCTGGTTCCTGGGTGGTGCCGAGGCCCAGCTGCTCGCTCTCAGGCCAGGGCTTGAGATAGGCACCACGCGCGAATGATCCACGAAATCCGCCCCCCACCCCGGCTTACGAGGTCGCTTGGAGGTCGTGTGTCACGAAAGACAACGTTCAGTAGGGATGAGCATCAGGGTTCTGCAGAGAAACAGCCAGGGAGTAGAGACACCTGGATCCACGTTGAAGGACTGGCGGGGCTGTGAGTGGACAAACTTCCAGTTGGTGGCCCGGCCAGCTCTGTTTGCCTCCAAGCGCAGCCTGGCCTCAGACTCCCACGGTGAGGGCGAGAGCTGCGCCGAAACCGCGCTGCGCTCCGCTTAACGCGCTGTGCCTTGGCGCGGGCATTGGACCTGGCAGCGCCGGCTGGGGTCTGGTGGGGCGGACCAGCCCTTTGCGCACCAAGGCCACAGCCCTACGCGCAGTGAGACAGCTGCCCGCGGCCCCTCTCCTTAACCCTCCATGCAGGTCGTGGCCGCCGGGGCCAGCCTTTCCAAACTCTCAGACACGCCCCCTGGTCCCGGTGCCCCGCGGTCCTGATGGGGCTTCTCTCGTGGCGCGCGCGCTCCCCCTTTTTTCTCGAGGTCATTTCGTTCTTATTTTTTAAAATTCTGTCTTCAACACGCGGTGATCCGTGTCACTGAGGTGCTGTCTGGATGAGGGCGCACCCTGCGCAGTCAGCCATCGGCGGCTCCGCTTGGCGGCGTGGGAATGTCGCCTTTCCTCAGGGACCCAGCGCCCTCTGGCGGCCAGCGCGCTACGCAGCCGCTCCCTCGCCGGCTCCTGCAGGGACCCGGGCCACCCGGTGTGTGGTGTGAGTGTGGGTGTGTGTTGCGGGCCTGGTGCGAGGTCTGAGTGCCCATTATGTGCTGTGTGCGGCAGGTAGCATTTGTGTAGTGTGGGGAGTGTGGGGTATGATGCAGGGTGGCTGCAGGCAGCATATGTGGCTTTGAGTGTGTGTGACGTGTGTTTTGTGTGGTGTGCTATGTGACAACAGGCTGACATCCCAGAGTGGTTCTGCGGCTGGTCCAGGGCCTCTGGTGTCATGGAGATGGAACCTCAGGCGAGGATCTGACGGCGAGGTGTTGGTTGAGCAGGTGTGGGATCCTAAGACCTGCTGGAATCTGAAGGCCTTGGGACACCTTGTCACTCCTGCGGGGTGGGGCTTTGGGAAGCAGCCTGGGAAGGGCTGACCTCTGGTGGGGCCCAGGCTGGAGAGCCCAGGACCCGTGGTGTGACGCGTGCGGACCCAGCTGGAGGGAGCCCTGCCCGTGGGTTTGCAGCAGGGCTGCGGCTGCTCCTTCTGGAGTGACAGGCCCAGGAGAAAGCGAAGTTTCTCAAGGCAGGGGGGGTCCCCGAGAAGAGACCCGGAGTGGCGGGAGGTCTGCCCTGCGCATGTGCCATGGTGCGATGGAGCTGGTCTCGCCAAGTTTGGTGGCCGTCGCTGCAGTGTGGGAGGTGGGGCTGTCAGGAGCAGCTTGCGCCCTCTGGAGACTGGATTGCTTCTCATGCCAGCAGGCTGTCCAGACAGGTGGCTTCTGTGCCCTCTCCACATGCCCACCTGCCTTCTGCTCCCCTGAGAACACTGCCGGAGGCCCTCAGGAGAAGCTGAGCAGACGAAGGTGCCACATTGGACTTCCAGACCTTTATAAATCGCAGCCTCCGCTGTTCTGCGGTGGCAGTAGAAAATGGACCAGGGAGGGTCTGTACGTGGGCAGGCACGCCTCCTTCCTCTTTCCACTTACCTCTCTGTAGTGCTTGACATTTTTTGCATTCAGCCATGAAAAACTCGAACCCCAAAGTTTTACTATTTTGTAGTATTTTGCGACTTATAAAACGCCTCACATACGTTCTCATTTCATTATTTATAGTTCAGAAGATCTTACTGGCCCCATGTGGCAGAGGAGGAAAAGGCCGAAAGCCGCTGAGTGACTTGGTGGCAAGTGCAGGCAGTCAGGCTGATTTGCTTGACGACCAGCCCAGGCCATTTCTGTTCCCCCAGAGCAAACCCTTTTTCACAGGCTAAGTGCTTTGGAAATGCACTTTGGAGAGTCTAGTGTTGTCCTTGGCATTTACTTAGCTCCTGAGATGGAACGCAGGCTGGGAGGCTTTAATGGAGATTTATCACAGCCAACCTGTCCCGTGCACATGTCCATTTAGGCTGCGCATCCAGAGTCAAGGATTCTGCAGAAGTGACATCAATAAAACCCTTTCACTTAAACCAACAAGTGATTCAGGAAGCACACTCCCAAATAGCTAGGGACCTAGATCTCCAGGAATAGTAAATCTCACCTGTCCCCAATTCAGGGACTATGCTTCTGTGGCTGCAGGAGGTGGCTGGGAGATGTGTGAGGTGCGGTGCAGGGGCAAAAAATCTGAAAGAATCTAGGCTGTCTGGAGAGGCTGCTGCTTCACCCCCACCCAGGGAGGCTCTTAGCTTAGCTTCTGGTGACAGATCACCAGAGCTCTTGGAAGGCATGGTGGGTAAGTGGCAGTTGGTTGGAGAGGAGCAACCCCATCTTCCCCTCTCAGGGCCTGCGCATCCCTTCGCCTGCCTGCTGGGCTCCTCTGTGGAAGCCAGGGCAAACTCTTGCTCCCTGGACACTCTGCTCCCGTGTTTGCTGTGCCAGGGAATGGCGCCACTTGCTACCCCAGGCAGAAATCCAGGCCTCCACAGCAACCTGTCCCTCACAGCCTGCTTCTAATCCATTGCCGGCTCTGGGGCTGCTCTGCGGCCTTTCCTCCAGCCTACCCTCCTGGGCCTCACCAGTCCAGGTGTGCCTCTTGGGTCTTGCACTACCACCCTACCCCACCTGGGGCTTGAGGTTCATTGACTGCTGATGGGTTTTGGCCTGGATGTGATCCAGGAATTGCCCCCAGTCGCAGCATACTGTCTCACTCAAGACCACCTCTTATGGGGACAGGAGCTTGCACCCAATGTCAGACACGAGCTAAAGCTGGACCTCCATCCCTCTTGCCTTGGGAGACAAGCCTCAGGAGCCATCTCAGGGGGCTGGAAGGGTGGCTGAGTGGTAGAGCACTTGTCTCTCAGGCGCCCTCCCTGGGCTCCGTCCCCAGCACTGAGGGGTGGGGCGGGGAGCCATCTAGTCCCCAGCTCCTCTCGGTCTTCTGCTGTGCCCACACTGGCTTCGTTGCCTCCCTGGCCCAGGTTCTACCTTTGCATCCGTAAGGTGGACTGGAGAATACTGCAGACGCCACCCGCATACAGGAATCTGTCCTATGAAATTGCTACCCCGAGCAGTACCAGGAGGCAGACTTCAAGCAGAGCTGGAGCAGGCCACTCTCCTGCTGGGTGCCTCAGAGCCTGACTGCAGTCAGCACTGGCAGCCCCAGCAGGCCCTGAGCAGCAAAGGGCTGTGCAGTCAGCCCTGTCCCCAGGCCACCCAAAAGGGCAGACCTGTGGGATTGGAGGTGTCTCTGGTGGGAAACGTCATCACACACACACACACACACACACGCACACACACAAACAGCCAGTGAGAGAACCCCGACCAAGCTCTCTAGTGCTCAGCCGCTGAGAGGTTTGTGCATTTGAAAGAGAGGCCCCACCGTGTGATGAAGCCCTGCAGAGATGGCGCTTCTGAGCCGCATCCTCAGAAGAAGGACGCAAGATGGACCCAGGGCTTCTGGGGTGGGCATGATGAGGGCCACAGGGAATGAGGCAGCTGTGCCGACAGGTGACATGGACCCCCAGGTTCCCCTCCACCGTGGCACTGTGGCCTCTCCCTGGACTCACAACCATGGTCCCACAGTGGTGGCAGATCGGGGCATTGCTTGGGGGCCGATGAGGGGTCCACGCTTGGTTCACAGGAGAGTCGGCTCAGCATGTGGGCGTGCGCCACGCTTATGGACTGCTGCTGTACGGGGACCTCTCCTGTGTGGCGGAGAGCGGTCGGAGGCGTCCAGTGTGCAGAGCACGGGAGTGCCCCTGCTGGGGTGTGGCTGTGGGTGCTGTCCGTCCCTGTGTTGAAATCCACTCACGGCAAGGATGCTAGGAGGTGGGCCTTCGGGAGGCGACGAGCTCATGCGTGTCCTTAGAAGGGAGGCCTGGAGAGCAGCCTGCCTCTTCTACGGGCGAGAAAGTGGGTCCTCACCAGACAGATCTGCTGGCGAATTGGACATCCCCTGCTCAGCCCCAGAACTCTGGGAAACATGCTCCTGCTGTGCGTAAGTACACAGTCTGTGGTGCTCTGCCACAGCAGCCCAGATGCAGGAAGCCAGCAATTACCCACAGGCTCGTGTGGGAAGGACAGGGTCTGAGCCAAGAGCAGACACAGACTCAAAGTAGGGCAAACAGCATGGTAGGCGAGGAAGACCTAGCAAGGCTGACTGCGGGCCAGGAAGACAGGGATCTGCAGAGGAGTCGGCGGACACGCCCGCAGAGGAGGGCTGGAAACAGGAGCACCCAGTACGCACGTCAATGCCCACTGTGGACAGCGAGGAGCACCCTTAATCAACTGAGCGGGCAGTGGCCGTGGCTGCCCCCATTACTGGCCACATAGACCTGCTTCCAGAGTGGAGCCACCCTGGTGGCAAGATGCCATCCCTACCAGGCCCCGCTGTCTGTACTTCCTCCCCAAGGCTGCTGCTGCCGCTGTCCCTGCCATGTCCAAGCTGCTGTCAACAAAGACCAGCACTGAGTCCTTAGTGTGGCCTCGTTTCAAGGAGACCAGCCAGCCTGGGAGGTCACATGGATGACAGTGGCGTGCTGGAAGGGGAGTTCCATCCTGACGGGAACTGACCCCTGTTCTGGGCATGGGTTGGCCTTGGCCTTCTTGATGGCAGGGCTTCGGGCAGCTCTACCATCCGACGGCTGGCAGGACCTTGCGTGGCACCGCATTGGACCAACGACACAAAAGACACGTGGCAGCCCTCACAGTGGGCACGTGACCACTCTGTCCTGTCCCCAGTCACACTTCCCAGAAGCCATCGACCCGTGAGTGACGGACCCGCTTCAATCTGCAGCTGGAGCCTGTCTGTGAGATGGGGGGCTGGCCCCGAGGTGACGTTAGGCCCCAAACCCACAGCCTCCACATGGCTCCAACCCCCCAACCAGCAGCATAGGACAGTTTGGGAATCAGGGAGGAAGCAGGAAGACCCCCACTTGTCATGACTCCCAGTGGCCCACTTGGGAACCTGTGCCCCCCTGTGCAATGTGGCCTTGCAGGTAGAGAGGCCTGGCTTTCCTTGGGAACACTTCTACCAGAGGACACCTAGACATGGCAGGCCTCTGGTCACCTTGAGTTCCAGTTGCTAAGTGACCAACCGGTGAAGCAAAGGGATAAGCCCCCATGAGGAGGGGGCTGCAGTTACGTAATGGAGTATGTAAACAGGCAGGGGACACTGGGCACCCGGAGGTGCACTGTCTTCTCTGGTGTCCCTGCCTGATTCTGACCACACTGGTCAAGGTCAGTGGTCATGGCTTTAGAACGGCATATGACCAGGAATGTGGACCAGAAGGGTGAGCATCCCTGCGCCCCACCAGGTAAGCCACCTGGAGGTGCTCACCTGAGAGCCGGCTGTTAGAGGGGTAGCCAGTGGGAGCCAGCTACAACCCGAGACCCCGGAGCAGCGCAGGCTACCCTTCGCCCCTCTGGTGAACACATGCAAGTCTCCCCAGTGTCTTCCCTGCTTAGGAGGCAAAGGTACCTCCCGGTAGCCTCAGGGTGGACTGTAGTGGACACAGACTGGCCAGCTCCCTGATCCAGTCGAGATAGCTGCATTCTCAGCTGCCGATGACGTTGGCAGCGCACAGCTCTCTGCCAGGTCCCTGTCCAGGGACTGCCCTCGGCCTAAGGAAGCGGACTGAGGGGAGGGCAGCTCCTGCCCACAGGGTGCCACCCTGCCCTCCTCGCTGAGGGACCTTCCCGGCTCCAGCGCTCCCCCTGGGCTTGGCAACCGTGGCGGTTCCGCTCCTCCCTGCACAGCCTCCCTTCTGCCCCTGCAGCTCCCAGTGGCCACCTTCTGCAACCAGTTTTGGAGCCGCGGAGTTTTCTTGTTATTACCGTGATCTTTGGAAACACCAACCTGAGGCCGCCAGCTTTGTGGGGTCTTGGGTGCTCCCTTGCTGCCCTTGACTTCGGCCTCCTCGACTTGAGGTGACGGCTCCTTTACTTGCTGGCGGCTCGGCTATTGCCACTGTCATTTCAGGCCACGATTGAGTGAGCTTCCTTCCTTCAGTGAGCACACCGGTCTCTTTTAGCTGGAGAACTCTGCACATCTCGTTTCTGTCCCTAGAATACCCTCAGACCCTTCGGTGTGGACAGCTTATCCTGAAAAGTCTCAGCTTTATTTCTTCCAGGGACTGGTCCCTCGAAGCCCTCAGAAGACTGGATGTCACCTCTACGCATCCACAGCCTCCTAAACTTCCTCTCTTGTGCCTCCCAGAATACAGTATTTTAATAATTGGTTTTTTCTCTCGCTTTGCATTTTTTATTTGTTCTAATGAGTCACACATGACAGTAGAATGCATTTTGATGCATCATACACAAACGGAGCACAACTTCTATTCTTCTGGTTGTACATGACGTATGTAGAATCACATCAGTTGTGTAATCATATAGGTACGTAGGGTCATAATGTCCGATTCATTCTACTGTCCTTTCTCCCCTCGACCCCCTCTCCTTACTCTCCTCCTAACCCAAAGTACCTCTGTTCTTCCCTAGCATCCGCCCCCATTGTGAATTAGCAACTGCATATCAGGAAAACATTTGGTCTTTGGTTCTTTGGGATTGGCTTATTTTGCTTAGCATGACATTCTCCAGCTCCATCCATTTATCAGCAAATGCCATAATTTCTTTAAGTCTGAGTAATAGTGCACTGTGTATATATACCACATTAAAAAAAATCCATTCATCTGTTGAAGGGCACCTAGGTTGGTTTCATAGTTTAGCTATTGTGAATTGAGCTGCTATAAACATTGATGTGGCTGTGTCACTGTAGTGTGCTGATTTTAAGTCCTTTGGGAGTGGGATAGCTGGGTCAAATGGTGGTTCCGTTCCGATTAAATTGCTTTTTCTATACACTAGATTACAAACTTCATGAGGACGGCGGCCAGATCTATCCTGCTGCATGCTCAAGATACCTCATGTGATGTGTGCACATAACAGATACTTTATAAATTCTTATGGAACATCCCTATTTGTCCTTATTTCCATTGCTGAGAAGAAATGAAGAGTTAGCTGAGACATGGTTGGAAGGCATGTGAGGTGAACCCAGATTTCAGCCCTCCCTGTCCCTGTGATTGAATGATTGTCTCCTCCAACTCATGTTGAATCAGCTGATTGTGACAGTAACGAAAGGGGGGTCTCGAAGAGATGGAAGCCTTGTGGGCCTACCCCCTCAGGTGGGGTTGGTGCCATTTTAAAGGACTGTGTTTGGCCGCTCTGGCCCTTCCGCCTCCCACCACGTGACAGGGTGGCAAAAAGACCCGCCAGGTGTGTGTCCCTGCGTTCAGGCTGCCCGGCCTCCAGGACTCTGAGCCAATACATTTCCATTCTTTCTTAGTGACATAGTCTCTGGTATTCTTTTATAGCAGCAAAAAGACCCAGACAAATATGTTTGAATTTTTAAACAAATTCTTAGCATTTAAAAATACACATTTGTCTTGGATATTATGAACACTTAGATTTTAGATACTAAAAAAAATCAAATTGGGAAGCCTGGTACTATTGGACCCTGGTACTATTGTGTCCCTCAAATGGCCCATGAGTAAAGGTCCCCTTGGTGTTGCTATTGGGAGGTGGCAGAATCTTTCAGGGATGGGGGCCTGTGGGAGTCCTTAGTCCACTTGGGCTCACAGGATTGTTGTCTAGTCTCTCCCCTCCCTTTTTTCTTTTTCTGCTTCCTGGTCATGAGGTGAGTGGTTTGCCATGGTATAGACTCTGCACCATTGCCAACCAGCTCACCTACCAGAGGTTCAAGGCAATGGGTCTACCTGATGTTGGCATGAAACCTCTAAAACTGTGAGACAAAAACCAACATTTTTGTTTTATAAGTTACATATCTCAGGTATCTTGTTATAGTGATGGGAAGCTGACTAACACAGGCCCACATCTCCGCTTGGCACACAGTGACTAGAGCTGAGGAGCTGTATAGCAGCTGCCCCTTTGATAGGCCACACACTCCAAGGTTTCAGACTCTTCTTTGGGCCTGTGTATGACTATGCACAGGTTAATGTTTTGACTTGTTTTTGTTATTGCTGTTTTAATAGGAAAGACAGCAGAAGAGTGAACAATATCTTTGTATCCCTATCAAAATATTGGGAGGTCCCTGATTTGAATCAAGCCTACTTCATTCATTAAGAGTCTGGTCTCTCCTAGTGTGTGAGTCTTCTATCCCATCGCTCTTTTGCACTACAGAGCAACCAGGAGGAAAACTGGACATACTGTTGCTGCTTCATGGGGCTGGAATGGTCCCCGGTCCCGCCTGCTGCAGCTGCCACATGCCCAGGCACAACAGTCACCTGGTACTCATCCGCTTGCTGCCCTGCAGGCCTCTCTCCCTCCCGAGCCGTTGCCTAGAATCATAGTTTATCACAGAAACTTGTGGTGAGGTTGAAGACAAGAGGGCACATTTGGAAGTGCTTTGCGAACAAGTCCTCAGCAAGTGTACTCGATGACTTGTATCCCAGGGGAGATGGTGGCTTTATTCTCCTATTTCCGGAGGCCCATGGAGGAAACTGTGTTTTACTATGGGAATCTTATTTTTCAAATGATTTTTGAAACAGAACCCAGTTTGGAAGCAATTGCCCATTTTTTTTTTTAGAGGTGCTATCTCAGCTTCCTGGGTTTGAAGGAGGGAGTCCGCTCATCCAGTCTGCGTTCAGTGAGTACCTATCATGTGCCAGGCCTGGGGGAAGATTGACAGGCAGGTGCCAATCCTGCCCTAGCAAAGCTCAGCCTTCCTGGGGGAAGAGGGGAACAACACTTCAGTTGTCTCAAGGCATAGTGGAGGCAGCGGGGTGTGTAGATGGCTTCGTGGAGAAGGAGACATCTTGTCTGGGTCTTGAGGGTTGAGTAGGAGCTGCAGCAGATGGGGTTGGGCACGTTCCTCTTAGACACAGGAGGATTGCTATCCAGAGAGAGCAGTCACTGCTCCCAAACCACTGGATCTGGTGTAGTCACTGAAATTGATTTCCTTTGTGGCTTTAGATAGCATCATTAAAAATCAGGATGTCTCAGTTTGCCCTTCTGTTAAATAGGAAGACTAGTAACATCAAGGACTCGGAACCACTGGAGAGCTCATTGATTTATGTGGTTTGCAAGAGCAAGTGGTTAGTTATTAGAAAGCCTCTGGGGGACCCTGCAGGGAACAGAACAGGGAGGAGAACAAGCAGGCAAGAGCCAGAGGAGGTGCACAGGGCCGGATTCTCATTAGCTTGTGATGGATTGATCTTCTGTCACTGATTTCCCAAACTCTCAGCAGATTCAACTTAAAGCTTGTTCAATATTTTAAAACCAATTTAAAACCAATTTTTGAGTTTGCTTTTTTTTTTGAAAAAAATTATTGCATTAATCAAAAAATGCATTAAGTTTTGGGTCAAGCCGCCCAAGGGATGGGAAAAGCTGATTGGGCCCTGGGGGAACGGGCTTGCCTGGTGGAGGGTAATACCAAAGAACAGAAGCCAACCAACGCTGAAGGGAAGAGCTGGAGAGCAGCCACAAGTGGCTGAGGGGGAAACCTGGAGAGTGAATTGAATGGAAAAGGAGGGTGGAGAGGACCCAGGGGGAGCTGCCGAGTCAGCCAAGCTCATTCACCTGAGCATCTGAAGCCTGCACTTCCCAGGGGCTGTGGTGAGCTCTGACTGGCCGAGGGCTACGGTGTGGTCCTTTCGAGGTTTGCCATCCTCCATGAGATCACTGCGGTTTGAGAGAAATGTAGGGGACAGAAAGGAAGGGGCTCCAATAAAGTACAAACCCTTCATTCCACTACCAAGTGGAACTGGGTCTTCAAGTTTGGTGGCGTCGCTTGTTGGGTTCAGCAACTAGGGTTGAAATAAGGAGACTCTGGAGCCCCGGCAGAGAATGTTCTGGTTATTCTGTATTCTTTTCCCCTCTGCCTTGACCTGCAGGCTGACTCTCATGAGTTTCCCAGGTCCCTGTGGCTGGTTTCCCGCTGGACCTGGCCCCTGGGAGACGACAGTAAGAGCTCAGAAGGTGGATGAGGGAAGTCGAGATGTCCCTCCACGTTCTCGTCTGCTTGGAGCCTATTTCTGGCAAAGCTGGACCCTCTGTGGTCACTGCTCCTGTCATGAGGACCCTCCTCTGCAGCTCCGGCTCGTGGGGTCCACAGTGGACATTTCCTCTGGCTGTCCTCTGGCCCAGTGTGGTCATGGCTCGCACTGGTGCCAGACTCCTTTGGCTCGGTTCTCGGGATCCTACCCCACTGTGGGGGGTTGACCCTTCCATTAATACCTCCCCATGTGCCCATCTGAGTTGGATTCACTTCCCTGTGGAACCCTAATTGACTCAGAGACTTAGGGGAAATGGCAGCAAACCCCACGTTGTCCTCAGGGACAGTGGGCCCATTTGATATTGTAGACCTTCTGCTTTAGGTCAGCGGGTTGGTCTGGTGGGTTTGTAGAGGAGAGGAGGCTGGCTCTGTCATGGAGCCAGAGCAGGAGGGGCTCACAGTGGGGAGGCCTAGGAGTAGGGCCACCTCGCCCTGCGTTGTGTCGAGAGCCTGGTCTGGACTGTCTCTACCTCCTTGGAAGTCCTCTCACGTGGGTTGCTGGCACTGCCCTGCGGTACCTGCTGAGAAATGGAAGCGCCGCCAGGGCAGGGCTTTGCCTTGCTCTTCATTTCCAGGACTTAGAACAATGCCTAACATATTAGAGGCGTTTCAATACATATTTGTCAAGTGGAATAATGTCTTTTTCATTATAGATGCTACCATCCTTCAACGGGCACCTGTTAAACACGTTCGCACCAGATTCTGTCATGGACGTGGCGACCAGGGATGGATGAAAGTCTAGTTGAAGAGGTCCCACCTGCAACCCTTGCCCGTGCAGGGCCTACTTCTGGAATGCTCTTCATTCCTCGTCTGCTTCCTCTTGACCGCTCTGAGCTGTTTTCCCTGACTTCTGGGAAGTGTGATGCAGACATATATATTTGCTAAGCCTTGGTTTGGCATATTGCTGTTAATTATTCATTTTCCTAAGCATCTTCCCCATGGCTTCCCTTAAAGCCTCTGAAGGAGATGTACTTACCTGCATTTCGCAGGAGAGTCTAGCGGGCGGTTGGCCCACACAGAGGCTCGAATCAATGTGTGCTAATTGACACAGTGTAGACACAGCTCCTTTAATACTGGCCACCTGTGCTCAGGGGTCATCTTCCGCTTTATTCCCATATTTCTGAGTTGAACATTAAGGTTTTAATAACATTAAAATACAAAACAAACTTCAACACCAAGGTTGACTGGATCTTCATGAATAGAGTATGAGTGGGATTATAGGGACAGTCAGGTGCTTGGACATGTCAGAGTCATGTCACTATGCTGTTTTCAAAGAAATAGATGCAAACTTATCACTTCTTGGAAGCCCTCGTCTCTGTGGTCCAAAGAGCACATGGCTGTGAATTGCTAGACTAATCCCATTTCCCAGAACCACAGGCTTATCTTCCTGGCTGCAGTGACCCCAACGCAGAGGGTCTCAGGGCCTCTGTCATTCCTGATGTAAGTACTAGAGAGTTTGCATCTTAATTTCCTTGAGCTAAAATAAATCAAGGAACATTTACCCCTCTGCTATGGAAATGACAGCTCATTTCTAAATTCCTGATATGCTCATGGTCACCAATTTAGGAGCTGATGAGAAGGCCCAATTCACTAATTACATTTATTCAGTTATGCTAATTTTGGATAAACACATCCACAGAATACCCTATAGGGATATACTTCTTTATGCTCTGGTTTCAGATCATTCAGGTCTTTAACATTCTCCACTATTAAATTAAAATGTTCTATAATTTCTGTGTCTATTTACTAGGTTCCCGTCAATGAAATGACTAGAGGATTTATCTGCATAGATTTAGTGTTTAGACCCTTGTTAACATCTATATTAAGAGAAAAATAATGAGCGAATTCATCAACTGTGCTGAGCCTTTTTCTTCTTTCCCCTAAGATTTGGTTGATCATAATTAATAAATATAAGAAGACGCATTTGCATTTCCCCGAGCCTGGCCTAGCACATTGGAAAGTAAGGCTCAGGAAACACGATATTTGCTTAATCAGGACTGGGATGCACTTTAGCCTAGTTCATGATATTGCTACAGATGCCTTCCTTCCACATTCGATTATCCCTGTACAGACAGGCCCCCACTTAGGATGGTTTTGATTTTTCTACTGACGGTGGTGTGAAAGCAGTTCACACACAGTAGAAACCATGCTTGACCTTGTGAATTTCGATCTTTCCCTAGCTGGCGATATGCGGTGCCACCTTCTCTGGTGATGCTGGACAGCACAGTGAGCCACAGCTCCCAGTCAGTCCCAGGGTCACAGTGGGACAGCCAAAAGACAGCATGCAGAGTGACGCTCGGTAGGTGGGGGGCGTTCAGGGCACTTCTGAGTTCACACTCTTATCCACTTAGGATGTTGATCAGGTTCAGTCCCGAGCACAAGGGGAGGCCCATCTGAACCTGTCATTCACAGTTTTCACCAAAAATCCGAAATGAGTCAGGTGTGGTGGCGCACACCTGTAATCCCAGTGGCTCAGGAGGCTGAGGCAGGAGGATCCTGAGTTCAAGGTCAGTGTCGGCAACTTAGTGAAACCCCAAGCAACTTAGGGAGACCTTGTCTCTAAACAAACTATAAAAAAGGGCTGGAGATGTGGATCAGTGATTAAGCAACCTGGGTTCAATCTGTGGTACCGGGTGGGGGGATTGAAACAAGGCATTTAAAAAATAAAAGTAAGGCCAGCATTGACTTCTCTGATATAGAGACTGTTAAATTGTTTTATCTCCCCTCTAAATGCTCTGATCATGCACTTGAATCCAGCCTCTATCCTGAATTCCTTTAGGGAGAAAGTATCATGGAAGTGCAGTCACCCCAAATGCCATTGGAAGTCTGTACTGTCCCCTGAGAAGGCTCGTCTCTCATGCGAGAGGCCAGAGCCCCGTTCCCAGGGTTGTTGACTGTCTGTCTGCTCCCGGGTCTCAGAGAGGAACTCTGAGAACCTCCAGGAAGTGGCTCCTTCCCTCTCCCCCTGTCGCCCGAGCCCCAGTGAGGGACAGTGGCCTTCTTACCTGTTCAGCGGCTCCCGAGGCTTCAAACAGGGCGCTGCATTCACCCTCATGGTGCTGTTCTCTACAGTCCCGGCAAAAGACAAACTGCAAAAGAACACGGTGCGTCAGGAGCGCTGCGCGGCCACGACCCTTCTCCCCTTTCCAAACTCATCACGTCCGCTCCTCTGACTTTTGTGATGATTTCTGTGCCAAATTACTTTTTGCAAAACGAAATCGAGTTATATTCTGGTGAGCTTGTCCACTCTCTAAAGAGTGTTCCGAGCACCTTAGCAGCCTTAGGAAGATGGATGAGTCCCGTTTCCTTTCTTCCGCCCAGGGGAGGAGATGGCAATGCAAATAAGACTTTGTAGCAAAGTCTTCTTGGCGTTAGAAAACAAGGAAAGCAAACTCATCCCAGGGTTTTATACTCCACGTTTATTTATGTATAGAGAAGATTTCTGTATCTCTGTCAATGGACTTACTTTGTATTGAAAGCCTGTAATGAAATGGGCTGTTAAAGGCCAAACCCCCATTCATATGTTTAAGTCTTAAACCCGGTACCTCCGAAGGTGACTGCATGTGGAGACTGGGCCTTCAAAGTGGTCATTAAAGTGAAACGAGGTCACTAGGACAGGGCCCTGATCCAGCCTGACTGGTCTCCTTGCAGGAAGAGGAGGTCTGAACACAGTGAGGCCATCCACTGGGGGATGACCACGTGAGGACACAAGAAGGCAGCCCTCTGTGCACCAGGAGAGAGGCCTCGGAAGAAACTCATCCTTGGTACCTTGGTCTCCAACTCCCCCTCCAGGGTGAGGAGAAAACAAATTTCTGTTGTCTCAGCCCCCAGTGTGTGGGCTTGGTTCTGACAGCTCAGCAAGCTCAAGCCCGCTCCCCCACCAGTGGCTCACGGGGCTGTGTCGGCCGCCCTGGGCTCTGTCTGCAGCCCGCCGCACGAGCGGACACCCAGGAGCCCCTGCCCTGGCCCTCCATCTTACAAAGGAGGACACGGGAAAAGTGGGTACCTGCTGGGTTCGTGAAGGCTGTGTGTCTGGTCCCCAGACAGTCTGCCACATTGTCCAAGGTTGCTGCTGAGGCGGGGGGGGGGGGGTCTGCAGATGACAGCCGGGAGGTTTTGTCCCTCCTGACCCCAAGACACCCTGGGAAAGCTGCCCAATGTCTAGAACACTCAGAAGAACTCCAGAGCCTTGGGCGCCTCGGGCTGGCTATCCACAACATCAGCCAGGCCTTAAATTCTGCTTAGGATAAGACGAATATGAACAGAAAAACTCAAACAAAACCAACAGGAAGTGGACGATAGCAGCTGTACTCCAGAAGACAGCACTGTGCACAGCAAGAGCAGCCCACCGGCCACTTGCCCTTCACCCTGTCTCCTGCGGGAACACCCCTCTCTCTAAGTCCAGTTTCTTGTTTTAAAAACCCAATCTGAAAATCTTTTGAATCTCAGGATATAAGAAACAGAAAAGGAAGGCTTTTTAGAATGCAATGGTCTCTCTACAGAGAGATGCCACCGTCCAGCCTCAGGTATTGAGTGTCCCTTACCCCACTGCTGGGGGCCAGATTTCTGTGTTTCAGAGTTTGGGTTTTTTTGAATCTTTAACTATTTCCATGTGCACACTGAGATACCTTGGAGATGGGACCCAAGACAAAACATGAAACTAATTTGTTTTGTATATACCATGCATACACACACACACACACACACACACACACACACACACACACACAGCCTGAGGGTGACTGTATACAATGCATTCAATGAGCCTGTGTTGGGACGGTGGCCAGTCGTGTGTGGAGCTTTCCACTTGCAGCATGATGTCAGTGCTCCAGAAGTTTTAGTTTAGGTTTTGGGATTCAGGTTAAGGACGCTCAAACAGCGTGCTCGTCCATCTCTCAGTAGAGACTGGACTCAAATGTTGTGGATGTTAACTTCGGTTAAAGGTTCGGGGTGGTGGGAGAGGGCATATGCGGGGATGCCTTCAAACCAGTCACCAGCAAGTGAGGAACAAAGCCCAGAGGTTCATTTTCAGAATTCAGTATTCAGTCTTAAATGTAATATTAGTGAGGAGATAAGAAAATCAGCTGAACAGGAAATAGAACAAATGGTAACCAGCAGTTAATACCTGAGTGTGACAGGGTCACAGTGCCTTGACAAACAGGAGACCAGGGGGGAGGGGTCACCTGGCCAACAGAGATAAACTTCCTATGTGCCAAAATGCATTCAGTCCCAGAAAGACCTTCCCGCCACCAGAGAACAGAGGGAGGGGACAGCTAAAGGTGCGTTTCTTTAAATAACCCTATAGGGACATTCAGGAAGACTGTGCACCCCTTAGTGCCTGGCCAACAAGGACCTGGGGGAGGGACCTTGTGCTCTAGGGGACTGAGTGCCAATCGTGAACGTTGGAGAGCGTTCCCCCAGACACCCCATCTTGTGAGATCGCCTCTTTTTGCTACGCCTGTCTCTTAGTCCATCTCTGCGTTTGGACAGGTGAGCGTGCTGCTCACAAGCGCCTTCAGGTTTGTCTTGACGCTTCTTTTCAGAATACGGCGCGCAGTGCTGGGTCCCAGGGGTCCCTCCTAGCTTCCCTTCTCTTATGATGGCCCTGCTCCTCTTGGCTTTGCCTTGGCCTAGCCCCGCATGCTGTTGAAAACTGTCGTTCAGTCCTTGGGAACCCGTGACGCCATCTCACTCCTGCGTGGAGGGACGCGAGCCCCAGCAGGTGTGACAGGAAAAGCGCTTCACATCCTATTAGCCAGGGGATGAGATATAAAATCAGTTTCATGGTGGAGGAACACCCTGGAGGTTGATCAGTTTGTCAGAATAAATAGGCCTTTTCTGACACAGAGACAGTAAATTCCTTCTCACTGGTACTGCAAAAAAAATCCCATAAAGAATTAGCAGAAAACAAAAGCATACAGAAATTAGAATCTTGCCACTTCAGAGTGGCAAGGAAGCAGAAGCTGCAGGAGTGTGCTGGTGAAGATTTGATGTGAGCGCATCCATTTATTGGCTTTTACTCTGATAGCAAGACTTACATCTAGTATGTGGTGGGGTGGGTTCTTCCCAGGTACGCATCTTGAATCTGTCTCATACCGGGTGGAGTCATACCTAGAAGGTCTGGGGTGGAGACATACCTAGAAGGTCTGATTTGATCTTGAATGTGTTTGGGGTTTTTAATCACATTATTCAGGACTCAAGACTCAACAAGGTGAAGTATTCATGCTTAGGGCTTCAGCTCTCAAACTATGCACCAAGGCAGCCTGGGGTGCCACAAGGAACTCACAGGGGTACACAGGAATGTTTTTAAAATTTGAGGAAAGCACAGTGATATTCAATATCCAATGGACACTATGAATTACTCCTGGTCATCCCAAGTTAGAGTGGAGATGTTTCTTTTCCTTAAGTGACAATGTATCATTACAAAGCTGGTTTCTAATATTATAACAAAACCTAAGTACCATGCAAACATCTATTTGGATCAGGGATGTGGTTATTTAAGAATAAAATAAAATGTAGATTTATATATTTTTTGAATTGATGTGAACTATCTTTTCAGATTGTTATTTTCTTATTGTGTTATTTGGACCTAAATCTTTAAACACAGGATCTGTTAGGTGAGACAAACAGGCAGCCATGTAGTCCTTGACAAAGTTGTAAAAAATACATATACTGGAGAAAAGAAAGATTTTTTTTTTAAAACAAATGGTGCTCTTACCCTACAAAAGAGTCAACTCAAAATGGATCAAAACCTAGGATGAGACCAGAAACTATTCAACTCCTAGAGGAAAGCATAGGGTAGGGTCACAGACAACAACTTCCTCAACAGGGCTTCTAATGCTCAGGAAATAATGCCAAGAGTTAACAAATAGGATGGCATCAAATTAAAAAGCTCCGCATAGCAAAGGAAGCAATTAAGAATGTGAAGAGAGAATCTAGAGAATGGGAGAAAATCTTTGAGGCTTTGTTAGCTACTCTTGACAGAAGATTAATATCAAGAATATACAAAGAACTCAAAAAATTTAACACCACAAAAACAAATGACCCAAATGAACTAAACAACCACTTTCTAAAAAGAAGAAATACAAAAGGCCAGAAAACATATGAAAAAAATATTTAACAGCATTAGCAATTAGGGAAATGCAAATCAAAACTATACTCAGTCTTCATCTCACTTCAGTCAATATGGCAGCCATCAAGGACACAAATAATAAATGCTGGAGAGGATGCAGAGAAAAAGGAACACCCTTACACTGATGGTGGAATTGCAAATTAATATGAGACTGTGGGAATCCGTATGAGGACACCAGCCGTACCACCCCTCTGTATTTATTCTAAAGAATGGAAGTCGTTAAACTACAGCGATACACGTTTGTAGTAGTATAATTTCATGATGAATGGATAAAAAAATGTGGTATATACACACGCAATGGGGTTTTATTCAGCTATAAAGAAGAATGAAATTATGTCATTTGTAGGAAAATGCATGAAACTTGAGACTATTATGTTAAGAGACATCGGCCAAAGTCAGAAAGTCTGGGGTCGTATGTTCTCTCTCACCTGTGGAAGTTGAGAGGAAACAGAAAGGAAAGGTGGGGAGGGAAGCTCATGAAAATGGAAGGGGGTCAGCAGGGGAAGGGGGCCAGAGGTAGAGAGGAGGACAGGCAGCCGGGAAGTGCTGGGGCGGCTCGTGGCCCAATCATGCCGTTGGGCTGTGTGCCTGTAGGGGTAGTAACGACCAATCCTACCGCTGTGAACAACTGTAACGCATCAGTAAGAGTATGGGGGAGCCCAGCACTGTGAGGTCTCCGTCTTTTGACCTCAGAGGTACCACGAAAATTGTACTGAGCTGCTAAGAGTGGGGTGAACACAAGGAATTTGGGGGACTGGCTTTGGTGGATACAAAGACTCCTTGAGAGGACGTTTGGGGAGGAGACGGACTAGCATGAACAAAGCTTCATGGGGCACGTGGATCTTGGTTTGTTTTTGAACTTTTTAAATTGGCGCATTACAGTTACATATGGCAGTGGAATCTTTGTTCCATATTTGCAATGCACACAATTTAACAATATAATTTGGTCACTTTCATTTCCCAGAACTTCCCTGTTGCCTTCCCTCCTCTGTCCCCCGCCCCCTCCTGCTACTCTACTGTCTCCCTTCTGTTTTCTGATCCCCAACCCCCTCACCTTTTCCCCTTTCCCTCTGTTTCTGCACCTGGTAGTAAATACACACATGTGGGGCTTTTTGGGACCAACAATGTGCAACTCACGTGGGGTTTGCCATCGCTTAACCATGGCCTTCCCCTTGCTGGAGCTCCCTTAAGACCTGAGATGCCTCTCCAAACCTCAGGAGTGGACGTGAACTGCGTGCTAGGGACTGCCCTCCCCTCCTGGGGTCTGCCTCTCCTGGACCGGCTTCTCTTGAGAAAGGCCGACAAATGCCACTCCTGTTCACAGGTTTTCTTAAAAGAATTTTAAAATGTCTTTTAAAGGTGATAAAGGTAATACACACACATTTTTTTATTAGATTTTCTTAGCGAGCAATCATATGCATGGACTGGCGAGCTCCTGGGATGTCACTGTGAGCTTGGCCGGGCCAGTCTCCAGCTTGCCAGTCGAGTGCTGATCCAGGTACTGCTGGGAGGTGTCGTGTAGATGTGAGATCTGCAGTCAGGTGGCTTTAAGTAGGGACATTGTCCTGGGTGGGTCCGATTCAATCCATCGGAAGGACAAAGAAGCAGACAGAGGAGGATTCTACCTGTGGACGGTGGCATGAGGCAGTGCCCAAGAGTTCCAGCCTGCCCTTCCTGAGGCCTGCTCTGTTCTGTAGGACCTGCCTACCTAGCCCCCAAAGCCATGTGAACCATTTCCTTGCTGTCGATCTCTTTATGTGTCTATGTCTGTGTCTGTGTAGGTTGATAGTCACACAGTTATATATGCATGTGCGTGTGTGCACACACACACGATAGTATACCATCTGGGTCTGTATACCATATCACATATACGTGTGTGTGTGTGTGTGTGTGTGTAGGTATACACCCACATGTATGTATGTATGCATGTGTATTTATATACATATATTTAGGTATAAACCATGTACACACATGTGTGTATGTAAAAAACCATCCAACTGGTTCTGCTTCTCTGGTAGCGCCCTGGCTGACAAAGCTTCTATAGAAAAAATTAAAATAGGTCAGTTTATTCCCTATCTTTCACAAAAGGACTGATACAAAAAAACAATTATTTAAACCTTCTGTTATTTACCAAAGAGTAGCTCAACCCCCCCACTTTTTTAAATTCCAAGCAGCCAGATGACAAATTCCCCTCATAACTCAATGTCAGGAAAAAGGTCATCACTTCCAGTAGTGTGATTGTTTACTTTTATTTGACAAAGACCTAGTGAACTTGGTAATTCAAGGCTGCCAACCAATGCCATCCAATGATGGCGGACACGGAACCCAACGCATCATCCTCCAGAAGGTTTTCAAGGTGGGAGAGGGTGCCCAAGCGCTCGTTCGACTCTGGTAATCGGCACATCCTAGGTGCCCAAGGTGAATATTAAGAACGCACAAACAATTGAATAAAGGCTAAATTCCATGAGCCATTTTTCTTTAACTAAGTAGTAGCTGGACCATTCGTAGCACTGAAGTCTTATTTTTGCCTTGCGACCCACACGTGGTGAGGACAGTCACGCACCACAGATTCCATGTTAGCCAGGGACGGGCCCTCCACACACGATGGCCCCTGAGGCTGCAGATGTCGAAGCAATTCCCAAACAGTGAGGGCACAGCCCGAGGAGAGGCCAGACGAGAGGGAGCTGAGGGAAAAGGACAGAGAGAACCCCGAGAACACCTACCCGTAGGCTCCTGGGGAGTTCTCGCAGACCTGGGCAAGAGCGCCCAGCACTGATGGGCTTCCATGAGCAGAGAGGAGGGTTCACGGGGTGTTTGGCGCTCACGGGCAAGCCTAGGATGAAATGAAGGAGCAGAGCCAGCGACCACCTGGGCATATTGCTGAAAAGACACCTCTTCCGGAAGAGCCTTGGACAGGTCCTCAGGAGGACTCCAAGAGGCCTTGTTATCACAGAAGACGGCAGCTCCATCATGTAACTGCCCCCAAGACAGAGGGACAAGACATGAAAGGGGTCTGGTGATCCTGCTCCCTGTCGGCCTGGTTAACGAGTGTGTTTGTGTCTTAGTTTTTAACAAAGTTTAAAAATTTTAAAAAGTGTAAAAATAGAAAAAGCTTATAGAATAAGGATATAGGGAAATAAATTTTTTGTATAGCTGTACAATGTGTTTGTTTTAAACCAAGTGTTGCAAAAGAGTTGAAAGTTAAAAATTAAAAAGTTGTGTGAAGTCGAAGTCACAATAAGCTCATTTATCGGTGAAGAAGAGAACGTTTTTAAAAATGAAGGTAATGCAGCGCCCGTGTGCAGTTGCTTGTCTACGGCAGAGCACGGAACGTCCTGGCCTCCCTCCTCATGCCCACTGGAGAGGACCACAGCAGCCTCCAGTCCTGCTGGCTCCATTATGTTGTGCCCTCTGCAGCGGTGCCACTTTTAATCCTTCATACTACAGTTACACTGTATCCTTCCTACGTTTAGATCCCTAAGTGCTTGCCATGGTGTGCCTGTCACATGTGATACAGGAGCATGCCACATGGGTCTGCAGTCCAGGGGCGACAGATGCTGCCACATCATCTGGCATGTAATGGGCTGTGCGTCCAGGTTTGTGTCAGCAGGCATCGGGATGCTCCCATAGTGCAAAGACACCTGATGACACATTATAAGGAAGACACAGGTGGAGCTAAGGTCCTTGGCAGTGCCACGCTGTCAACTCCCCACAGGGTGAGGCTGCTTATGGAAGGGGATGCTGGCTGCCTCCCTCTGCTCACATGGATGAACACAGGGGTCTGTCACCGTCCATCCCCTTAGACAATCCCCACTACCAAGGAGCTGTCAGAAGTGGTCACTGTGTTACTCCTTCCATACCACGTCAGGGGAGCAGTCCTTTGGACTGATGTTTGAGTCTGATTTCTCGTATGCCCATGTCAGGCACATTAGAAAAGCGATGTATGTATATTTCCTCTTTGGAAGCATGAGAAAGAACCAGAGGAACAGTTTCTACTACCATCAGGACGTTCAAGAGACTGCTGATCAATAAAGTCGAGAGCGGGTTGGTACCTACAAGTAATGACCCTTTAAAATAAGATTTTGATCCTTAAAGTTGAATGATCTCTATATGAAAGCCCAAATTTCTTTGTGCCTGTTTTCTGTCATGACTGCATCTGTTATGAAAGCTTTCTATTATGTGTCGTTTATTTTTCTTCCACAGCTCTTGAAGTTCTGCGTTAAAAGAAGAGGAGAATCAAATACCATCTTAGGACCCCTTACTATAGTCAGGGGAAACATCAAAAGCACGAAGCACACATTTGTACTTCTTTGGGGACAAAGACTTAGGATTCTTTTCAGTACCTGACTTTCCTGAAGGTGGCGGCAGAGATATGCAAGTTCAGTCTCTATGTGTTAAAAATAGGGAATCAAAAGGGTAGGGCTCCCGGTGGGGTGGCCAGCCACTGATGTATGCAAAACTCGTACTGACAAGACAATGTCACAGAACGGAGATGGTGTTAGATAACAATGCGCTAAAACATGATTTTGGAAAGAAGAAAGTGAAATTATTTCCTTTCAAGTACACAACATCTTAGAGTCTCAGAATCCCGTGGTGGAAGGCAATCTTAAACTGTGCCAAGCTCTAATGCAAACAGACCAAGGCGATCTTTTATGTGCAACTCCAAATGGCTAAATAAATAATTTAAGGAGGCTGGATATAGCTGGGTGCCCAAATTCCTCTGTATTTCTCAAATTCTATACTAATGCTCCAAGGATGTTTAAACAAGGCCACCTAGTTTCCCATAAAATATGGTGACATCTATCATCTTGGGTCCCCAAAATTGCATTTGTTTTAGGTCTGCTACCTTGAAATGGCCCTTACTTCCCTTGGTTTAATTTCCATTAAAAGTGGCTTTTTTTGAAAATTTTTTTTTTTAGTTGTAGATGGATATAATATCTTTATTTAATTTTTTACGTGGTGCTGAGGATGGAACCCAGTGCCTCACACGTGCGAAGCAAGTGCTCTACCATCGAGCTATAGTCCCAGCCCTAAAGGGGGCTCTTAAAGGAACTCTGAAAATCCCCTTTGCCTACATATCATCTGTCTCATCAGGTAGGGCTGTGCATCCCCCTGGTGTTTCAGTCAGTTTTAACTTACGCACTTGCTGAATGATAGAGTGGAAATGTTACAAGCATCTGTCTCAGAACCGGCGGCTCACAGTGAAGACACGGGTTCCCCTCAGCTTCTTTTGGCAGCTGAGGACCCGCTTCGCAAATGCTGTGGACAGAGCGGAGGGCCGGCCTGCTCCGGGGATGGCGCTGCTGGGTCCCGTGCTGTTCAAGCTGTGGTTATGGACAAAGATATTGCAATTTACTTCCTCCTACAAAATAGTCATTTTTTAAAACTTAAAGATGTTTGTTGGACCTTTATTTTTTTATTCTCTTTAACAACTTTATTGAAATATAATTTGCATGGTCATGTGTTTTAAAAAACAGATTATGTCTTTTTTGAATGGATAACACATGTGCATAAACACAAATTCAAAAGGTGTGTGTGGAAAATAAGTCTCTCTCCTTGGGCAGCCGCAAGGCTTCCCAGAGACAAACGCTGTCACCTATCCGCGTGTGCATTGTTTCAGAGATATCTTACATATTCGAGCACGCACATATATACATATGTATGCTATTTTTAAACAAAAGTGGTATGTAAAATACTGTATGCTGCACTGTGTTCAGATCCTTGGATTTTCACTTACTGCATCTCACAGACCTGGTGTCAGTCCCCCTGTGCAGCACATGACACCGTTCTTCCTCAACAGCAGCACATTCTGGTGATAGATGTGCTTTGATTCATTTCCCCAGCTACCTAAGATGAGCACTTGGGTCTTCTCAAAATTTTGCCATTACAAGCAAAGCTGCAGGATCATCCTTCTCCATTTTGCACCCGTGAAAGGAAATCCGTGGGAACATTTTCAGAAGCAACGTGGCTGGGGCAAAGGGTGCATGCACGTCACATTGGGACTGCTTTTGGGAACTCCACAGCAGATATGTGACGTTCTGCTTCCTTTCCCCTCCCTAGCACGTGTGTTACTAATCACTGCGTTTGTCAAGCCACATTGAAAGAATCTCAAATAAAAGCTAAGACGTTCTTTTTTTGGTGTGCTTGGGTTTGAATGCGGGGCCTCACACTCGCTAGGCAAGTGCTTACCACTGATCCACATCCCCGACCTGCTAAGATCATCTTTTAATATGTGTTGTGTAACCACAGAGTCATACTCCCAGCCAAGGAAATAACTCTGGACACTTCTAGTCTAATCCATGTGGCTGAACCAGGGTCAAGATGGCCACTCGGTCCCTTCCCACTCGATCCCTTCCCAGCTTCTGCTGTATAGGGCCAGTTTTCTGCATGATCATCCTGACCTGAGTTTGGCCTGTGTGCTGGAAAAAGACTTTTGGTGGATTTCAACACAGGAAGCCAACACACTGGAGGTCCAGGTAGGTAGCAGATGGGGGGTCACCAGGTTCCATCTCCTCTGCTGTGTCCTGGGCCTTAACTTGGCAGAACCACCCTCAGCATGGGTTACCAGGTGGGTTAACGGCAGCCCACCAGCGGACACAGAAGCTGGACCAGGCACTTCTGTGGCAGTGACTCTGTTCCTAACTCCCCCCTTCCTTTCTTCTTTTTTGTCACTTTAAAGAACAATTTCTGTGGTGATGATCTCTGTCTTCCAAACTCCCAGTTACCCCTTTGGATTCATGGCTTCCCTCGTTTCCAAAGGCTACAGAAGGATTTGGTAGCAACTGGGACCCTCGGAGGATTTGGTGATGATATTCGCACTGTTCACATTCATCTACAGACTTGTTGGTGGGTGCATTTCAGTCTCTGAGAATTCCTGTAACATCTTGGAAGGCCTGCCCAATTTTGCTTTCAAATCAGCATTTCCCAGACCTTATGGAGCATTTGGCTCCTTCTAGAAATGGAGTCCTGGTCACAGGGTATCAAATTCAACACTACATTCAAATATTGCCATTCATTAGTGAACCCATTCAAATATTGCCATTAATTAGTGAACATGTTTGAATATGGCCATTCATTACTAGAATGCATAGCATATGTCTTCTATAATTTTTAACTGGTCTCTAATCCGTGTGACCTTATCATTTACAATCTGTAGCAAGGCACTATACTCTGTAGAAATGATTACACTGTGCCCTGGAAAGTGTGAAATCCAAGCCATATGGCAATTTGAGCCCAATTTGTCCCATGTGCCTGTGGGCATCCTTATGCTCTCCCGCACTGCAGGGGGGACCAAATGCTGCCCCTGAACACCTGAGCCTGGCCCTGGGCACCTCGGGGCTGGCCAGCCCAACCACACCGGGGTTACCTTGCCAGCATGTTTTATAGGCTTTTGTCTTTGGAGGTTTTCTTTCTTTTTTTTTTTTTTTAACTCATCAATGATCAAAAAGTCAATCAAAAATATATGGTAAATGTTTATTGAGCAGTATCATAGGCTTCTTGGGGGCCGTATCTGTTCTGGCCCCCCTATAGCCCTGACCATGGCAGTCGAGGTGTTCCCCTTCAAGCATGACCTCTTTCTTATACCTTCTCTATTAGAATAGTTCCCTCCACCGAGCTTCTGCCTGTCTCCTCCTGCCTGTCTGCAGTATGCAGGTGCCCGAGTCAGGGTCTCACAATGAGGACAGAGGAGCCGGAGGGTAACTTTCGTCACTTCGAATTCAAGTCAGCTCTAATGCCGTGTGATCTCTGGGGAGGTGCCAGGCCTCACAGAGTCACTGTCACATGGTGGGAATCCACAAACTTCTGAGGCTGCAGATGGGTGTGCAGCACAGCGATGAACTCCTTGGGTGACAAGGGAGGGGGACCTGAGAAGGAAGCCATCTGGCCAGGGGACTTCCTTAGTGAACTCGGAGCCCACTGGGTGGGTCCAGGGGTTAGCCAGATTCCAGTCTGGGCGTGATGGGGAGGAGAAGTCTCCGTGACAGGGCTCAGAGTTGTTTGAAAAGAGAAAAAGATGATGAAGAAAGAGAACGAAGATGCTAGAAAGGGGCTTAGGAGTGGCGTAAAGCCCCAGAGACAGTCAAGACCTTGGAGAGCCAAATGCTCTTGAGGCTCTATGGCGGTTAAACAAGGAGGAGGACCAGGTCTTGAGGCAAGATCCTGGCAGAACTGCTGAAGAGGAGGTTGTCTGAGCAAGGCCTTCTCCATCCCTGCTCCCCAGCTCAAGACCTTCCAGATCAGCGGAAGCCAGGAGCAGCCACTGTCAACGGGGCTGCCTGAAACTTGAAGCGAGGGCTGCCCCAACGCACGCACCAGCACTAATCTAGGAGTCCCCTGATGCTGGGAATGTGGCCCCAGACCAGCAGCCTGGGCACCACCTGGGAGCCTGTGAGAAAAGTGGAGTGGCCCCCGCCCAGAAGTGCCAGGTCAGGGTCTGCACGTTCACATGAGCCCTGGGATCATCCTGTCTGCCAAGTGCTCTGGCTCATTCCTTAGACTCAAAGTCACGGTGTACACGCCCGGTGCCAGGCGCCCCGGGGGGATCACTCCCAGCCTCCCAGGAGCCGCCATTCACCCTCCCAACTGCCTCTCCTCCCACAGGCCTTCCAGAGTCCTGGGTGCTGTGTGTGGACGGTCCTTCTGGGCACTCTCCCACTCAGAGAGCTTACTCAGCCGTTGTGTGACCGACCTGAGGTGCAGTGGGACAAGAGGGGTGAGCCCTGACTGCCCGAGTCTGCCAGAGTGGCGGACCCCAAAAGGTACTCATCTCAAGGCTAGGGAGGTACAAGCCCTGGGGGATTCCAGGGAGGGGTGGCATGGAGTTGGAGGACACAGGGGGGTAGGAGATGCGGCTCCCAGGCAGCTGGGGTGAGGGACGGAGCTAGCGAGCGTCAGGGCTGGAGATATATTGGCGGCAAGCTATGGGACTCTGGTGTGACGGGGGCTGTAGGGTCAGGCTGTGGTGTGGAAGCTCGGCCAGGCTGAGCCAACTGCCTAGAGCAAGAGGAGCCCAGCACCAAGTTGTGTGACTGGGAGCAAGAAGCCAAGAAGCTCGGAGCACCCCTGCAGGGCTGATTAGCGTCCAGCCGGGGGCAGAAGGGTCACTAAGGAGAGCAGTTTTGGTTTTGAGAGAGTGTTACTAGCAGAGCCCACCACAGTGGTAATGCTGCACCATTTCATCCTGTGATTGACACCTTTGGTGAAAGGACAGGGTGTGGAAGGACACTGTCCAACTGCCATAGCAACCATCAAAGGTGTTCTAGAAGCTACAGTGAGGAGAAAGAAACAGGCGGAGCGAGCTTTACTACCAACGTCATTCGACATGTCAACCACAGGAAAGGGCCACTTTCCTGTCTCTCTTCCTAAGCCTTGGAAATCCTGTGCACTTCCCACACGTCTCCATTTGGACCAGCCCCATTCCCAGCGCTCAGGACCCCGCAGGACAGCGCAGAACCACGGGCCCAGGGCTGTCGGATCATGAAGGTGGTCAGTTAAGGTACCAGAGGCAGAAGAAGCAGAACACCTTCAACATTTTGGAGGTAGGTAGGGACATTGGGAAGATAAAAAAACCAAGAGTGTTTTAATGACTCCAATTATTTAAATTCAAAGTTTTGTTTTGTTTCCCCCAGTGGTGGCTACTCTACTTGTCTCCGGCCCTTGGAGGAGTGATTGGAGATCTGTTTTGTACCTCTGTTTGGTACAGAGGAACTGCAGGGTACAGAGAATGAGTCAGATTTAAGGAACCGAGGTGCCAATGTCTCCAGCGAGAGCCTCAGATTCTTCCTGCCGCACCCTCCGAGCCATCCGTTCAGTTGCGCAGACAGGAAGAGCCGTTGCGGGTTATCTCCGACTCCCACTGCGTCTCTGGTGTCTGCTGTTTCTGCTTGTTCACTCTGTCAAATCTTGTACTGAGGACAGATAGCGACCAGACCATTAGTCACGGGCAGAGCGGCTCAGAGCACGTGCGGAGTGAGTGTTTGTGCGTCTGCAGCAGCACCCTTCCTTATGGGGGACCAGGACACGTGAGTCACAGAGCTGTTCATGTTCACCTTTGACCCACGATTACCGCAGGCTCTCCCTCTAGCCGACCAGAGGTTTGGGTTAAAGACTTGCTTGTGGGTGTAAAGGCCCCAGAACAGAGAGCCTTGCTCTTAGCAACTGGAATTCCACTTGTGATAGCAAAGTCGCTGAAACTTGAGCGCTTGAGAATTAATTTGGGAAGTTAGCGTTAAGATTGGGATTTCGCCCTTGAAGCGAAGCACGCTCCAAGGTGGGAAGCTGACCCAAACCTCCAGAACTTCAACTCTTTCCTGATCCTGCTGCCAGGGGAGGTTAGTAGGCCCCGTGGCATCTGCATTATGAGGGTTCTGCTGAAACTCAGGTGTTCTCTGCCCTACATTGCTATTCATGAACATTCCAGCTTAAAGAGGTAGGCCAGCATGAGGACCCCGGGGTCTGAGATGTTTATTCAGCCAGGCCTCCCTCAGGAGCTAAGCTGGCTAATGCTTCTGTTTGTGTTCTTGAGGGCTCAGAGCAGGTCACAGCTGGGGTTGCTTAATAATGGCAGGAGTCTTTCCCACATTATCCTCCCTGGATATGCATCTCTGCCCTGACAGCAGACAATGGTGGAAGCCAGAAACACTTACAGAGCGATTCCCATCCAGGCCTTGGCCCATCCTGGGCTCCCAGGCTCCTCTGGACAGCTGTTAGCACAAGATAATGCTGGCTGGGGTCCTGAGCAGGAGCAGGAGGGCCTTCGGTGACCTGAAAGCCTTATCTCCCAGCAACACTCACACCTGCGGCGCCGCTAAATTATAAAATAAGACCCAGACTTATAAGACTCTCCCCCGGCCTGTTTTCTTCCCTGCTCCCGATCTTATTGCTTTGCTAAGGAGGTAGAAGGCAAACTAATTAAGGCAGCTAAAGAGCAGGACCTCAACTGCATTTCCCAGCTGCTGAGATAATGGGCGGCTCTCAGGTGAGTGAAGAGATGCCATCCGCCCTGCTGCCTCTTCACTAATGGCTTTCCGTCCCATAACATACAGGGATGTTCATTTAGCCAAATGACAGTGACCAGGAAAGGACCAGCGCTTGCTCTGCAGTGCCCCTTCCACCCCTGGTCTGCTGCCACAGGGCCCCTAGCATCTGGGTTGATGATCTCAGGGTGGAATGGTCCCCTTTTCTTCCGGTACTGCCACTGTAGGGGGACCGAATATTATCCTCTATTTAAAAAAATTGCCCAACAACTTGGATCCGCAAGCACAAATGGGTCTCCAGTGACTAATTAGGAATAATTAAAGTGACCTAACATTGCGCTCGCTGAAATTCCATCTCTGTCTGTCTCTGTGCCTGGAACCAAGTCTTCAGAAGGCTAACAGCTCATCAAGGGGCCTGCGGAGAAAGGGCTAACTGCTCACCCCCACCCCACAGCACTCCCAGAGAGGCTGTTTTGGGCGCAGTGCAGGGCAGGGGTGCCACCACGGGGGAAAGGCCAGGCTGCCCAGGGGCCTAGCCTCTGAGGAGCCGCCCCACCTGTACAGCTCCTGTACTGTGCTGCCCCTCCCCCCGCCTTTGCCAGCTAACTACAACCACTCAAAATCCCCCTGGGCAACCCCTGAGCCCAGCCTGGGCTGGCTCTTCTCTGGCATGTGCCCCCTGCCCTGAGCCTACCCGACCCTGGCTCCTAGCCCCTGTGCTGTGTTCTCTATCCACCGCCCTTCCGTGTGCTCCCAAGCTGCCACCCACATGGCAGCGTTTGCTCAAGGAAGGAGTGGGGAGGTTCACAGACAGACATCCTCAGGGATGAGGTGCTGGCCCGACGCGGAGAGGGAGGCTCTGTTCTCCCAGCAGTGTGGCCGCATTCCACGGCCGGGGTGACACCTGGGCTCTTGAAGAGAAAATAAGATGAACTGGGTGAGAACAGGACAGTCCTATAAGCAGGGCCTGGGTGATCAGTGCCCACAAGGCTGTGGAGCCTGGACATAGTGTCTCATCTCAGGTTCCCAAAGGCTTTGGTAAAGTGTAGCTGATGAAGATTCAAAATTGAGATGACAGAAATGCACCAGGATTTCCCTCTGTCACACTACCTGTGATAATACATTTCCATGACTCTGTTCAGAAAGTCTTTTCTGGAAAGGGTATCATGGTGTATGTCACTCACTGCACAGTGACAAGGGTCAAAATGAAATACTCAGGAGGCTCCGTCTCTGAGCACTGACGTCCTTGCTTGACGTATTGGGAACCGGTCAGATGGACACACCTTCCCCTGTAGAGCTCCACAGAACATCCTTCTGAAGAGCTTGAGTGCAGAGTCATGAACACTGGGTTGAGACTCCACAGCAAAGTGTGGAGGCTCAAGAGAAACAGGGCTGGCCGTTTCCTCACTGGGAGGGTCTGCTTCTTCGCTGGAGGCAGCAAGAGTGGCTAATGACCATGCTGCTTCCTGCCACTGCTTCAGGGCCGTGACTCTTTAACCTGAACACTGATTTATGTCCCCAAACATCTCCCAGGCCTTCACTTTAGCCCAGGCCACAGACTGCAACGGGTAACAGTCTTTGTTGCACAGTGACGGGATTTACAACCAGACTGGGGAGAAGAGTCATTAGTTGTCATTGGCTTGTGGACTTCTTTTTCAAGATCGTTACTCATTTGTGGCAGCTGCAGAGGCGACCGAGCTCCTTGACCCAGCAGTGGGCCACCAAGCAGACATTTCTGGCTGGCGTTCAGGGCTGCGAAGGAACCAGGGCCTGTGAGTGCACACTGCCAGGTGGCTCCAGTTCCATCTCGCGCCCTTGGATGGCTTAGGAGGTGGTGCCAGAGGATAAGGAGGAGGGTATGTGCCCATCTACACCTGTCCCACCACTGTGGCAGTTCAAACAGTGTGTTAAAAAGTGAACTTTTGCTCCCATGAATTTTTAAAAATATACTTTTCTTTACTGAAGAGGAATGTCAAATTAGTTTCAAGAATCTAAAGTTAACACATATCTGATGAGGGTTCAGCACTGGCAACAGACTTGATGACAAGAGATGCTAGTAAATGGTCTCTGGCTAGGGATGACCCTCATGAACTCTGCTTCCTCCCCCTTGATATATACTTGCAATTTGACTTTACATGAATCTTGGCTTCATCCTTCCACTAATTTTCTCTTTATTTTAAAGCAGTAAGGTTTTGTCTGATACTTCTGAGAGGAACCTGGAGCCTCCATGGGTACATGTCAGGTGTTTTACTCAAATCTGTCCAAAATGTAAGGTGGGTCACTTCCAAGTTCTTTTGGAGAGAGATGTCAGCTTGACATATACCTGCCTTTTACATGCATAAATCACATGACTTGACAGGAGCGTCTCACTCGGTCCTCCTGAACCTGTCCTAAGTCGGCTTCCTAGGTTCAGTGACACAGATTTGAGTGGCATGGTTTGCACATCATGGCAAAGTGCTTTCTGAATCAGCACTAGCCCAGAGGAGCCGAGATCTAGGCTGGCGTCAATGGAGTGACTTTCGTAGGCTGTTTCTAAGCTCCCTCAACCCCAGTCCTTTCCAACCTATGTAGGCTCACCAGCGAGCAAGTGGTTCAAGTGGAAGGGCCCCCATCTGTCCCCCACATGGAGTCATGCTCTACAATGCTTCTGCAATCTGGAATCTGCAAATCTGTAATCATCTTCCAGACAACAAATCACGATGTCACACCATTGGGCCATCGCTGAACATGGTAATGTGTCTGGGACTGAAGAAGGAAGGGATCCACATGGGTGCCTGGGGTACGGACACGCTTTCCCTGCTGACTTGGAGACACTGTGCACCAACCCTGGCTTTGGGTTCAACTGATATTTCTAATAAAATGGAACTTCAGAGGAATGTAATTAAGACTTAATTTTAAGATTGCTAAATTATATTTATGTAAAAACTGCTATAATGAGCATGCCATATTAAAATTTCTTTATGTTTTTATAAATATGGTTTCACAATTTTTTGCACTAAGGAAGAGTCATGATCTGTGTGGAAAATAAAGTCATAACAAAATTATTAAAATTTCGAAGAACAATGCTAATGGTAATTATTAGTGAATCAGAACTGTAGGAATGCACTGGCTTGAGGACCAAGAAATGAAACTGCTTGTCATTTGGCAAACATGAAAAGCCGGTGGTGGGAAGTAAAAAAGTCACCTCGGGGGAGGGTCTGTAGATGGGACAACTGCTTTTTCTGGGAGGCAGTTTGCTAGGACTGGAATGCCTTAATTCTGAGATGGCATTAATTGCAAAAGGCACCTTCAATTTAATAACAGCTTGGCAAAAGAAAGAAAGGCAAAAAATTACCACTGTAGATATCCACATCCATTTAAAACATCGTCCTGATTTCAGGAAGGTTGACATAAAAAGATGCTTCTTATGACCAAGCAAATGCTTTGTGTGAAAAGTCTTAAAAACATGCACATACTTTGACCCTTCTAGAATTCTTTTCTAGAGAAAAATAAGTAATGTAGTAAAAGTCAGGCCATAGAATAATTACTGCCATTCTGTCAGATAAGTTATTCAAACAAATCACGGCGCATCCTCATTAATGGTCATTGTTAAATGTGGCGTTGAAGAAATTGTAACGATGTTTGTAAGGGTGAAAAACTGGTGAAAAAAAAAAAAAGTATAAACCCATTTCTGTTGAAAATTTGTGTATAGATGTAAAAAGTATCCAGAAAGTTCCATCGCAATGAATAAAAAATCTCTCATTGAGCTACATGGGATTATGATGGCCATCTGCTTTTTCTTTTCATCCCCCTCCGCTACAGTTTTCTGACATTGCTATGAGTATGTATTGCTTTTGTAATAATAAAAACTCTTGCTTTTTAAGGAGGGTGTTTTGGTCGAGTCCACAGCTGGTTCCCAGGCACAGTGGCCCAAGGGCACCCTGCTGGGAGGGAGGCGGGTGGGCGCAGGGAAGACCTGAGGGCAGCACACACTGCCCTGCGGTGGGAACCTTGGCGGGAATGTGGGCAGGGTGTTTTCCTGTATCTTTACAGTGTCACTTGAAGTCATTCAGGCATATTGGAAAAGAATCCAGAGGTGTCCTGCCTAGTGACGATGCTTCCCCCTGCTTCTTAAAATATAGTGTTAGGAAGTGGCTCAAGAATTCTCCTCCCAGATGGACTGATCGGTACCCCTTTACATATTACCCCAAAACATGGGCCGTGAGTGTGCAGCGAGTCTTGTAGAGGCTGTGTGGAGGAAGTCAATTCCTCAAGCACTGTGGCTTTGTGGTTGGAAACACACTTCAATACTACAAGCATTTTGGACAGAAAATCTCTGCGACTATTAGGCCATTATGTGTTCTCCAGTGTGCCAGGTTATAATGGCCATATGGCTCCTGGAGGAGTTTTGGGGATAAATGACAAAATGGCACAAAAAATGAATGTGCAGATGCTAACAGATGAACCCCAAGGGAGAAGGACCCCGTCCTCTTGATGTGGCCCCTTTTTAAGAGTAGAGATGAGTGGCTTTCATATCAGGACCACTTCTAATTCAAAGGGAAGTTGTGTGCTTGCTGGATATTTTTAGGGGTCTGGAAGGGTCCCCAGTCTTGGCATGCTACTTTGCGATAAGCGACAATTCATGGAATGGGAATTTAAAAGCCCATCTGAAACCACGGGCTGCAGACCCAGTTCTGCACAGTCCAGTCCCCACCCCACCATGGCGGTGCCATGTGCTTCCAGGGGCAGCCTGCTCTTCTTTCTTTACCAAGATTCTCACAGCTGCCTCAGATCAATAGAGCTGCTGTGTACCTATATAACTCTGAGTAGATCCGTTCTCATACAAAGTTTACCCTCTCTTGCTTTTCAGCTGAGAAGCAGAATTAAAAAATATTTCAGGGAGTATTTGCAACAGGAAGATTACATCCTGTCTTAGGTGACTGGTGAATCCAATTGCTGAGCTTGGTACTAGTGACCTTTCTGGTCCCATGTCAGGATTGAAAACATCACAGGCACAGGATCTGGGTGTGCTGTGGACCTACTGGGTCAGCAGCTTGGCACTTGAATGTCTGCTGCCCTTGAAGGGGTAGACGGGGAAGACATCTGGCACCTGGCTTGGGCAGCCCAGGGGCCCAGGGTGTGAGGGAGGGAGGGAGGGCAGGAGTGGGTCTAGCCTGCTACCTGAGGAGGTGGCCGGCTGCGTCTGGGAGCAGCAGTTGGTGCAGCTGCCTCTCGAGACCTGCTCTTACCTACTGGGCCCTGTTCTTTTTCAGTCCAGGAAGAGGAAGCCCTAGCTGTGAGCAGCAGCTCTGCCTTTCAGTAAGACCAGGGCCCGGTATCAACTGCACTTGGGCTGCGAGTCTGAGCTCTGAGTCTGCACAGCCGGCTCCCGGCTGCTGAGGACCTGCTCTGGGGCTGATGCTTGGAGAGCCCCGTGTCCTCGCTGATCATCCACTCAGCACCGAGGCAGCAAGAGCGAACTGTTCCTAGCCTGGGCCCTCACCACGGGCCACACGGCTCTTCTGAGGAGCAGATGGAGCGCAGGGGGCGGCGCCACAGCCTGGGAGCACAGAGGAAATCAGTGAAGAGGACTCAGTCGGTGATTGTGAGAGGCAGGAGAAAGAGCCATTGAAGATACGTCACCTGTTCTCCCGAGAGTGGTATGTGAGGGGCTTAGACAGCGTAGCATCAAGCACAAGCAGGATGTTGAGTCCTCAGGATAATTCGAGGGTTCTTAAAACAAAGCAATGCGACTTATCAACTCCACGTGAGAAAGACAGAAAGCGGGACATGTTCACACCTCCTGGCGTCCAGCGGGTGGGCTCAGCCCGGAGCCCGACTTCCTCTGTCGGAAGAAGGCAGAGGACACACACTGCCTGCCCCTGACCGAGTCTACTGTGAGGATCAGTAAGCTAATACTGCAAGTGATTATACAACCCAGGCGCTTCTTCCAGGGCACTTGTAAGCTCTGGTTTCATCATGAGGCAAGATTTATTCTCTGTTTTGCTGATGAGACCCCAGAGACCTCCTTCAGAGTCTGGGTGCCATGGCGACCGGCGTGACTGAAGAGATCGATACGGTGGCTGCCGCCGTGGAGCCTGAGGAGGCCTGGGCACGCTTTCCTTCCGTGGCTCGTTCGTTCATTGGGCACAGGTCGAGGAAACATCAACTACCAGTCCCTGCGACGTCTGCTGCAGACAGAACCGGGCTCAGAGGGTCTGCCTGCCTCTGACCACGGTGGGACTAGAACTCCTGGGGACCAGGCAGAGTTCAGGCAGCGAGTTAGGTTCTTTAGAAATATATTACCTTGTCCAAGCACTTAAATACCACCGGGAGGCCAGGGAGGAAGGGAACGCTGCCCCGGGCTGCAGGGAGGACCCTGGCAGGGTGGTGGCTGGCCGGCGGCCTCCAGGGCATGGCCTGGAAGTTCGTGACGTAGGCCCGCCCGTCCCGCTGCCACGGTCCTGCCCTTCCCCTCCCCTTTTCCCTCCTGAGTCTTTCCATTAGAAGAAAGGTGATTTAAAATTCATCTCTCTCTTACAGAAAAGGGAATGAAAGTTTGAGCAATTCGCCAGCACAGGCCAGCTAATAAATCACAGAAGGCCTGGGAGCTGGCCAGGTGGGGAGGGAAGCCCAGGTGGGAACGGCGGGAGGAGGCCTGGGGCAGGTGGCAGGTGGGGGGAGGAAGCCTGGGGTGGAACTGGCCGCGCGTCCAGTGGCCTGGCCCCCCACATCAGGCCAGGGCTTTCTGGTCACAGCATCCCACATTACTCAGGCAGCGGAGGGAGCCACATGGTCATTCTGGGGACCAGGATAATGTCTGCCAGACAAATGAGATGTCGACTCGCCCCAGCTCTGAGGAAGTCAGTTCAAAAGTGCAATTTTTAATTAAAAGGAAAAGTCCCGAGAGGAGAGGGAGGTGTTTGTGTGCGAAGGCCGGCAGCGTGGGCCGCAGGCACCCGCGCTGCTCCTTGCTCTCTTTCCTGCTGTCTTGAGAGGCGTCTGAGGCGGATGACTGAGGCAGCGGAGGGAGCAGCCTAAGGCTGCGTGGAGGAAGGGAGCCCAGAGACGAGGCCAGGCAGGGCTGAGCGCTCAGCACTGCTTCCTAGGACGGGAAGGGAGGGTCAGAACGTGGTGCGGTTGTAACTCGCCGTCTTTCCTGGGCTGCAAATGGCTCTCAGGCGCCCAGCCTGTTACTCTCGCGTCTAGGCGCATTGGGGGTGGAGCCCAGTGCCAAGTCTCCATCGATCTTCATGACAATGACCACAGGCAGCTCTTCCTCTCATCTCCGCAAACTCCCCAATCCTAGGAGGTGGGCATCCAGTGTCCATTCCCCAGTGCCTGGAGAGCCCGGCCTGGGGTGGGCAGTGTTCTGTTTGTCGAAGGCCGAGGTCCGTCTCTGAGGCCTCAGGAGCTCCATGAGGGACCTGCTAGCTCAGGTAGTGCTTCGACGGCCCGAGGCCCAAGACGGGCCTTGGCAGCCACACGCAGCGTCAGCCACGACATGGGAAATGCAAGACGTGCCGCGATGTTCTCCCCGCTCCTCATTGAAGCAAATAACTGGGTATCAAAGTCTCACTTTGAGGCTACCTATCAACTACTTTTTGACATGGAGCCTTTGCCCAAGGCTTATTTTAGAGGTGGGTAAGTCAGGTGGTGAGCGTTTTTTCCTGTGCGACCGTTCTCCTCGGGACTTCACGGCACTTCAGAGTGTGAATACGGTGTTTTAAATATTTTTTATTTTTTACGGGGGAAGGTACTCTTTTCCTGACGCAGTTGCAGCCTCCAGAGGCAGGAAAGGCAAGTCTCCCTCCATGAGGGGGTGGTCTCTGCGGAGCAGCGGGGACAGAGTCTTCAGTTGCCCAAGGCTGCATTATGTGCACGCTGGAAATGAGCGAGTTTCCGTTTTAAAAGCTCTCTTTTCATTTGCAGGAAACGAAACTCGTTTTGAAAAGGAGCTTGGCGAGTGAAGCATTTACTTCCTTCTCTCTAAACGTGCTCGGCTGGCGCTCGGGGGAGGACGCAGGGCCCGGCATCCTACCGGAGGATGAAGCTGCCACCTCGCCACCACACCCGGTTCTGAGGTCACGATTTGCCTGTGAGTGTGTGACAACATGACACACCAGGACAGCTCAGAGCCGTGGGAAAACTCAGGGGACTCACTCAACACAGCCGCGCCTGGAAAGTCGCCCAGGAGTCGTGATGGCGTAGCCAGTGAGATCTGAGAACTCACCGCCGCCGCTCACGCAGTTAGGTCTCGTTTTTTTTCTTAAACTCCTTTTGCAGATGTGAAGAACTGAGCCTGGGCGATTAGGGACCTTTTCAAGGTCTGATCAGAAGTGGCTTAGCTCAGGCCCGGATGAAGCGAGACGACTCTGTGATAATGAGCCACAGAGACACTTCTGACGTTCGCTGAGCAGTTACTAAGGAGTAAGCACCGTGCTGAGTTCTTTCATGAATCAACCTAGCAGACGGCACACTACGGACCCTCTGGTGCTATTCTTCTCTCCAGATACACACAGGGAACTCAAAACCCCAGAGGTGTGCCAGCTCCTTCTTGCCCTCCTGAAATCCTTCCGGAATTGTGGCTTCCCTCAGATCTAAGCCACCTCAGTCTTGCCCCCAGTGCCAGGCCTCTGGAGTTACCTAGCCCTCCTGCAGACCCTCACAGCAGGCGCAGCCAGAGCAGGGCCATCCTGTCTCACTCAGCTGGAGGCCAAGCATCCCTGCCAGCCATTTCCCCTCCGCCTCACTGTCTCTTCCAGCCACTGCTCTTCTGGCTATACTGACCATGCCTAGGGCTTTGTCCAGCTGTCCCTTGGCTGTGCCACTTGGGGAGCCCCCTTCCTGCCCCACCTTCTCTGTGAAGTCCCCTCTGCTCACTGGTGTCACATGGAGACCTGCCCTTCCCTCCCCACCCAGCACTGCTGATGTCCCCGCTGAGTCCTTTTCCACAGCGATCACCCTGCTCAGTGGATGCAGCAGCACACTCCTCCGTCTCAGGGACACAGCCACCCTGGGATTGGTGTGGCTGCTTCTGGAAGGTGGGGTGGAGCAGAACCGAGTGGCTGCGGCTGCCCAATGTCCCCGGCTGACTTCTTGCCCCTTACAGAAAGTGTGCCAACCTGGTTCTGAGTTAGTAATGCAGTTATCCACGAGGCACGGTTCTTGGCTGGCTTCCCTTGGCACAGTATAAATATAGGAAGGCAGCGGTCTTTGCTTCTTTTGATCACTGACAGGTCCCCTGTTCTAGAACAGCACCTGGTGCACAGTTGACACTCAGCACATATTTGTCAACTAAATGAATGAAAGAGATCAGAACCACTCCCACTCCCAAAGGTCACTGTTGACTGGCCAGTTAACTCCTGTGTCCAAATTCAAGCCCAGGCAGCCTGATGGCTATAAACATAGAGACCCCCTGCTTGGTTAGAGACCTCCCTCTACCTGCAGCCCGCCGCCTTGCAAGACGAACTTTCTACGTCAGCTCATAGTAATCAGAGAGGGGAAAACGCCATCCATGAGCTTTTAGTCTTACTAATATTAAAAAGAAAAGAGACATGTGCTTCTGACTATAAGACAAATCACTTCTGGGCCAGTCCTGGGGACTGGGCACCTCCCAGTCTCGGACTGGCAAAGTTCAAGGCATCACACAGCCTGGAGGAGGGCCATCTACCCTGACGAATGGGCACAGTCATACCTGAGCAGCACCCATCTCTCCTGCTTAGGGACCTTGCTCTTTGAGGACTCTCCTACCTGGATGTCCAGCAAGTGCTGGAGGTGCAGGGCAGAGGGGGGACATGAAGATTGGCATGGGAAGTCAGCTCCATAGAAGTAGCTCAAGCTTTGGGATGGGCACCAAGGAAAAGGAGAAAGGAAGACCACGGAAAGAAATCTGGGGAGAGGCTGATCCAAGGAAGGAACATGGCTTGCCCACCCACATTCAGCCTGGGAACCCACAGCCCTTCCTTGCTCCCCGTGACCCTGGTCCAGGGTGCGGGTCCGCCTGCGAGCCCCTGGTTTTTGGTAAGTGGCTTTTGATGCTGTGGCTTCATGACCACATGCTATCAATTTCATCTCTGATTGAAGTGCACGGGCTAACTTCCACACAACAGCGAGAACAGCATTTGTGTCTTACAGAGGCGAGAGAAGAGGAACCTGTGAGTGTTGGCTCCTCACCAGGCCCGCACTGGGGCCTCCACACCTGCCGTTTCCTGCAATCATCTTGAGAACCCGCATGCCACATATCTTCACAGATGAGGAGACTCAGATTAAATAACTTTCACCCGCTGGAGATTTGGTTTGCCAATCACTAGCATCTGCCCCCGGGTTTAACTCTTACACCCGGTAGACCAAATTAGATGGAAGTGTCAGCTTTTGTAACTCACCCATGTCCAATGATTCACCAAGCCCAGGGCCCGGCAGGGCCGGGCCTGGGGAATGCAGGCAGACTACTGTCCAGTCCTTAGGCCTGCTGCTGACCCACAGCAGTGACCCACCAGGGGCATCAAGAAGGCCAGGGACTGCGGTCACCTCCACACTCCCTCCTGGGATTTGAATTGGATCTGACTGACTCTTGGGAATCAGCAGAAGGTCACAGTATGTACTCTCCTGTGGTCAACCGAGTAGCCAGCGTGTCTGGCCTTGCTTATTCCAACTGAAACGTCCAGGATGGTGTGTGCTGAGCTGAACATGATCCTGAAATGGTGCTGAGCATATCAATAAAAGCATTTAAATAACAAAGCTCCAGAGCCAGCTTTGCTTTGGAAATATTAATATGTAAATGCGTTAGACAAATAGTATGTTTGGAACGGTCTCTGCCGATCTGTTTAATCAATGCGGGGAGGAAAATCAGGTGGTAGAAGCCAGACATTTTTCACTTGGCACTTGAACTAAGGTACTTGGAGCAGCTCTGACATGTCTATCGTGATGGGGAAAAATCCCAAACGCTTTAGAAGAGAAAAGAGCAGTCTCCGTGCCAGGAAGGGAGTTTGTCTATATTCATATCTGTTTCTGCATGGCTTGATTTTTATTTTTCACTCCAGTGTTGGCTCTTTGCTCCCTGAAATCAAAGCGGCCGGCATTATTTGGGGGCTCACACCCAGGGAGGAGTTGCTTCTCTTAGCACATGTGTATTATTCTCCATGACCAGTAGGTGTCGCTGTTCACATGTCGCAAACCATTCCCGGCAGCCAGGGCAATTACCTTGGATAAAATAACAAGCATGTTTTCTAGAAATAAAATAACCAGTGAGTACTGGGAAAGGATTATTTTCCTTCACAGGTGTCTCCAAATCAAAGCTGAAGTGTGAACAACAATTCAGTCTTTCTGTGGCCTCCCACGTAGTATTTCCTTCCAGAACTTTAACACCATTGTGAGAGTTCCTTCTCAATCACATTTGTGCCTGAGACCTCACGGCCTGACCCCATAAACATTTTGTGGTTGATTTTGCCTGTAAAGTACATTGGCATTTTCAGATCGAGGCAGTGGAGTTTTTCTGTATTTCAGCAGAAATCAGAAAACGATATCTACTGCTGCCTACCTAGAAATACAATTCATACACCATAGAAACATTAAAGCAAGTCTCTAAAAATATATTAAATGCAAACACATCGCTTACACCAAGGACACAGATAGGCTCAGTGACATACTTATAATGGATGCTACTATTAACTAGATAAATATGCTTTAAAATAACAGCAACCATAACTGAGCACAATTCACTAGATGCAGAGTTCTCTCCCTTATTCCCATGATCTCAAGTTACCCTGTCTTAAATGGCCATTTTGTAAGTGAGGGAACAGGTGCGCAAGGACAGTGAGGTCCCCACGCCATGTCTATAGAAAGGACTCAATCAGATGATTTTGACCCCAGAACCCAGGTTCTGAACCACAATAGGCTTTCTTCTGACTTTCATAAGGAAAATAATTTGATTCTGCTTTCTAGAAAAGCTTCCACTGTAACAAGTCCTGAGTTCCAGCTCTGACTCCTTCACTTGAGATCTGTAGAGCTTTGAGTGGGCCATTTGCTACCTCTGAATTTCCATTACTGACTGCAAAAATGGGGCAGTTGGCACCTACTTGTGGGCTCGCTGTAGGGACTGAAAACCGTGTGTTTAAGAAAGCTCCTAGCACTGTGTCGGGGGCCTAAAAGTCACCTTGTTGCAAACCTGATAAATTTTAAAAACCTGATATTGAAAATAAATAAATAATGAGTATACAGTAAAATACCTTCCCCCAAATGTGTCACAGAGGTCAGGAGTCAGTTCTAAGCAGTTTTCAGAGGTGTAGGGGCGGGTGGCCTCAGTTTATACACCTAAAGGGACCAAGTACGCAAATTGCCACCAATGCCTATTGATGCCTGGCATGATGTCCATGGGTTGTGACATCGTGAGCAATTTTCCTTATTTAAAAAAATGAATATCCTGATTTTTACAAATGAGGAAACTAAAGCTCAGGGCGAACAAGCTGGGCCTGTCTAGGTAACAAGGTAACAGCTGGAGAGAGAATTTGGACCTCTAGACCTTTTGCCATGCCAAGTAACATACTATAGTGTTTTGCATTTTCCTTAACTCTGCTTCTCTGAAACTCCTCTCTCTTGCTAACTTCAGTTTTGTGCCTGAGCGACTGAAGATAGGGAGGACAAAGGGACAGTGACTGGGAGGTGGCAGAAGGAAGGGTCCCTCATTTCCTTATCCCTTCAGCACTGATTTAAAACCACTTGAAATTCACCTGGGTGAGTCTCTGCCCTACAGGCAGCTCTGGGGCAGCTGAGGGCCCCATGGTCCACCAGGAATCATCAAGTAGTCATTTAGGTATGCTGAATTCTCCACAGACATGGAAATACTTAGGCTACTTTGAACAGCAAAAATCAGTCATTTTTAAGTAGTTAAATAGTGATGTAGAATCTCCTTCCAAAAGTTGTAGAGAATTGGTCAGGAGGGAGTTGGCTATTGGCAGTTAGGCCTGGAGTTTGACTACTCTCTGGGTCGTAACTGATCCTCTGAGCTCAAGCACAAACTCATTTAATCTTCACCAAAGATCAAGGCGGGTCATCGCGAGGGTGGCTAGAGGGTACACTCTAATTTCCGTGGGTGACCTTTCTTTGCCTATAAGAAAGGAATTGTAGGAGACCCCTGGGGTCACAGAAGGACTTAGACCAGAGAATTATGTCTACCTCTTGGGCCTCTTTCCATCCCTTGTTTTTATACTTTTCTAGAGACCACATTAGATATTCACAGAGAACTGAAAGATTGCATAAGGTTAACACGAGGAGAACTTTTGAAACGGGTCTACCCAGAAAAAATCCCAAAGAGTTAAAAACTGTAGAACAATGATCCCAAAGTTTGAAATATGATCTAAACATTATAGATGATCTCTTTTATTCTGTATCCTGTAGATGCCTAGCTTCGTATCATGGTGTCAAAGAGATTCTTGTATTCTTAGGCAAATGAGAGCTTATGATAATGGAGTAAGAGCTTAGAATTTGGAGAATTTTAGAAGAGAATTTTGATAGAAATGAACAACTTAAATTCATTGGGACTTTGTATATAGAATTTCTGTTAATGGATTATCACTATAGAAATATATACAGTGGAAGAGATTACTTCAAGAAATCCTTTGAGATTGCTGGCGTGGAGGCTACCAGGAAGACACTAGCCAATGGTTCCAGCTTAATTCTCCGGTTGGAAGTAAACCAGCAATAACAACCCAGAACAACTAACCAGGAAAACATAAGTGGACCCTAAGAAAATTAACTTCACACCTGTCTTTCTCTTTTTCTTTGAGTAATGCCTAAATGTACTCTGTTTATATTCCATTTCCTTGTGTCTTTATTATTATCCCTTACTCTATGCTGAACTAATTATGGAAAAGGAGGAACTATCAAAAGAAGGAAGAAAAAGAAAGAAAGAAAGGAAGGAAGAGAGAAAGGGAAGAAGGAAGGTAAAGAAGCAAGATGCCTCAGAAGAAAATGACTCATATTTTTAAAGCTTCATCTAGATGTCAATTTCCAAATGGGAAATGGTGCGCTGGGCTTGTGTTCTAGACTTCAGCAAATAAACAGGGAGGGTCCTGAGGAGGGAGATGCCCGTGACAGCCCTCTTCTCGTGTAGTGGACATCTGCTGACCCATCACCCGTAGCACGTGGACCAGAGCAGGAGACCCGCTGGCCATGCATTCAGACACTTTATGTGTGGCTTTTAGAAAGCCTTTATATTTCCTCCAGACCCATTCACATCTCAGCATTGCATTAGGTGAGAGACGCACTGGCACCGTGAGCCTTGAAATATCAAAACCTGGGCGCTCTCAGAACGGCTTGTCAACGGCAGTGGGCTTGGGGTGCCAGCGTCTTTAAGTTATGACACCCTTGCGTGGGTTTAGTTTAATGTCCTCATCTGAGAAAATGTGGCCCCCAAAGGAACCGCAGGTGTGAGAGCTAATATTTCCCACCTAGCGTTGAAGGTCAGCATGCAGTCTGTTTCCTAGTGCACAGGGAGGTGTCCGTGTGCAAGCGGATAATGGAGAGGTGCCGGGCAACCCTCAGCCTGCGTGTGAATGACTGGGAGTGATTGTCCACTGTCACCACAGGGTCCTACTCAGGAAGCTCTGTGCACTTGCCCATGCATGGAGAATTCTTATTTGAATGGAGGACAGTCTATGCTCGCCAAGCCGGAGTGTGGATGACAAAGTACATGGTAAGATTCCTTGGTTGGGGGCCAGTGACAAGGAAAACATCAGCAGATGCAGACTGCTGGCCAGCCCCAGCCTGGCGTTCCTGATGCTGTGGGTCTCAGTTCAAAGCTGCCTCTTTTGAGAAGCATTCTCAGGCACCCTGGCTAGAGAAGGTCTCTTCCCACCCGCCACTCGCCATCAGGGTCTTTCGCTGCATTGTCGTGCTCCCTCACCGGACTCCCTGGAAGTCACGCTGTTGTCTGTCTCCACCGCGTCTGTATGAGGGCAGGAGGGAGGGGACGGTGGCCTGGGTTTCATCATTATTGAGAAAAGGAAACGTCTGGTTGCCTGGAATGCCCTGGGGTGAGGTGCCCAAGGACCTCCCTAGTTGCTTTATGATGCTAATGGCAAGATAGGACATTATTAGGGTGCTCTAGGAGTGCTCTAAGGGAACCATCTTCTTCAATCCTACAGTGACCCTCACTGGGAGGGGCTGTTACCATTCAGTTTTCAGATGAAGAAACTGAGCAAATAAGAAGCTGAGTAACTTACTTGGTGCCACCAGTGTACAAGGGCCCGGCTGTGATTGGAACTCGGGTGCCACTGACCTAGGGACATTTGTATTCCTCTCAGTTGCTGAAATGCCACCAAATCAGGGAGGCAATTGCATGTCTGTCTCTTGTGCACACAATCACTGCATGCCACCTGGTAGGCCCAAGTGAAACACACCCTAAGATGCCCTGGGACGTGCGTCTCTTGAGGACGGAGGTGCTTAGCCAGCTGCTTTCTGCCTTTAGGGTGTGCCATGATTAAAGGTCTTCAAATAAATAAAGTCTCCCATCACAACCGAACGTGGAAGAATAAATCATCAGGCTTCGACCAAGCCCCATGTCTCATTTGCAGTTTGCAGACATGTATCTGCTGGGGACCAGCAACCTGTCATGGCATCTCCGATGGCTGATGGAGCAAGTCATTTATGTCTAGGCAGGACTTGTCGAGAGGCCTGAAGCAGAGGTTTCCACCACTGGAGAGAAGTTTTGGGCTTGCGGATGGGCTCAAAGGGTCGCAACAAGGATTCAAAGGGGTCTGCTGGCTGCTATGCCTGTCCACGTGACACTTGTGTTCGGACACAGGGACACCTGCGAGTCGCACTTTGCAACATGCTTGCTGGCACCGGTACAAGAGGTGCACCCCCTCGCAGCTGCAAGCCCAGTCCAGGGCAACCCTGGGGGAGTTCTTTATTCACTCACAAGCCAAATGAGATGGGTCGATAATGGGCTTTCAGGGGCCCACCCCTCACCAAGGACTCTTACATTTCCTCTTCTGCAGAGCATTACCTCAGTGGTACCTAAAGCTGAGGAAGGTGGAGGTCATGTGAAATTCTGCTGTGACAGGCAGAGATGGACAGAGGGAGAGGGCCAGGCTGTTGAGGTCAGGGGAGTGGACAGGACCTTGCCATCCACTGGGCTCTATGAGCTGCAGGAGCCACATCAGCCCCCCGGGGACCCAGTTCCTCCATCCGAACACACGCAGGACTGCAGACATAAAGTCCTGGAGCTGTCTGGTGTCTCCAAGAGCGTGGGCTTGTGGCTGTTTGTTGATGAGTTTGCTGTGTTCTGCAAGTGTTTTTCCACACGTCTGAAGGGCAATTCTTTGTCAACTCTCACCGCCTTGCTAGATAATCAGCAATTCACACATATAATAAGGCTCACGATGAAAAGTGCATTCACATTATTTTTCTCTCTTATTTTCCTGCCTGAATGCCTACCTGTGAAAACCTCCATCTTCAGCAGCTGTATGTGTGCATGTGTTTAAAACCATGTTTCTTCAGGCAGACGACTGTGTAAATGCTACGTGGCCATCCTCAGTGCTCAGCGCCACTGATGCCCACATGAGGGGCTGCAGCCACAGAGGTCACGGAGCCGTCTGGTGTCTCTAAGACACCTTCAGGCGGCACCTTTGCTGGCCTTGAACATGCCCCAAGATGTTTGCCTTTCCCTTGGAGAGCATGCTCCCAGCACCGATCTCACACCGCACAGCATGTGGGAAGTGACACCCAATTCTCACTTACTTGCTAATTTATTCAATTATAATTTAACCAGTAGATCTTTGTCAAGTGCCTGGGAGGTACTGGGTAGTAGGCTAGGACATAATGGTTAAAAGACAGAGATCCGGACAGAGATCTGGATACTTGGAAATGTTCATGGCCCCGCGAAGGTATCAACAGAAACCCATCTCTTAATTTTTATCAAAAACTATACAGGAGTTGAGGTTTTTCTCCTATTGCAAGTTAAAAAAAAGTTGGTTTAGTTTCACAGAGGCTAGGAGAAGACAAGAGACTCCCGGGTCAGAGGCGAACCTTAAAGCGATATCACACTTCATGCACTTGTTTCTCAAGTCCCAGGTCTTACCGAGCGATCTGAAATGGATCAGGTAGACCTCCACATGTAGTGGGTCGCATTAAAGGCGGGGAACCCTGACCTCAGGGTATCTGAGTCTTTTATCATGGGCAGTAAGCAGGCCTGCCCTTTCTCTAGAGAGAGATGTTATCTTCCTCATAAGCAAATTTATCCTTTGCTCTGGAAGGAGATAGTACGTCAGATTCCAAGGCTGCGCATTGTATGAGCATCCTTGAAAGGGTGGTCTGGAGTAGAGCCGTCCTAGGGTCTCTTCTTGCAAAATATGCAGAAATGGGAAAGACTCTTGGAGAATTCTTCCCAAATCTTCTCCCTGGGAACTCGTGCCCTCCTGCCTTTGTATGCTAACCTCATTTGAAGTAGGATTTCAGGACAGAAGACCGGGCTGTGTTCTGTTATCTGAGTTACTGATCCTGAATACTTGGGAGAGGGTGAAAGGCAGAACAAAAGCAGGTTCCTGCTACCCCCAGAGGAACTTGGGGTATCCTCTGCAGCAGCTCGAGCAGCCGTTGGTTCCACGTGTCACTATGTATTCTGTCTATTTGGGTCCATCTGTTTCTGATCCAAGACTGGATTCTCCCGACCCTTTCCTATGAAGCATCAGCAATCAAATATTCAGGGATTATCAAGGTTGTAGTTAATTAATAATGCCACTACATACAGTATTGGGCCTTAGCTTTGATATTCTGAAAAATACAGAAGAATAACTGTAAAAAAATGTTTTGGGAAATACTGAAAAAAAATTACAGTAAAATTTTCTTTAAGCACACATGACATATTAAAAAAAAAGAGAGGACAAAAATCTAATTTGGTTCTTCCCTTTTTTCAGAATACTTCTGCAAAATGCTTCCGAGCACAGGGTTAGTAATTTAAATGAAGTGGTTGAGGGTTCCTCTGCAATTTTCTTGTGGTTTCCAGTAGCTAGCAACTCATGGGAAGCAGAGGCCAAACCCTAGCAGTAATGTTTCTCGGCTGGTTTCCGCTCTTCGATGTCATGACCACCAACCCAGAGTCTAGCAAGCATGCTGAAGCCAGAGAACTCTAGGTGGCTTCTGACCCTGGCTGGCATGTCATTGAGTCCCTGGGCCTCTGGTCCCTTCTCTTTTAAATCAGAGATCTGTAGTGAAGGATTTCTAGTGACTCTTCCAGCTGAGATTTGGAATCTACAAGATGTAGTTAAACAAAACCATGGCAATGTCATCTGAGACAAGAAGGATGGTGCAGATGTGGACCACCTGCCTCCGGTGGGCACCTGTGTGGGCCTCACCAGGTCAGAACCAGCACCACAGGAGGGAGGGGTCCCTCATGGGAGGGACCTGCACCCAAGTCCACGGATCCCTGGGGCATGCAAGATGACCTTCAAAGGCACCCAAGTGCAGTTGAGTAGGGGGACTCTGCTCCCAGGGCCTCCGCTGAATGATCATGAGTTTTCCTTCCCAGCCCTCCTATTGAAATCAACCCTCTCCTCTACGAAAACAAGACTCACCCTTTCCCCATCTTTCCCCAGCATGATCTAACCACGGGGGTGAAAACCCATCAAAGGGGTAATTCCAAAGTCCGTCTGCAGGTTAACCTCATTGAGAGAGGCACCGGGCACTGAGCACTCCTTCAGGGCTTGTGGTGTGGCCTGTCCTACAGATATCACCGTGAAGTGTGAAGCGGGACGTGTACGAAGAGTCTTGTCCCCGATCAGGACGTTCTGAAAGCAGATAGTGTGGAAGGTGCAGTGGGAATGAGAATAATTTTCACCTGATTTTTGTTCAATGGCTGGACCTCTTTTCTCCCCTGACTATTCTCAGCAAGTGCACTGCTCTGGGGAGAATCTGGTCAGAGGGAACAGAGAGTGGCTGAGGATGGCCGAGTGCTGCGATGACTGTCCCTGTGAGGAGGGCAAGCAGTTAGGGGCAGTGGGCCTCCATGCTTAACCAAGGTCCATCAAGAGCTGGAAGGAAACAAACCTGGAGCCATCGAGGCAGCTCCTTCTTAAAGATGACTTAGACATCTTCAATGACTTCCACCAAAGTTTTACATTTAATACCAGAGCAGATCAGCAGTTAAAAATTTTATGTGGTTCTTTTTAGGTTCGGTGTGCATTATTTAACAAGGTGCTTAAGATCTATTTTATTAAATCACATCATGAAATTTTTATTCCAAGTGCAGCCAATACTTGTATTTCATCTTACACCATGTTTAATGTTGTCTACCTTCAATTAACAAAAATAGTTAAAACTGCATACTGGCTGCTCAGTCAGAATCCTTTATATCTGAGCTATCCCTACATATGATTTCCACTTCCTCTATATATATGGGTAGAGTCTGATCAGGAGTGGGTTAGCTCTGAAATATTCCACGGGCTCCTATTTAATGCTTCACAGATGAGAAGCACTAGAGTGCATTCAATACAGGCACACAGGCCATCCACCTGAGGATCTAGGCCACACTGGCTTAATAAATGGATCAGAACCTAATAATATAATTCAGATGCATTTAATATTCCTTTATTGCAAATGAAGTATAAGAACCAATAGATTTATTGCTGATTTTAAAACTTGGTATAATGGTTAAATTAGCATTCAATTCTGTAATTTTGATTCTGATTTTTATAACCCACCCTGTAAGGGACACGTCTATCTTTTAGTGATACTTATAGTAGCCCTTGGAATACATATTAGTATATTTATTGTATTAAAAATAATTTTACTTGGTCTGATTTTGTTAACTGGTTTAATGAGGGAAACAGTTTGTCAAATATTTTACTTTTTCAATAAATTGAGACTTAGAAGTTTCCATTTTGTTAAGATATATGCTGTATTTAAAGCCCGTGAGGGAAGTATTTTATTGAGATATTATATTAGTAAAGGTGTATTGAAAATAACAATATTTTAGATGATCTCAAACCTTTCTGAATATCTTAGATAATGGGCTTCTAAGTTTACAAAATAAAGGTATAATGAATAGTTACCTGTTAGATCTTCATAAAGTCGTTTTGGTTTAGTGCTCAGAAGTTGAAAAAATGAACTACCATGCTTGTAATTCCATACTAAAGTAAAAAAAAATTAATTTCTTTCTAATTTTTTTCTGAAATTTTTGAAAAGTAAAAAATCATTTTTGATAACAGATCCCCATGGCAGATAACTCCTTGGCAGATAACTACAAAAGAGTTAAAAATGGAATGATATTGCTGGAAGACTGTTTTTTCCATTATAATCTACTTATAGGAATCAAGTTCTTTAGTACTTACATTAATAAAAATTAAAAATAGGAAAGGAATTCATGTTGGACCACCTCATTCTGACTCAAGCGGGTTCACCCCCAGGGACCCCTTCACTCATAGTCTTCTTAGCCTTTTAACGTTTTGTTTAACAAGTACTCATCAAAGTTTAAAACACAGTTTTGATTAATTGTGTTCTACTACGTATTTTAATGTTAACCGTGAAAACATATTAGCACTTAGAACCTTGTGTCTCTTAAGAAATTAAAATTTCTGTACATATTTTTGTAACAGAGACACATAATAGTGACCAATAAAAGCTTTCAAACATAATGCACGATCATGTATTTTATTAGCTTGGGAGCAGAGTAGACCACTCGCAGAGGAGGGTAGGATATAAGCCTCCCGTTGGTGAAGAAGAGCTGTTAGCGTACTTGCAAGAGGAAAGATGTGTGCGTGGACTCCCTGTTGTGTAGAGGTTCCACTTCTGTCATTTAAAGCAGTGCCACATTGCTTTTGTTTTAAAGTCAATAGGTACAATATTCCAGAAGTTTCCTAGGAAGGATGTTATAAATCAACCTAAAAATGAGTGAGGAGGGACAGGGTCTTCAGTGCATGAGGAAAAGCTGAGACCACAGCTCCACACCGTTCCAGTGGGCGCATTCTGGTTCCAGACTGTGACTCCAGCTCAACACTGTCATGAATCACAGGGAAAAAGATGACGTACAGCTAAGCTCACTTGCATTTTTCTGGGTTCTCTTTTCCAGCCGCCATTATACCTGCCTAACAATTCCTGGGATGCAGGGTGTGGGGGGCCAGGCCTCAGCTGGCCTGTGTGGCTCAAGTCCCCAGATGCTCTGCTTCTCATTCAGATTCTTCCTTCTTGCTGTGAGAGCAACCTTAACTACAGGAAGTGGTCAGAATCCTCGAGAAAGCATCCTCTGAGGCTGGGGCGTGCCTACATCACCTGGGCAGCCGGGGCATAGACTGTTTGTTCTAGAGTCAGCAGGGGATGGGGCTCTGTTTTACTACCTGTTGAACAAATCAGTTCATTGCCTGAGCACTGAACATTCTCATCTGCAACATGAAGATTCACACAGCACCTTTCACCTCTCTCTCGAGGGTTAGAGCTGGAAGAGGGAAAGAAAGCTCTTTGAAGACAGGTGCGATTTTGAACCAGGAAATCTTCAGGCTTCTAAAGTTGCATGGCATGCTGAAAATCCAGCTGCATTTCTTCCTTTTACAGATGCATCTTTAAAAATAAAATGATTAAAAGACCACAGGTCTGGCAAGGAGAAACAGAGGGTAACAGGGTGTGAAGGTTTCTGGGAGGGAGGGGCAGGTGGAAGAAATCCCGGGAAGAAGTCCAGCTTCTTGGCAGTAATTTGCTGAAAGCCTCTGCCTGGCATGTTCTTTTGTGCTCTTGTGCTCATGACAAACAAATATAACCTTTGGCCAATTGCACTTCTGTTCCACTGGTAACTAGGTTAATGTGACCTGACAGGTCTGGTGAGACAGCATGGGAAGAAATAATAAATGCACTTTGTGGCTGGATGTAATAAAGGTAAACTGGGAAGAATATCAAGGTTTGCCAGAAGAAAGAGAATATTTCAACATGAAAGATTTTGCAAGATCATTTTTTATGAGCATTCTTTTTGATAATACATAAGTGGCTACATTCCCAACTGCCCTAAAAAATCGTTGTACCTTACTTTTTCATCAAACCTTGGTTTTTACACATCCTGCTGATGTACAATAGTCCCTGACGTCAAGGGTTAGCATGAAGGTCAATGACGTCACCTCATTAACTTTATGGAGGAGTGTTGAGCTCCTACTCTGTGCAATAGTTTTGCAAATATTATTATTTACAAATATCAACTAATTAAAAATGTGCAAATTTTTAAACAAGGGACGTGGGTGTCATTACCCTTATGTTATTGTCGTAGAAGTAGAGTTTTGTAGCTGTGCGGAGACCAGCTCACAGTCAGAAATGGTTCCTCACTGCGGGGTCAGGACCCTCTGTGGGTGGATCAGCTTTGTTTGTCTGTATCGCACTTCCTTGACTAGGAATGACAGTAAGATCACGTGAAATACAGTTACGTTTACAAGTAGATCTACTTCTGGATTTTTTCCCCCAAGAAAAACCTGTTTACCCCTTTCCCTAAGTGTGGGGTCCTCAAGGAGTGGTGAGCTGTGCGGATGGCTCCTCCAGGGCTGTCCAGGGCTCTGGAAGTGGGCAGTCCATTTGGAGAGTCCTTGCCTACCCTCTACAAATGGGAGACTCTGCAGGGGTTGAGGAGAAATGAGTTTTTTGAGGTTGCAAATGCCCCGGGGAAGAGTTAAATTTCAGGTGATTTGAAATTTCCTGGTGGGTCTTTGCATCCACGTGATGCAGAACAGCCTGTGAAGGGGAAGCGCGGGTGAGAGAGGAAGAATAAAGACATCATAGCAAAGTGTCACACAAATTCCTCCTCTAAGCTTGGCCCCTCCCCAACAGCTCCCATGACCCTGGTTGGCTCTCTGTGGGCCTCTGCATGCCCGTACCCCTGGATTAGGAGCATCCGGATATTACGATGTCTGTGTTTGTGGAAACAAATTTCACTGTTTGGAATTGGCCTTTCCTCTCTTTCCAGGGGTCGTGTTCCACCTGGTGCCAACTTGGACATGTCAGTCAACTTGGCCAGCCCTGTCTCATTATTGGGTCCAGTGAAGAGGTAAAACAGCAACAGTCTGGAGGCGACTTTGAAGTGGGCAGCACACTGGTGGAGGGGACTTTGGCACTTGAACCTGTGCTGAACTGCTGGGTGCTCAGGAGAGGGACTCCCTTTGACCTTCTGCATGCATGAGGCCAAAGAAAGTGAGCTCATCTGAACTGGCTGAATGTGAAAACTAAGCATCATAAATCAACGTGAACCTGAAATGAATGGTAAAGTACATAATGCCTTCCTCAGAGTATCAACTCAGTATATCCCTTCACCTCACTTGAGATGGGTGAGTCTGTCTGTAGAAAATGAGCATAACGTATCAGCATATTTGGGAAGTGACCATTAAATAAGTATTAAAATAAATAACGCCTTTTTCCAAACAGGGGCACGGTTTCTCTGCTGGGTATAGGCTCTGGTGACGACGTCTTCTGTCCTGGTAGTTGGTGCTGTCATTACACGAGCCCAAGGCTGTCCTTGTGAATCTACGTACAGAACTCATCTGAAGCTGCCCCAGGTCAGGTGACCGCGTGGAGCACAGAGCTGCCCCGCTGAGAGCACAGGCATGACCAAGCAAAGGTGTTCCCCTCTTTAAACATGGCCTGGGGAGGGACGCCTGTTCTCAGCAGGAAGGCCACGGCTCTGCTTTCTTACCAGCTGGCTTAGAGAGGGTTATGATGACCTTCACCTACGCATGCCAGGCCCAAGGCAGACCGCGTGCACCGAAGGTTCCTACCCTCATGTGTCTAGCAGGGGGAGATGATGCGGCAGAGAGCGGAAACAGTTTTACTGCAGGTTCATATGGAAGTTGGGAGAGAAAAGAAGATAGGGACACCAATGATGGATGTTTTCAAAGATTAGCAAATTGTAACTGCCAAATAAATAAGTGTCCGAGGGGTCAACAGGCACGTGGCTGTTTGAGCCACGCAGCTTGCGAATTGGCTGGGCCAATTTACAATACATGCTTATTAAATTGACTAGCGTACATTGTACAGAAAGCGGGGGGCAGGGGGGGCGGGCCATCTTGTTTAGGAGGCTTAAAGAAGGCAGGTGTGTGTTCTCAGCACTGTGGCCAAGCTCTTAATGGAAACTCTTGTTTTGCACTTTCAGAGCTAGCCTGTGGCAGCTAATCGCTGAAGACTTTTTTTTTTTTTTTTTTTTTTAAAGTCATGCTTCTTTCAGAAGTGGGAGGAAGGTCAATCTCACTTTCTAAAAGAGAAAGAAAGGTGACTCTTGTCATAACAACATAATGGAGTGGGTCCCCAGGTGGGAAGAGGAGGAGAAGCAGACAAGGTCTTTCAGTGCGGGCTGAAAGGAAGCTGCTGCCCAGGAGCTCCTCAGAAGAACAATGACTCATTATGCCCTGGCTCCTCGCAGGCAGATGCCGGTCTCCACCAGCTGGCCTCCCTCCAAGAGCAAGGAGGAAATGGAGAGGCAGAGCCAGGCAGGCGGCGCTGGCCTGGTCCGGAGCCCTTCTCACTGGCCTAGGGCAATCAGAAAAGTGTGTGGAGCCCGCAAAATTAAAGGACGAGTGTCAGCTGTAGGAGACTTGGAAATGCAAATAAGTACTAATGCAAATAGCACCGAGAACGGAAGTGTGCAATCACCCAGAGCTGTGTTTACAGCCCGCAGGTGACTCTGTCTATAATTATCTGGGTGCCATTAGCTGCAGGGGCAAACTAACGGGGCACATAAAAGGCACCCCTTGAAGCCAAACCTCTTCCCTGTCTGATGATGAGGCGAGATATTTGAGAGCATTGAATTTACCCCAAACTACGCCATCTTGTGCAAAGGGGCTAGAAGTATGCCCTTGGCAAAGTAAAAAGGCTGGGTTTTCATCTCAGTGTGATTCTTACCATTAATCAATAGGTGATAGATTTGGCTTCAACGCACTTGTACTGAAACTTACCATATCATTTAGTTCAGCTGGTCATTATCACCTCCTGGGGCAGCTATCACCAACTCTGATAGACTTGGCCAAGGTCTCCCACGTGGAGATGAGATCTGAGCACCAGAATTCCGGTTCTGGGTTTCTGCTCTTTCTGTTTTATGGGAAGTTCTCACCACAGGGCAGCTTTTCCCTCCAGGAGACTTGACAATGTCTGGAGACAGTTTTCACTGTCACAAGTAGGGGGCACCATTGGTACTTCATGGGGAGAGGCCAGGGGTGGTGCCAATCATCCTCCAACGCACAGAGCCCACCACAAAGAATACTCCTGCCCTGCCTATCAGGCGCTGAGGCTGGGGAACCGTGGGCTCCTCCACAGCCACAGGTGTGGGCTACATCTCCAGGCAAACAGACTCTTGGGAAAGAGGCAGCCTTGGACATGGAGTCTCGCCAGGGCTCTGGGAGTTGCTGGAAATGAATAAGAAAATCTTAGCTTAGCCAGGGACGAAGGAAGAGGAGAGGCACTAAAAATTCATACCCTCTCTGTCATAAACACATTCTGAGATTGCTCGGATCTAAATTGCCCTTTCAAAACCCAGGAGAGATTTCCATTGCCACCTGAAGCTCTCGATAGCTCCCTAACATCATTCTGCACTGAAGTTAGAAAGTGGAATGGCCCCGGGTTTTCCTTGGGTTCTTTATTTGTCTTCCAGAATATTAAAGACCAGCACCTCACAGAATACAAATAAGAGGTTAATATGATAAGAGGCTGAACCGATGGTGTCCCTAGAAAATTTAAGACTAAAATGTCAGTTGAAAGACAAAGAGAAAGATGGAATGGCTTTTGAAAAATCTCCCAGGAAAAGACATGGAGGATTTTCCTAACAAAATGTTCTGAGCTAAAAGCCTCTCAGAGGAATTCTGAATTTAAACCAGTTAAACGGCATTAGGGGTTCTGGGGGGTTAGTCAAACAAAGTCAGAAGGGGCCTGTCTGCAACAAGGGACTGGCAGAACAGCATGATGAAAAGGAGGCTGGAAGGAGCTGGAAGGGGCTAGACAGCCCCAGGTCCAGAGGAGGAGGGCAGCTCGACCCCAGAGAATCACCTGGAGAATCACTGGGCTCAGCCAGCCTGATCCAATATAAAGGAAGCACAAATCTATCTCCGATTTAGAGTTTGGGTCACATGTTTGACGACTGTATTGATTTGTGAGTTAGAGTCTCGGGTCTGGAGAGCACCCGGGTTCCTGCTGGTACAGGTTCTGCTGCAGCCAACCTGAGGGGCCTCGGGGTCTCCGGAAGGCTGGGGCTGCTCAGCCAGCAGCCCTGCACCTTATTCTCCTTGCTTTCTGGCCTGTTGCTCCTAACTCTCTGAGAAGAGGTCTGGCGGCTAGGAAGATGCTTCCGTGGAGGCAGCCCCAGCGGAGTCTCGCCGGGTTTTGCCTGCAGAACCTACAGCAATGAGGCGTAGTTTGGCAAGATAATGTGGCTACACTGATCAGTTTCATTTTCATCCTGGCTTTAATAAACACACAAGTTTATTTAAAACGACAGCATTCAGAAGACAGACCTTCTCAAAGTCTGTGAGAGGAATTTTTTAATCATCTTTAAGTAAACTTCAATTTCTCTGGATTGGAGGAGAATTATTTTTCCACTTCAAAATTCAGGATGGATTCATTGAAGGGGCTTTCTATCTCCTCCAATAAGTAAAATCATGAAATGATTAGTGCAAAAGAACGCCATGAAATGAGTGCCAAGTCCTTACTCGTGGAGGCGAGATTTAAGGCACTATTACTTACCGTCTAGAACAAGATTTACTTTCGTGATAATAACAAATGACCTTTATTCAAAGCCATTCCTCAATAGGATTTAAAAACCCTGGGCTTAATCTCAAGGATGATCCACACGGCCACTCCACCCTGGGGATGAGAACAGTATGGTGCAGGAGCTCCCCCGGCCAGCGTGGAATAGAAAGGACCCGCAGAGCACTGCCCGCCAAAGGGGCCGACCTGGAGCAGGGGTGGCTCTGCTTGGCAGGGTTCCCTGCCAAATGCGGCTGGGGACTCAGCTGTCCACCCAGAGCCTCACTTCCTCCCCCTCGCCGCTTCCTGCTCTGGGAGGAAGCTGTTGACACGGCAGCGGCAGAGACAAAGGAGAGCAGCTGAGAGGCGGAAAGGGAGGCTCTCTGCCCTTTCATTTTGGAAACGCTAATAATTAGATGCGACACTTGTATAATTCTCTTTAGCACAAGCCGCGTACTTGTTGCCAATGGCTACCCTTGTAATTAGGCCAGTTATTATTCTCCCCAGTACGGAGATGGGGAAATTGGGGCTCGGAGAGGTTAATCTGCTCAAGGGCAAGAAAATGAGTAAGGATTAGAATCAGGGAACGGGGTCCTCTGATTAGTGTCGTCTAGCGCACTCACCACCTGCAGGTGTGGGCGGGGAAACGGCCGTCCAGGGAGCTCAGATAATGTACGGAGAAGCGGGCACGCGGGAAGGCAGTGTGTCATCTTGCACTCCCTGTCCCGCCCTGATGAAGGAACTCTGCCAGCAATTTACAGACCGTGCCACCTACGTCATTCAATGTAGACAGAGTGGTGGGTGAGCAGTGCTGTTTGTATGTACAGCTAGTTTTTAAAATGATTGAACCCCCCAGTCCTTGGCCATCATTAGCTTAGTCAGTTTTACCTCTGGTAAAGATAAACACGTTCCAGCTACCAGTACTCCTCCCACCTCGATGGACAGGGACATGGCCAGCCGTGCACTTGGCTATCACAGATTCTTCTCTAAGTAGTCAATGACTCGTGTCCCAAGTGTGTGCCTCATTGCAGCTGGTATGAACCCTGTGACCTTAAGTGACCAAGGCACAGAGGCTGGTCCAGCAGCCTGTTAGCTGTAATTCACCTGGACTCCAATTCCATGTGGACTACCAGGTGTGGGCTGGGCTCGAGGCACAGGTAAATGAAGAGTGTGGGGCCAGGGCTGCTGGCAAGTGCCTGGCCAAGCCAGCTCAGCGGGCAGAGCTCCAGGCCCCTCCTCCAGGCCTGCAGAGTGCTGACCCCGGCAGAGGCTCTCAGCTCCAGCCAGCCTGTCCCCCCAATTATGGAATGATTCAGCTCTTCCTCCACAAGACCATACCCTGGTGAAGAAGAGACTCTGCATGGGGTTTAGTCAAAGCAGGCAAGCCCCTTTCCTCCAGGAAGGCTGTGCGAGGCCCCCCAAGCCCAGCACCGGTGCATTTGTGACGGCATCCCATTTCCACACCGTGCTTGTCCATCTGGACCAGACCCACCCTCCGGAGCCTGCCGTGCCTGGAGAAGTCCCGCGGCCCCTGTCAGCAGTACATATGCAGCAGACGTTCAATCAACAAATATTAATTGATGCGGCGAGGCTGCGCTCTGAAAGGCTGTGTTCCTCCTGAGAGGCTAATTCACTGTGCTCAGCCCATCCGCGGGGAGCACGGGCTTCAGAACAGGAGTGAGCTTTGGACAAGAGCCACCGTGGGGTGGTGGAGACACTCGTTCCAGTGATGGATGAAATGACACTCTTGACATACTGTATAGGCAGAATCTTTACATGTAATTTATTTTGCATTTCAATTACTTTGCAAAAAGCCTTCCTGTGGCTTTGGCCAGAGATATGTATAAGTTATCAGTTTAATGGATTGATTCCTGTTTTGCCAAGGTAATAGTTATTTATTTATGGGGGAAAAAAAACAACCCCAAATGTCTCTGGTCTGCCTTTTCATTATTTATTCTCAGTATGCTCTTTCTAATTAGAGTGTTTGGCACAATATTTATTTTTATTTCTAGGCATCCCCTGGCTACATTTTACTCTGGGTCCTAAGAGCGCCCATTTTGGGCTTTAGGGACCAGACGTGACACCTTCGCCTCCAACTGTCGCCCTTGAACTCCTTTGCTCAGCCTTATCAAGGACCCTCCCACATCTCCACCTGCCCCAGGCTACACAGGTCAGAAAAGGAGGGGAGGTGGAGCCAAACTTCAAGATGACGGTCAGTATGCTGCTGGCCTCGTGACAGGAAGGACAGGGAGACATGGACCCGGACGACCCTGGAACTAACCGGGAAGGAGGGTCCTCTACCTGAGTGGGAACAAAGGAAGCTGCCCTTTCTCCCAGTTTGAGGAAGGACTCCAGTGACCCTCTTCCTGGGCTCTGAGGCCTCTAGGAGTCCACTGGGTGCCGGCCCCCCAGCTGACAGGGAGAGCGGGTCCCGCGAGCTGCGGAGCCCACCTGTACGGTGGCCTTGAGGGTGGCCAGCGCAGGCCAGAACTGGAGTGCCAAGGGCAGGGTTCTCCTGCAGGCGGGGGCGAGCCCTTGCAGCTGAGCAAGGAGCCGATCCTGCCTTCCTGCTACGGGGGCGCTCCTCTGCCGGGTGGGGCTCAGAGGCCTCAGCGCGCTGGGAAGCCTCAGGTGTGGGAGGGAGCTCTTCTCAAACTGGAGTGGAGGCAGGGAGGTGCGGTAGTGGCAACAGAAGGAAGGCACTGGGGATGGAGGCTCTGGCCTCACTCTGGTCCCCCCAGTGCAGGTTCTGGTGTCCTGGTGGCCAAGCCAGATTTGACTTCGTTCAGAAGCATAAAGCGGATAGGATGTGTGTCGCCCGAGCGCATGGAAGGAATTTGTATCTGTTCCTGGGGCGAGCTCTTTAACCTCGTTATCCTGAGTGTGCTTTAGCAAAGATTCAAAGCAAATGGAGCTTCTTTTCTACTCATGATTTATTAGGCCTCCCCTTTCTATCAAATTAAAGCTCTCCACAAATGGAACAATTTATCCTTATCTAATTTCCACCCACCCTCGTACACTGGGAACGAGGAGCCGGAGCGAGGGAGGAGGGAGGTCTGTGTAGGAGGCTGTGGCCACCAAGCACCAGCTCTGTGTGTCTTTAAATTTCCGTTTAATTCCACCTCTCAATCCGTTTTCCTGCCATCCGAATGCAGGACAATTACCACCCCCGCCCAGTGAAAGAGTCCTTAATTCATTTAGAAAACACTCTGCACCGTGGGGCACCGGACCAGCCACTGTCCTTTCAGGTGCCAAAAGTAGGTTCGTCCCAGCTTCAGGCTAAATGGGATTTCTTTTCTTGTAGCTCAGGGTAGGTGACTTCTTAATGATCTTTAAGGAGAGAACTCGATAGAAGGAAAATATCCCTTTTAATCCCATTTTCCTCCTCACCCCACACTGAGCTGTTACCATGGCAACATCCTACCTGCTTCTAGGACAGTTAAGTCCCCCTGCGAAGTTAACCGGAAGCTGCTTTCTCACCCAGGGGAAGGACTGCTGTTCATTGACCAGTTCTTCCCTGGGTGTCTAAATTCTTCAGTTCTCTATGACACACTTAATCTCGGGTGTCCTATGGCTAAAACCTAAAATTCATTTCTAAACCCCTAATGGCATAATCCCCCAAACCTTTTCATAAAAGAACCTGTAGAAACATATTTACATTTTTATTTAGTTGTGATTAACTTTTCTTCTCTGCATTGACTTGAGTTTAAGGCCCCTGGGAAGAAGACGGTTTTGGGGAAATCTCCATATTCCTTTGCCTTCCCTTCTTTCGGTCCCCTTGCATGTCTGTTAAAACACAGAGATGGGTGTGCACGTCCATGTGTGTGTGTATGTGTGTAATGAAATATTTCCAGTATGCAGAGAATACAAAGACTGATGTCATAAGCACTCTCATGTCCCCCTCTAGGTCTTAACAAATGTTGATTTTGGGGGGCATTTTTGCTACAAAATTGCAAACAAGTAAAAAGTAGGATACAACGAAAGGTCTTTGTGCTCCTATCCCTCTTTCTTCTCTTCCCACCCACTCCTCGTCCTTCTCGGTCACCTGGGAGGTCACGTCCATCCTGAGGTCCGACTGTGCCGACTTGAGTCTTGGCACCTTTGCTACACATTCAGGTGCTGGACTGTTTAATCTGCTTCTTCCTGACTTGGGCAGGGGGATAGATATCTGTGGCTCCTCAGGCATTCCCTGGAGATCAGGGAAGCTAAGAGCCCCAAATTATTCCTGTTCCTTTATTCTTTCATTGATTTGCTGAGCAAATCCTTATGTGCTGGTGTGCAAGCTAACTTGCCCAAATCAGTAGCACTGCTATTTTCAAATAAAAGTTTTCAAGGTTGAGGGTATTATGGGGGTTCCTACAACACAGGAAGCCCAGTGTCTTAACCCCAAGGTCACACTAAGAAGCGGATAGATATGAGAACTCGTCACCTCAAAATAATGTGGCATCTATATGGAGAAGATGGCTATCACCTGGGGGTGGATGGCTTACTTACAGCATTATGAATGAGACTATCAGGGCTCAGGTAAAGAACATTATCTTGGATAGATGGTTTGTGGTTATCGATCTGGACCAACCTGACAGAGAGAACCACTATGTATTATTGTTGCAATTACTTGATTTATACCTGCAATTTATAATTTGTGTGCTCAGTCAATTCTGCCAATATCAAAAAGTAATGCTCTAGTTTCAAAATTTGACATTTGGATTTCGTCTCATGATTTAGTATGTCCTCTAAGCCAAATAACTGTCAAACCAGGTCACTTGCCTTCAATGACAACTTAAGACACAAGTAACCAGAGGGGGAAAAACCAAACAAATAAAAGTAAAGAAGCATAAATAAGATTTCAAGTTTTGCCGACATACAAGAAAGAGAAAAATATTTTGAATCTATCCTTATACACTCTAGCATTGCTCTTCACAAGCCCCAGGGAAGGTTATTTTATGGAAAGGAGGCAACTCAGAAGACACCCAGGGCCTTGAGATGCGGGGCGTCTGCCTGTGTTTTCCAAGGACTCTCTTCTTCTCATGCCCGCGTTCCGCAGAAAGCTAAGTCAAAGCAAAATCAGAACAAGCCTGGCCAGCAAGGGCACATGACTGAGAGGCTCCACCAGAAAAATCCATTCTGGGACTTGTTGACCTTGTGTCTGGACCTCAAAGGAGATCAGAGCCAACAGTAAGGGACAGGTAAGCCCTGGATAGTGACAGAGAAGTGCTGATTGAATTTCTGTAACCACTGGTACCTTCCAATTTATAAAGACATGCAGGGCTGTCATCGTATCCTAAATGAACTGGTGCATAGAATTAAAGCGTACAAGTAGGAAGTAAAAAGCCTTGGGAATGGGACACTGTGGCTCCTCCTTTGAAACGCACGGCCCCACCCACCATACCATTGATGATGGGAGCAAAGGACCAGGGCTCCTGCCTTTCCACTGGCCCACGACTGGTCCTCCCCACAGGTGCCTCATAGCAACCATTCTCAGGAGGCCAGGGATAGGAGGTCACCCTCCAAGCATGCGCCACATCATCCCCCAACCTCAAACACATCCTAGGTACCCTCCAAGAGTGGCCAAGGACATGGAAACAAATTGTTGACTCTTTCAGCTTAAGAAGGCGTGCTGTGCATCATTCACACGTTCCAGAGTCTCTCCCAAGGTCAGCACGAGGAGTGGAGGAGGGGAAGACATAGGGCCCCAAGATCTGCCCTCTGTGAACCATAATCAACTTGGGCTGCAAGATGCTAAACCTCGAAGTCATCTGGTCTTGCCTCAGATTTATGTAGGACACCCACTTCTGAGTCCTGGAGAGATGCCTTCCTGGCTTCCCCGCCCTGCTGGGATGCAATGCACCCCATGTGAAGTCCTCTCTGTGTTAGAGCTTCCTCCTTGGTGGCTGCCATTGGCCAGCCATATGCTGTCTCTTATTTGCCCTAAGACATAATACAGATCCGTCAGCACTGGTGTTTCCAAGGACCAAGTCTTTTCTTGCATACCTCCATAATTTTTGGCATTATTTGTGGACCACCGCGCTATTATTTATTCGATATTTTATTAACTTAATTAAAATTATTCTAAAAGAAACATCATCCCACTAATATAGATAGAAAACACCATGTCACTTGCTAGGAATAAAAGGTGACTGCCCAAATGAATCCTATGCAGAGGGGACATGTAGCCTGTGGGAGAGCTGGCACTAGGGCTTGGATAGGGTCTGAGCGTAGCCCCAAGGGCCCGTGCATTGCCAACTCGGTCCTCTGTGTCGGGCGTCCTGGTGGTGGGACTAGCGCAAAGTGGTGAGGTCAGTGCAGGCTCTGCCCTCGGAAGATCGACAGTGGTCTCACAGCATGAGTGAGTTCCCCTGAGGATTAGTTGTCATAGAAGAGTAAGGCTGGCCCCTCCCACTCTCACTGTGTGATCTGTCCCTTTCACAAGTGCTCCTGCCACAACACCATCTCCAAGGATGTGGTGCTCTCAACAGGGCCATCCTCAGAGGCCCTGAGGGGGCTGCCCAGTTTCGGACTTTAAGTCCTCCAAACCCTGAGCTAAATAAAGCTCTTTTCTTTAAAGTTACCCAGCTTTGAGTTTTGTGTAAATAGCAATGGAAAATGGGCTAATACTGCTGACTTTCTTTGTGTCCAAGAGGCAGGCTAGTGATTGCAGACGAGCATGGTGGAGAGGACTCACATAGAATGGATCCTTTGAGAAACCTGGATAGAGGAGAGCTGGTGGAGGAGAGCTGGTGGAAGTGAGTTGGTGGAGGGGAGCTAATGGAGGGTAGCTGGATGAAGGGTAGCTGGTGGAGGGGAGCTGGTGGAGGAGAGCTGAATGGAGGGTAGCTGGATGGAGGGTAGCTGGATGGAGGGTAGCTGGTGGAGGAGATCTGGTGGAGGGGAGCTGGTGGAGGAGAGCTGAATGGAGGGTAGCTGGATGGAGGGTAGCTGGATGGAGGGTAGCTGGTGGAGGGGAGCTGGTGGAGGAGATCTGGTGGAGGGGAGCTGGTGGAGGAGATCTGGCAAGGAGCTTGCTTCCCCATGGAGTGTGTTTCTGTGTCACTTCCCTTGGGTTTTGGCACTACAGAAAGTCATCTTGAACACCTCCTAAAGCCAGTGTCTCACTGTAGATAATGAACTATTAATGAACTACTGAGAAGAAGAGTGACCCCTTTTATCCCACCATCCCTCACTGTCAGATAAAATAGCCCCAATTTCTCCAGGGAAAGATGAGAAGACCTTCAGAGAATGCTGTCTTCTGTCAGTCCCCTCTCGATGTGTCTGGATCCAAGCATGAGACGCAAAGCTCCAGAGGTGTCCTGAGTAGCACAGAGACCACAGAGGAGAGGGGGTCTTTCTCTGCCACTGTGTGTCTATCAAAAGACCTTGAGAGGCAAATGGCCTCAGGGTGCCCCTCTCTGAGGGACTTGTGCCTATAGCCTCTACTCCAAGGGGACCTTTCCAGTCCTAGAGCTGAGAGACCACTTAAAATGGCCAGTGGCCCATCTCACTGTGGATATGAGCAAGGCAATTCCAAGGAAAGGGGCAGTTAATGGTGGTGTGCACTGTAGATAAATGCTGGAGGGCTCATGGTGGATCAGGCACTAGCTCAGGGGGACAGGGAGCTGCAGACCCAGTGACACCTGGTGGACCATGAGCAATTTAGAAAATAGGGACTCTGCTATGGTTTTGACAGATCTCTTGATCAGTTCTCATGGATCCCTCAAAATAATTTTCTTAAATCTAGAAAATTGGTGCCACCTTCAAATATTTTAAACTGCATTTATAAAATGAACATATTTTTAAGTACTTCCAATGTCTGATTTAAAAATTAATTTTTTCCCCTGAGGACTTAAATGGCTCATGAATAAGTCAAAATCATAAATATAGTGAATCTTCAGTTCTCCTAAAAGCTTTGATACTGTCTATAAACTCTGTAGAGTTCAACTTACCACCCTAAGTCTGAATCAATTACTCAATTAAGTGTTTCCATCTGAGTCACAAGGGTGATCCTTAATAAACCACATTTCTTTAAATATTCAAAGTTCATACAAGTCAAAATATACATGAATTGCTTAACATAAAATATTAGTTCTAGGGCTTGGATTCTCTTAAGTGTTCCTCTTCATCAATATTTCTCCAAGGAAATGATCACATCATCCCCTACAGTAAGTTATGCTTCTAGGTAATTGCGGGATTGTTTTCTTAATCTGCTTGAAATTACATCATACGCAACAATTTTAGCTGGGGCACCAGTAGATTTTCTATGTGACCTGACAGGGCCTACCAACTCCTGTTTGTAGTTGCCATGGTGATGATTCCATAACTCAAAGGAGAGGAATATGGAGCTCTTGACTTTAGATCGAAGTTTTACATGTAGTTGTTTTACATATAGTTTTACATATAGTTGTCCCCCAATTTATAGTAGGGCTATGTCATAATAAACATATGGTTCAGTTGAAAATGTCATAAGTCACAAAAGTCTTGAATAACCTGCCTTATGAATATTATAGTTTAACAGCACAGGACACTGAACTAGTAGTACCTGGAAAAGATTCAAACTTTAAATGCACCAAAGTAGAGCCATCTTTAAGTCAGGGGCTGCCTATACACATACTACCTCCACCCTGATCACTTGACTGAATTTCACGTTATTATTAACCTAAGGTATACATGAGTTTTCATTTTAAGATCTTTGGGCTTAATCAACCTTCCCCAGAGGACGAAAAATTCTGCCTCAAGACAATTACATCAGCTCCTGCTCAGTCCCCACCCTTCTGGCCTGCCCTCCAGAATTCGAACTTGCCAGCCCCACAATCATATAAGCCAGCTTTTTGAAATAAAGAGAACTGGGACTAACACACAGTTCCTTCTTTTCCTCTTTCCCTCCCTTCCTTCCCCCCAAGTCCAAAAGGGCAGACTTCATGCTCTTCTGAGGTGAGCAAACATATCATTGAGAACTGGTTCGTCGGGCTGGGGTTGTAACTCAGTGGTAAAGCACTTGCCTTGCATGTGCGAGGAACTGGGTTTGATCCTCAGCACCACAAAAATATAAATAAGTAAAATAAAGGTATTATGTCCATCTACAACTAGAAATATTAAAAAAAAAAAAGAACTGGTTTGTCAAGAAGACCATGCATGTTCTGTTTATTTTTAAGAAAATGGAGAAAAAAGAAACCAAGAAGCAACCATTCGTATAACTGTGGCCAGAGGTGTTGGCAGTGTCTTGGTGATGATCCCACGGATCACAGAAAGGTGGCCTAGGTGCCTGAGGTGTCCGCTGCATTGGGGCCAATGGCATGTCACCTATTTCTTTGGAGTCTACTTCTCATGTGGTTCTAGGTCCTGCAGAAGAGACTTCCGATGCATGTTATCAGGTTCCTGGTCAATTCTCCATACTCTGAAGTTTTTGGGGTGATGGTTTAATTCTGGTTGGAATTAAAGCAGCTTTGGGAAACCCTTCACTGTTCAAGAAGTTCTTTCCAACTCCTTCCTTACTTTGGCTGAAGTAGTAGCAGGTCCTTTGTTATTTTGAGTTCAGTTTGCGGCATAGTCTATGTTTATCGAATGCTTTCTAACTGAACAATAATGACAGTCATGGAACTTTCCTAATGACTGGGTTTTTGAGCTCTTTTTAGTACCTGAAGAACGTCCGTCCCAGTTTATTTTAGGGGAAACTTGTAGCAGCATTGTGGTTGTATTGAAGTTTAGGATGTGTGATCAGCAAGTAGAACCCAAAGCAAAGGCCAGGGGTTGAAACCCTATTAGTGCCACTCCCTTCCTGGAGGTCAGCTGTACTTCACTTGGATTTTGAGAAACTCATTCTGGTCCATAGCTTCATCTAGGATCTTCACCCAGTGTCACATCTCCAGTGAGACCATCCAGCAAGTCTAAAATTACATCGCCCTCCCTGACTACAATAGCTTTTATTTCTCTGTATTTTCTACCCTCAATGTTATGGTTTGGGTCTGGAATGTCTCCCAAGGTCCTGTGTTGAAAGCCTGGTCCCCAACACAGCAAGGTTCATGGGGGGGGGGGGTTCTGGCCATGATTGGATCATGAGGGCTCTGACCTCACCTGTGAATTAATCCTCTTGATGGATTAATCCACTGATAGCTGAATGAACTACTGGGAGGTGGGACCTAGGTTGAAGAAGTAGGTCATGGGGTGGGGGCAGCCCTGGAAGGATTCCAAGACCCTTTTCTCTCTTTCTGGCTCTCCCTCTCTCTCCATCCTGGCTGCCATGAACTGAGCAGCTTTCCTCCTTTCCTCTGTCACACCCTTCTGCCATGATGCTCTGCCTGTCTCAGGCCCAGAGTCAAGGACCACGAAGACCAGGGACTGAGAACTCTGAAACTTGGGGACAAAGTAGAGCTTCACTCCTTTAAGTTATTTGTCTTGGGCATAGTGATATAGGTTGGGCATAGGTATTTAGGCATAGTGATAAAAAGCTGACTAACGCACTCAGCTGCAGTTTTCTTCACAGCACTGTAGACGTTTTATTATATGTAGATTTTTAATTTTCTGGCTTTCCTAGCAGAACATAGACTTCTCAAGACATAGACTTTGTCAGTTTGGATTACTCTGAGATACTAAGTCCTAAGCACCCAGCACAGTGCATGGCATGTAGTGGATACTCAGTAAATATTTGTGGAATGGATGAATTGCTTTATAACAGTGCACTTGAGGCTACCTAGTGAGTAGAAAGATTCCAAATGAAAACACCCTAACCATTCCTTTTAAAAATACAGTCCCACACAGTCCTGTCAGGTCTCTGGTCTCATGGAAGTTATAGAAATACAAACACGTACTTTAATTCAACACATTAAAAAGAAACAAACATTGAAATGTTTTCTAGGTTTCCCACATGTGTCCATAGCTTCTTCCATTTCAAAATTAATATTTAAGAGAAAAACGTTTAAAGTGTTGAGCTCCAGGGGAAGCAGAGGCTCTCCATTCTTCCTTTGCCAGTTTTCATCATGCCCAAGAAGAAGCAGGAGCAAGGACAAGACCCAGTGCTCCCCCAAAGCAAGGCCACCCTCTGAGAACGAGGATCCGATGTGGCCTGCATTATGTGGGTGGTCAGAGGGGAAGGACCAGGGGTAAGTCAGACCATTCCCTTCCTCTTTCACCCCCAGGACCAGGAGAAGAACAGATCTCACTCTTTTCCCTCAGCAGACCTGCAGGACAGGGTGGTGAGAGGAGCCTGGTTGGTTTGAACGGGCAGCAGACCTGGCCCTCCCAGAACCTTCCTCCATGTGGTGCTGCAGTGGCACTGAGCTCCGTGAGCTGGGCTCGGGCACGATGGCAGGTGAGGGGAGGAGAACCCGTCCAAGTTGCTCATTTCACAGACATTCACTGAGGGACATCAACAAGCAAGGCTCTCTCCCAGACCTCTGGCTGGCCAGCTCTCAGAACTCTGGAGTGCTCTGCACGGCCAGTCCTTCCAGGCTTACTGCGTTCCCCAGTGGTGCTTGGGATGAAGTCAGAGCAAACGACGAAACTTCCTGCTGCTTTTCTTGCACATATGTTTCCCTCAGAAACTTTGCAGGGAAGATGGGCAGCTAGGCCAAGGCAGGATCCAGTATTCTGGTCCCTCTATTTACATGTGTTAAGATCAACTTTCAGTGTGTCCCCAGTGAAGACAGAACTCTCATAATTGCTACCAAAACTGTCAAAGGAATCAGCAAGGCTGGTAACTGACCAGAGGTCACCTCTTCTAATTGTCCTGCAATGACACTGCCGTATTGTTAAAGAGCACCTGGATGTTATACAGATGATTTCCTCATTGTACTTGTGCCTACGTGAGGGTCTAGGAGGACAGTAGTATGGGATTGCCCAGGGAGGAGGGACCACCAGCAGAGCTGGGGAATGCTCTGCGACCCAAGGGCTGAAGGTGTTCTATGGAAAACTCAAAAAAGGCAGGTGGCAAAATCAAGGAACATAAAAACCTACTCTTGGGTACAGATGTGTTTCTAGAGGACAGATTGGTTCTAAAAAAGGAAAAATTAGGAACCACTGGCTTCCTCTGTTCATCGCCATATTATTAAAAACTGCATGATAGGAAGACCACCATTTTGGAGATGACCACCTGCAGATGTTAGAAAAATTGCCTTCTTCTGTCCTCCCTTTGTAGCTCTCTGCAAAGGGAAGGTTAATAATCAAAAGACCTTGACATCACAGAGGTCATGGGCTGTTCGGGGACGCAGACTGAACACTCACGGGGCCTTCTGAATCACTTGGGGTGCCCCAAACTCTGGGGAGAAATGGAATGCCACTGTCACAGGAACACGTAGAGAAGAAAGGGATAGAACGAGAGGACAGACGTGCACCTGGCTCTCTGAAGGGGTCTCCGGTGCCATTACAGATTTAGAGACAAGCTGCCATTCTTTAATCATGATCGTTATTGGAGGAAATGATTGAAATTTAAATTATTAAGTAGAAGGAATTGTAGAGAGCTTCCGTGGAGCGCCTGGCACGCCTGGGGGAGAGGCCATCAGCACAGCTGGCGAACCTGGAGCCGCCGTGGCAGCCGTGACCCCCACCGCGGCAGAGGCCGCAGTCTGTCTACCTCCCACCCGGGCTGTCTCCTAAAGTGTCTGCACGCTGTTTACTGCCGAGCCAGTGTTTAGACCAAATGCTCAGCAATGGGAAAGCATCAATTATTTCCTTCCTATACTTAAATGAAGGACGATTGCCCTTGATTTAATAGCAAAGCAGCATTTCCAAGGCACAAAAGCATTTCTGCCATCAAGCACAAACCATGCTTGAGGTCATGCAGGTTTGCTCTTCTCCTGCAGAACCGTGGGCACTTCAGGACTGGGCTCTGTGCTCACTGTGACCAGGTTTCCGTGTCAGGAATTCTGCGCTTACTGCTGTGCTTTAGACGGGGGCTAGGCAAGCTTGCCCACCAAGAAATACCTACTTGGCAGATATTTGCAGCGTTGGAGAGAGTGAGAGGGTCATGGCCTGATGACTCTGCCTCCCCAGGACCTTGATCTAGACCTGGTCATCACCACAAGCCATTCGTGTGTGGTTTTTCTTTTTAAAGTTGAAGGGATCATCATGGTACGCACAGCCTTGAATCCTTGCATCTTCTCTGGAGGGGAGAGACGAGTGGAAACCAGCACTGCGTGGGGAGGTATTAAGGCAAGACCAGCTTTCTAGAGCTGGTACATACTTCCCTGTCCCAGTAGCGTCCCTTGCCATCTGGGGCCCTGTGGGTGGCCTGATGACCTAAGGAAGCTACCTTTGGATGGGAGGTGTGTACTCCAATCCTGGGTAACCAGAGTGTGGGTTAGTGGTCCCCAGGTTAGTCACACTTGAACCCTGATTCCACTTGATGGGGTGTGCATTGGTGGGCTTCTCTTTTCCCCAGCTGAATTCATAGGCAATGCTGTCTTTTCTTGCTTCTCAGAAATGCTCTTGAGGTGACTTCTGACTCTAGAATAGAATGCGAAGTTAGTGCTCTGTTGGGTTTTTGGCTTATTTTGGAGAAAGTCAGGCCGTGTGCTTGATGGGATAAATTGGGGATCCACAGCCAACATTTTGTATGAGCAGCGTGCAGGGAGCTGCCTCAAAGCCAAGTTGTGAGAAGGAAGGAGTTTCCCGAGACCCTTGGTCTGTTTACAGCGCCAGAATTTCTAGCCTGCTGGGCACGAGGGCTTCTCACACCCCCAGCTTTACAGAGATCCCCACTGATGGCCCTGGAGCTCCCTCACGTGCAGGATTTCTTTCATTTTCTCAACTCTGCTTAGAGGTTTCCACTTACATGGAGATTTCTTCAGAGTCTAGGAAGCTACCTTCCGGGCACCTTTCACTATAGTTATATAACATGCAGTTGTTTTATTTTTGTCTTCTTCTCCTTCATAATTTAAGGGCTTTCGGTGATTTGCCCCCTAATGGGAGATTCATGCCCAGAAATGGGTCAGCAGAAATTACTGCACTGAAAGTAGGTTTCTTGGTGTTGCTGACATTATTTTATTTAGATGGGATAACAGTTACTGGCTTTTTGTGAAGAACATATTTACCCATCAAGTCACATATTCCTCTTTTCTTCAGTTCAACCACCCATCGATCATTCATCTTTTACTGTGGGCCCACAGGTTATCTCAGGTGTGGGAAAAATAGTGACTAGTAAGAATGGTAGCTGATCCAGCCACCAAGAAGGCCTCTGTTTGGAGTGGAGGACTGATTTGGAGGGGACACAACTCATGTTTCTATTAGAACCACAGTCCATGCTACTTTATGCAGTCACAGTGGTGGCAGTGAGAGAATTATTTACCTGAGTGTGAGCAGGGGTTGATGGAGTTGTTCATAGAGGAGAGTGCCTTTGACCAAGGTCTTGAAGAGCAGGTTAGCTGTTGTTTGGGAAAGATGGGCAAGGGGGTCCAGAACTCCCTCTGGATCGTCTCAGGCCTCAATAAACATTAGACTCTCTAGGCTGTAATAAGTCACACATGGCAATCGAGTCACTTAGAAGAACATATGACAGGAATCACAGCCTCTGTGCAGGGAGGATCAGAGGACATTACTTGAAACCCTAATAACCACATTTGATTATGTTGAGGGAGGGAGCGATGCTGGGTAGAAGCCCCAGGTCCCTGATGTACTGGTAGGACATCCAAGGCCTAGCTTCAAGCTGGAGACCTAACTTCTACAGTCGGTGGGTACAGCTTCTAGGGAAGTCCACAGTATGGCTTCCCCTAGATATTTACAGTTCTACCTGTCAAGGTTTAGCATACCAGTCAGGAGTCATTTTATCCATAGTAATTACTGCCTGTTAGATGAATAAACATTCCACTGGCATTGGGTTTTCAGAAAACAGAACTAAAGGTCAAATTTGTCCTCAGAGAAGGAGAAAGAGTTTCACTAACCAGTGGCTGAGAGGAAGGAGCAGGATATACAGAGGTCTGGAAGTGTGAGAAAACTGAGTTCCAGAACTGGAGACAGTACCCCCTGAGCTAAGTAGGAGGTGGGCATTCAAGGAAGGGTGGAATGAGGGCAGAGGGGTGGAGGGTCCAGAAAACCAACTAGACTACATTAAGGAGCTTGGATGTTTAGGTTGTAGGAAATCACTGAGTGGTGGGTTGTGCTCACATTTGTATGGAATTGGTGTTAAGGATGGATTACTGGGGAACCTGCTGGAGGCAGAAAGAACAGGCTGCATAGTAGCTGAGACAAAGGAAATGGGGGTTGGTATAGGTAAGAGGAAATGGTGGTGAGAATCATTTAGACCTACTGGAACTGATGAACAGTCAGTCAGTCATTGGGAATAAGATTATGTCCATGGATGACTAAAAATGTCCTCAAAGACTAAGAGAAGAGGTGAGCAATGGAGGAGGAGGAGAAACACGTTCAAATAGTGACATTTTGTAGTTGAAGTACTTGTGATAATTCCAAGTGGAAGTATCCAGTAGGCAAGTGAGGTTTAATCCTGGAGCTTGGAAGCAGTGCACCCAGAGAGACAGCTGTGGAGCCACCGACGCGGACAGGAGTCAGGACTGCCAACAGAAGGAGAGGGCCTCAAGGAGGCCTTGGCTGTAGATCTGTGAAGAACCAGGGACAGTTCCCTGGAAAATACCTGCAGAGTTGGCAGAAGACAAGCTTGTGAGGTAGACTGTGAAGTTATGTGACCGGAAGGTGGCCAGAAAGACAAATGAGCTGTGCATCCCAGGAGCCAGTGGAGGAGGGAGCAGTCAACCACACCACGCTCAGCAAGCTGCAAGAGGGGTAACCCACGGCAAGAACCTGACAAGCCAGGCCTTGACTCATTCTTTCATCTTTTCATAGTGTTTGCATCTCTAGTCCATCTTTCAGGTAACCAAAATCTGTTTTATTTAAAGAGATCAGATCAAAAGTGAGCCTGGAATAATTTACATTTAACAAATTGACCTATGCAGCATTCTTTTAATTCTAATCACAATGTCTAGGAAGACCTAGACTTCTAGTGAGCTCACATTTTACGTCAAAATACCACAGGGGGAGGAATTTTGGGCCCTGATTTGGTATTCAGTTAATATTGTAGCACATGCTCTCCCATTACCTAGGACCTAATGACTATCTAAATTAGTTATATGGCCCAAAGCGAAGATAAGGTGGTTAGTATGTTTGACCAGTTATTAAAGCGTGTCTTTCTGGAAAAATATGCTCTTAAGTGAAATGACACCATGATGTTCTATCAGCAGTACAGCTAACCTTTATTAAGAGGCCTACTTTGAATGTTTCCCTAGGGTAATCATAAGAAAAAAGAAAAAGAATCAAAATTTAATATGTCATTAACAGAGGTTGACTTGCTGAAAAATAAGCTGAACTAGTTGAAAATTGCTGCTAACACATTCTGTGGTTGGCAAATATGACTCTGATTCTCTAGGGAATGTAAACAATGAAAAACACATACAATATGCCTTGCATTCCCAAAGTTGGCATCCTTGAAGAGTCAATGGGTTTACTTTAAAACTGGCGTAGTGGCTTTTATACAGAGACCAGGATCCGAGGCCAATACTATTTCCTCTTTCTTCAAGATTTCTTTGCTCAATTTGTTTGTCTGGTAGAGCACTTTCTATAGAGAGTCACCACACAACTAGTAGGGCACACAGAGATATCTGAAGTCCTATGAACAGTAGATTACAACATGCTAGAGGCACTGAGAGGATCCGGTAAGTGTTTATGTAAATACCCTTTGTTATGGCTTAGATATGAGATGTCCCCCAAAAACTCATGTGTGAGACAATCCAAGAAGGTTCAGAGGTGAAATGATTAGATGATAAGAGTTGTAATCCAATCAGTGGATTAATTTGTTGATATGGATTAACTAGGCGGTAACCATAGGCAAGTAGGGTGTGGCTGGAGGAGATAGGTCACTGAGTTCATGCCTTTGGGGTTTATATTTTGTTCCTGGTGATCAGAGGATTCTCTCTGCTTCCTGATTGTTTTGCCCTGAGCTGTTCTCCTCTATCATGCTTTTCTGCCATGATGTTCTGTCTCACCTCAGACCCAAAGCGATGGAGTCGGCTGACCATGAACCAGGTCTGAAACCACAAACCAAATAAATTTTTCGCTCCTCTAAGATTGTTCTTATCAGTTTTTTTTTTTTGTTACAATGGCAAAAAAGTTGACAAAAACCACCCTTTAAGAAGAATGAACTCTAGCTAAGCTCCCCAGGTTTCCCAGGTCGGTGTGAGCACTAGCAACTGGAATGACCAGTGAGGCATTATGGGAGAGGGCAGGATATTGCTCCCAGAAGAATTCCTGAGGCATCCAACCTCAGCCCCACCTCTGCAGGCTCAGAGCCAGCTGCAGCTGCTGCTCTCCTGACCCTCCCTCTCCAGCCCTCTCTCAGTTTTCAGTATTACTTTGCTCAGTTCCTCCTTCCTGACTTTGCCAGTGTGCTTGAGTCATGTTCTCCACAGTTCGACTGAGTCCAGGTGGACCCACCGGAAATCCCAAACTCACCATTTCAATCCTGCCTCTCCTTGATCACGGACAGGATGCATCTGGGATCTGATAGTGCTTTCTGAAAGCACCAACTAGTGAAGTTGAAGGGACCTTTGGATCAAGCCATATTGCCTACCAGATTGCTTCCTCTGACCATTTTGATATCCACATGTGGACTATTCCAATTTCTTGGTCCTATGGACTTTAACTTCACTGTTAAAGGCCCACTGTCTGATTCAGTATGAATCAGAAACTCTGTGAGATATGAGCCTAAAAGACTTTGTTGAAACTCACTCCCAGCTGGAGCAACCTCAGAACCCCACATGTACAGGTATAAAATAAGTGTGTTCTCTGGCTACCTTGGAAGGATAGTCCTTATCTGGTGATCACTTTTGCCAGCATTTCCATCAAAATTCTGGCAGCAACCAAAATTTTGGAAAACCTGCGACTATCCCACAATATTGACACTCAGGTATATTTAAGACACTGCATTCCATAGACCTAGGAAGGTGGACAGCAATAAAGACGTTTTAGACACATCATCAAGCCAGGGACTGGTGTGGGAAAACTAATGGGACTGGTCAATTTTGAAAGAAGGCCCATTTGATTCCTGGAACTCTTTAGTCTCAGAGAGTTTTTTTTTTTTTTTTCTTAAAGAAACGTCATTAGGATATCATTTACATGAAATGAAATACATCCACAGTGAGCTTCCCTTCACATTCTAATACCTAGGCCTCTAAGGACTTTTGCTAATCCCAAGTGAATCAATCATTTAAATGTCAGCTAAAGGCTTCAGGCAGTAAATGCAAGTTCCTCCTCCTTGGCTTTATTTCCTACTGGGAGCATCCTTGCTTCCTGGGCTAATGGAGATTTCTCAATATTGGGATTTATTTTTATTTTTTATTTTTGCAGCTGATATTTTTTTTACACATTCTGATGTTTCTCATTCTTTCTGATAGCCCTGGGCTTCATCAGATTCCCTTTCAACCTGAAGAATTTCTTTTAATATTTCTTGCAGTGAAAGTCTTCCGATGATGGATTCTGCCAGTTTTTATCTGTCAGAAAATGTTGAATTTTTTTTGGCCTATATTTTGGGGCAATTTTTTAACACAGAATTTTAGTGTGACAATGTTTTCTTTCAGTACTTTAAAGACATCATTCAATTGTTTTCAGGCCTCAATGTTTTTGAGAAGAAGTCAGTGTTCTTTCTTATCATTGTTCCTTTCAATAGAATGAGTTTTCCTCCTCTGTAAGCTCTTGACATTATCTTCTTACCCTGGGTTTTCAGGATTTTGACTTATTCATTTAGGTATGGTTTTCCTTGTATTATTCCTGCTTGCAATGCACTGTGGTTTTCGGATCTTTGATTTTTTCATCACTTTTGGAAAATTTCCACCATTATATCTTCAAATACTTTTCCTCCCCCCTTCTTTCTTTCTTTTCCTTCTGGGATTCTAATTGCATGTACCTTGGAATGTTTGAGCTTGTTCCACAGATCTTGGATACTCCGTTCTATTTTTATAATCTTTTTTTTTTCACTTTGTGTTTCTTTTTCCCCCCAGCTTTATGAAGGCATAATTGACAAATAAAAATGTTGTCTATTACGACGACTTGATGTTCACATACATTGTATAGCCATAATAGCCATAATCAAATTAATAACACATCCATCACCACACGTAGTTGTCTGTACACTTAGAGCTCTTAACAAATTCCAATTATACAAAACAGTATTATTAACTGTAGTCATCCTGCTGCACATTAGGTCCCATGAGTTTCTTTCTGAGTAGTTCACACTGACCTCTCCGTGAGATCACAGTTACTTCCCCTCTGCAGTTCAGTCTTCTGAATACCTATCGAGTGATTTAGTCACTTCCGATGACAAATTCCCTTCTAGGAAGCACTCGCTCCTCAGGTGAGGGCCTGATGTTTTTACCGAACAAGTAGAGGAATAAGCAGGCATTAGTCCGATGTTGGGCTCCACCTATGTGTTATTTAGGCAACTCAATTACACAGCTACACGCTCCATGTTGTCTTGTTGGCTGTGGTTAACTATGGTTACCACTCAACCATATGGCTGTCTTGGCAACTCTGGTGATTGGCAGAAGGAGCTTCACTCCTAGGAGTGGATAAGGCAGATCTTCAGGACCGTGAGGAGCTACTGTTACTGCAAAGCACACCAGCCACATGCACTCAGCACTCCCAGGAGTTGCAAAGACCAAACCCAGAACCAGAACACTGAGTCTCACATAACCGGAGCTGTCAACCATACTGAACACAGAGATAAACATAGAGTGTCCTTTAAATACCAAGGTGTACCTCAGGCCTGACCCTGTAACATTTGTTCTTGATTAAAAATACATTCTTTCTTTACTAATGTCTGCCCAATGTTAATGTGATTCTTTTGAATATTCTTATTTCAGGAAGTCCAAGGTTTAAATGAAGATGTCATCCTGGAATAAATCCTCCCTGCTCTAATCCATGGCCTGTGGATTACTCTGCTGTTCACTGCTAATGCAGTTCACAGGGTGGACCCAGCCTCTGAGAACTCAGTGTGTACCTCTCAAGAACAGGAAACACATGTACAGTGTTTACTGGTTTGCTTGAGGCTGTCTTCACATTCTCTGTCTAGACATCACTCCACTGTAGCTTGGTCCTTCCCTCAAGACACTCCAAATACTAATTTTGTTAACTGGTAGAGCTGGTTACAACCAAGGCCACTTCCTTCTAATTCACCAGGATAAAATGGAAGCTCCTTATGTGACAAGTAAAGTTTCTCAATACATTTTCTAATGACACTCCACCAAAATGCTGTAAAATTGGCATATTGTGGTAGATAGAACAATGCCCCCCTCCAATGCCCCAATCTCTGGAACCTGTGACTATGATGACTTACTTTTGGAGAGTAGTCACCCTCTAAATCTTCATTCTCTTCTCTAGTAGCTCCACCAATCACTTTTGTTGGAGCTGGGAGTGGGTGGTATTATTCTTCCCACTCATGATGTCTCCTATTTGGTGGCAGCTCAGTTATGAACTCTTGTGGTGGCTAATCTGAATTGTCAACTTGACAGGATTAAGAGATGGCTAAGATTAAGAGGCTTCTGGGAGTGTCAATGAGGATATTTCTAGAAATGACTGGTATGTGGGATGGCAAACTGAGTGGGGAGACCCACCCTAAATGTGGGTAGCAAAGTCCAGTAGGTTAGGAACCTAAATGGAACAGGAAGGTGGAAGAACAAGGAAGCAGCAGCAGATCCAAGTGGATTCTTCTTGAAGTGGGTACTTCAATTGCTGCTGTGATCTCCTGAGGACATCAGACTCCCACTCCTTCATTATTCCAAAGTGGACATTAATTGGTGACTCCCAGGGAGTTTTCCAGGACGGAACTGGGGCTGCATCATTGGTCCCTTTTGTTCTGAGTCCCTTCTTGGACTAAACAGTTACTGGCTCTTCTCCAGCCCACAGATGGACTGTGGGTCTCTCCAGCTTCTGGCTGTGTAAGCCAATCTAACCTCCTTTTTATAAACATACCTACAGATATATATCCTGCTGGTTCTGTTCCTCTAGAGAACCCTGGTTAACAACTAACCCTCAGGGGTGATTCACCATGGATTAAAAATCCCTAAGTTCAGGGTCCTTGGATTTCCTGAGAATCACTCCTGCTACCACCTTTCCCAGTTCAAGAGGTACCCTACCTTTTGGAGGGATCTGCTCTGACCCACCTTTGGTAATGACCCTCTTCATAGGTCAAAGAGACTGTGGAAGATGGTGGAATGAGATGGACATTATTTTTACCTTATGTACATGTATGATTGCACAAATGGTGTGAGTCTGCATTGTGTACAACCAAAGAAGTGAAAAGTTGTGCTCCATTTGTGTACAATGAGTCAAAATACATTCTGCTGTCATGTATAACTAATTAGAACAAATTAAAAAAAAAAAAAAAGAGTCTGTGGAAGTACAAAGCTGTAGCCACCATAGCACATGCTCACTCCAGGTATAAAGAGCCCCTGAATTCCCTGCCCATGTGGGCCTGGGCCTGATTCAGGGCTGGGACAGGAAACTTCCTCCCATCCACCATCCTGGGGGTTGACTGAACCAGTAGCGTGCCCACCCCAAGCTTGAGGGCTAGCCAATGAGCTTCTGAGTATAGGATGGATCTGGAGCTTGCACGTTGGGTGTCCACCTGTGTGTACGCAAAAAACCCAAGCAGGACAGAGCTGGACAAGAGAAGGGATTGGGACTGGAGCAGGAACCAACTCTCCTAGTTCTTGTAAGTTCTGGGGAAGAATTGTATGGGTTTGGAGAATCCTAAACAGAATCTGGCATAAGACGTTCTTATGCAGGTAAGCTCCTCAAGGTGAGAGGAGGAAACAGCTTGCTATTCTTTGACATAGAATTTTAAACTATGGAGATGTGGGACATATAGATCTACATTTGTCCTCTTGCCCAGGGACCTGCAAATGTTAGGACTGGACCTAATCACTTTCCTCAGAGGGAGAGGCAGAGACAGACCAGGAGGTACACAGAGTGAAAGAAATAGAAAAAGATATCTTTTTAAAAAGTTGAGAAAGAAACATAGCCAAAGATAGAGAAAATTGACAATTTCTGGGTTATGGGGATTTTGTTTTCCTTTACTCATAAAAATGCACTTACATAAGTTTCATAATTAGAAAAATATTTATTTTTGAATTTAAACCTATAAATATTTAGGAAGCACCTTGTATAATGTCAATACTAGACTAGATACTGTATGGATGCAAAAACCAAACCAAGCAAAACTAAAGAAGTCCTCGATGCCCAGAAAAGAAGAAGAAGAAGAAAAAAAAAAAAAAAAAAAAGGAGAAAATATAAATTGGGTACCAGAAAATGCATCCCTCTTAAGCATTTTTATTAACCACTTGAAAATAGACCTTGATAGAATGATGAATCAATTTCCAAATGACTTTGAATTGGAAGGTATATTGGTAACAGAATCAGTATTCAGAGACATCCTCCAACAGTTGGAAGGAAGGGCGAATCTAACAAGACCAGCAGGGCCAACTGTACAGAGCAGCTAAGTCACAACACTTGTGCGTGGGCACAGCTTTGCTGGCTGTGGACTGGCTTAGCAACTGCATTGTAATAAAGAGAATTAACTGCAGAGTGCAGCTACAAAATGTCCAGTTAATCTTAGGGCACACAAATAGAGCAGAAGGAAGGGATTGGGAATTCTTTGCCACATGGTGGCAAGATGTTACCCGGGTTCTGTTTAGTTTCAACATCAATTTTATGAGACATTAAAAATAAATTCTGAACCTGGTAGAGAAGAAGTTCCCTTTTGTGAGAAATTTTAGGAAAACCCAGTTTAATATTTTTAGTATGTTGAGAAGAAAGGACTCGTGTCTGTTTGAACCAGTGTTGGAGTGGGTGTGGTGGAGGTGGGTGGAGGTGCCAGTATTTCTCAGATGTTAATGGGCGCCATGAAGAAGTCATCCAGAGCAGGACTAAGGCTTCTGAATACTCCAGGATGCAGAGGGAGGATGATTTTAGCTCTACATAAAGCAAAGCATTATAAAAATTAGAATGGTTTCCAAATGAGGTGGATACCTTCAGAAGAGAGTAAGCTTAGTTGAAGAAGGTGCTGGGGTTTAAAGAACCCCTTGAATGGCACCCATCGTCCCTGCTTGCAATGGAAAAGAAAGGAGGGTCAAATCCTTTCTGACAAGGGCACCAAGAAGACACAACAGGGGATGGGATGGCTTCTTCAATAAATGGTGTTGGCTGGGTGGACTCATATCCACACGGAGAGAATGAAATTGGACCCTCAACTTATGCCTTATACAGATATCAGCTCAAAATGACTGAAAGACTAAACACAAGACCTGAAACTGTAAAACCCCTGAAGAAAACAGGGGTAGAGTTCCCTGATGGTCACCTTGCAATGCCTTTTTTTTGGCGGCTATGTCACAAGCTCAGGAAACAAAAGCAAAATGAACAAATTCAAAACTTAAAAACAGCAAAGGAAGTAATCACCAAAATGAAAAGGCAGCTTGTGGATTGGAAGGAAATATCTGCACACCATATATCTGACAATGGGTTGATATTAAAAATATACGAGGAGACCATGCAACTCAGTATCAAAACAAAAGCCCAAATAACCCATTAAAAAATGGGCAATGGACCTGAATAGACATTTCAAAGAAGACAAAAAATGGCCAAAGGGTAGATAAAAATGTGCTTAACATCACTAATCATGGGGGACATGCAAATTAAAACCATAATGAGATACTGCCTCACAGCTGTTAGGATGGCTACTATCAAAAAGTCAAGAGATAATAAGTGCTGGAAAGGGTGTGGATGAAAGTGATGAGCTCATGGGACTCGTGTAGACTCTGGGGGAAATGCAAATTGGTGTAGCCATTATGGAAAATACTACAGAGACTCCTGAAGCAATGGGCAGAAGAACTGCCACATGACCCAGCCATCCCTCTGCTGGGTATACACTCAAAGGCAGTGGAATCCACACCTCGAAGGTAAAGTAGCACTGCTGTGTACTCAGGGACGTTATTCACAAGAACCAGGATATGGGAATGATCTAAGTGTCCCCTGAAGGGCAAATGGATAAACTGTGGTCTATACAATGGAATATTATTTATAGTCTGCGGAGGCCAGTGCTGCAGATGCATGGTTAACTGACGCAGGGATGAGAAAATTAACTAGAATTATAGAAATAAGGCAAAGACTCATTTATTAATAAAAAGTGGGGGCATGGTGGGATGGTCCAGCTTGATGGAGACTGGATCTAACCTATGAGTAGGTGCACTAAAGGGACTCAGGGTGAAGAACTTCTTCAGGAAAAGAGGATGAAGATGGGAAAGACAAGTTGTCTGGGGCTTGGCAGGTCATGCCCATCTCTTCTATCTCTGGGCAGGCTGGGATGTAGAAATCAAGGCTTTCTGAACTAGTGAGTTCCAGGACAACAGAACTTCCCCTGTCAACAGGAATAACCATGCAAATGGGCGTTCTCTGGACACCCTGGCACCACCCAGTCCCCAGCACAGTGTTTCATTGTCTGGTTTCACAGAGTTCTAAGCAATAATTTATCAATCACCTATGATAATTATTCAGGCTTAAAAATAAGGAGATACTGCCATTTGCAACAAAATGGATGAACTTGGATGACATTATGTTTAGAGGAATGGGCCAGACATAGAAAGAAAAATAGTAAATGATCTCACCTTATGTGGGGGTCTTAAAAAAAGAAGACTTCAGTTATTATATTATATATATACAATATATATGCACAACGTAAAAATAAATGAAGAAAACAGAGGGGCAGGTGGGGTACCCTGGATATGTGATTGCCAGATGGGAGGGTATGGCTTGTGTGTGGACTAGTTGGTTTTCTAATGCTGAATTCCAGAATTGAGAAAATCCACCCACCCAAGCCTCGGCAAAGTTGAACTTCTTAAACAAATAGAACTGACATGTGTCTCTGTAGGGCGTCTGTTCCCATATTTGACTGGAGTGTGACCCGTTTACTCTTTCCAAACTCACCAGTAAGGGTGATTTTGAATTATGGCCCCGCCAGTTATCTGAGCTGTGCAACTCTGAGCTGCACCGAGAAGATGCACTGCCGAGAACTCCTGAGCTCTGCTGAGTGCCTGGTGCTCAGCAAACGCCTACTGATTGAACTGGTGGGATGCTCAACATCCTTACTACCCCCAACAGATTGAGTCTCATTTCCTACAGGACTGGGGCTGTTAATGACATTGCATGGAGTTTGGAAACTTGGATGAGAGAAAATTATGTATTTAATTTCATGACCCTCTACATGAAATTTGGCATTTCCTGCAATTGTAAATATAAGCATATAGCAGTAGCAGTAGTGGTGAGTTTGTCATAAATAAGAATCACAGATACTTTCCTCAGTTTAGAGTTGCTGTGGATAACTTGAAGTGTACAAGACTTCAGTTGACAGTAGGGTGCTCCCCACCATCCTCTGCCTGTGTAAGGGAGTAGAGGACTCCTCCCCTGGGGACCTAGACAGCCATGTGGCTTTGCAGAATTCCCATCCACAATGCTGCTTTTATGAGGAAGGAGGGGAGTCAAAGACTGTGCAGTTGAATGGTCTCATTTAAACTAAGCAAACTGTTCTTTGCACCGACTTGACTTTATGCAATGAAACTTAACAGTAACTCGCCTGTTCTGTGTAGGGTGAGTATAATCTGAAAATCTGAAAAGTGAAAAGTTACAAAGTCTTAAACTTTTTGAGTCCACCATATACGACGCCACAAGTGGAAAATTCTGTAACATGAAACTGTGGTTCATGCACAAAAATTATTAAAAATATTGTATAAAAGCACCTTCAAGTTATGTGTAGAAGGTGTGTATGAAACAAGTGAACTTTGTGTTTAGACTTGGGTCTCATCCTCAGGATATCTCATTATGTATATTTGAATATTCCAAAGTCTGAGGAAAACACCCAAATCTAAATATCTGTGGTCCTAAACTTTTTTGAAAAGAAATATGCAATTTGTATTTTAAATGTCTATATTTGTTATTAGTGCATTAATAAAGAATATATTAAAATTGACTTAGATTACTTTGATATCTGAATTTCCTTTAGAAATATTAAAATATTTTATGAATTTAATAACATTATTTGAGATAGCGTTAAAGTATTAACTAAATTGCCAAAGGGATCCATGGCACAAAATGGCTAGGAACCCTTCACTAGCAAGTCAGAATTTATATGAAGCAGACATTCAGATCCTAAAGAAAAGTTGCTGCTTCTGATGGTTCAGTGGAACATGAAAATTCAAGGGAGTCAGTTGCATTTGGTAATCTTTCCCCTTAGGGTCTTATCTGCAGGAGTACTATTTAAAACTGAAACTGGAAATAGTTTTAAAAGAAAACTGGCTTCAAACACAGAACTCAGACATCTAAAATGCTCTTCTGTGAGAAAAATCCAAATATTTATGTTTCCAAATCATGTTCAAAAATTGTTCAAGCTTGAGATGGTACCCAGAGTCCCCCACTGTCCATGGTGGTGATTAAAAGGGCCATTACAAATGGCTTCCCGGGAAAGGGCAGAGGCCAGAAGTCAGGCTGCTGGGAGGCAGAGGCCCCCGACGCAGTTCTTTGACACTTGTGGTTTCAGCTGCACGGCAATCGATTTCTGAGCCCACCGGAGATGTGCTGTAATTAGCATGGGATTGCTACACTCCTCTGTCTAACGGGGACATTCCATAATTACACTGAAATGAGCCTGCCTCGCCGGCTCACATCACCTGTACAGGAGTCACCAGCATGAAAAGGAAGGGGACGGAAATGCAGAGCCAGCTCGCAGGAGCTGCTGACAGAGTAGCCAGTGGGCCAGCCGGGGTGAAATGGCGGCGAGACAAACCAACACAGGCGCTTCTAATTAGGCAGCAAGACAGTCAAGGAACTGAGTGCGACGTCTGTTAATTAACTCGGAGGATGCGGGATGGTGAGGGATCCCGGGGAAAGGCCAAGTGTGTCTAGCTCACCAGGGTGGTTGGTTATTAGAGAGCATTGTTCCTGTGCCATTTCCTACCCAGCATTCTGAAAAGAGACTTTGCTGGAAAAGTGTTGAAAACGCCAAGGGGCGCTTGCTTCTTGCAGGCTATCAAGAGCCTGAACTGGGGATGCAAAAAATTTGTTGGGAATTTCATTTAGTACAAGGTTAAGAAATAAAAGCTATGAGGGTGGCCATTCTGAATTCAGTTGCAGCATGGCGGAATGAAATTACTTTATATGACTTTACTGGGGGGAAGACAACGGATCATGTGAAGGGATGCACTGCGTCAGTGTTGCTGGAATACCTTCTGGGGGACGTGGAATGATTACACAGGTCGATGGTACAATGGAGAATGTACAACACGACTAGCATAACTGTCGCACGGTGGCAGCGAGAACCCTGCAGACCCTCCCGCCTGTCCAGCACGGCCTGGGGTGGAGACGGTGTGCTACCTGCCCTGCACCAGCCTGGCTGGACGGGCTGTCCAGGCCCCCAAGATAGAATGCCATGAAAGGGGACCTCAGCTCCATGATGCGCGTCAGTGTGAATAAATGGCTGATTCTACCCCAGCCGTGTCACAGTGAACTCACGGAACAGGAAAGTCACAATGTGGTCCACCCAGCCACTCTGAGGACAATAAGAGGACAGTGCACCCAGACTAAGTGTGTCTTCCTCAAGATTCGGGACCCAGTCAATCAGTCGCTAGACAAGATGATCATGCTATTTATTGTTCAACTCAGCGATTCTGAGAGAGGAAGGGGGCATATTGGCAGGTGCTGCAAAACAACTGCATAAACAACTTGCTCTGGGCAAACCCAGAAGCAAGGCTCCCCTTACTCCTCACTCTGTAGTTCATAATTACGTGTTGCTGACTCATAGACATTACGCCCCTCTTTATGGTCTGATTTCCATTGGAATGTGGAATTAACATGATAGTTATGTAATTATACAAAATTTATTGATAAAATAATACAAGTAGATAGTACGCACTTCAGAGTAAATAAAATACTACTTATCGTTATTACAGTTACACATATATAATAATCAATTAAAAAATGCTTCCCTAAGGATAGTTTTTATTTAACTCTCAAAACAACTGTTAAGTGGTCTCTCTAAAAAATTCTGAATGATTTGTCAAATAAGATAGTCATTAAGATTCATGCAGATACACTAATGCAATGACATAGATACTATATATAATAAATATTTTAGAATAATCCTTAATAATTAGCAACATGATTTTACTTCTATTAATCTATTCTAAGAAAATAACCAGATAAATAAAAAGATCTTTATGTGTATGAATTTTTTTTGCAACATTGCTTATAATAGCAAAAAATTAAATTTCATGTATAGGTTGTTTATTAAACTAATTATGACAAATTCATAAAAGGGAGCATTATAGAACAATTAAGGCAATTTATACAGGAACACAACAATGTGGGCATAAAAGGTTAAAATACATATGTTTGCATATGCAGAGTGTTTTGGAGCAAAGGCTGCTAAGTGGTTGCCTCTAGAACTAGCGCTGGGGTGGGAGGACAGAGGTAATAAGCCTTAACGTATGCTGTGCGATTGCCTATCTGGTGATTATTTCTCACAAGGATGACATTTTAAAAATAATAACTATATTTAGTAAATACACATCTATAACATAGCACTGAATACAACATCATGCACAGGTTAAGCTATAGATTAATACCAATTTTTTAAACAATGCCTATATCGGTATGGAGCCTTAAAATGCCTAGAGAGATACAGTGACAAGGAGGGGTGGGGCTGTTGTGGACTGCTCTATAATGTCATCCCCTCCCATTCCTTGCAAGTGTTGTAGTAAGACATTCACATCTCAGAATCAGGAAGCCAGCAGCCCTGCCCTTTGGTTCTGAGGACATGGCTCGAGGCAGCAGCTTGGTGGCTTAACCGTCTCACCGTGGTGAGGAAGGTTCAACCCTGCTGCCGCTCTACTGGCTCTCTCTGCAAGTCTGTCCCCAGGGCAGTCAAGAAAATCTTGCACTTGTTGGAAAGTAAGAAAATAAATGACTTTTTTTTTTTTTTTAAAGATAAATGATTTTGCTTTCAAGCAATTTGGCTTTGTTTTGTTTTAAGAAGAATGTGGAATCTTAGGATGTTCCCTCTAACAGATGGGTCGCCCACAGTAGGGGCCATGGGGCACAACCAGATTTAGACAGGGTTGGTCCTATTCTCCAAAAACTCCAGTTCTCTGATTACCTTGCAGCCTTGGAAGTGGGCAGGAATGCACTTCCAAGGCTGCATGATTTGCTAAGGACAAAGAATTGTGAGCACAGTGACCAGTGTCACTCCTGGGCCAACATGCAATTCTCTGTTCTCTTCCCTTTGGTGTGGAGAGAATAGAAGCCTGGGTCCAAGTGAGCCTCCCTCAGCCTGGGTCCTTGGTGTGTAGAGCATCCTCCTGCAGATACTACCAGGAGCATGAGCAAGAAATAAACTTTAAAGATTTTAGAGTGCAGCATTTATTATCACTGCAGCACTGCCTAGCTTATCCTGACTACACAATTTCTGGAGGGCAGGATAAAATGTAAACACAAAGCCCTCTTTGTTCAAAAACTAGTCAGCACTTCAAGATGGCGACTGCAGCCTGCCAAACTTCTCAGGGGCCCTCTGAGCACAGGGCTTTGGGTGAATACACAGGTCGTGCAAAGAAGTTGGCCTGATTTTCCCTTTTAACCATCATAACAAGATGAAAAATGCTTTTTAATTCCTTTATTTCACATATGAGGATATTGAGAGCCTTAAACATCTTGCTTAAAACAACAGTTAGAAATGCTGAAAACCAGAATCTGATGATATTGGTATTTTGAACACTGTTATCACAGATCTTTGTAGATTCATGGCTCTGGGCCTTAGGGCACAAGGAACCAAGTACATCATTACAGAAAGCAGACAAGACTTGGGAAATACCAAATCCTTTGTAGAAAGTCACCCACTCTGTATCCCCGACAAAAGGGAGAAGAGTTAAAAAGTGTAACCCATTGCACACTAGGTGAATTTTTTCTTTTGCCAGGAAGTATAATTAGTAATTTCAGTCCTTATCTGAAATACCTGCCTCAGCACATGCTGAAGAGTATCCATAAAGAAAAGGAGGCACAGCTGTTAATTTCCATGCTATAACTCATTGGCATTAGAGAAATCATTTTCATAAACAAAGCGCTAGCCATCGCCTGGTTACTGGAAACAAAAGCTAAGGTTGCAGCTTTCTCCATGGTAACCAGGCAGGGAAAGAGCATCCGGAACAACCAAGCGGGGAGTCCTGAGGGCAGCAAGTGGACATTCAACCCGAGCAGCCTGGGGTGGCCACGCACACAGCAGCCCTTCAGCTCTGCACATCAGAGGATGTTGGAATAACCAACTCAAGAACAGGGTTTGAATTAAAGACGTCTCATGCCGTTGTTGAAATCTTTAGTCCCGTATTCCTTGAAAGCTATTCAAAAAGCCTAGAAGCAATTGTTCAAAAGGCTTGTCCAATTAAAACCACATTTTTCTTTTGACTGCCCCCACACCCACTTCCCAGTCCTTCACCTCTCTAGAGAAGGCTGCCCCAGGGCATTTGTCCGCATGCTAGTGTACTGCCTGAGGTTCGGTTAGGATCAAAATAATTGTCTCCCTTAAGAAGACTGTATAAAACATTGACCTTGTCCAGATTCTCAAGGGACAGAAACAACTGTTGCCAACGTGTCTGTGAGTAGACACAAGAACTGCATGGTTAAGTATTTGCTTGACCGGAGAGGACAGGCATCCTGGATTATCTGCTTAGTTTGAGAATTGGCTTTTATGTACCTATTTTCTCTACATAATTTTGAATATTTTAGAAGAAAATTGGGATAAAATGAAATGGTATATGATATGGATGAGCAGAGAAGCATGAAGAATGCTTTCTATGGTGCTACTAATTCCCTGCAAGTTAGTCTGATTTTCAGAGTGTTGGACTCTGAGTACCTGGCTATCGTTAACCACGAGGCCAGTGTGTGGCTAATGACCGCAATCCTGGCGTGGTTTCCAGCTCTACTTTTTTCTTGCACAAAGGTTAATTGAATGGTTACAATGTTTCCTAAAGGACTTCCTCTTGGTATTAAAATAAAAGATTCTCTTATAACATGTCCGCATAAGCACTCTTAAGTATTTAGCTTAGATTTTCCGTAACCGTGGAGTATTTGACATTGGGCATTTTTTGCGAATTCTGACTTTCTCAGCATCTTCACTGAATTTAATCATGCAGTCGGGCATTTCAGAATCGCTTATTCTCCCTTGGCTTCTTTTTAAGTTGGAAAGTGGGTTTGGTTTTGTAGAACACTAGAGACAAAATTCATAGACTGCCCAGCAATGTCTCTCTGTGTACCACAGATAACTTATTTCTGATGCGTGATAGCTAATGATTTGATCTAAAATATACGTGCACATTTTAAGTTAGAAAAACCCAGAGAGAGATGCCAAGAGTCACATGAAATGGATATATTTTCATGGCCACTCTTTGACTGAATTGGCTTTGTACTTAAGATCAAGTTGCAGGCAGTAGTTAATAGTCACATACGAATGTTTCCAAGGGCTCCATTTTTGCTTCCTTACCCTCAAAAAACTTCCATGACAAAGACTGAGTGTGGCTGAGAGACCGCTCGTGCCTAAGTGCTGATTAGTTCCGGGGTGCCTGCCTCCTGGTCTTGCCCCATCAATAGGTAGGGAGGGACAGCAGGAAACAGAATGGGACTTGGATTAATTTTCAGTGGGTAAACCCATGGAATGTTCACAGAATTTACTAACTTCAACCAGCTGCAATTCTGTCCTTCCCTCAATCGCCACCTCTGAAGCTGACGTCCACACTGATGTTGCCCTCCAAACCCCAGGAGAGAGCACCTTGGCAGTTCAGACAGACATCCCCCCTGTTACCCCTTACACTTGCTTGCAGGGCCTGGCATGGCAAGGCAATTTAGGTAAGGTGGGATTTCAGCCTGGAGAAAACTTCCCCTCTCAGCCTGCGGCCACTTTCTGAACGCCTGCGACTGGCTTTCAAATGGCAGTCTTTGGGAGCTTGGAGGGAAACTCTGGATGCTCAGCAGAGCTGAAGAAAGCCTTTGTTCTTACCTGTATCATTATTATCCTTCCTAATAGTAACCAAGATTCTTTGAGCATGTTATGCAACAGGCAGCACCCCCAAACTCATCTAATTTTTACAGGGACCAGGCCCTGTGGATTCTGTACCAGGATTTGCTTGGATTCTTGGGAAGCCCAGCAACTTCCCCACGGCCAGCTGGGGTATACAGTGGAGTCAGGCGCAGGGAGCTTGGCCCAGTTTCCTCTCTTTGGAGTTGACCTCGGCCACAGGACCCTTTGTGGCGGGGCTGTCCTATGCCCTACACGATGTTCAGCAGCTTCCCTGGCTTCTATCCACTAGATGCCAGTAGCGCTCCCAGTGTGACAACCAGAACCGAATCTGGACAGGGCCCGAAGTCCCCCAGGAGGAAAATCGCCTGCAGTAGTGGCCCACGGCTCTGACTCAGAGAGCTCTGCTGGCGACCACGTGGCTCTGCTGCCTCCCGCTTCCCTGCCTTGCTGGCTCCTGTCCCCCAATGTCTGGAGGGAAATCAGGTGGGACTCACCTGGTGGAAAAGGAACCAGGCTGGCCAGCTTGGGGGACAGTTTTGACAGCGCAGGCATACTTAGCACAGGTTAGGCTGAAGATAAATGGGCAGCGGCTGGAACGACATTTAGGCTGGAATAAATGTATTAATATTTTCTCGAGTTCCTTATGTACCAACCCAGCCATCCAAATGACCACACTCCTCAGGTCTTTCCATGAAATGCACTGGACGTACCGTGGAGGGCTCGGTGTAGTGGGCAGGGTGCTTTCCCTTTCCGGTCGCACCCGTGCCTGGTGATGATGTGGGTGATGAATGTGCTGGCATGGCCACCAGCTGGCTTGTGTGATTTCCCCGTTGACTCTTCAAAATGCAACCTGCGCCTGCTGCCCTGGTCCTCTTCCTCACTCGCTCTTGTAGGCCTTCTAGTGCCTGTTCCTCAAAACAGCACCGAGTGATGGGCGTCGGCAATGAGAAATAGGAGGAGCAGGCTCAGCTGGTTTTCAGACACAGCAGTTGTAAGTATGATGGTGTGAGTTATATACAGGCATGTTTTTATTATTATGAGAAAAGTGCATTTATTTTAGATTCCTGGGCCTGCTTGCATTTCCTCCAAACCACCCTGATTTATGTAGGATGGGGTAAAAGTTCAGAGGAGGATGAAGATGGATCTAAGTTTTAGATGCTGCTCTGGTTCGAATGACTGTTATGAAATTCATGTTGAAACTCAGTCCCTGGAAGCATTGGCCTCTGGGAGGCGACTGAGTCACTTCAGAAAAGGAAAAAAAGGGCTGCAGTTTAAAAAGAACCTTCTCTGACCTTCTCTCCCTTCTGCCACAAGAGGACAGTTCTCCCCCACTTCTGGAAGATGCAGGAACAAGGCACCATCTTGGAAGCAAAAAGCAGTCCTCATCAGACACCAATCCAGCTAGTGCCTTGGTCATGGACTTCCTGGCTTCCAAAATCATGAGAAATAAATTCTTATTGTTTGTAAATTATCCAGTCTCAGGTATTTTGTTATAGCAACAATAATAGACTCAAGAGAGATGCAGTACCTATAAGAGAGGAGTTCCTACTTATGATGACTAGTTAGAAATCAGCACCTTGACAGATTTACCAGAGCGGATGAAGAAAATTCAAGGAGAGAAAGGTATCCTGAATAAAAAATGAATAGTCTCAGATGAACTAGAATAACTAAAGACTTGCAAATAAAATGCTGTATTTTAAAATGATCCGATACAACTTTGTATTAAGACTTTTAAAGTATGGGAAAATCAGGTTAAAGAGAGAAACACCAATTAATCTACTGAGAGTTCTAGATTTATAAACTTATATGCCTGAAACTAGAAGATTTGCTCTAGATGATGATTTTAGGGAAAGCAAGTTGCCTTAAAGATTACCTAGAGAGATGTTTACTTTACACCAAGAAAATATTCATTAGAAACCTATTGAAAGAAGTAGATAAACTATTTTTTTAAAAATGTCTTTAAAAAAAAAAAGAGCTTATTTTTGGCAAACACATGTTTCTGGAACACAGCATAATGGAGACCAGGTGTTGTCACCTGGACAATCAGGCCTTTTCACACGTGAGTGAAGTTAAACAAGCATGGAGGAGCCAGGCATTAGTCCAGGGTCGCACGCTGCTAGGCAAGGATCAAAATGCAGGTCCTCTGCCTTTGAAGCGTGTGCTCTTTCTGGCTCATGCAGCCTCTATTATCAAATTACTTAATTTATCAGAGCAAAAAGCAAAACCTTAGGGATGCCATTAGCAATTTACTATTTCCAGTTCTTTTGGGAATCTGCTAATTGCCCTTTCATAAATGCTACTCATTATGATTAAGACTTTGATTAAATGTGCAAGTCTAGAATTTATATAATATTATAGACACATTTAAAGTGAATTTAAAGCACCGGAGTAACATGAACTGTGTGTTTCCTTTCGACACCATGATACCCACTGTTAATCAAGGATTTTTCCTGGAACCTGCTTTGTGCTGGGGTGACCCATTTCCCCTTCAAGAATCTTAGAGTTTAATTAAGGCGTGCTCATGCTTGATTCAACATGGCGCCCGAGTCTGAGTGGGAATTCAGAAGGGAGGCAGGTCAGCTTCGTGGAGGTTGGGGGGCAGGACAGCATTCGCCGAGGGCGGAGATGGCAGGATGGTGATCACCTATGGCCCACATGCTGGGTCTGCGTGTGACAATGTCTGCTTTTAAAGCAGTTCTGAGTTACATGCTATTGCTGAACACTTTTCACAGAGGGAGCAGCGGAAGCACAAAGCCATTAAGTAGGTGTGTTTGGATGCACAACTGCTGAGTGAAGGGTCAGGACTCAGCCCCAAGTTGGCCTGACTTCATGGTGGCCCACGCCACCATCTACTCCACATCCACTCATCTGTGCACCCAGGCAAGGAAGATAGGCCTGCAAGATGGCAAAGGAAGCTTCTAGAACAGAGGCATGAATTGGGAAGGAAATGAGATGGGTTTGGAAAGGTGAAGTCAGGAAAGACTTTCTGGAAAGACCAGGAAAAGGATTTTAGATGCATATTCTAGCGTTTCATCATCTGCAGATCACTTTCCTCAGGTTTAGATGACCCCGGAGGTAGCAGAATGCCCTCCTCCTCCACTCCCTGCTGGTCTCCCTTGTACCTTCTGCTCTCTCTCTTTCCCCCTCCCCTTAGGCAAATGCCCACTGAACTTTTATGAGTAAAACAGAGGAGGTTCCTGTTCCCAGAGCTGGGGTGGGGAAAAGGAACAGAAAACAAGGCAGTTGAATAAATAATATAATTCCAGTTACTGATAAATGCTAGGCAGAAAATGGGGTTGGATTATTGGATGAATTATGCCATTGTTGGGGAGAACTGTCAGAAGAAGCCTCTCTCAGGAGGGACATATGAGCAGAGAGCTAAACAGAGAGGAGGAGGAGGCCATGCAAAAACCAAGAGGAAGGTCTTCCAGGAAGGTGAAGCCCCTTCAGAGAGGCAAGTGGCCCATTTAGAGAATGCTGTGGAGGGCCAGTGGGGCTGGGGCCTGTCGGCAGGGGGACAGGCAGCCAGGGCAGAGGCTGGATCATGCAAGCCTGTGTGGAGTGCCAGAGGACAGTGGTTTTTATCCTAAGTAACAGGAGCTCCTGGTTGTCAGGATACATTCTAAAGAGAAAGCAAGTGATGTTCACAGAGGAATGAAGAATAGGGACCAAAAGGGCTTTTTGACGGTGAATCCTGAGAAGTCAGAGACCATGGGTCATGGGGAGAACCAGAAAAGAAACACCATGTCGACAGAGCAAAAAGCGATTGGCCACTCAGAGGGAAACTGATAGGGACCCTCGGAAATGAAGAGGGCACTAGCCAACTCAGCTCGCGATTTTATTCATCTCTCAGAAAAGAGGGGCAGGGAGAGAAAAATCAGAGAAAAAGGGGCCGAGGTCTTCAGAATCCTCACAATGCTGTTCAAAATGAATCTCCAAAGCCGAAGCCGAGCTGGCCTAGGCGCCGCTAACGTGGAATGCACGGCCGCCTACCTTTCTTCTCCTAGTGTCATTTGTGCTTTCCGTATTTTAGTTTGTCAGCCAAGTGACAATTCAAGCTGAAAAAAAAAAAAAAAAACAAAAACAAAAAACAAAAAAACTAGGGCATTATAGTCATAAAAATTCAAATTTCTATATTTTAAAATAAGGTAGATGATAATACTTGGGTTTAGTGTACTTGGAAAAAATGTAACTACTGAAGATCAAGTCCATGATCTACTGGTGCAGGGATACCGAGGTTGTCATTCTATGACATTTCTGGTGTACTTCCTTCTCCAGGTGTCAAGGCTTGGCTTATTAGCTCAGGGATGACAGTATTTTCAAGGGAAGAAACACTTTTCAAAAACCAGAGCCATCCCTGCACATGAAGGCTTTCCTCCAGCTCTGCAGAGCTTTGATGCTGATTGTGTGACACCCGGTTCTGGATTCCTTTGAGTTCTGATGGCTCCTGCCATGCTGCTTCCAATTATTTTAAGCTGGGCCTCCAGTTCCCTCCGAAACTGCGAGCTCTGTTCACCCATCTGCTACTGCAGGGGCAGGAAGCCCCAGAAAGAAGGTGGCCGTTAGAAAATGTCACCCGACTGCACCATGGAGAGGACTGCAGGCCAGCCATGACATGACTCCTCCGGGCAAGGCGGAGAAGAAAAGGGGACAGGCAGAAATAGGCCAGAGAACGTCCACTCAGACTTGGAACGATGGTGCCACTGTGGACAGCGATCTTTGGTGAGTGGGCTCCTGGTGGAGTCTCGGTGGTGGTCGGCTCCTCTTTGATCCGGGCAGCCCTCTCTGCCTTGATCCTTACCACTGCAGTGTCCAGATGCCACTACTGGGAGGCTAACGCCCTCGGTTATGCAGCTGATTGCTTCAAGATGTTTCAGAATGATTGCTTCCCTTAGAAAGTTTCCATGTGCCAGTGAGTGGGTGGCCCAGTGACCAGCAGGATAATTCCCCAAGGCTTTCCTGAAGGCTCTGGGAGGAGGGTGGTGGGTACACTGTAGGTTGGCTCTCCAAGACATGGCTACGTGTTGTGGTTGAAGGGTCTCTATTGTCTCAAGGGACAGGGAGTCCCTTGGTGTCCTATGAGTGTGAGACCTGGAGAAATAGCCATGAGGTTCAGGATTTGGGTAAATGCTTCAGTCTGTGCTGTGGGGTACCACGGAAATGAATGCAGGGATGTTCAAACCCCAGACTTTTCATTTGCTCCTATGACCTGTGTGGTCAAGTCACTTTGCTTTTTTAAACTTTCTTTATTGCCTCTTTAAACAAGGGTTCCAAATATGTCTTCCTTCCTAGGATCCTTGGGAGAACTAAGGGAGATAAAACTTAGTAGTACCCGTCGTGTACTGAATACTCAGTAAACGTCAGCTGTTGCGCATCGGTGTTGCTGAGAACTGAATGAGCTATCACTAAGCCCTTTGCTGGGGTCTGAGTGAATGAGGTTGAGTCGCTCAGTCCTACCCACTCCCAACTTGGCCCACAGTCTTGGGGTGCAGAAGCGGCTTGATGTAGAGCTCTGTGGTAGAGCACAGGCTACCCTGCTAGGGCCTGGGCTTCCATCCCCAGCACTGTAGGACGTGGGCCGTGTGTTTGTCAGACTGATGGCACAAAGCTGTGCCAGGTAATCTCCTAGGACATGACCAAGATCATGGCCTTAAGGCGACATGTGAAATTTAATAAGAGGCAAGCCAAGTTTTCTTTTAGGTTCAAACAATAAAGTGCATAAGAATTGGGGGAGGAGCCGCAGCTGAGGAGCAACCCGTGTGCCAAGTCCCAGAGACTGCAGCTGACCATAAGCCTTGTGCTGCTGACCAGCACTCCAGATGCCCAGAGGGGTCGGTCCCCTGCACCCTGCTCTACTTGCTGCAGGTGGAATTCTGTACTTTGCACTGGACACACGTCTTAGCAGGGGCTTGCTGTGGGGGTGGGAGGAATCTTGGTGGCCAGCAGTTTGGAAACACAGTGTAGAAGGGACTTCAAATGAGGGAAGGTGGGCTCTGAGATGGGGCTTACACATGCTTCTTGTGAATCAGAAGGTGGACGTACGCCAGAGCAGCGGGCACTGAGGGAGAGGGGCATCTTCAGGAAAGGAGAAACACCTTAGTATTTCCGCAGCCAGCATGGCACAAACTAGTGACTGTACCATCCCCAGTGGGTTAGGTCAGGGCCGGGGCTGTGGGGACAGCCTCACCCTGAGGTCCTGTGGGACCGACCAAGTGCTAAGGTCCCTGTTATGTGTTGCGATTCTGTAGCACACTAGCCACGTGGACTATTGTTTATATCTTAATTTTTATAAAATGTATTCATGCAAAGGACAGTTATAAAATATAAACATTAAATTCTAGTTAAATGACCTGGAAGATGAAAATAATGAGCTAGCTTCGAATTTTATTCACTGCAAGATGACCTTGTTGAACTGTCATGCTGATCAGACAATAAGAGGATTTAAGATCTAGAGGGGAAGATTTTGTCTTGTTTGTATTTTCATTTCCTGCAAAGTGTCTGGCACATATAATAATTTAAGTAGACAATATTTGTTGAATATTCACTTGTTTTAATAAACGTCTTAAGCTCATTGCATTTAATAATTCATCTAACCATGCAAACTGCTCATTGAGTCTGGCACTATCTTTGTCCCCTTTGACCCATGAGGAAACCTGCCACTCAGCGAGGTTGATGTGACGGGTCCACCAATGCATATCTAAGAAGGCCAGGGCTGGGGTCTGAACCCGGCAAACCTGACTCCAGGGACAGTTCCTTGCCCTCTCAGTGCACTTGCCTCTCCTGAAACAAGGTACTCAATCAGTACCTATTCAATGGATAGACTGAGGGAGAGACAGATGACGGGAGGGACAGAGGAGGGATCCAGGCTGGCACCCCAGGAGAAGAGGGCAGGTAGCTGGGATGCAGAACGAGTGATAGCAAAGCAGACACCTGTGTCCCAGGCCTTCTTTGGGTTGACTCTGCACTGAGTCTGCATCAGACACATTGGAGGTGCAAGAGGACCCTGTGTCCCAGCAGAGAAGAGCACTTGGGCTCCTCCTCTTCCTTTCCAGGGGAGACATTTTCTGTCAGAACCATTAGTTAGGTGCCAACAGTGAAGCCCCTCAATTAGCATTCCTTCAAAATGCCATCTGTAAGTGACTGAAGAAGTGACAGCCTGAAGGCAGAACACAGGGCTAACTCGGCAAAGACGAGACGCAGCCTGGGGAGGCAGGGCCACTCCATCAGCTGCGCCCAGCCTGTTTGAGGGTCCACCCACAGCAAGGAACACACGCTACCATGGCGACAGAGACTGAGAAGTTTCTGACAGCAGCTATGATTTAGCGGGTGCTTAAAGATGCAGCCTATACTTAGGTTTTTACCAGACTTAATAGAACATTTCTAACTTGCATTACCATTTGGCAGCTGGCAAAAAATAAGGAATCTAAACAGTGCAAGTCCATCCGGGTTGTGGGGAAGAGGATCATGGGTGCTGCTGGGGTCAAAGCACGGTCTCAGCACTTCATCACTTCGCGGCGACTCTTCCTGACGCCTCACCCCGCGTCTCTGATCTGGGAGGCGGGGTCGGTGCACTTGCTGATTTCAAGGCGTACCAGAGATGCTTTCCTCCATCCGGTTATCAGACGACTGCGCCAGCCGAGAAGCCTGGCTGTTCTTTCCCTGCCTCTCTGGCACTGGGCTGAATCCACAGGAGGCTTCGAGACCCGTGTTACTTATGTTCTACATCCAAGGAACTATTTCTATGGAGTTTAATGATCAATGTTTTGGTTCCCTCTAAAATTATCTAAATGCTGGAAATCTGCTTGTACCGGGATTTAATTGAATTTCCCATTTCCTCATCTAATGATCCATCCATTCAGCAGCTTGAACATTTTTACGTGCTCATACTGTGTTAGAGCTTGACACACTTTATCCAGTGTGACTGATACATAAATGCTCTGAAATAAGCACACTTATTCCCACCTTCTAGTGACAAAATGGGCTGGAGAGGTCTCAGGAACATGCCCAAGGTGGTTAGGGTGCATTTGGGAACATCCTGCTTCAGGGGAACTTGTAAGATGCAAGCATTCAGCTGAATGTCAGGTCCCTCTGAGATTTGTCCTCAGTCTGCCCTGGTCTCCTTGGCTTTTCCTCTGCCTTGCCCTTCTTTGGATTCTAAGGCCTATGTCTGTTCCCCTATAAGATCCTGGAATAGTATGGCACATTAGAAATAAAATGTGAGCCACATATGTAAATTCACAATTTTCTGTCATCCTCATGAGGAAAGCAGAAAGCAGCTGACACTATTTTCAGTATTTTATTTACCCTAACAAATATAAAATATACATGACATCAAAGTTACCGAGATATTTGATATTCCTTATTTGAACCCAAAATAGTCCTTGAAATCTGACCTGCAGGTTATATTTGCAACACATCTCAATTTGGACTAGCCACATTTTAAGGGCTCAATGGCTACATGTGGCTGGCTAGTGGCCGTCATATTGCCCAGTCGAGTCCTAGAAGGAAGCAATCTTTGGTGGCTGTAATGTCAGACGGCACATGATGACAGCTGTCTGTCTTGTTGGTGTCTATTCTTCCCTTTTTCTAAAGTCTCAGGTGTGCATGCATGTGGCTGCATGGCTGCAGACTACATTTCCCAGAGTCCCCTGCAGCTCATTATACCATGTGACAGCCTGCAGCCACTGGGGGGAGGGTAGAGGAAGTGAAGCCTGTGAGCTCTGAGTGCTGCTCCTGGGAGGAAAGGCATGTGACCACCCCTCCTCCTTTCTTTCTGCAGGCAGGCATGGTGATGAGCCCTCTTTAACCACAGGGAGAAGGGCACACCCCAGGCACAGCAGAGCCACAAACCCGAGGGATCTGTGTTTCTTCACAGAGTCAACAGGAGTCCTGGATCACTGATGGGGACAGGTTTCTACCGCGCTTACATGCCTTTTGTATGCTGGAGGAGGACACCATGACCCCCTGCTCCATTGGTGGGCTTTCCCCAGCTCTTTGCTCAGGTTCCAGCTGAAGCTTTACCAGAGCAGGGGACCTCATCTAACCTTCCTATGACTAGGTTCGGTCCTTCATTACAAACTCCTGAGGCTCTCTGCACCTCTGTTTTCTCAGCACGCACCTGAGGGTGACTTAAAGTCAGCATTTCCATCTGGACTTCAGGGCCACAAAAGCAGGGACTCCTCCAGGCTTGTTGCAGTGCTTGGCACAGGATGTGCGTGACATTTGCTGAAAGAATCGGTGTAACTCAGGGAATGAAATACTCTTGCTGTTCAAGGTTTGATGGGAACATGGAATCTTCTTGGGATTGGCAGGTCATGCTACAGCTGATCAGAACGATGCTGCACACAGGGAAAATGTGGGTGGATTTAGCTCTCCAAGTGTTAAGGGTTGAATTGTTTCCCCACAAAGCTAGGTTGAAGCCTTAACTCCTCGTATCTCAGAACGTGATCTCATTTTAAATACAGTGTTAATGCAGATGTAATTGGTTAAGATAAGGTCATACTGGAATGAAGTGGGTTCTGAACCAATATGGCAGATGCCTTTAGAAGAGAGTCACAGGGAGAAGATGGTCATTTGAGAATGGAGGCAGAGATTGCCAAGGATGGCTGGCAAATACCAGAAGCTGGAAGAGGCAAGGAAGGATTCTTTGCTACGGGTTTCAGAAAAAGCATGGTTTTGCTGCACCTTGAATCCTGATATCCAGCTTTCAGAAATGTTGTTTCGAGTCACCTACTTGTGGCATTTTATTATGGCAGTCTTAGAAACTTGCTCTCCACCCCCAACAAACCTGCCTTGCGTTTCTTTTTCCTCTAAGGCACGACTCTATAGCCGGTTGCCAGGAGATGCCCACCAGCAGGGATGAGGTGGCATTGCTGGCTGCTGACCTTCAGGATGAATCTTGTCAGCTCTCCACCACTTCCTGCATGGATCGAGTAAAGAGGGACAGAACACTTGGCCTGAGAGTGAGAGGTACCCACACCTCCTTAGTATAACCGCCCCAGCAAGAGCTAGCGAAGGGTAGCGGGTCCAACAGAAGGCGCATCATAACTCAGCTCTCACAGAGGTACAAAGCTTCCTCTTTCAAAAGTGACCCTCTGGAAAAGGGTATCTACTTACAAAAAATTCTTGCTCTTCAGTCTTGCACTAAAAATAAATGAGGAGAATAACAGACAGCCATCTCTCGTGGTTAGTGCTCTATATTTCCACGGAAAAGAAATGAGGCCCAGGGTCTGGAGCCTGCACGTTTCTGCAGTGGGGAATCCATCTTTTTGGGTTTTGCATCTCCTCCTCACAGATTGAGCACTTCAAACCACCACACATTTTCAGCTGCTGCTGTTCTCGCCTTTCTCTTTCAATTTAGAAGCCTAACTCAACAATCCCTTTCTATTCGACAGAATTCCTATCAAATGCAGACACACGCCGCCAGGATCGGGCTTTTCCTGTTGCCAAGGTGGGAGGGAAGACGCAGTGATGAGTAGCTGTAATTGGTCCTACCTTTGCCAGGGTTGACTCTCCCAAGGTGTCCTGAACATAAATGCTCATTCCTGATGTTTTCCAATTATTTTCATTTAAAAGAAATACTTTAATATATTTAGTTCAAATTGCATGATGGTAATTATGCTTCTAAATCTGATTAAGTGTCATGATAGAGGAAACCTTTGCTTCCATAAGAGGATATTTGTTGTTCAATAGACGGGTCTAATTTTCTGTAGTAGGAGGACTCATATTATAGGCATTGAGACTGCATTTTTTCATTAGTTATTTATAAAGCTCATGTTAAGCTGGTGAAATTCATAAAAGGGGAAAAAGCTAAGTTATTTTAAATCAATTTCTAATCTCTTCATTACTTAGCTGATAGAAAACTGCTCATTGTGGGGATGTTTACTCAAAAGGCAAATCATTATGATGCTGTCAGTAAATAGAACATTTAATTTTTTAAAATCAGTATTCATGTTCATCATATTTGCTAGGCCATTCTTTCCTCAAAAAACCCTATAATAATGCCTCATTTTGTAGTAGATAAGAACACAATCTTTGGCTTGGAACTCAAGTCTGACCCCCACTCCACCACCGAACCCAACTCCTGTGAGCATTTTTGCTATTCAGCAGTATGTTTGGTTCTCTTCTCCCTGAGAGGTCACAGGAGGATCGAATTGTCTTGACTTTTGACATTAGATGTGGCCAAATCACTTGTTTGACCAATGAAATGTGAGTGGAACGGCCACGTGTAACTTGAAGCCAAAGGCTTTACATGCGATGTTGAGCTACCTACTCCCGTCCCAAACCCTACTCTGGCTTCATTGATGGTGACATTCAGCACGTTGTGGTTTCCACCAGTTGACCCTTGGCAACCTTGATGGACACGTGTCAAGAGTGAGAAACAAACACTTCTTGTTTCCAAATACTGATAGGTTGGAATTGTTTATAATTAACTTGAGTCCACACTAACTAATGCATCAAGGATTTCCTTGTCCTTTTAAAACTTGATTAGTCATATTCCATTTTCAAGTGAAATCTGACCTGGAACACCTACATGGAGCAAAAACTGAGACCACATTGTTGAAGATGTACGAGGGGGATTTGGTTTGCGCCTCACCTTCCACCACAGCCCCTGGTGTTCTTTTGCAACCTCCCAGCTTTCTTGGAACTCAGATTGAAACCCAGTGATCCAGTCCAGACAAACCTCCCCAGGGTAGCACATGGTGACTGGTGAGAAGGATCTGGACCACTGGATGTGTTATTTTGAGGCACAGTGTCGTAAGATAATCTAAGAGAACATTTAAGGATTGGAAGGTTTCACATGTAATCTGGAATCTGAACTTCCATTGATAGAGGGAACAGTCAGGAACCTTTGCCCTTCCATCTCCATGGTCTCATCAGCTGCTATTTGTCTTCATGCTTACATAGCTGTGACACATGGAGAAATACATGTCTATCCCATGTCTCTGTTAAAAGAGGGAATATATAGGAGTAGACGATTGTGTTTTCCCAAAAGTCAAAGGAGGAGAGTATTTCTTAGTGGAGACACAGTATTCCTAAGTTTTAAAGTAAACTAATGTGTCTTTGTTTTACACCACTTGTTTCGGTTGCTTGTGAAAACTCTCCCTTCTTTCGGGCTTTAGAACTTGTGACATTTCTTTTAGCCTCTTATACATACCTCATGATGAATTTCTGAAAATGTGGTCCCAGAAACACCTGGAACCAAGTCAGAGGGGAGGCTTGTGAGAAAGGCTGATTGTGAGTCCCATTCAGACCTACTGAGTTAGAGTTCATGGTGGTTTCCCCAGACAGTTCTCAGGCACAATTAAGTTTAGAATTAACTGGTCTGTGGTTGAAGGAATCATGTATTTGGAACCAAGTTCTACAAACCGGTAAAGAATTTTAATTTTCTTCTAGGTTAAAGAAACCTAAGAGATCTTCCATTGTTTGGAAATATTGATTTTTCCATTCACCAGCTGAAGGTCATCTTGGTTGCTTCCAAATTTTGGCAGTTATGAATAAGATTGCTACAAACATCCCTGTGAAGAGTTAGGTAGGGAAATACATTTCTAATTTGGTTAAATACCAAAGAGAGTGACCACTGGATATTAAATTTGGTAAGAAATAAGAAACTGCAGAACTGTCTTCCACTTTGCATTCCCTCCAGCAGTGAATGAGAGTTCCTGTTGCTCCATGTGCTTGCCAGCATTGGTGGTGTTGGTGTTTTGGAGTTTGGACATTCTGATAGATGTGTAGAGGTACTTTATCATTGTTATAATTTACAACTGTCAAATGACACATGAGGTGGAGCCTCTTTTCAGATGTTTATTTTGGTGTCTGTGTATCTTCCTTGGTGAAGTGTCTATTCAGGTCTTTTGCCCATTGAAAAAAATCTGGTTGGTAATTTTCTTATATAACTTTTTAGAGTTCTTTGTATATTTTGCCTAACAGTCCTTTATCAGACATGCATTTTGCAAGTATTTTCTCATGGTCTATGGAAAGTTGTCTTGTATGGTTAGTCTGTTTCAAAGAGTTAGGAATCAGATTCTGAACATGGGCCAGCTGTCCTTAGGGCTGAACCTATAATGGTCTCATTTCCATTCAGCTTTTTATTTCATGCTAGTCATTAGTTCTGTATGATTTCTCAAATTCTGGATTTGTCCAGGGGCCCAGTAGCTTCTTAGTGCAGCCCTCTGGGATGGTGTGGGTCTATAAACCAAAGGTAGAGGGGCTGGGCCAGTGTTGGGATGGAGCTCAGGCCCAGGAATCAAGGTTTAGGGCTCTGGCAGTTGAGAGAAGATGTGAGATATAGTCGGGATAGTAGACATGTTTTATTTGGAGGAGACAGCAGCCCGTAGCCTTTAGCTTCCAGTCCCCTGAGCCATTTCCATAAGACATTTTTATATGCAGACCAAAGAAGGCACATTGTCAACAGCTTACATAAGCACATGCTCACAGTCAAATGCTTATGACCATGAGTACATAGGCTGACTCAGGGTGTTTATGACCTCAGTTACATACCAAAAATATACTCTGCTAGAACCTCATCAAAAAAGCCTAATTATAGCCTAATTATAGCCTGCCCAACACAGGCAAAAAGTTCCTTAAGCCATAGACCCACCAACTTATGCCCCCAATACCACCATGCTTACAAGACACAGCCACACTAGGGAAATGCTGTCAGTGATGGAGACGAAGGTCTGCATATTTCAGTTATCAGCCACCTGAGGCAGCAATGCCTTCACTTTGGAACCATCAGGGCATAAACACTTCTTTTCTATGAGTTGTACTAAAAATTGCTTTTCATAGCTCACATGAAGCAGCATTGAAATATGTTTTTGTCACCATTGCTAATAATGCCACCTTAGTGCCACGCGCTGGTCAAGTGTTTCTCGTATACCAAGTTACTGTATGCGTGCACCTTGACAGAGGCACTCTGACTAGCCCCACTTCACAGCTGAGGATATTGAGACACACAGAGATTAAGTAACTGTCAAGCAAGTCAACAACAATATGTCCTCTAGGCTCGTGAACAACCTCTGAGTGTGCCGAAAACCAACAACAAAGGATGGCATAAGGCGACCTGATCGATGGTGAAGGATACTTCTGGACAATCTTAGGAAGGGTACAGAGTCCTTCCACACCCTAAGCTACTTGCTCCCCCCACCCAAACCAACACCTGCTGGCTCTCTTGTCCTTCCCCACATTCAACAGCTCAGACAACCTGGGCTGTTTATTTGCAATGACTGGGGGTTGCGGGTGCCAAGAGTACCCTTGAAGACAAGGCAAGTAGTAAGCAGAGAAGAGAGAAATGGGGGATTTGGGAGTACTGTCTCACAGGTGCGTGTGCACTCATGGAACTGTAGCAGTCATGGCGGTGTGTACCAACTGGTGCTAGTGACAGTGAGAAGCGTGGGTGAAGGGACGGGTTGGCCTGGTCCACGCTCAGTGGTGAGCAGGTGGGAAGGACAGTGTGTGAGAGTTAAGAGCAGATGCTCTGGTGCAGAAGGACCTGGACTCAAATCCTGAGTACAGCTGGGTGTGGTAGTGCATAAGTATTTCCATCTACTCAGGAGGCTGAGACAGGAGGATTGCAAGTTCAAGGCCAGACTGGGAAACTTAGTGAGACCCTGTAGAAAAACCAAAACAAAAAAAAAAACAAAAAAATAAAAATAAAAATAAAAAAGGGCATGTGGCCCGGTGGTTAAGTGGTCCTGGGTTCAATCACCAGTATCAGGAAACAACCTAACAAAAGCATGACCTCATTGTTAGTAGGTATGTGAACTGGGGATGGCGCTTAATTGCATTAAGACTCACTTTCTCCATTTAATCTTAGGAGCATAGTACTCCTTGGTACTAGAGTTTGGGGTGAGTTAGATAATGCACAGCAAACGTTAAGCCCCATGTCTGGCAGAGAAACTTCTCGACAAGTTGAAAGTCTATGGATGTACAGGGACCCAGTGACTGTCAGGGTATCTTCTGGCCAAAGGCAAATAGCAGCTGTGAACTGTAGACCCAAATGGATCTCCTGGAGGAGAAAAGATGTGGGTTCCAGGAAGACCCAGTATTATTTGTGATGTGGGTTTGGTTACGTGGAGAGCAGAACCGGAGTATAAAGGGCTTCCGTTGCACCACCAAGCACTCCTTAGTTTACAGGTGTCATTCTGGAGATTTTATGCCTTTGAACAAGTTACCAGTCTTGTATGTGACCGCCAACACTCACAGACTTTGTTCTTTGCGGCCACTCTGATCTTTGTAGTGTTTTAATCAGCATTTCCACTGCTGTGACCAAAAGCCCTGACAAGAACAATTAGAGGAGGGAAAGTTAATGTGGGGCTCATGGTTTCAGAGGTCTCAGTTTATAGGGGGCTAACCCCATTGCTCTGGGCCTGAGGTGAGGAAGAATATTATGGCAGAGGGTGTGGCAGAGGAAGGCAGCTCAGAACATTGTAGCAGGAGGGAGAGGGAAGAGAGGGGGAGGGAGGGAAATGGGGAGGGAGAGGGAGGGGAGGGGAGAGGGAAGGTGAGGGAGATGGGGAGGGAGAGGGGGAGGGAGGGGGAGGGGGGAGGGGGGAGGGGAGGGAGATGGAGGGGGGAGGGAGAGGGAGATGGGGAGGGAGAGGGAGGGGGGGAGGGGAGGGGAGGGGGAAGGTGAGGGAGACGGGGAGGGAGAGAGCTCTCCTGACACAGACAAAATATAAACCCAAGGGTACAGGTCAGGTTAAGGCTCTTATAACCCAGTCATTTCACCTCTGAACTTTCTTGCATTGTTTCACAAGGGAGTCTGGGTGGGGAGACGCCTCATATCTAAACCATAATATATTTATTATTTAGTTCATTCTCATGACAAATATGGAGTGGGCACAGGCTTTATCCTACATATTCTCTACTATTACTGACTGACATTTTTCACGTTTTATCTCCTTTAACAGGGCTGCAATGACCCCAGTTGGCAGGAACTTTGAATAACCCCTATGAAACCGCAGCTGGTGGGGGTTAGCTGACTGGGCTGGAGGAGGGCCGCTGCTTGCTGGAGCTGGGTTCTAAGGGAGTGCTCTGCCCCAGGCCTGTTCCAGAGCCACCACCCTCCTGTGGAGGTCACACTGAGAAGCAGTCCTGCCCGCACTTGTTATTTTTTATAAAAGGCTGTAAGCGTCATTCACCACACCACAGGGCGGTTACCATACAATGTCAAATATGAGAATTATTTTGAAATCCACTGTGAGGAATTTTGATAATGATAATGACATCAGAACCAGGCTCTCTTCCTGCCTTGTCAAATTGTCCTTGCAGAAATGCACCCTCACGGGCCTACATGGGCAGTGGTTTTAGTCAGCTTTTTCTTTGTGACCAAAAGACCTGACAGAACAACCGAGGGGAGAAAAAGTTTGTTTTGGCTCATAGTTTCCGAGGCCTCAGTCCACAGAAGAGTGACACCACAGCTCTGGGTCCTAGGTGAGGCAGAATAACATGGCAGAAGGGCGTGGGGGAGGAAAGCAGCTCAGAACATGGCAAACAAGAACTGGAGGGCACTCTGCTGACCAGGGACAACCCAAAGGCAGTGACCCGCCTCCTCCAGTCACATCCTACCTATCTAGTTATCAGCCAGCTCATCCACTGATGAATAACCTCACGATCTAATCATCCTACCTCTGAGTGTTCTTGGATTGTCTCACACATGAGCTTTTGGGGGACACCTCGTATCTAAATCATAACAGTGGCATAACCCTTGAGCTTTATTTCTGATCTAGATTTTCAACCTTCACTTAGAGTTCATTAGTGTTTTATCATCTCTATTTTCATGGCATGAAGAAAGGTATTGATACATCTTTAAAGTGTTTGCAATGTGATTTTTTTACATTCAGAGGTCAACAATTTTGAGATAGTCAATAAATGAGAGGATTGAAGACTGATACCCAAGGGCCTCAAAGGGTGGAGGAATGGGGGAGGAGAGCCGAGGAGATTGCTCCTGGGACCAATCAAGGACCCTACTCTCAGCTGGGGGAGTCACTGCGAAGCGCAGGGTTCTGGGTAGAGTGGGTCATAGACCTCAGGCATGCAGGGATGGAATTAGGGAGCTGCTGCAGGCTCCAGGGACATGGCAGTGAGCAGAGTGGCTGTCACGGGGTTTCAATGTACATTAACTGTGAACTGCAGTTAGCTTCCTAGTTAATGAATTCACCAGCAAATCCTTAATGAACAAACTGCTCTGTGCCAGGCACTGTGCAGAAACCAACGGACGTTTCAGGGTCATAGGTGGTGAGACAAGACACAAGAGGGGCACCTGGAGTCCTGCTGGAGGCTCCCTGGGACACAGCAGTGCTGAACGGTGCTAAGTGTAAAGGGAAACACCAACTTCCCATGCATGCATTTCTTTTAGATAAGTAGTGCCGAAGCGCCTACTCAGTGCTGGCTTTGCCAGTGGTCTGCAGGGTAAGAAATCAGTCTGGGGAGCCACACTGAGATATTAGCGCGCTTTAGCAAAGACAGGCGGAGCAGCTGTGTTGCTAGAGCAGGGGCAGAAGCTAAGCCTCCAGGAGAGGCTGCCGCGGGCAGGACAGTGAGACCTAGTCAGGGGCTCTTACGAGTAGCTCTCAGGCCAGTGAATGGATGTGTGTGGAAGGCATTTGGTCTAATGCAAGGAAGAACTTTTGATTTTTAAAAAATCCTCCTCTTAAACTTATAGTTTCCCCCAAGGGATCTGAACTTCTGGTTGCTTAGCTGGTATAGTCAGGCAAGTGGAGCCAGTCCCGAAGATGTGTGGGTGGCAGAGGACGACTCTCTAGACTCATCAACCTAAGGCTCTGTAGGGCTAAGAGGAAGATCTGAAGGAAGTCTCTTTAGGGATGGATGACTTTTGGTCGAGGCATCTCTTTGGCTTGCCATTTGAAAGCTTGTTCACCTCTTTGGAGCAGAATGATTTTCAAATGATCTCCTTTCAAATGATTTTGTGGCCTGACTTTTGATAAGACACTTGGGCAAAACCACATTATGTTCTTGTCTGCCTCCGCATAAGCTGGTTTGATCCTTTCAGATGCTTTGGGAGCAGGATGGGGGACACCAGCACTTTTGGCTTGAGGTAGCATGGCCTTGGTTAGGCCACTGGGCAGGTTCCCCGGAGCTAACAGGGTAGCCGGGCTCCCCTCCTGGGCCAGCACACAGCTGAGTCAGGACGGGTGTCTTCTGTCAATTTCTTTCTCCACACCCTCCTTCTCTGCCTCCTCTATATCTGTTCTATCTGCTCTTGCAGCACCATAGTTGATGTTTGCTGGCTACTGAATCCCATTTTAGGCAGCATTTGATATTTTCATTCCTCCATTTGATTACTTCCCAAAACCTCCTTATAGCATGCAGCAAACTGAATTTTAGTAACAGGCTTCCAGGTCTGATCTGAATTGCTGCCCTGACCTCCAAGTCTTTTGACTTACTTCATCTTTGCATGCTTAGTGCAGGACTATAACAGGCGCTCAGTACATAATGGTAGGCAAAACGAGCGCTCTACCTTCTTTGACACACGGGAATGCCTTCTAGATTCTTATTTTTGGTAGAAAAGTTTCTGATCAAACGTAACCATGGAAACACTTCACTAATAGAAGCACTGTACACGTTAGACATAAAAGCTGTACCATTTTTTAAGTGCCACAGCAGACTAATAACTGTTAGTTTGCAATCACAGACTACAAAAGAAATGATTGCATGAATGTCCACGATTCAAGGTGTTAATTCAATAGCACAAGATGTGTGTGTCCTTGTAGGTCTGCTTTTTCAAGGTGTGCTTGCTTTGAATTCACCAAAATCAAATTCAAGACCTTCTGTAATTCTACAGACTCAAAAGAATAGATAATGCCCTCAGCCATCATCCACCACAGGCCCCTGCCGCAGGCAGAACCAGACCTGGAACGCCATAGACTGTCCTTTAAAGGCCTGTCTCCAGAAGAGAGAGGGCGCCCGACCTCCGGATAGGCTTCTCTTGAGGGACAGCCCTTAGTGGGCAATTTCACATGCTGACAGATTCTCCCTTACACCAGAAGACCATTCCATTTGCCCTGTCCTCGGCAAAGCAAGAGAACATTGGTCTGTGTCACCCATACAACATCCCTTAGCACATGGAGTGAATCCACCCCTGGCTCACTTTTCCATGGATTTAATAAGCCTAATTCCTCAGGCCTGTCCTCACAGAGCAATTTCACAACCTTTGATCATTTTAATCATTTTTCCCTCTCAGTTGCATCATTTCCAATTCATCTACAACCCACTCACACCCCCTGCCCTTGAATTAAATATGGGGATAATGCAGAACTGACCAGAGCTAAGAACAGGGGGAGGACAGTTTCTCAGTTCTTGGGCACGTGGCTCTCTGACAACCTCACAGACACATGCTGGCATTTTCTTTGTAGTAAGAATGACCCTGGGATGCTGGACCAGTGCAAGTCCTGGACAACTGTATACCTTCCCCCTCTCTCAGCAAGGCCTCAGGAAAAGGATTCAGTTCTACTTCAGCTGTTGATTTGTCCTTGCAGAAGCAGGCATCTGCCCAGATATCCAGAGGAACAGCAGAGCCTCAGAGAGAGGTCACCAACCCAAGGGTTTTTAGAGCTAGATGGGAGGCCAGGGGAGTAGGCAGGTGATCAGGTGGGGGTGGTGGTGAGCTGCAGAGCAACTGGACTATTGAAAGAAGGGGTCTCTACTTCACCTATAGCTAATTCTCTTCCCCACATGAAAACTGGCCCAAGTGACCAGTTTACAAAGAACTTCCTTTTATAAAAAGAGAGAAGTCAAAAGTTTATATTTTCAAGTTAAAAATTCTGATTGAAAATTTTAGTTATTCAAATTTTATTCCAATACACAGCTCAGTCCTGTGTAGGTCAAAAAAAGGGCACATTTTAAGGCTTGGTATTGCCTAGGGGCTCCTGAATTCAAGCTTTTGCCAGACACTAATCATCTACCTTCCTTGTTATTTCTGTAATAAGTTTCCAAAGATATATGCACCCCCGGGAGACGTATTATTTATACATAAACATTTTTATAAAGTTGAAAAGGGAGGAACTTTAATCTTTTCACTTCCTAGTAATGGAATTCCACTAACAATGATAGTCTGTGGATGCACCTCTTTGTGCTTCCTGGTAAGCCAGCCATCAGAGGATGCACACATGCTGTGGACTACCGGGCTGGGCCTGAGACCTCCACGCCATGTGGTTGGTTCAAGTTAATCTGGGACCAAAGCAAAGAGGCAGTGCTAATTGCAGAAATGTACCCATTGTGCTTGGGATTCTAATTTCCAAACCCAGCAGGTTCAATTTACTTACAAAGGTTGGTCTAAGATGGAGTTCTCAGTGCAGAAAGGCAATTTAACCAAAATGCTTTACCCTAATTACCCAGCACAGCTATTTGCATAAGTAACCAGTCTGGGTATTCAGGGACCCAAGAGAGTCAATGCTATTATAGCTGAAGTTATATTTCTGATAACTTTATAAAAATAATAGCAAGCTATAAATGTTTTATCTTTCTAAAGCAAATGCTAGAAGGTATTACTGCATGTCTTCAAGTCAGAAGTGCTGGAGAGAACCCACTCTGGGGTAAGCGGGTTGAATGTGGGCCTCTTCCTCCTATGGCCGTTTTTGTAGGAAAGGGTGCTGGTCGCACTGAGTATGGACAAAGGAGAGCAGTTTTTTTTGTCACAGCAGAGAAGCCAGGTCAGACAGATTTTCCTCTCCCACTGTGGAACGTGCCACTTTTGAAGAGACCACTCATCTTTTGTCTGTTGTAGAAAATGAAGCAATCTCTTAGGGTAATGGACTCTCTGACAAAGGACAGTTTATCTTAAAATTTGATAAGACATTTAAGACATTTCTAACATATTGACAAACGGTGACATTGTTTACCAGAAAGGAAAAGAAATGTTCTTTGCAGAGATTTTTTTTTTTTTTTTTTTTTAAGTAGACAAATGATCACCCGAAGAGCTGGGCCTGGAAGGACTGAATTACTGCACCGCAGCTGCGGGTCAACTATCAGCGTGGAAGTACGATGCAAGGTTTAGAATGAAAGGAAAAGGCTCCTTCCCACACACAGTCTGGGCGACTGAAACTTTTGCAAAAAGATGGTGCTTGGTACTTAGGGGCATTGCAACAGAATATTAACCCATGAGGCTTAGGGCTGATGTAAACTGGAGAAGGGTCCTTCCATTTCTAGACTCCCAGATAACTGGCAATGAGGATAAAGAAAATAAAGATCTTGGAGTGTGAGCCAAACAGTAATGCATCTTCCATGGACCCCACAGCCTGCTATTTCCATGCAGGGTTTTAGTCCACCACAAGTGACTGGGCACATAAAGAATTATGGTCACGCTGTCACCATCTATTCAAGTACACCAAGCCCTCATGACATGACCGAATAACAGCACCGACCTGCCCAAATGACCAGACAATTCTGTAAAGGAGTATCACTCAATTGAACCATTCCAGGCCAGGGGTCAAGATGAACAAGAACAGCCCAGACAGAGTTGCCAGGTTACTGTGGAATGAAAGTGGCAGATGGGTTGATTTTAGGAAAAAAAAACCTGCCAACTGGTGTAGAAAACATTAGTCTGGGAGAAGGATATCTCACTTTAGTGGAGACAGCTCCCGCAGCTCCATCCCTTACCACCCCAGGAAGGCTTGCCTGGCTATGAGGCGCCGCAGGCTCGGTGCTACGTCACCCCCAACACAGACACACACACGCACACACCCTCGTCGTTCGTCACTGCATGCAGACGCTCCTGCCAACAGCTACCATGACAAAATAACAGAGCAGCCTCAAGGCGGTAAGAAAACAAGTGCGTCATCTATTCAAGGGCAGTCTGAAAAGGAATAGACCCACAAAGGACGACCTGTTTATTAGTAAAAAATGCTCTAAGAGCCTCTGAGTGCTGTGCACATTCCAAGCCCAGAAAAAATGGTCAGGAAGAGACCAGTCCTGGAAAGTAACCTCCTTGAAAGTCAAATGGACGTAGAAATACACTCTGTTATGGTTGAGGTACGAGGCGTCCCCCCAAAGCTCATGTGTGAGATAATGCAAGAATTTTCAAAGTAAATGATTAAATTGACCCAACCAGAGGATTAATCCACTGTATGGATTAACTGGTGGTGACTTGGTAGGTAGGGAGTGGCTGGAGGAGGTAGGACCTTTGAGGTTTCTACTCTGTTTCTGATGAGTGGAGAGCTCTCTCTGCTTCCTGATAGAAATGGTCTGAGCTGCTTCCCTCCTCCATACCCTTCCACCATGATTTCTGCTTCACCTCAGGCCCAGAGCAATGGACTGAGACCTCTGAAACCCAGGGCACCAAATGAACTTTTCCTCTTCTAAAATTGTTCTTGTCAATTGACAAGGTCTTTGGATCACAGCAGCGAGAGGCCGGCTGAACAGTAACCACGTAGTGTGGCTCGTGTTCTTTCCATTTCTCGACACTGTGGGATGTGGATGGCAGGCTGTGCCCTGGCCTAAGTCACTCCATCTTATAAAGCTAGTTCAGTTCTGTGACTTGTTTGTACAAGTTAACGATCATCATCAGCTCATCGCGACTCTGAAGGCACTAATTGACGAATGTATTGATGGTGCTAATAAAAAGGCCACTTGTGAACTTACTGAATTCAGTCACAAGCACGTGGAGGCAAAGGCATATAGAACACTCGATCAGAAAAACCAGACCCAAGAGTTCATCAATTTCATAGATGAACTTGTGGCCCCTCACCCGAAACCCATAAAAGAGAAGCACCCAAGCCTGGCTGTGGTGGTGGCATAGCATATTCCAACCTGTCATCAGGCCATCCGGAGAGCTAGTCGTAAGGTTGACAGGCTGTGAATCCCTGACTTCTTCGGGCTTCAGTTCAGCTCCATCTCCCTGCTTGATGTGGTCCATTTCAAAACTGCCTGCTGTCTGGACCGTGACCTGGAGTAAGCTCTAGGTTCTGACGGCTCTGATCGCAGAACACGGTTAGTCCAGCTGGTTCATGATCTTATCTGACCACCTGCAGTGACTCCTTTGAATTTTTATCTGCACTCTGTCTTTGCTCTCTGGAGAAGCCTGTGTCCACTTTAACACCTTCTTAGCCTTTCTGTAACCATAGACACCACTGTGTAAAGTGTGACGTGTGACTTGAGTGTTACAGACATCAGCAATTACGACTGGGATGAAAGACCTGGTGACTGCCTGCATAAGACTATCAGGTGACCCTTGAGTGCTTGGTGAGTGGTGATGAATGTAGGTGATGCAGCTTACGAATTTCTTGTTATTCAACAAATTCCGACATTATGGGAAGTCACAAACCAACAAGTGCAGTCTGTGTTGGTGGCCAACTTACTCAGAACATGAAATGATTATTCCGCACGAGTAAACAAAGAATGATGATTGAACGGACCCAACAAGTAGAAGCAACTCAGTCCCCTTGCTTCGTGGCATTGGGGGCTGGGTGCCCTTGCTAGCAGTATTCCATGATGCTGAGTATGGGCACATCAGCACCGTCAGGCACACAGATTCGGGAGGGTTACATCACACGCCCTTTCTCTCACCTGTCAGAGAAATGCCCGTCTTGCTTCCTTGTGACCACCCCTGCCACCGTGTCAATTTCTCTTGTCAGGACCAGGACACATTCCACCCACTAGGAATAAACTGGGGTTGGGCAGATGATTAGGAATTTCTCCCTTGGGATTCATGGAAATGAAAAAGCTGGTTTTATAGAATTAATAATTTGGCTACCTCTCTCCTAAGCTGTTCCATTCTCAGATTATGACAAAGTATTCCCATTTGAGCTTAAGAATTCAGTTTTTAAGTCTTTTCTGCCTTTAAAAAAAATGTTTACAAGATATATTTTTCCTTTTTTTTTTTGTACCATGCATTGAACCCAGGGGCACTTTGCTTAACCACTGAGCCACATCCTCAGCCTTTTTTATTTTTTATTTTGAGGCAGGATCTTGTTCCCGTGCCAAGGCTGACCTTGAACTTGTGATCATCCCGAGTGGCTGGGATCACAAGCGCATGCCACACCTGGCTACAGGATGCACTTTCTAAGATAAATGCCAGCGAAGGGGTAAACAGAGCCGCTGCATGGAGAACGGGCCCACCCAGCTGGGGCCGTTTTTGCAGGAAAGGGTGTTGGTCCTACTGAGTGTGGACAAAGGAGAGAGCTTTCCGTCATGACAGAGAAGGCAGTTATGACAGATCTTCCTCTATCAATATGCAAAGTGCCACTTTTAAAGACACCACTGATCTTTTGTTCCCTCCTCTATAAAATGGTGATAAAAAAATAAAGCCTTATTCACGTGTGCTTGCATTACAAACCACAGCAGCAGGACGTGCAGCATGCCACGGTCGGTAACACTGCCCCACCACCTTGGGAGAGGCCTAGTGGAGACAGCAGATGCACTGGATTTTGCAATCCAGGGAGGTGTATGAGAGGGCTAGAACTGTCTCGCAAAGGTGAGGATTTCAACGGCTCTTACCCACAGATGGACCCAGTTGCCCACTGGCTGGTTGCCTGGGCTTCCTCCGAGGCTGTGCTCCTCCTGTGAGCTCCTGAGCTGTCCTCGCTACGTGGTAGGATGCATGCTGATGTCACAGTGTCACCACTTACTCTGGCCACTTTGTTTTGGTCTGAACCACAACTTTGTTCTGCCTCAGGAGGAGACGGCCCCAGGAACTAGGATCTACTCAAAAGCAGAGACTTGTTTCTTTGTAACATTGTGACCCTGTACATTTCCTGATGTACTGCGCACCCCAGGAACTGTGAATAAGTGATTGACTGGTCAGTGCCTGTAACTTCAGCTACTTGGAAGGTTGAGGCAGGAGGACTGTAAGTTCAAGGACAGCCTGAGCCACTTAGTGTGGCCGAGAGTCAAAATAAAATACAAAAAGACTGGGGGTGTGGCTCAGTGGTACAGTGCCTCTGGGTTCAATCCCCAATACAAAACAAAACAAAGCAAAAAAACCAAAAAATAAGCGGATCAATGAAAAGAATTAGAGAAAGTGAAAAAGAAGGAGCTTCTTTCTCATGTTTTTGTAAATAGGAGAGATTTATCCATCCGGTGTACTCTCTGGGCAAGCTGCGCATGCCGGGCTCAGATGTGAATGTGGCCCTTTTCTCTGGAGACGTGGTAACCCAGGGCCTGAGCTCATGATAGGCAGACCACTTGAGCCTGGGGGCTGGGCCTGTGAACAGCTTTGAGGGGCAAAATTGTATTTAGGGAGAGAGAGGGGTCATGGATCAAGGGGTGCAGAGAATGAGGTTTGGAAGCAGAATGATACCAGGGTGAGCGGTTTTTGGGAGCAGACTTGTTTGGGGGGATTGGGGGGATTCTGAATGCAAGGGACAAGGAAAAGTGAGAGAAGTCCAGGGTCTTCATTAGTGACTTGGGCTGGCTTGATAGGGCAGTGACAGCAAGGAGGAAGCTACTGTGTGTGGAGGCAGCCTCTGTGATACCTGGAGGCCAGGATCTGGGGCGGCATTTCAAAGAGCCTGGGTCTAGGGTAAGGGGACTCAGCTACTAGAGACCAGAAGAGAACTTGGTTACCATGGGAACTGGAGCCAGGAGGGCTCTGGGGCCAGGGAACCAGGGGCAGGCCAGGCACCTGCACCTTGGCAAGCCCCTCGGGGTGGGCTTCCTAATGCTATTGTCAAAGGGGGGCTGCCTGGCTACTCAGATTCCCTGACTGGAGGCCGGGGTGTCCAGTGGTCCTAGGAAGGACTAAACCTTGAGGTAGAAGTTACGAGTCCCATCTGCTAGTTAAAGAGGAACCGGGGAAAGTGTCACCATCACAAGCCACAGAGAGGCAATTCCACACAGGTCTTATTTCCTTAGAAAGAGCATGAAGCAGATGCGCAGGGCCTCCCAGGCGGTGCTCTGAACTAATGTGAAAGTCTAAATCTACCCTACGATGGGCCCGCCTCGCTGTTCTACCTTCACCCAGCTGTGCTTGCTGAGCATGTATTCTGTGCGTGGTACTGAAGAGGAAATAACAGTTGTTTTCCTCTGCATTACAAGGAAATGTTAATGCTTAAATATTATAGGCATTGCAGACCTTTTAAAATAAAAGGAAAAAAATGACCCATAATATTACCATATTAACCCAATGAACTATGTTTATTCTGGATGTCCACATGCGTGCATGTTTATGTAGTTACCCTCATAATGGTGACTGTGTGGCTTGTTCTTATATGACCATGTCGCCTTTAGAGAGGATTCCTATTTTTCAGGCATTTAGTGGATGCCTGGGCCATGAGAAATTCAATTTCAGCATTTAAAGCAGAATCATGTAAAATGAGGAACAAATTGTATTATTTCATTTGTGTTTCATTTGAAACAATATTTCCTTCTGCTACCATAATAACTAAAGCAAATTCTTTCTAGCAGTGAGTTCAGTATTGAATGAAGATGAAATTAAAAGAGTGCATTGACATCTTCAGGGCCTCTAGACTTCCACGTGGTCACTAATGAACCCAGTGGGCACTGTTTCCTAACTGGTGAGCTTTTATCTCCATGAGCCTTGACGTTCTTGTGATGGGACCTGGGACCATGGAGATCGCTGCGGGTGAAGCACAGTCACCACGCTCAGGAAGATATTGAGGGAAAAGGGAAGAGACAGCTGATAGCTCTCTACATGCTCACTGGAGAACATTAATAACCCAGTAATCTCTGGCAAAGGACACAACTTTTTCTTCCTCTAAGACTATGAAGTTCAGCATTAAGTGATTTATCACAATGCCTGCTGATACCGCCGTTCACCGGTGACGAGTTCTGCTCCTTCTAATGTTGAGGATTGAACACTAGAGAAGCAGCCAAGGCAAGCAGATTAAGCAGGTTTTATTTAAAGGTAATAATGCAGACTTCTTGCGGCAGGAAGAAGGGGGCCATGGCTGATGTTCTAAAGTCCCAAGAAGTGAGCCACCCTACATCTTTTATAGGTTAAATTCTCTTTTGTTCTCCAGTTCTCTCCCCCCTTACCTCTCCTTCCTGCCTAGTGACTAGGCCTGGTTCTGCATTAAGTGAGAAGCCATGGGCAGGGGGAAGGCCAAGGTGATTCAGGCAGGCAAGGGCCCAGGGGGCATTAATTAGCAGCTCCTGGCTTGCAGTCCTTGATAAAGGCAGGTAAATTTGGTAATCAATGGGCTCTGGAGATCCTTGACATTCCATTCTTCCAGGGGCAGTTTCCAACTTCCAGAGGCAGATGACTTCATGGCTTCATTTCCTCGAATTGACCCGATTTCCTATTTCTACACTAACTATCTGTCCTTAATTCTGGCTTCACTGCCACTTACTAAAAACTACCATCAAGAGGCTGGAGGTGTAGATCAGGGGCAGAGTGCTTGCTCAGCATGCATGAGGCCCTGGTTTAATCTTCACTACCACAAGAAAAAATAAACTAATTACGTAAAAATAAAAAACCCACCAAGTCTGCTCTCAGAGGCTTCACTGTGAATGCAAGGCCATGCTGACTACTTCTTCCTGTAACCTGAGAACAGTGACCAGGTCCTTCCTGTGACTCTTAAATAAGTTATCAGCATCTCAGTGGATGCATTTATTATGAAAATGGAATCCACGCCTTCAGGGGTTTTCCAGTCTATGGACCACTCTGAAAAGCCATGTTTAATCCAGGTTTAATCATCTTTTTCTGGTTAGTGAAAAAAGTGCAGAGTAACCGTGTTGATCCCCCTGGAGTGATTCTGAAGCCAGCGGGTCGTGTCATTTGGGCTTCCTGAGAGCCTTTGCAGGACGGGAAATCTCAGCACCACAGCAACAAGTCATCAGCCCTGTTTTATCAGAGGAGCTCATTCCCCACCCCAAGTCTGTGACAGACAAGGTGAACCTATGTGGGCAGCGTTCGGTGGCCATGCCAGGTCAATGTGTCTGCTCAGGTCCCTGCACGCTGGCTAGTCTTTGTGGATCTGGAAGCGGCCAACCTATAGTCACCATGGTGATGCCACAGTGCGTCAAAACCATGGGACCTTTTAATTTCCTGGCACTCCGTGTTGGTAAGAGCCCCACCTGGCAGATGCAGGGCGAGATCCAGGGGCAAGGTGGGAGTTACACAGGCCACCGGCATAAAGTGACCTGGAGCTTCGCATGCACGTTCTGTTTCCTGGTCTGACCTCGTGTTGTGGTCATGTAAGATGGAACCGCTGGGGAGGCTGAGTGCAGGGTACTGGGTATTATTGTGATAACTTCCTATATGTCTACATTTATTTCAGAATACAGAGTCAAACCAACGAAATTCAAGAGGATGGTTATTTCCCTTGGGAGACCTAAGCGGGCAGATGTTGGCAGGGCTGTGGCTTCAAGCTGGAGGAAGGCTGACCTCCTGGACGCCGTGTCGTCTGGCTCTCTGGACTCCTTAGCTACAGCCACTGGCCTGGCTTGTTGGGGCAAGCTCCATCCCCACACTGCAGCCGGACAGTGACTGAGCAGTGTGGAGGGAGGGGACAGCGCAGGGGCGTGAGGGTGGCACTGCAGCCCTGATACTCTCTTGGGACAGCTTGGCCCTGCTGCCCATGAGTGACAGGCTTCGCACAGCTGCCCTGCCCGCTGAGCAGATGCAGCACCCTGTGCAGGGAGAGCAGGGAAGGGCCTGGAGCGGCTGCCTGCCCCGCAGTGGCCAGGCAGGCAGCTCAGAGCAGCCTGGGGTGGCACCGGTCCTTGCACAGCCAGGAGAATGGAACTGACCACAGGCCCAGCCTCATATCTGCCCTTGTCCGTCCCACTGTGCCTGACCACTGCTGGCTCATGGTCAGCAGCAGGTCCTCCTCAGAGCAACGCAAGCCCAGCTCCAGCTTGGTTGAGCTCCTCTGTTGGTGCCACCGCCAGTTTCCAAAGGTCCCCTTTCCTGGGTTCAGTGCTGTGTCCCCTGCCGGTGCCTGCCCAGAGATGGTACCAGGTGCACGTCAGCAAACTGAGTCGAATGGTTCACAACTCCCAAGGCAGAAAGCAGCACTCCACCGCGGCCGAGAGTGGGAGAAAACAAGGCCCCTCTGTCCACACAGAAGCCTGGGCATGCACAGCCCAAACTGCTCTCACGTCCAGATGCAGGTAAATGGTAAGTACGGTAAGTTACAAAGCCTGTCCTGGAGGCTCCAAGCAGCGAGCAGACCCCATGGCGTGAGGGACTTCAGAACACATGGCGGCAAGCCCTCCCGCCAGGCCTTCGCTCAGGGTGTGCAGGCTGAGAGCAGTGTCACTGTCAGCGGGGACGCTAGAGAGGGAGCAAGAAGTCACGGGGGCGGCAAGGTCCCGGGAGCCTGGGGGACACAGTGCAGGGTGCTGCTCAGACTCTGCCTCCAGATCCTGCCCCGCTTACGGGGCTTGCTCCAGCCTGCGTGTCAGCCCCCCACTTCTCCTCTGAAAGAAAATGGTGCAAGACAGGAGCCTCCACTGAGATTCAGGAAAGGCACGGTGCGTCCTCTGGGCTCTGCAGCTGGTCAGTAGTGTGGGCGAACTGATCAGAGTAGTAACACACCGCCCCGGGGAGCTGGGAAGGCCAGAAGCTAGGCTGTGACAGGGTCTTGGGTGGATAAGCATGATCAGATTCAGGCGTGCTGGCAAGGCCACCCATGACAGCTGCAGGTGCAGAAGAGCCAGGTGTGGGGAGGGACTTAGGACAGACCACGAGAAGGAAATGACCTTTCAAAAAGACACTTGCTCGTCTTTTATCTGGTCTATCACCACTATCCATAGGCTGGTGCTCATGGCACACTGGAGAAGTTCCTGTGTACCTGTGGTGGACGCTCTTCCTTAAAATTAGCCATCGCCTCCATTGATGATCCCTTCTCACAGTACCTTCAGGAATCCAGAGGCCACACAATGGTGGCCCTCAACATATTCCTCCGTCTTTTTCCCCTGCCCACACCAGTGACTACAGTAAGAACACGCTGTCATTCAATTTGAAACTACCCAGAAGAGAGCAGGGTTTTGGTTACAATGAGAGGGGATTTAGTAAAGAAAAAAATTCACCTGATTTGATGTATTTTTAAAGATGAGTGGCATTCAATGTCAACAGGTAGACAGTGGTATAACTGTGGGCAGGAGAGGGGATAGCTTGATCAAAAGCTTTGCCAAGTAACGATCTCACCAGTTCAGATCCACGGACTTGTGTTATTGATGCAGGCAGGTGCACACCACACAGACAGCCACACTTAAGGGTGTTCAGTGATAAATTTTTAGCTATAGGCTGAAACCCTTCTGCACTTTCTTCACTGTCTTGGATTCTCTATATGCTCAAATCTAAAAAAAAAAAAAAAAATCAATTCTTTATTCTGTAATCTTCTAAAGAGGAGGGAAAAACTCTGATTATACCCTAAGATTAGAGGTTAACAGTGCAGGGTGCTGCATTGTTAATTGATGGACAATTAAAGCCAAAAATTCTCTAAAGTCTAGTGTGGGTCTTACTTAATTGGTGACTTGGATACTATCTCTGAAATCATGCTTGTGAATTTACAGATGTTTTTTCAGGATACATTGAACACAGTAATGGAACAATCCAGTGCTTATAAATTAAGCTTGACTTACGAAAACACGGATCTTCTACAACAAAATATAGTGAAGACATTTACATAAAGACTGCAGAAGCGCCACATGTCATCTTTGTCTCCTAGATGCTTGGCTGGTGTCAGACACAGGGCCAGGACACACTGGTGCCTGTGGAAATCCACTGTTAGGCTCAAGACATGAAAATGGATTCTGAGCATTATTATTAATGGTCCAGGGTTCACTGCTTTCCCTCCCGTGTGTGTATCATCTCATTAAATCTAAGACTGAAGGGAGTTTGTCTCTTGCACTGTCTTAGAGTCATAAGAGAGCTACAGGGAACAACACTCACTGGACAGTGTCAGAGCTGGGTCGTGTCTTCGCTGGGTTAATGAGGCAGGGGGCCTCTGGTATTAGACACAATGATGAGTGGTAAACAGTGACCATATGCAAGCCCTTGATTATTCACTTGCCTAAATGTATTCATTTTTCACTCTGGAAGAATACGCTTTCCATTTCAAAGCATTTGTTACTGATCCATCTTTGCAGGGTTGACAAATTACCGAAAGCAAGATGAAATTAGGATAAGAAATTTCTCTGTAACAAAGTCCCATAAAAATCGTGCTGAAATTCAGTTGCACAGAAGAGTGCATCAAAGACCCAGCAGTTGCCCTTGGGGAAGCTTGCTTTCTTTTTGAGAATTAAACATGCCATTTTAATACTTGAACAAAGGCTGAATAAACTCTACCCTCGGAGAGATGAGACATCACCTCTGATGTGCGCTTAGTACAACACCATGGCCATGGTTTAGCGCATCCTGAGCCCTCCTGTGAAAGTTAAGGCCGTGGCGTACGTTACTAATGAGGAAGCTTGATGGCCAGGGAGTGGCCAGCTGCTCTTCAGCCACTGCCTCTTTGGAGTCTCTGGACTACCAGGCCTCTCGGTTTGCTCACTGGGTCCCTAAGGACCCTCTCTACAATACGGCATGAAGATTTCTTGCTCATTAGACCACTCAAGACGAGTCTTCGGCCCACAATAAATGTGAACTCAGTGCCCAATCTTTGCACTTGACGTGCTGGTTAGAACCAGTCACTGAACTTGCAGCCCGTTGGCACAGACAAGCAAAGAGAGTATCTGGAGTTTTCTGAGCTTCATTCAGGAGAAAGCCTTCTTGGGGCTGGGTGGTGTTGCAGGATGGGTGTAGAAGTGAGCCTGGATTCCGGATGTGTAGATAATGTTCTCCTTGAAGAGTATTTTTTTTTTTTTTTTTTTTTTTTTCTTAACTGGGTTGGTTTAACTGTGATATGTAACCAAATGCTGCCAAATTGTGCTGTCTCCCCAGGGCATTTGAAAAGCCATTAATAATGTGTTAGTTGTTGTCAGAAAGCCTGTTCTCAAGCTCAGGCTGGGTGAAGGGCTGCCTCCACAAGAGGGGGAGGACAGGGAGGAGAGGTGGAGGACAGGGGTGATGGATATGTGCTGCCTTGGTGACAAGTGGTGAGGACAAGTGCGGTGATGGATCAGTAAGATTTTCCATTAAATCGAGAAAAACACAACTTGCCCCTAACATCACCTCTGATGGCTTCCTAGACCAGCTGCTTCCCAGACGCCCTACTGAGGAACAAATTGCTTTCCTAGCAGGACATTTGGACACTCCTGCATTAATAGATATGGATCCCAGCATGCCAAGCCAAGCGAGAAGGCAATTTAATATGAGCAACACTGTCATCTCAATTTAGGACAACAGCAAGGATGCCCTACGGGGCACGGCAACAGCTTCTGGAAGGACCCGGCCTCAGACGTTCTCACTGTCTTAAGGCGACAGGAAGCTGGTATTTCCAGTAAACAGTTGGACCAAGGATAATGGGAAGGCGAGGCAAAGATGGCAATGGCATCGTCCTTCTGAACACGAGCTTTCACTCCTGCGGCTTGACGGCCGTAGAAGATGGAGGCCGACCTGAGAGTGTGCCCCTTGCAGCCCAGTCCTGTCCCACAACACAAAGAGGACGCCCAGGAAGGGGCAATGCCAGGCGGCGGGTCTCACTCACCCAGATCCTCTCTAAAGTACCGGGCGTGACTTATCTTAGTGTCCTCAGACGTATACTTATCTACCTCGTGTGCTGAGCAAGACAGAAACAGATGGAAGCCCTTTTAATTTGCACCACAACACTGGGGTGTACACAAGAAAAACAATTTTACTCTTTTTCTGAGACTAAATGCATTATACATTGGCATACGCTTTAATAATAATTTCATTTTCTCCACAATAAGGGCCTGGCCTTTGATCCCTGAATGGCTGAATCCGATGTGTATATCATTCTAAGATGATTAGGCTAACATAATATTTTTGATAGGAATTCTTGTAATAAATCAACTGTATGTATGACTTTCAAACTCCGAAGGTAACTAAATTTCTATGAAATCTGAATTTTTTAGCAATATCTATCCACTGATGTATCAGTTTATTTTGTCAATATGGTTTCTTACTAATCTCATTGAGAGGGACCCATATATAAAAGGTGAAGAAAATATATTCACATGTAACAAAAATTAAAATAAAATCCTTCCAGACAGAATATTTTTAGAGCTAGAAACAACACCTTGATTCGTACCCGAATCAGCCGCATCAACGGTGGTGAGGCCTTCCATGTTGTCATTCTGTAATGACCCCATGGGTCATTACCACAGAGGATCCCCAGGCAGCTACCACGTGATGGGTCACCAGGGCACTATAATCATGTCGCAAATGTCCCCAGAGTTGACATTGACAGAATGGGGGAAAAGGTGTCTCCCCGGCTTCACATGTCCTCAAGGGGGTGACATTGCCTAAAAATTCATTTCACAGGGATTAAACATTTATCTTAAGACCTGTTCCCCCCTCTTGTCCTTTGTGGCGTCCTCCTTCTACAAACGTGTTGGGACCCACCACTCTCCAAACTGCCACCTGAGGAAGATCACCGAAGGTGGAAGGTAGCAGTGAGCACAGGGGGGGCTCTTGCAAAGGTGATTTGAGGGGTGAAAACTGATGACATTTGGTTCATGGATTAAAAAAAATCATTTCTACTCGGGAAGTTTTCTATGAGTTTTTAATTAAATATTTTAACATAAAGACCCCTTCACTTATTCCTGTTATTGCCTCCTAGTAAGAAGGCAAGATAAATAAGGGCAGCTTCCTGTGCACAGCTCCCTGATGCACTTGCAGCCTGTGCTGGAACTCCCTGGGAGAGTTGGGCTCTGCATTGCCTCTACCTACCAATGTGTCTGGCACACAACGGAAACTCTATTTCCGTGGGGACAGAAGTGTCCCCAACTAAACGTTCCCACATAGAAAAATGACTGTTTTGTGTACCTATAGGAAGATGTTTCAAAACTGTCTTTAGATTCAATAGTGAAATTGGGCTAAACTGAAGGTTTTGAAGCCCAGAAGGAATATGCTCCTCGGAACTGAACTTCCTAAAACAGCTGTAGCCTCATCTGTTTGACGGGGAGCCGGTGTTTATCAGTACTAAACAAAGAGCGGCCGACTCTGAGGAGGTGAAGACATACTTCTTCAAAGGAGCTTTGAAGATGAAAAGTTTTTGAAATTATACTTTCGCCCATTATCAATGTACAAAATAATAAGTGTTTTCCTCATGGTTTGAAATGTTTCTTGGCTTTCCTTCCAGATGAGTGGGCGTGAGCCGGACGCAGCCTGTCAGAGGGAGGGGCTGGCTGTTGTCCCTGCATCTGTTTGATGTAGAGGATCATAGGAAGCTTGATGGAAAATTCTGAATTAAAAAAAAAAAAAAACAACTGCATATTTCAAAACATCAAATGTGTTTGTTTTAGTCTGTTTTTACCTCCATTCTGCCCAAATAAATGATATTTCAATCTCTGAAAGTGAAAATAAGAGTCATGAGACTCATTGAGTTTCGTGTGTGTGTGTGTGTGTGTGTGTGTGTGTGTGTGTGTGTGTGGTGTGAAGTGGGCAGGGAGGCTACAGAGATATACAGTAAAAGGTTGTTCTTGTAAGACAAGAGACTAAGCCTTACATAAGAGCCCTAAGGACTGCAGCCTGAGCCAGTGTGGGATGCAGCCTGTCCTGTTTCTGGGCCTGGGGGTGAAGGTCCACTCTCAAAGGCCCTGTAGACCGTCTTCCAATAGCCAGGCCTGCCAGTGGGTGTGCTGCTCCAAGCACATCTCTGTGTACCCCAACATCCTGCTTCCTGCATCCTGTTTTGCCCTGGAATTCCTGGAAGACAAGGACTAGCAGACCAGGGAACAAAAACTTGAAACTGTCAAATATTTGGAAAAGTAGGGGCATGCTAAATAACTTTCACGGTCGTGTGCGATGAATAGATTCATCAGCAGTTGAACTTCAGTCGTTTTGAGTGGTGTCGGTAGAGGAATAAATGTCTGTTAACATAATTTTAGCCAAATATGTTTACGTTTTTTGTTACCATATACTGCTTTAATCATGTCTGAAATGGGAGTCACTATACAGGGTCCCTATTCCCAGTCTGGGTCGCCAGTGATGTTGGATTGTAATCCTTACTATTTGTTTGGTCTTCCACTTAAGAATACTGGTATGATTTAGGCCTAGTCTTTTTCTGCTAAAATACCTCCTCCATTTTGTGCTTAAATTTGGTGAGCAAACTGGATCACTAAGGTTTTCAAACTTCCTTCTGAGAACGACTTCTCTGAAAGATTCTGCATCCACTCTAATGCTATGGGACTATAGCTGATTGCGTTCATAAACCCAACACAAATCTACCATGACATGAGTCCAGTGAGCCCTGGGTATATAAGGAATTGGTAAGGGACTCAGCACGTTAGTGTCTCCAGCAAAGTGCTCAACAAGGAGGTCCTGAAATGAACGATCCTAGGAAGATGCTAAAACCATGGACATAAAATGACAGGAAACAGTAAAGGCAAAATGATAGGAAAGCAGCATCCCTCAAAGACCTCCTAACTGAATCCCAGCCCGGGAAAGAATAGTTCCCATCCTCAGAACTTTGTATATACTTTAGTCACATAGTCATGCAGTTTAGATGACCTGCATGTGTCTCTGAAAGATTAAACCGAGATGCAAGAGAGATTAAACAAAGTACGCTTTGGTGAACAATGCTTTAGAAAGGGAATCATGGAAAATACCGCAATAACATCGTCCCAATGAGCTAATGAATGGGAGAGCTGTCGATTATAAAGATGGAGAAGGGAACATGACCAGAGAGCAGAGAGGAAAGGGTTAGTTTAGACTAAAGAAGCAGTAAAGGTGGCTTTCCAAACTCTAGATATTAAAATAAAAACAGAGAGAAGGGCTCCTACCTGGAATTAATGTTTGCATATCTGCTATCTTTAAAGACTGAGATACTTTTAAAAATGATTATCTTTAATTCATTGCATCAAAAATGCTGCCATGCTAATCTAGAAATGGGTGTTTTACCTATAAATACTGAAAATGCTTTGTTCATTATTTGGCTGTAGAATAGCCTACAGTTATACTTAACAAAATAGTTAAAGTAATTCTTGGTAAGCAACACAAAATATCTTAGATGATGTTATTAATGTATTCCTCATGATTTAATCTAGTTATATGAACATCCTAAATATATAACATATATGACATAAAAGAGGAGCTGAAAGAAGGTTTAAGTTATTTGTCACCCAAAGCTGTCTACATGCACCTTTTAGCACTGTGTACCTTCTAGAGACCCTGCTAGGCCATGCAGAGCAGTGTGCGGGTGACCCAGCACCTCCCAACCCTTCCGAAAAGCGTCAGCCCTGTGAGTACTCCCATGGCGTACAGGTTCAGGCTGCCCACATGAAGTCACTGAGTGTGCAGCTGGAAAGACATGCATCCTTGGCTCCTGTGAATGCGCACTTCTGGCTCAGGCACTGGCGCCTGCACACACATTCAACAGATTTCAGGTTGTTTAGAGTGCTGTGCTGGATCTCGGATGATTCGATCTTATTCCGCAGATGCTTACAACAGTCTTACAGCGTTGTGCCTCGCTACACCAATGGACACGAGGTGTCTTGAATTGCAGACAAATAAGATCTGACATAATTTTTTTTTTATTGCTTTCCTTTTCTTTTTCTTTGCTTTCTTCCTTTTTTGTCCTGTCCTGTTAATTCCTTCTTTTTCTTTATCTCCTGTGATCATTAGAAGTTCTGCTAATATCCTTAAATAAAATATAAGTGTAAAAGTAATTGCCCCCAGAGAGGGAGCCCTCTGATATAATTCTACATTATTCAATACTCAAAATTCGTGGACATTAAGTGCCAAGTGCGACATTGGAGCCAGGGTCTCTGTGCATTTTGTACAATTTATGCCTCACAGAAATTATTCCACCCACAGGTCCAGAGGGGCTTGGACACGGGCACTTTGCCCCTGGGTGGGGGTTGTACACAGCGGAGGGGTGCCTTTTTTTTTTTTTTTTGGTACCAGAGATTAAACCCAGAGGTGCTTAACCACTAAGCCACATCCTCAGCCCTTTTTAATATTTTATTTAGAGACAGGGTTTCGCCGAGTTGCTTAGGGCCTGTATATGTTGCTGAGGCTGGCTTTGAACTTGTGATCCTCCTGCCTCAGCCTCTTGGGATTACAGGCATATGCCACCTTGCCTGACAAGGGGTGCCTTTTAATTCACAGTGAGAGGCCATCTTCTAGCCAGGTCCCATGGCCTCTGTCTGCCTGAGGTGTGGGGACTCCTTTTACAAATCTGCTTTAGGGAGGCTGAGATGTCATGGATTCACTGCACATGGGACAACCTTCGTTCAACTCCTTTTACTACCCAGAGGGGTGTGTTCTCTTTTTATCCTCGAACATTCCTAGTTAGGTCAGGCTACTGCTACTTAGAAAATCCCCCACCTCCCGTCTTCAGGAGTCTCTGCTGACTGAGCCACCGATCAGTAGCCTGAGAGGCCTTGGCTGGGAGGAGTGGCCCTGCCCAGGTGGCCTTCTCTTGGGGTCAGCTCAGGCCCTGCAGGGCTGCAGGCATGCTGGTCCCCTTTGACATGGTGCTTCCTGAGGTATCTTTTCTCAGAGTTAGTCCCCAAAGACTTAGAATTAACTTGAATAAGTTCTCCTAATCTGAGACAGTGTTCTAGAAATCTTTTTATCCCTCGAAGTACTTTACACACACTCACGGCTTAATGCCTGTTTGTGGAATGGGAGAGTTTACCTAGATACACGTGTGGAACGTGACTGTTAAAGGAATCCTCGGGGGCCTGGGTTCTTCACTTGCGACTTTCCTCAGCAAAGTGATTTTGAGATAGGATTTTATTCCAACTGTTATTTTCTAGTCTCTCCTTTTGTGTATCAACACACACTAGTAAACTTCCTGTATAAAAAGACACCAGGGCTTCGTAGAACTGAGGTGGTTATGGGAATGCCCAGTGGCCTCCCACCTCCTCCAGAGCCATGGTCCCTCCTTCTGTGAAAGAAGGGCAGGCTCCTGGACCCCTGGGAAGAGGCGAGCATTCTGGAAGCCCCCAACAGTGCCCACCAGCATTCTCCTGAAGACAGGAAGTAAGGTGGGGACCCCAAGGAGGTCCTGGGAGGTCTGAGGAACACCGCGTGAGGTTGTCGCAGACACGCTGGGTTGAGACTTGAGCAAGAAAGTCTGGAGGCTGGATGTTGGCAGCCTCTTACCCTGCAGGTAATAAAGAGCTGCGGCACAGGAGACTGTGTCGCTGAGAGGCAATGTCTGTGGAGAAGGTTAGGGAGGTTCCATGTGAAAGCAGGAGGCTGGAAGGAATGATTCTTGGAAATCAAACCAAACTTAGAGAAGGCCTTCCTCAGGACCACTTTCCCTGTGCCAGCGACCAGGAAGTGCAGTTCGCCTGCCCTGTGGCTCCACCCTACAAGGCAGGAACCCTGTTCTGCTTTACTTCAACGATGACTTCTCTGTTCAGAAGAACAGTCCTGTTTGAATCGTTGCCGTTTTGGAGTCTGTTATTGTAAACAGGATAAGGTGAAGTGACACACATGTGATCGCAAATTCCATTTTGGGTCTCTCTCTGCAGCCAAGGCACACCTTCCTGTTCTACTTACATTTAGGGTTTTAAGGCAAGAGTTTCATCATCCAACATCTGATTGGGTGGGTGCGACGTGTGGCCATGGCTGGCTGCTCTGTCCTGGCTGCCTGCCCGGCACATGCTGAACAGTGGGTTCGTGGGCTTGGTGAGGTGTCACACACTTGCTGACCTGCTACAGTGATATTGATACACTGGAACACACTCAGGGATGGAAGAGAACCTCACCTTGCAGCTGAGGAAACTGAGGCGCAGGAGAGCAAGCAGTTTATTTATGACCTCACAGCCCTGGGAAGGAGAGGTGGCTGGATTCTCTTTAAATTCATAATGTTTCCGTTTCAAGTATTATATGATCTAATCTGTATCTGAGCTAAATTTGGTCTACTTATATAATGAAGGCAGCTCAGACTGAGGTTGCTTTGAAAGTGTGTGTCTACACACAAGCTGTTTTCTGAAAAATAAGGCAAAAATAATATGTTCCAAATCAAGACACAGTAACAGAACATTATGGATGCAGCTGATCTTTATGTCTAGCTGGAAACCTCTGCATGGGCTAAATGTTCTTTGGTGTATCTGTAACCTTTGGGAAGAGGAGATTTAATTGCTTTCATTCTTGATGATCAGGAAAAGGATCGCTTGATAATAATTAATGTCAATCCTCACAGGACCAGCTCCCTCTACACGGCAGATAAACAAATAACACAGGAACATTAACTTGCTTCTCAGAGCAGCAAAACTTATGGAGCATGTTACAAAAGAGCAGCCAAAGCATTTTTCGTAGGAAGCATTTTTTAAAAATCTTGATTCATTTCACACTACCTTCCTATCTTGGCCAACATTTTTATTGGGCTTTGTGTGAGTTTCTTGCCATCACTTAAATCAGCACTTCTCAAACTTTCTCCAAGTTGTTCCTAGACAGCAGAGGAAGGAGAAGGTAAGGGATGCTTTAAAAGCCTTGAGGTCATTGAAGCAAAGGAAGGGTGATAATTTAGAAATTTTTTGAACGTTCATATGATTGAGTCAATGAAAAAATTATTGTTCTATACTCAGACCTTCCCCAAGTTATTCAGGAAACATACCTTTTTATCCTGCGACTTGGTGGGTCATCGTTCACATCAAGCACCCTGATTTGAAAGTCACACCCATGGAAGAAGTCACCCTTTCCATTTCCTTAATCCTCTCGGAGACCAGCAGGGACAGGAGTAGGGGCAGGCTCATTGCCCCACAGCAAGCCCTCCAAGTCTTCCCACGTTGTTTAAGACTGTGTGGCTCTTCCCCAGGGCAGACGCCAGCCCCAGCTCTTTTTTTTTTAAATCTTTTTATAGTTGTAGATGGACAGAATGCCTTTTATTTATTTATTCCTAGGTGATTCTGAGGATCGAACCCAGTGTTTCACAGAAGCTAGGCAAGGACTCTGCCCCTGAGTCACAGCCCAGCCCCCAGAAGGCAACTCTGGACTTGCCTTTAGTGATTATTTTGTGACAGTAACTTTCACTCTTTACCACGGGCCTGGCACATAGCCTCAATTTCACATTCCAACTGGCTGCAGGACAACCTGTCGCTTCCACCGGAACATAGTGCGCACTGCCATCTGGAATCCTGTTCACTTTACCTGGGCGGGAGCTCCCTCTGCTCCCTCCCTTGCCTCTGCTTGAGAAATTCTCCTGCAGCACCCCCAGCCAGGTTGCCAGGAAACCGACGCACCCCCACATTCTGGTGACTCCTGATGAAGAAATCAACCTCAGGAGCGAAAAGGCTCACAAGGTAGGTAGCCCTGTAAGACCCCAAGGGAAGGAACGTGCATAGAATCACAAATAGGTTTAAAAAGAGAGGATTCTGTGTTTATCTTTATGGGAGTCGCACTTGTGTGGACACGTATCCACAACTGTCGGGGATGTTTGGCGAGTGGAGACTGCAGGTCTGTGCCTCTCTTAAGGACCCTGGTCAGAGCACATGCTCGTGACTTGCCCTAGACAACATGGCTCCCTGAGGACTGGGAGGAAGGGCGGCAGCTGCCATGGTTCTGAGGTGACGTGGCTGGCTTGCTGGGCTACTTCCTGCTTCCCCTGGCCATCCTCACCCTCACACTAGAGGACACCTACCTAGGATGGACCGGGCAGGGCAGGGAGCGGCAGCTAGATGCCTCGGGAGCAGGAGCAGTGGTCTCAGAGTGACCCTTGGCCCAGTGCAATCCACCTGAGGATGCTGTTGCAGGCCAGTGGGTTTGCAGGGAGCCCGGGTCAGGTCTGGGTAAGGGCCACCAAAGTGCCAGGGCTGCTGGAAGGGACCTGCAGAAGAGGCTGCTGGATCCTGCAGAGACATGAAAAAAGCTTGGGGTCAGGAAGACCAAGGCCAAGGGGGCCTTTGGTAGTGGGATTTGGCCAAGACCAGGAAAGAGGGAGAATGGATAGGGTCATGAGAACCGGGAGCACCAATGGAAATGGGCGAGAAGGGTGGCTGCAGGCCCCACCGAGGCCTGGGCAGCCCACATGGGGGGCTCGCCAGCTCCCACATGTGAACAGCACCATGAGTCACTGGTGCCTGAGGAGACGTGCATGGACATCCCGCTCACATTTCCTGCCTGCCCCTCCACATCAGGGTGCCTCTCCCTTGGAGAAAATCCTGTTGGCCTTACCAGCGAGGGACTTCATAAACCTGAATGTCAGTCCCACAGGTAGAGTGCCCAGGTCCCTTTAGCCAGGCTTGGGAAATACAGGAGGCCAGAGACAAAAAGATGGACAAGACTGATAGAGAACAGCTTCAGAAAATGTTCTGGAACTTTTATAATGAGCCTACTTCTAGGGATAAGTAGAAAAATCTTATGTATCAGACTTCAAAAATGAGAAATATAGAAAATACAATTAAATAGATGCTGAAGGCTTTTGATAAAGAAGGAGTACTGGTAACCCTGGGAAATCTTCGCCCCCCATATGCTACTCTGAAACAGAAAACTGGCCCCAACTCGAATTTTCACTGGGACTGAAAAATCAAACAAAACATGAGCAAAGAGTTTCTCACAGGAAAATTTTGCCTTGAGACTCAGACTCGTGCAAGTGTCTGGGAACTATTGGGGTTAAAGTTGGAATTCACAAGTGCACAAATCACTTTCCTGTAGATAAATGGTAAGAAACTTATTTCTGGGTCTAGTTTGTGAAATAAGTGGGGGAGGGTATGTCTGCCCGTGTGTGCCTGGAGTACACACGTGCAGTGTGCATGCTTCTGCTGGTGTGCATGTGTATGTCTGCATGTGGATCCTGCTCCCTGCTGAGTGGAGACGTTCACACCATGGCGGGATTGGTGCCAGGGTGATGGTGACTCCCAACACACTCATGGCGAACGGTGTTGAGAGAGTGGCCTAGCTAGGGTGTCGAACATCAGCTTGTGCTTTTCACTTATTTGGTGTTTGCAAAAGAACTTAGTAGCCTTGCTAAGCAGAAGCTAAGGCGGCAGAGAGGTAGATGCTCATGTGGCTCCCGACTGAGGACCCGCAGCGAGAACCTGAGAGCATGGCAAAGCTTCTGTCGTGTCCTCTCATGTCGGGGGCTCACCAGGAGCACGGACGTGGGTGCTCAGACAGCTGAGCAGGGCAGGGTGGCCACCGCTATCTGCACCTGGCCACCTGCCATCACTCTTCAAACTTTGTTAAAAAGACTTTCACAAACACCACCGAGGTACTCGTACATGTAAAACCTCCTTAACAACCAAGTCTGGGACCATGAACGATATTAACTATTTAATATTTAAGACTTTTCAATATTAAGCAGATTTTTTTTAAGCTAAAAACCAAAAGAAAATTGTGCAGCATAATAAAGATTGGTAAGTAAATATCACCGGTGCTCACTGCATTATTACTCTTGCATCTCATCTGTCAAACATTATGCAGAAAGTGGTCATGAATTCAATTTCTAGGTTATCTCTCTAATAAAGAGTGATCTAGATCTCCCACATCCCCATGTTATTGGTCTTCATGAAATAATATTGCAAAACTAAAATCCTTAAAATAATTTCTGAAGATCTAGTGTGAGAGAAAATCAGAGTCATTTCTATTTTGTGAGATCACTGGCACAAAATAATATTGTCTGGGAAGGTTTCCAGGCCCTTTCCTTCTATCCTTCTCCACACTCACATTAAATTTCTGTTTTGAAAATATCTCACCCTGTCACCTCCCAGGAAGGCCTTCCCTGGTCTCTGTGGCCAGCCCAGGGAGCCCGCTTCCCTTCTGCCTTAGTTCTTGATCAGATCACCCACTCAGGGCTCCCTACTCATGCGTCTGCAGCCCCCTGGCCTGTACCATGATGTGAGACAGAGAGTGTGTCCTGAAATATCTTGTCTCCACTGCAAGGTAAGATTTCTCCACCCTCAAGGCCTCACAAAGCTCCCAGCCCTTGATGGTTCCCACCTTAGTCTGTCATTGTATGATGTGTCACATAATCAGTGTGTGCTGGACTCACTGTGAGTGAAGCACAGCCTCAGAGCCCTCTGGGGACTCAGAGATGGAAGAAGGGAAACTAGTATGTGAACCAGCAACTTGATGCACACTGGAAGGACATGCGCCCAAGGGGACACGAGAGCCGGGGAGGAAGGTCCCCTGCTCTGGATTGCTGTGGATCAACATGGCACAGTCATATGCTGCCATTTGGATATGACATCGAAATGTCGCTTTGGGCATGTGTCCTGCCTTCCCCTAGATTATGTACTTTTTGTGCACTGTGCTTGGGTGGCTGTAGTGCCAGGACAGTGCCACATGCATAAGAGATGGGTACCTGATTCATGTAAAAAGCACAAAGGACTTTCCCCTGTAAGAATGACTGACTTCCTTTAGACATAAGGAAGAGTATAATAACGCACCCACGGATGCTTCTTATTAGAATAGCTCAGCTGCTGCAAACGGCGCAATGTCCTCTGACTACAGTGGAACAATAAGAGCTGCACTCCTAGGACTTGGGTTAGAAATGGAAAGCAGAAGCTGGTGGTACTCGGGATGCTGCGTGAAAGATCATATTCAATTTGTAACTGTGAAAGTTTAATCTGTGGCACAGGTGGTTCTCTGTGGCTAAGCGGCGCATCTGTACGTGAAATGAGAACAACAGGATCAGCAGGTGAAGATGTCAACCCAACTGGGGAATTTTCTAGAACCCTGCCTCTGCTCTCAGCTCCTGGCGATGCTAGATGCTAGCTCCGTTTGCACCATTGCAGGAGGTGGTGGAAGCGGCACCTCTTAACGTGAGGGGCAAATGCAACTGTATGGGCACGACTGAGGGCTGGAGATCTCGTCCTTCAAGCCTGGGAATTCAGGAAAGTGAAGGCGAGTGTTGTTTGAAGAAAGATCACTGAGCAAATGCTCAGTCCTGTTAGAAATGAAAAAGATAGCTCCTGAGCAGAAGATATTTCCCCCTGCATGAGAACACAAAAGCCGAGACTCGAGAGAAGAAAACGGTTTGGAGTGAGGACGAAAGTACCGAGAGACCAGGTGCGGCAGAGACTAACACTGCTCTCCCAGCATCCTCGAGCCTGTTCCTGCCTAGGGGCGATTTTAGACAGGAATGTGGCGTCCAGAAGAGGGACCTTGCCCCCTGCCTTTGGAGCTAGCCACACAGCCTTGCAATTACTTCTTCTCCAGTAGGATCTGAGCAGTGTTGATGCCACTTCTGGATTGGCCTTCTTAGGAAGGGGTGCCCTCCTTGCTGCCCGCGCTCCTGTTGCAATGTGGACCTGCGCAGAGCCACTGTGGCCTGCACCAGGGCTTCTGGAGGCTGCAGCGCAGCCCACACTCCAGCTCAGGAGTCCGAGACAGACAGAAATGACCTGCCACCCACTTAAGGTGCTGCTTTGTTTTGGGTCTTGGTCCCACATCACAGACCTCGTGTCTGGATAGTATGATGGAGTGCACACGACCCTCCTAGCCAGGGAGGAATGAAAAGAGTGTTCTAGTCACAGCAACAGTGGACCCCAGAATATTACAGGACATAATCTGTCTGCCAGTAAAATGTCCTTATCAAGTTCCTCTTGTTTTGTTATTATCTGCCCCAAGTCCTTGGTGCATATTGGTCAATATTTAGAGAAAATAAGAGATTTTTATATAAAGAAACAGAAAGCCCCAGTTCAGTTGGTTTAAACTGCAAGGAAATTTATCAATCTTCATAACAGGCTGCCCAACACCTTCCTGGCTTCAGAACGGCTTGACCTGTTGTACAGAAGGACGGGGATCACATGATTATCGTGGCTGCCTGAGATGACTCGGTACGCCCTCCTGACCTGGGCATGAGGTCGCCTCCCCAAAGGGTGGATATTTGGAAACAAAATCAGCGTTCTGTCAGCAAGAAAAAGGGGGAGATGGATGTAAGGAAGAGCCAACGGCGGCCTGTGCACATGCAGGTTCTGATGGGCACCAGAGGAAACCCACCCCGGCTGGGCTGGGGGACAGGCATGTGGCCTTGCTCCAGGGGCCAGCTGTCCTGTTTGTACAAGGAAAGTAAGTGGCCTTTAGAGGAGGTTCCCGCTGGTTACTTCCTTGACCTTCTGGGGTAATTTGTGTTCCTGCTGATGTCTGACTATATATCAATGGTGTTTAAAATGATGCTCAGAATATTAAAACACACCCTGTAAGGGTTTCATCTAAATCATATTCATTATGGAAGCTCACTGCTCTTCTGAGCTCTTACAAAAACAATCCCTGGTTTCTTTAGAATAACAAACTAAAAATATACAGTGGCAGAGCCTGTAAACAACAATTTTGAGAACTTTTTAAAAATCCCTGTTAACATTCTCAGTGTGAAGCAGCTCCCACCCAGCCCACTATGGGAAGTAGATTCCCGGGTCAATAATATTCAGTATAACAAAGATCTTATCTCTTTCATCCGATCTTTCCACTTCAACTTTACTTATTGATTAAGCAGCTTCTGCACTTTACAATGATACAATACTGCTTACACAAAGGCCCAGCCATGTCTCCACATGAAAGGGTCTCTCGGAAGCTGATTTGATTTAGATTTCTTTCTTTCCAAATAGTAGTCATCGTCTGAGGACAGCCTTGGCCATCTTCTCCCTGTTCATGTGTAACATCATTTATAGGAATGGTCTGACGAGGGCTGATGAATAACTGGGGTATTTCTTTTCTAGGAAGTATCCTTCTGAGCACTGTGCTTTCTTTAAAGACCCAGCAAGTAACTCTTTATCTTACTTCTACACAAGGCTAACTTGTAGGTTGACTGAATCCAGTATTTCTTATTAATTCCTGCAAATGATCAGGTTTGCTCATGTGAAGAACGGCACTTGCTATTCTTAGAATGAAAGATGGGAGACAAAAATGTGTATCTGGTGGCCATTTGCTTAAGAATTCTTTAGGGATAGTGACCTTCTGTCAGTGAAGCGGGTTCCTTTGTGCAAGCAGCCCTAGGAATAGTTAATGAGGGTTTTGTGGTTACAGACCTGACAGTTTAACACTAATACTTTGAGAAGAACTGGGGAAAAAAAATCACTAGACCTTGAAATCCCAGACAATGACCAGGGTGGCCTTGGGAGGGAGAATATCCGTCAGGAGCAATGCGACTTCCTTCTGAGAGAGAGCAGGGGGAGTATGAATTGGGGTCGGGGATACGATACAAAGGCGGAGGAAAATGCTCTTTCTGGAACTCGGTGGCGGGTCCACTGACCAGTGACTCCCAGCTCATCAGCAGGCCTGCCGTCCCTGGTTCCTCATCTGTACGCTTCCCACCCTCCTTCAAGAATGCGGGCAGCAGGACTCGTCTGCCTGTGCCTTACCCATCGGCTTGGGCTCTTACTTGATTTTGTCCTTCTCTTTGAAGAAAAATCCTTAGGTAAAAGGGAATTGGGAAAAAAAATAAAAAAAATCTGCTGCTTCGTCTCCGTCTCTATCCACAGTATCCACTTCAACACGTGGGGACACCAAAGCTCCTGCTCAGGTGTCCCTGCCGGCTGTGTCTCAGAGGGCCTCAGACCCAGGGAGGTGGAGTGCAGAGGAGGCCAGCCAGGTCAGACTGGCCCGGGAGCCTTCGGCCTCCATCCTGGGCCCTGCCCATCCCTGCTGCAGGGCAAAGTGAAACAGCGGCAGAACCTGGGACCCACTGAAGTGCACCGCAGAGAAGGTCCGCTGGCTGCTTCCCTGGGGTCCCGGGACGGTCATTTCTGTGTCTGTTATGAACCTTAGGAGGTCACTACCAATGGGAGAGACTTGCCCAGGCACAGGAAGAGATCTGTTCCCTCCCAGCAGCTGGTGGACAGCCTTTCCCCAGGGAAGGTGTGAGAAGCCACGGGTGAGAGAGGTTTGCCACTCCAGCCCTGCGTGCTGGTCCTGTTTGGCCACATGGAATGTCTAGCTCTCACTGCAGAGGGAAGGAAGAGCAGTGTCACTTGGCTCTGCCTGTGTTCTCACTCTGTTGGAGTGGTGAGTGAGGAGGACTTGCTCCCGCCATTGCATCAGATCAACGGGCCCATTCAGGGCCCCACGCTGGACCAGCTCCATCCTTATGCCTGAGGGGAGCTCCCCCGAGCAACAGCGACCCAGCCGAACCCACTGCAAGAACACTTTCCTAGCATTCAGACATGTGTAGAGTAGCACTGGGATAGATATATTTTCTGTAATTTAGGAACTATTTAAACATTACACAAAAACCGAGACCCATCTATTTGCATTGGGCTGCTCAAGGCTTTTGGTGACGTGCTTCCTAGGACTTATTTTGAGATTATGAATTGACTTCACTCCCATTTTTCTTAAATATGTCATTCAATTAAATCAGTATGACAGGGGAGTGTGCTTGATGCAAATTATAAGCTTGAAAGAATGCTGAGCTGCGCCACCTGCACCAGCTCCAAGTTTGTGGGTTTGTTTTCACACCCCAGTCTCTGCCAGTGAAAAGTGTATTTCCTTCTCCCGAGTCTAACCCCACAAACAGAACCTCTGAGATGGTGTGAAGTTCTACCTAATATAATTATTGGTCAAATCGCATCTATCTATCCACCCCTCCACCCATTCATCCATCTGTGATTTTCCTTCTCTTTACATTTTTTTTTTGTATCAGGGTTTGAACCCAGGGGTGCCTAACCACCAAGTCACATCCCCAGCCCTTTTTAAAGAATTCATTTACAGGCAGGGTCTTGCTGAATTGCTTAGGACTTTGATAAGTTGCTGAGGCTGGATTTGAACTCACAGTCCTCCTGCCTTAGCCTCCAGAGTCACTGGAATTACAGGTGTGCACCAAGTTTTAAAACTTTTAGTTGACACATAATGATGGTATATATTTATGGGGTACAGTGGGATCATTCAATACATGTATGTAATGTGTAATGATCAAATCGGGCAGTTGGTGTTTTCATCTCCTTAAACGCTTATCATTTCTTTGTATTTGGAAGCTACAAACTCCTCTCTTGTACTTCTTCATACATAATATATAATGAGTTGTTATAAACATGGTTGCCCTATTGTGCTACAGGACACTTCAACATTGCTTCTATGTTTAACAAGGGATATTACTAAGTTTCTCTTAATATGTATGCCAGAAGTTTCATCTAGGAAAAAATAGCTCATAATAGCAGATACGGTAGCCCTTAATGTCATGAAAAAGCAGACGTAAGCTACTGACATTCCAGAGCCCTGGGACGTTGGAGAAGGTGACAAACAGGAAGTGGAAACTCCTCCCATACTCTTATTTCTCCACCCAAGGCAACCACTATTGATAGTTTCTTTAGTACTTTCTAGAAAATATTTTATGCTTTTATAAGCACTGATCTTATTTTTCTAGTTCTTTCCATTTAGTTGTCTATATATATATATCTGTATCAGGACATGGACTGATCTCATTCTTTGTGACAGGATGTTGCATTTTACTGTATAGGTCTGTCAAAACTGAATTTATTATAATATTAATCAAAAACATGATTTCTTCCAAATTTTATCTATTATAAAATAGTGCTGCAAAGAATATCCTCTGCAAATATCATGACCGACCTCTGTGATTCTGTTCATTAGACATATTGCCAGCAGGATCACATTTCGTACATACATACAGGACTCGGAGTCAGGGTTTTGCTGCCCAAATTAGGAACTTTGGTTTACAGGGATGATTCTATAATGAAGCTGAAACATGTGGGTACGATATAGTGTTAAGTTACTTATATTTAAGGCAAACTAATTTTTGGCACAGGAATGAAAAACCCAGATCTGGACATAAAGGAACTGGACACTTTTCAGGTCTTTGGGGATAAAGGAAACACCTGGCAATCACTGTGCCTGCTGGTATTCACCTGGACCTGAAGGTGAACAAGAGTCAGCACTTCAGGTAGGATGAGCTGAATCCCCAGAACAAGCAGGCGGTGATGTTAGCGCATTTGGGGTTCCACACAAAGAGCACATGAGTATGTTCCAAGTTCTGGTCCTTAGGGCCAGGGCTAGAGGATTTAAAATTAAATCCAGTGTTTTTATTTGTGGTTAGGTGTTTTCAAAGAATTGAGAGACTTTGCTTGTATCATAAAGTGACACTAAGACATTATTTTATAAGTTATAAGTGACTAAAAGTCTGAGATCCTGCTGGACTTGTGTGTGTGTGTGTGTGTGTGTGTGTGTGTGTGTGTGTACTGGGGATTAACCACTGAGCCACATACCCAGCCATTTTTATCTTTTCTTTTGAAATAGGTTCTCGCTGAGTTGTTTAGGGCCTTGCTGAGTTGCAATCCTCCTGCCTCCGCCTCTCAAGCTGCTGGAATTACAGACATGCACTACAATGCCTGCCCCTCACCCCTAACTTTTGATCCAGGTTAAAGAAGGACTGATCCAGTTTAAAAAATTTTGAAAGGAAATGGGAGGAACACTACATAAAACTCTGTGTGTGTGTGTCTGTGTGTGTGTGTGTGTGTCTTTGTGTAATGGGATGCTACAAAGGAAGGGAAGTCTGCACATTGACAACATGGATGGACCTTGAAGAGATGATGCTAAGTGAGACACACAGACACAATGAGTAAATACGACTCCATTACAGGAAAGCTCTAGAATGGGCGATTCCAACAGATGGAAAGTGGATCAGAGGTCCCGGGGCCTGGTCGGGGAGGAGGAGTTAGTCGTTGCTGGCTGGGTGCAGAGCTTCTGCTTGGGGATGAAGACCCTGGCGAAGGACAATGTGACGGCTGCACAGCACTGAGGACGCACCTGGTGCCAACAACTTGCACACTGAAACCGTTAAAATGGGAAATCTTGTTTGCCTGAGTAAAAGAGTGAAGAGGAGGAAACGAGAGGACCAATCAAGCTGCTGTGATGGGCAAGCCCTGCGATCCTGGGTGGGCAGCACCGTGGAGAGGGCGGCAGGACCAGAGAGCACCACCAACGGGCGGGAGCCACAGAGGCGGAACGCGAGCCAATGTCTGAGGTGCGTGAAGGGAAAACAAGAAAGCCAAGACAGAAGTGAAGGCCGCGGCTTAGGAGGGCCTCGTTCCCTCAGGGGCCAGTGACCAGCAGAGAAAGGGGGCCCTGAGGGACGTGGGAGAGGGAACACGGGAGCCTCCGTGGGGCCTCCACCATCAGAGGATGGAAGAGCCGAGAGAGTGGGCGAAGAGGAAGAGCATAAACCGCCTCTGTGCCCAGCAGCTGCCGAAGGCCTCTGGTGGACACAGGAAGAGAGGCCCACCACGCAGAGTGGGCTCTAGGTCTGTTCCACCCGAGCTGGGCTCATGGTACATCGGTGAGATCGTCCTTGTCAGTGTGCTGAAGCGATTTCCTCCAAAGTAGAAGTAAAACCCTGAAGGGCACGAGTCCTCTGTTATTTTCATCGTGTCCTCCGCACTTAACGTGAGGCTGACACCCGTCATGAGACAGTATGCTATGGCCCGTAATATAACTTATTCTATGAAATTTCAAAAACCTTTCCTAGCCATTTAATAGGGACCCTCTGAAAACAAGTTATTAACCACACTCATAAAATCCCATCTTCTCTAATTGATCTTAAACCCATAAAAATATGTCAGTAGCAGTTCTAGAAAATGAAAAGATTTTACTATAAAAATCTAGCCTCAAAAATACTTTTGAGACAAACATAGCATGCAATTAAAAGATCATTTATTAGTTCTCGACAAAGAGGGAAGCATTGCAGGCCTACGGTTCTGATGCTTAGCTTTTGCTGGCTCATTATGCCTCCTGGTATGCTACTTAGCACTGTGCATTAAAAAAATAAGTAGAGTGATTTGAATCACAAGTTGTTTCAGGAAACACCTGTCTTACAAAATGTGCCACACGAAAGGCAGTTCTTGCTCTGTACAGTTGACTAGTTTAAACAAAATGCATGTTTGCAATCCAAAGTCTTCAGTCCTACAGGAAATGGATCCATTGAATCCAGTTTAACTTGGGCCCCCTCTTTGCCTCCTGTGGAGAAAGAAAATCAAATGGAGCAGCACAGGTTCTGGGGCAATCAAAACCGAGCTGGGATGCCACGTTGGATCAGGCCTCAGGCATGTCCCCCCACACACTGAACTTCTGAACTGAGCCACCTCACAGTTCCTGAGACATTAATGGCTGAGACCTGCTGATGAGTTGTGCAACACCCCCAACCCCCAGACGCACTCACAGGCAGTTTAACTCTTGCCTGCACCAATCATAATCCCTGACAGACAGAAGACGTAGCCGACATTCCATACTGCTGGGACTGTGCTTCCCACGTAATGATCCTAATAAGCCCCAAATGCATGTAAGTTTTCTTTCTTCTTCACTAGTCTTAGGGGACAACCCCCACATCAGCCCTGCTCCTAGTAACATTGTTTGGAACTTGTTTTGTGTGATCCTCACTTTGCAGAAGTCCACTCTACATTTGTGGCTCAAGAAACCTGCTTTAAATTCTGGGAAGATTCTTCTTAATTACCACTGAAGAGGTCAAAGTACTTGTGTTAGAGACACAGGAAGCTTTGAGTTTGTGATTGCTACTCCTTGGATGGATGTCTAAATCTTTCCCCAGACAAAAAGAGTCCAATGGAACTTTTTGCAGTGATACAATACAGTGGCCATTTGCCACCTGAGCCACTGAGCACTGCAATGTGACTACTAAGACTGGAACCTGAATTTTTTCACTTTAATGTAAATGTCCACACATGGCTAGAGGCTGCCGTGTGGGGACCACAGATCTAGACAGGTCAGAGCAGGACCAGAGTAAATGCACAGAAGCTCTAGCTTCTCCAGAATAAGTGTGCTGTCTAGACTGTTCTGGGGCTCATAGAGTTAAAGAAGGGTCTTTAATTAATCTGCCACAAAATTGATTTTCCAATACATTAAAGAGATGGATCTCAATATTTTAAAATAATTAAATGATTTCATACTTCTCTTTATTACAACCCAAACTGGGTAGAGATCAGAATGGCCAGTGACCTGTGATGGATTAAAAAGTATTCACTTCAAACTGGAGAATGCTTTCTTTCTAGGAATGTTTGCCAATTAATAGATACTTTCCAGAGGAATGGTGGGCAGAGCTTGCTTGTACATTTGTGAACAGTTTCTTTAATTAAAATAAATACCCTGCAAAGCTTTCTATCTTTGCACTTCAAGCTGTCTCACAGGCAGAAAGTCTAGCGAGACTTATTTCCAATCTGCAAATGAGCCAATCTTGGAGTTTAAATTAGATTTTTGGACACATGTCAAATAAACAGCGAATGCATATTTTTGACATTTCATAACATTAACTTCCTTTTTAAAATGATTTTGGATAAAGAACATTTTGTATATTAACAAGTAATGTGTCAACAAGATCTGACTCCACTCTCAACACGCTGGTGGGTCCAGGTGGCTGTGGCAAGCAAGGTAGAGAGATGGCTACAGTTTGAACTCGTGTACGCATTCAGTCAACCTGAGGAATGCTGTCTTCATCTCCTTAAAAACCTCCTGGTTTAATCCACATCCACTTAGAGTCTGCCTTTTAATCCCTAGTCTTTAGAAAAAAAAAGAGCCCATATAGTTTAAAAAATATTTTAGCATGATTTAACTAAGTCATACATTTTTATAAAAATAAATTTCAATCTCCTTAAAGAATAGAAAAGGTAACCATTTTCCTTTTTTCCTTTATGATTAAGTACTGACCATCATTTTGCAGTCTGCTTCTGAGCTTGACATTGAATAAAGTGTTTTCTCCTTGTTAACACAGGTTTTAAACTCACTACTAACTAGATCTTTGAGTAAAAGCCTAGATAAATCACCATTTTTCTTTATTGACTCCTTTCTTACATACAGGCTGAAAATGAGGCTCAGATTCTCATTTTACCAAAACCTTCAGCAATATATTAAAGCTATTTTCATAAGTAGTTCAAAAATCATCATTTTCAACAAAAACGTACACAAATTTCTCATCACCAAATAGCTCATATTCCACAAGAAAGTCTAACCCAGGGGCCTTTCCAGCTTCAGCTTCTGTACTCTCTGGGACCCTCTTTAAGAAAGCAGTGCAAGAAGACCCATTTGGTGAACAGGACTCAGAAGGGGCCTGGGCAGTGTGGAGCCAGAGGCTAGTGCCTTGGAGAGATCAGGCACTGAGCCTTGGGAGGTGCCATTTGTTTAAGGAATATTGTGACTGTTAGATGAATGAAGAAATTCTCATTTCCTTAACTTAGTAATATGATGTCTGAAGTTCTTCTGTTTTCACTAAATTTTTTTTTTTTTTTTTTTGGTTCTTATTACATCTTGTCCCTGGATTTCTCATTTAAAACAGAAAACCCTCCAACTTCAAATAGGATTTAAAAAAAATTACCTCCTAGATATATAATAGTCTGAGATAACAGCAAATAAGACAGGGATGTTTTATTTATAGAGAACTCACAAGCACTCCAGGTCAGTGAGGATAATGTATCCCAGATTCTACTGCTGTTTTCCAGTATTGAACACGACAGCAGTTCACACCGGAGTCATGAAAGTTAGTGCAATAGTTCTGATAAAGAGGAATAAGACCAGAAGGAAGGATAATGCATTTCATGAATTCCTCTGGAAATCAATTAATGTTTTTATGAGCAATAGTAAAAATACGATCAAGGGTTAGCAGAGAGTGAGGTCAGATTATTTGATCCCAAAGTACATTCTTTGTTGAGTTCTATCAGCGTGAAAATATTCTGTGCTGAGTCAAAATAAAAATCTTGGTTCTCCCAAGAATAAGACATTTTATGTCAGAATGTGCAAAACTCTTTATTGGCTGGCTGTGAACTCTTAATTTTTGTAGTACTTTCAGATTCCCAAATGTTTGTGGATCTCTGAACACAGTATTACGCTGGTGTTCTAAATTATGTACCATGTGTGCTAAACACTATATAAAAGCATATGAAGATGCTTCAATTTTTTTTGAAGAGATCTTTGTTGAGGCAAAGTAAGCAATTCTATTCTGGGGTGAGTGAGGATTAGTACTGGATAATTTATTCTTATTCTTTCTACCTTGTTAAGATTCACTTGCTCATTCACTCGTTCAATGAATATTGAAACCCAAATACATGAACTTACCAAGGACAAGAATTTAGAGTCAGGACAGGCATATAAGGCCACCCAACCAGTCTAACACTTCAACTTGAATCCTAGGAGGTGGAACGTCCTCTCAGATCATTCTTTATAGGGGTGATAAATTTGCTGTGGCTGCCACACATGTCAGGCCTTTGTTGCAGGGACTGGCAATACCCTCTGCATGGACACCCTGTCTTTGTGTACTAGTCAGTGTGCACAGCTTCTCAGCAATGTGTGAGCCCAGTGACAGAGTGGGGCACAGTGCCAGGGAATCTCCTTTTCCAGTTGACGTTACTGCAGGTTTGAGCAAGTGTCCTAGTGATGAGTGCTAGCATCTATTTTACAGAAGTCCAAGTCGATCAGAACACCAGCAACTCTGTCTTCAGATGGAAACTACATCAGCAGTCCTGGGTCTACAGAGAGCCACCCAGGCACACAGGGGTAGTCAAACGAGCAGGGTTGTGTCAGCTCTGAAAACGTGGCTGAGGGCCTATCGCAACATACCTAAGACTTCATTTCCAAGTTCCACGAATGCCAGGGAATTGGTTTTTGACCTTTTTACACTTGAGAACCTTTTTTGTAGCATTGAAAGCTGTCTTGCATACACACACAGTAAGAGTTGTACTTTTAGTATCTGTTGACAGTTGAGGAAAACACTAAGCACAGGTAGATTCAAAGACCTTAGAATAAACCTACAAACTGCACCTGAGAACCACTGGGTTTATTGATATCTGGGCTTTCCTCCTTCTTCCACCCAAGACTCTAAGGCTCTTCTACAGCTTCTCTACCAGTGACTTTTCCGGGCAGGCTGCAGAGGATAAGGCCCTTGCTGCTCCCTGGGGCAGCCCATTTTTATTAGGATAGGCAAAGAGGAAGAAGAAAAAGTAAAGCCAGGAAACGAACTTCAAAATCCATTGAATTATAGGTTATTGACATGCCAAGTTAGCGCACGAACATAGCTATAGGTTTTCTAGTTTGCTTTCAGAGAGAAATTGTCAGTTCTCAATTAGCAATGTGCTTAAGGACAGCTTTCTTCAGGACAAGCATAAGTATCACTGATATTCAGATCAGACTTGGAACAGTCACCACTGTTCCTCAGGCGAAGTTTATTGAGATGTCTTGAACCATGTGCATCAAATTTCCCATGTAATGACCTTAATATAAACAGATGACATCACTGCAAAGTCGTGCTCAGGAAGAGCAATTCCTGGAAGGGTTAGGAGAGGTGTAGGTGTGTAATTCTCTGCCAAAAGTCTGTCTTGGTCCATAGGTAGATTCTAGACTATTTGGAAAATTATAAGCAATTTTTGATAAATACTCAGTCTTTGATTAATTATTAAATACATGTGTCTTTACCAGACACTGTTCTATGTATTTTATACCTATTATCTCATTTAGTAGTCACGATAATCTTATACAGGGTTACCATCATAAATCCTATATTAGAGATGAGGAAACTGTGATGCAGAAAGATTAAGACCACTAGTAGTTGCTGGAGCCAGGATTTAAGGCCTCAATTCCACTTCCTGCTAATCACTATGGAAACTCTTTACCTTTCAGTTGAATTAACAATATCCTTTTGTGAAATTTGGTATTTGAAGGAAGAGGGTAGAGATGAGGTCAGTTTGTCTTTGCCGAGAAGCCATAGCTGTGGGGATGGATGGGATCCCGGAGAGGCGTGTGGAGATGGGGTGGCACAGGCTGGGGGAGAGGAGGCATAAAGCCAATGCACCCACTGAAAACCACTCTCTGTTCTTTTCTGTAGCGTTCTCAGATTGTGTGGTATAGAAGATGCCAGTGAGTTCTTGAAGCCCTTTAAGATGGAGCCCAGGCCCCTGCCCTTTGAGGGTGGGTTGGATGTGGTACCTTGCTTCCTATGAGTAGCATAAGGTGGAAGGGATGGTGTGCAACTCTGGGGACGAGGACCAAGGCTCCCTTTTCTGGATCCCTTGCTCCAGGGAAAGTTGACTGTCATCATGGTGATGAGGCCACAAGGTGGAAATGTGGCCTATGACAACAGCCCAGGAGGACTGAGGTCTTTTTTGCCAACAGTCATGTGAATGAGCCGTCCTGGGAGTGGGTCTTCCAGCCTCAGCCAAGCCTGCAGAGAGCTGTGTGCACCTTGGCAGCCACCCTGTGGGAGAGCCTGAACCAGAATGTCTAGCTGAGCCCCTCGTGGATGACTTCCTGACCTTCAGGAAGTCTGTAATGTAATAAATGCTTATTACATCAGGCCATTAACATCTGGGGCTATTTGTATGTGACACTAGACAACTAATACACAAATTGACAAATAGCAAAATAGCAAAATAGAACAAATCAAACTAAGGACATACTACCTAGAATTTCCAAAGGACAGAGGAACATCCTGAGAATAGCCATCCTCCTTTAGGTAAAGTTTATCACCAAACTTTCTTAATTCAAAGGTACTAATGCAATTTGATTCACTCCTAATGGAGTTTGCAAGACTTGGAATTTAAATGAATGTTATTTTCGATGTGTATTACGTCGAAAAAGGAAGATAAAGGTCTTCAAATCTTTAAATTACATAAAATTCTTAAAGTTTTCAAAGTAAAATGGAATAACTGAATGCAGAAGATGGACCGTCCACCTCATCAAGAAAGTTAAAATCTTAAAACCCAATGGAACAACGGTAGGCAATTCATAGGCAGAAGCACACGATTTAGCCCTTAGTCCACAACGAGTATAACTCATTTTAAAAGAAAACATTCACTAACATGCTGATCCCTGAATCTGGCAGCCTGGTGATGCCAGAAGCCAGGAAGCCTGGTTTGATTTCCCCATTCCCAAGGGCGGCAGACATCACTGGAGTTCATTCTAGCGCAGTTGTGGCCACGAGTCCACAGGGAGCTCTCCCACCAGGCATCATGGCACCTGAACATTTTCCAGCTTCCAGTAGCTTTATCTGTTGCTCAGCCCAGGGTTTCACGGGTCGCATTGTACCGTTGATATGGAGCTTCCCTAAGAACAACGGAGGCCAAATTGTGTGCAGGTGACTTCACGGGACTCAACCAAAAATTAGGCGCGGGTAGTTCACCCCTGCTACCCACGCCCCTTTCTCCACCAAGCTCCTCCTGAAGTTGCGATTTCAAAAGAAACATTTCCCATCAAAATTCAGTCGCGTTTTATAAGCACCCATGCTTTCTTCTTTTCCAGTCTGCATGACATTTAATATCAGGATTATTACCCATTTGCCATCCAACCTATAATTTAGTGAGTCTTTGTGGGCTGAGTTTCGCTTCCCTACCCCTTGACTGCCAACTTGCAGACAGAGACTCACTCAAACAGCCCCAGGTCACGTGCTTCGACCTTTCGCAACAAACGTTTTCCACATTTCTTATTCTGCCTTGCTAACAGGCGCCGTTAGCTTTGCCCTTCTCTACTTAAAGTGACTTTTATGACACAATAACATCTCAAGTGTTCCACATTCATCTTCATCTTATTTCTTGAAACACTTAGCAACAGTGTCCTAAGGCAGCCCTCTTGGGGAACTTCCCTGGTCCCTCCTGTCGGCTTCAAGGCAATGCTGCAGAAAGAACACATTTTTGCTCCGAATCATGCAAGCCCTGGGAAGCACGGACAGTGTGGTGCGGCCGTCCACAGGGCTTCGGCGCAACACCTTGGTAAGCGATTAAAACAGAAAATCTCAGCACAACTCCTTCTCCCAAAACAAAAATACATGTTTTCTGATGTGGGGTCCCAGGTGAGAATTTAAAACTGTTTGCCTATATATCAGTTCACAAACGTCTGAGCCCAAAGAGAAATTGAAAATAAAAATACAATCCTAGACCCTTTGCAAAAGCCAACGAGCACAACATCCAACAGCCCCGGTGTGGGGGTACTCACCCCGCAGCCCAAGCCGCTGCCCGCCTCACAGGTGACTTTCCTCTGGCCTGGCTGGGGCAGCAGCCCCGCTCCGCAGCCGGGGCGGGGGCACAGCACGCCCCCCATCTGCAGCACACACTCTTCCGCGCCATACTGCTGGTACCGGTTGTACTGCGAGAAGAAAGGACCAGATGAGTTTTCCAAGGGATCGCGAGCTGACTCAGAGGTACTGTTCCAGCCCAGGGTTGACAGTGGTGGAATCTGGGATTTCTTGCTTGACAAGATTCCAGAAAACACAAAAACGAAATCGAAAACAAACAAACAAAAAAACCGTAGTGGGGGCAGGGAGGGACTGGGGCCTGAAAAATGTCCTCCAATAAATTTTCTGGACTTTGATATTCGACGATACTGTATACACCAATTATATTTAAACAGTCCTATTCATACAAATTTTGAAGAATCTATGTGTATATTAAATGATGGATCCTTATGAGAGCCCATTATCCATCTTATAAAGCAATATATTTTCACGGCTCTATTGGTGATTCTAGGAAACAGGCCCAGCGCTGGACCTCGTAACTGCGGGCCACCCGTGCAATGGCCGTGAGCGTGCTCAGCTTCGGGAAGAGGATGAAGGTTGAGGAGCACCATTTGCCTTTCATTATTATTCTCTTTTGCGAAGCAGCCTTTACCCCAACCTCATCACAATGGAGAAACCCTGGCATTTACACCCTCACCATTAATTCAGATCCCACCCCAGCAGCCTCAGCACCTCCTGCAGCACCAGGTCTGGAAGGAGGATGGGGGCTGGGTGGTGGGGGAGTCAGGCCACAGGGACGCTGCTGAGAAAGAAAAGCCCCCACGATGGTCGCTGGGCACGTGTGGGCTTGTGCCTGCACTGTGGTCTGGGGATGGCCCTCTTCTCCCACAGCCGACTGGGCAGAGGGTCTGCAGCGCCTTCTCCTTCCCCTGCATGGGAGAGGTCCCACCAGGCCAGGGGACCCTCCCGTTGCTCAGGAGACCTGCAGTGTGGGCCTAGGAAGTCCAGTCTTCTTTCTTTCCTATTCACTTCCCGAGATTCTGGAGGCTTCTTAATTTGGAAGCCCTGAGAAGGGGGCGAACCTGCCCCTCCTCCCAGAGGCTCCCTGAGGTGTGAACTAGCCAGCTGGGAGGGCCCAAGCAGGCTGAGTGGCCCTGAGGCTCTGCGGGCCAGCAGGAGGGGGAGCTGGGCCAGGGAGAGGTGCCCTCCCTCACTGCCACTCAGGTGCATCTGTGCCTTGCCGGGTCCCTTCCTGTCTGGAGAGGTGGTTGGGATCTCTCCTTTCTTGGGTCATTTCCATCCTTCAGTGCCCTTCTGGGGCACCAGACCTCATATCTCTTCCTGCAGTGCCTCCTGGGGCCAGAGGCTGGGGCTGCTCCTGCAAAGCCTGTGCCCCTAGAATGTTCTTCTGCTGACGTCATCCTTGGCTCAGTTCCCTTTAGTGGTTCTTCAGCCTGCAGAGTCAAACCCCCCGGGCTCCTTTTCAAGGTTTTCTTCATTGCAGTTTTAAGCTACGTTCCCTTTACCTTAGGTGAGTTTATATCCTCCACGCTCAGATCAAATCAAGTCAACTTGCTCAGTTATTAATGAATTTGTGCAGAATTTATTGAGAGCCTACTATGTGCCAGACATTACTGTGGGTGTCAGAGCAGAGGACAAACACCTCTGTCCTCACCCGCAAACCACAGCACTGAACACTGATGATGAAGTGCATAATGGTATTTCAAACGGTGATAAGTGTGAAGGAGAAAAATAGAAATTCCAGGGAAGATGGGGATCACTCTTTAAAAGAGGTGACCAGGAAATGCCTTATAAAGAAGGTACACTGATGCAAACATCTGCAGGAGACCACAACACAAGCCCTGTGCTCCCCGGGGAACGAGCACTGTAGATGGACCACACAGCAGGAGGAAGACCCGAGGTTGTGATCTGCATGGTTGGAAGGCCGGGGTGGTTAAGGCAGAGCCAACAAGGGGAGATAACAGAGGACCAAGGCGGAGCATTGATGGGGATCCAGGGGGTCCAGGTACCTGATGGCTTTTGTAAGAACTCCATTGTTATTCTGGAAGATACCAGAGCCCCTGGACGGCTCTGAGCTGAGGAGGCACGTGACTTGAGTAATATTACATGTCAGAATGGACTCCAGAGGGCAAAGGGAATATAGGAAGCAGAGATGCAGGTAGGGGCTTATTTGAGCATCTCACCAAGAGATAATGGTGGCTTGACCCAGGGAGGTAGCAGTGGAGGTGAGATCAGCGACTGAGTTTTGGAGGTATTTTGAAGGTAGAAATTGCAGAATTTTCATGCGGATTAGATGCTGGTGTGAGCGAGAAAGAGGAGTCAAGTATGAGTATAAAGTTTTCCCTGAGAAGAAGAGGGCTAAGGAGCCATGGAAGAAGAGAGAGGGATGAGTGCATGTATGTGTATGTACACTGTGGGTCCTGAGTGAAAAAAATCATTATTTCCATCCTGCCCCCGTTCAGTCCAACAAACCTGTTTCATAATTAAAATGTTGGACAGCTCACTGAATGGATGAGTTTGGAGTCTAGAAGAAAGGTACTGGCTGTAGGTACAATTTGAAGTCATCAGTCCTCTCCTTCATTTTCTCACTTTTCAGATCCTGGGAGAAGAAGAAAGATGACCTGGCCAAGTTTATTTGTGCACATGTTAATGATTCCTGCCTACCATGGCATTTACTAGGAAAGAGGCCTTCCTGTGGCAGTTCTAAGACTGTATATGGTAAGTACATTAGAATCTGTGGATTTATGGAACTAAGTTCTCTGGAAAGTGTCATCAATTGTACAATTATCAGGGGATGATATGAAGATATTTCAATAAGGGATGAATGGTGGGACAGTTTATATAATTAAGAAATTATATGTTAGAGATCATTCTGAGAATTTCTAGAGTCCTTTTGTATATATCTTGTCTAGAGCATATTTTAATATGCCAAGAAAGGACCTGAGGAACCACGTTGGTGATCTGGATTTCTCCATGATTTTTCTGTGCCTCTTAATTACTTCTAATCTTAAAATTATTAGTAATACTGGACATTAAGTTAGATCTCTGATTCTGATATGTCTGGTTTGACAATATGACTCTCTCATAAGCCATGAGACTGATATGAGATTATCCAACCTCCTCAGGGGAGATAAGAAGTCAGCCACAGACAGCAGCATCTCTGAGGGAGGTGGAAGTCAGAAGGATGTGGGTGCCCTGAGAGCCAAGAGAACCAAGCACCTCAGGCAGGATGTGGTGATGAAGTGTCCAAGACTGCTGATGAGCCAAATTGCGGAACACCAAGTAGATAAAAATGTAGCTGCAAGAGCCCCTGCAGTTGAGTCCTGGAGCCAAGACTCATCAGAGTGGAGCAAAGAGACCTGGATAGGAGGATCTGAAGGGGTGAGAATATTTGTTTCTGAAAAAAGTAGGGAGAGATGTGGGAAAACAGGGGGCAATGGGATTGTAAGGATTTCTGAAAATAGAATAATAACAGTATATTAGCATGCTGAATGAAGGACTAAAACAGCAAGAGCTTGATACGAGCAATAAAAGATCTGTATCCTGAAACAGATGGGAGGATGAGGTCTATGGGGTGCATGGAGGCATGGAGGGGTTGGTCTAAGGGGTGGAGACACCATCCTTTTGACTGATGGCTTGGCCCAGAGGCAGATGGGCAGAAATATAGTATTATAGTAGGCACTGGGTATTCATTTTATATGTTTACTGTTATTGTTGCTCTTATTTCTTTCTTCCTTCTCTGTGAGGTACTGGGGACTACTAGGACACTGTAAGTTCACAAGATAGAGACTCTGCTGCTGTGTGATACTCTTAACCCAGTCAAAATCAGCATATTTTGCTCCACACACAAACTAACCAGAATTGGGGAACTGAAGCCAGAATTGGGGACAGGCAGTGTAGAAATAGGGGATCAGGTAAAATCGAGGAAATGAAGGCCATGAAAGCCATCTGCCTCTGGAAGTTGGAGACTGCCCCTGGGAGAATGGAATGTCAAAGAACTGCAGAGCCAATTGATTACCAAATTCAGCTGCCCTTGTCAGGAACTATAGACAAGGAGATGCTAATTGATGCCCCCTGGGCCCTTCTCTGGCTGAAACACTTTGGCCCTCCCCCTGCCCCATCCCTTCTCACTTGTTACATCTCACCTGTAAAACCAGACCTAGTCAAGTAGGCAGGAAGGAGAGATAAGGTGGGAGAGAACTTGAGAACAAAAGAGACCTTAACCTATAAAAGATGTAGGGTGCACTCACTTCTTGGGACTTTAGAACATCAGCCATGGCCCTCTTCTCCCTCCCGGGAGAAGTCTGTATTATTACCTTTAAATAAAACCTGCTTAGTATGCTTGCCTTGGCGTGCTTCTCTAGTGTTCAAACTTCAACATTAGAGGGAGCAGAACTCGTCACTGGTAAATGGCAGTATCAAAAACTTCAGTGATACTTTACTACAAAGAACAGAGGATAGAAAAACTCTAAACAGATGACCAGGTCCCAATTAGGGAGGGTTGAAGGGCACACAGGTACAAATATTGAACATCCACTCCTACAGTGAAAACAGAATTAACACACAGACTGTCAACATCACACCTCTGAGAGGGTCTCAATACAGTTCACACCCATACCCCTTTAGAATATGCACAGTTGTTCAGGTGAAGAGCAATCGTGGAGTTTATACAACACATACCCTGTATATATGACACAATCACTGAATCTATAAGAAGGACACCACTCTTGTGAGACCTACAGGAAAAGTGGGATTCTCAAGCTCTAACACAATACAAATTGAATCAAAATATACTGGTTATCACCAAAAAACTAACAAGGAAACTATACTACAAAAACTTCTTGGAAATACATAGAAAAATTCACAATAACATGATATCCTAGAATATTTTGGCTAGCGAAATCTATGCCCTAGAAAGGCTTGCATATAAGAATGGAAGAGAAATCCATCCCAACAGATGCACAAAATCCAGCATAGGGAAACAAGAAACATGAAGAAAACAAGGTAACATAACATTTCCTAAAGTTCATAATTCACTAACAACTGACTCCAAAGATATTGAAGTGGATAAAATAACAGACAAAGATTTCAAAAAATTATCAAAATGATCAATAAATTCCAAGAGAACACACACAAAAATAATTAAATGAATTAAAAAGTCAGTATAGGATATAAGTGAGATGTTCTATTTAATAAGAAGATAGGGATCCTGAAAAATAATCAAACATAAATCATGGAAATGAAAAGCCCATTAAATTGAATAAAATGTTCAGCTAAAAAAATCTCTCTAATAGCGTACACCATACGGAAGACAGATATAAGAGCAGGAAGACAAAGTGGCCAGCCTTGAACATTCAGACGGTATTAAAGAAAATAAAAGAATTAGCCATGATCAAAATATACAAGATCTCTGGGACATTAAAGAACCAATTTTAAGAATCATTGGAATTGAAGAGGGTTGTGAGATACAGACTAATGGCATGGATAACTTCTTCAGGGAAATAATAGCAGAAAATTTCCCAAACTTTGCAAATGAAATGAACCTCCAGATACAGGAGGCATTCAGAACCCCAAATAGACAGGATCAAAAGAGAACTTCTCCACAACATATGAAAATCAAAATGCCTACCATATAGAACAAGGATAGAATTTAAAAAATCTCAGAAGAAAACCATCAGGTCACATTTAGAGGAAAAACAATCAGAATGGCTTATGAGTTCTTAGCACAAACTCTAAAATCTAAAAGGGCCTGGAATGATGACCTTCAAGTCCTGAAAGAAAATAACTGTTGACCAGAGGAGGCAAGTGGGGAGAGAAAGGGAAAATACTGGGGAACATTACTGACCAAATTACATTGTTATATTATGTGCATGTAGGACTATGTATCAGTGAATTCCATCATTAGGTATAATTATAATGCACCAATAAGAAATATGGAAAAAAGTTGAGTTTAGCTGAAAATCATGGGATTACACTTTTCTCCTACTGAGTATCTTAAATATCTTACTTCCTGTTCTGTCATAAAGTGTTATGGACAAGCCTAATGACAATATGCTGGGGTTTTTCTCCTCTCTTTATCAATTAATTGATCTTTTCACCCTGATGCCCAAAGGTTTTATTTTCTTTTCTTTGGAACCCAGGAATTGTGTTAGAATATGTCTTGGTTTCACCAAACTTAGTAGAAGACAAGAAATAATTAAAATAAAAGATGAAGCAATGAAATTGAGAATAAAAAGTAATACAAAGGATCAATGAAACAAAGAGTTTGTTTTTGAAAGGATAGGTAAGTTTGATAAACCCTTAGCCAAATTAACCAAAATAAAGTGAGAGAAACCTCAAATAAACAAAATCAGAGATGAAAAAGGAAATATCACCATAGACACTTCTGAAATCCAGAGGGTCATTAGAAACTATTTTGAAAATTTATACTCCAATCAGCTAGAAGACCTTGAAGATACTGACAAATTCTTAGAGACATATGGTGTACCCAAATTGAACCTGGAGGATATAGATAACTTAAAAAAAATCAATATCAAATAATAAAATTGAAGCTTCTATCAAAGGCCTTCCAACAAATAAAAGCCCAGGACCAGATGAATTTTCAGCTGAGTTCTACCAGACCTTTCAAAGAGAACTAATACCAATCCTCCTCAAATTATTCCATGAAGTATGAAAGGATGGAAACTGCCAGATTCTTTCTGTGAAGCCAGTAAAACCCTGATACCAAAATCAGACAAAGATCAAAAAAAGAAAGCTTTAGGTTGATATTCTTGATTGACAGATCTACAAATTCTGAATAAAATATTGGCAAACCATACACAAAAACACATTGAAAGGAGTATACCGTGATCAAATGGATTTGATCCCAGGGATGTAAGGTTGGTTCAACATATGATAATGAATGAATGTAATTTACCACATAAATAGAATTAAGGACAAGAATAATTGCATAGTTATTTCAACAGATGCAGAAAAGGTTCTTGACAAAGTCCAAAACCCATTAATCTTTAAAACACCACAGAAACTAGGGATAGAAGGAACTTGTCTCAAGTTTGAAAAGGCTATATATAACAAACCCAAGGCCATCACCATACTTAACAGGAAAAAAAACTGAAAACATTTCCTCTAAAGACAGAAATAAGACAAGGATGCCAACTTTCACTCAACATAGTCCTTGAAACTCCCGCCAGAACAATCAGGCAAGAGAAAATATTAAAGGAACTCAAATAAGAAAAGAAAAACTTCAAATATTTTATGTTTGCTGAAAATATGATCTGACGTTTAGAAAACCCAAAAACTCGACCAGAAGACTTTCTAGAGCTGATAAACAAATTTAGTAAAATAGCAGGACATGAGATCAAAATACATAAATCAATCATTCCCCTACACTCCAATAATGAATTTGCTGAGAAAGAAATTAGGAATACTATCCCATTTACAACAACCTCAAAAAATAAAACACTTGGGAATTTAAATAAGAATGTGAAGGACCTCTACTATAGAACACTGAAGAATGAAATTAAAGAAGATTGTAGACGATGAAAAGATCTCCAATGTTCTTGGATAGGCAGAATTAATATTATCAAAATGGCCATACTATCAAAAGTGTTTTACAGATTTGACGCAATCCCATCAAAATACCAATGACATTCTTTACAGAACTAGCAAAAGCAGTTCTAAGATTCATTTGGAAAAATTAGAAATGTAGAATAGCTAAAGCAATCCTGAGAAAAAACAGTAATGCTGGAGGCATTGCAAAACCAGACTTCAACTTATACTACAGAGCAATGGTAACATAAACTTAATTGTCACCAACACAGACATGAAGACCAAGGGAATAGAATACAGAGACAAATCCACATAAATCCACATAAATATCTGATGCTAGACAAATGTGCCAGAAACATACATGGGAGAAAAGAGAGCCTTTTAAACATGGTGCTGGGAAAACTGGAAATCCATATGTGGAAGAATGGAACAAAGCCCTATCTCTCACCATGCACAAAAGCCAACTCAAAGTAGAATTAGACCAGAACCTCTGCAACTTCTAGAAGAAAATGTAGGCCACTCCAATTTGTTGGCACAGGTACTAACTTCCTTAATAAGACTCATGAAGCACAAAAAATGAAACAAAAAATAAATAAGTGGATAGTAGCAAATGAAAAAGCTTCTGCATGGGAAACAAGAATGTGAGTGAGAGCCTACAGAATGGGAGATGATCTTTGATACCTGCTCTTCACACAGTGCATTAATATCCAGAATACATAAAAAGAACTCAAAAAACCTAACACCAAAAAAAAAAAAAAAAAAAACCAAATAAGCCAATTAATAGATGGGATAAAGAACCAATTAGACACTTCTCAAAAGAAGAAATACAAATGGCCAGTGAAGATATAAAAGATGTTCAATATCTCTATTAAGAAAATTCAAGTCAAAACTACTTTGAGATTTCATTTCACTCCAGTCAGATTGGCAATTAACAAGAAAATAAATAATAATAAGTGTTGGTGAGGATGTGGGGAAAAAGGTACACTCATACATTGTTAGTTGGACTGCAAATTAGTGCAACCACTCTGGAAAGCAGTATGGAGATTCCTCAAAAACCTAGGTATAGAACCACCATGTGACCCAGCTATCTCACTCTTCAGTACACACCCAAAAGATCTAAAATCAGCATACTATGGGGATGCAGCCATATCAATGCTGTAATTGATAGTTACAATTTATGATAACTAAGCTATGGAACCAACCTAGGTACCCTCTAACAGATGGATAAAGAAAATGTGGTATACGTACCCAATAAAGCATTACTCACAGCCATAATAAATAATGAAATTATGACACTTGCCGCTAAATAGATGGAACTGCATACTATCATGTTCAGTGAAACAAGTCAGACCCACCCCAAATCAAAAGTTGAATGTTTTTCTGATATGTGGAAGCTAGCCTAAAATGAAGGGGAGGGGAGGAAGAGGGGACAGGGAGACGAAAATGGGGGGATTCCATCGAAATAGAAGAAAGATCAGCAGACTAGATGAAGGGGATTAAAGGGGAGGTAGGAGAGACTGGATAAGGGAAGACGACGGAGTTAACCTGATCTAACCTTCCTGCGTACATACATGAATACACCGCAGTGACTCTTACCATCAAGTACATTCACCCACAACTGAAAAAGGAAAACAACAATAAGCAAATAACAGAAAGATCAGTAGAGAAGAGGGAAGGGAACAGGGGGAAGGAGAAGGGGAGAGAAGGGACTGCTGGGGACAGAATCAGAATGAATTATATGCCTGCTTTTATAATCATGTCAGAATGAATCCTAATGTTGTGTATAACCAAGAAGAACCAAGTAAAAGAAAAAAAGAATATGTCTTGGTGTTGGTCATTTTGGGATCAGTTCACGAGCATACTATGAGGAAAGTGATGCTGAACTTAATATGTAGCATCTGCTTTGTTCTCTTGCTGTGATGTGTTCAGCAGACATATATTGACTCTTCTTCCCCTAACTTCTACATTCATCAAATTCTCTCAAGTCTTTTAATTTTTACTTGTTTTTTCAGAAGTTTCTCGTTTTCCACTTTATGTGAAGACAATCTGTTGTCCCTATTTCCACTTACAATAACAGTTCACTTTGAAACAGCTGTGGACAGTTGTTTTAGTGAAAACTAAAACATCTTGTGGGTATTCTTTCATATCCTGCTCTCCATTTTCTGTATTCTTTTTAAAGACTTTTTTTTGGATTTCCCGCTTCTTTTCTCTTAGGTCTGTGTTCCTTCTCTTTTGCTCAGTTGTGTGTGAGGTTCCTTTTCCTGAAACTTCGTCGTGGGTAGGATTCAGGGCAGCCTTCAGGGTGCCAGTCTTTCCTATTCTGGTGATTTGGGGCAGTGTCCAAAACGGGCGTACTCTGCCGTTTCCCAACTCTGGTTCCACTTGGAATTTCTTTCTTTCTTTCGTTCTTTTTCCCTATTATCTATTCTGAGACAATCTCTCCTTGGCGTGGGATGTTGTCCTGAGGGGTTTCTTCAGCTGACTGAATTCTGTGAATCCATGGAAGCTGAAATGCTCCAGTCTTTTTGGCCTTATTAAAGATTCTCTGCAGGCGTCTCACATCCCCTTACATGCCTTGAACTTGGCCTAATATCTTGTCAATAGTTGGTATACAATGACTGTAGAATGAATTAATGAAATCTGATGCCATTAAGTTTTAATCAATTCTAACAAAATAATGGCAATGGGAATTAATAATAGAGTCAATCAGGATGGTTTTACCTACATAAATATTTAAAATAAATAGCTCCTGGGTTGGGTTTGTAGCTCAGTGGTAGAGTGCTTGCCTAGCACATATGAGGCACTGGGTTCAATCCTCAGCAACATAAATAAATAAATAAGTAAGTAAGTAAATAAATAAATGTATTGTGTCCATTCACAACCAAAAATATATATAAAAATAAAAAATAAAATAAATTGCTCCTATAACTGAAAACTGATCATTTATCTATTTAATTTACTTGGCTTCACTAGTATGACAATCATCCTTATCTAGGAGATGTTAACATACGGACAAAGTCCAATAAGACTTTAGAAATCTTGCTGACTGCATTCACAGTGGTTGAAATGCTAGTGGAATTTGTAAAACTAACATTCATTAGTTAAAGAATTTATCAGTGAGCACTATTGCATTTATTCTGTTTGCAATAAAATAACATTTGAGCATACAATTCTCTTTCCAAGGGGAAACAGATGTGTCATCATGTGTGCCGGGTGATTTCTGATGATTCAAAAGCACATGCAACATCTGAAAGGCACCTCCTGAAAGCATTGCATATTTAAATATTGTGAAAGTTAAAAACAAAAACCTTTTGACCTAGAACAAATATTGTGCTCGCATTTGTAGAAAGCTTAATATCCTAAGGAAATAATGGAGACAAGTAATCACATGTCATTAGCAAAAAGCCTCCTTTAGTTTCTTCTCAAGCGTTGACCCAGATTTCCATAGACTCCTTTTAACCTTGCACTGGAACAAGACTGCAAGTTCACTGCAAGCATGCCACTGTGCACTTCACAGGGAGTTGTGACAGATTAGCACCAGGCAGAAGGGAACATCTGTATTTATCTCAGCATACAACAAGCAGCAGCCGTAAAGGATTGATAAATGGATTCCCACTGATAGAAAGGAACAAACATTGCTCTTTTGCTATTACTTCTATTATTCCCAGGGGCTTCTTCACTTATCAATATTAGATAGCATTTTATAAACAGAAACAACTTGGAAGAATATGGTTAATTTGTAACGGGGACTGGGTCTACGTAGAATCCATTCTCAAGTGAGCTTGAAAGCAGATAATTAGCCAAAAATCACTTATGCATCACTTGCCTTTGGAATACATGGGTGTGTGTGTGGATTTGTGTGCATGCATATGTAGGATAATATTAACCTGTCAAACTATGCTTTTTAAACTTTGATTAAACCTAGTTTTCAAATTTCTAGGTATGTTTTAATAAAATGGATAATCTGCAGATAACTAAAATTATTTAGTATTGGTTGTACCATATTTGCAAACGTTTTTGAAAATAAATGTTAACACTGACAAAAGATACTACTCTGTACTTAAGGATAACAATAAAAAACTTCCTCTTATATTTCATCAGATTATAGTGAAGAATACATTGTTCCTGTAAAATCTTGACTCATTGCTATGCTTTATATTCTGTTTATTTCAGGAGTAGTCTTTCTGTGTACATATTCATAGATTCTCTTAAGAATAGGAAACATTCATTTTAAAGTACAAAATTCATACCGATTTCCATAAATTCATGTTTTAGGAATCTAAATAATGAGTCATAGGAGAATATAATGAAATAGACGTTGTGTTTTTGGCCTGAAGGTAGTTAGAAGGCTTGGGTTGGGTAGAATACCATTCTACAGTGAAGCAGGGGTCACAGTTCAAGCCCCGCAAGGGCCATTCAGCTTCCCCTTTCCTGTTGGCCACTGACTGCATATTAAGCCCAATACAGGAACATGGGTCACCTGAGGGGTCCTGCTGGACAGGAAGGGACTGTCCTCTAGGAGGGGTCAGCCGGATTCCCTGGGCTGTTTAATTTCATAGGAAAAGAAAGCAGGAAGGAATTGAAAATTTAAACCTGTGGAAAGAAAAAAAGATGAAGTATAGGGAAATTAGGTAAATGTCAAATCTGGGAAAACTGGCAAATGTTCTCTCAGAATGAGTCACAGCGTCAGCAACCCAGGAGCTGCCTGGCCCCGCAAGCCCCTGGAGCAGGGAAGGGGCTGGGCTCCTGCTGCCTCGCTGTTCTCCACAGCAGCCTTTGGGGGCACTCAGGTACAGCTCTTGGGCCTCCCTTGCCTTTCCCCCAGGATTTCTGGCTCCTGTTGAATCCTAGCCAAAAGCACCTGGGTTCCCGGGGCCTCTCCCCTGATCCCTTGGAGCACAGAAGTCCTGGGCGGAGCTACTGCTGGTGGAGGACTGCCTGAGCCCCACAGCTGTGCCAAGGCTCTGCTCCTTGGTGGGTTCTTGCCCAGCCGGGTGGCGTGGCGGAGGAGGGACTGTGGAGTTGCACAGAAGCACAATCTGCTGCTGAGGGCCCCAGGCGGGAACCAGGACCCAGTGTCAGAGGCCCCCTTCCCATAATGCCCACATGCCTCTGCTCCCGTTTTTTTTTTTTTTTTTTTTTCTTTTTTATTAACACACACACACACACACACACAGCAAAAAATTTAGCTTAATTTTCCTTGGCCATGAATTAGAAACTAATGAAAACCAGTTTATTATAGAACTTCCTCTTTGGGTTAAAAAAAGTCTAAAACAAGTTTATAGAGGAATGCTAAGTTTGGTTTAAAATATTTCTGCTTCCTATGCAGAGAATGTCCTATCCATTGTATGTACTAGAATGTTTTTTCCTAAAAACAATTACTCTTCAAATTGCCAGTAATCGTCATCTTGTTTTTCTTCATTGGCAGGTTGTTTGCCCGAGAGAGTCAGTGACGGTCTTGGCGGTGGCTCCTGTCACACTGCTGTTTTTATTTTCTGTTCCATTGCTAATAATGTTCTTTTCATCCCTGGACATCTGTTGGCTGCTGATGAAGTGCATTGGCTGGAGAAAGGGCTGGACTTTGGTCACTGCCTGGCAAAAACAACGTTCGGAGGGCGAAATCAAATGCACCGAGGAAACAGATCAAACTCCACCTCAAAAATAATTGGAGCCACAGATGCATCCTGAATTGCAATTTAGGAAGCACTTTGCAGAAGACGTGATGCCAGAAAGTAGCTAGACTTCTAGTGCTTGTGGAATCTTCTGGAAAGAGGTCAAAACCAGCTGGCTTCTTTGCCCCTCTCCTGGTGTGTGGCACAGCAAGATGAGGCTGAGGGCAGGTACTTGCTGGTCCATGGGACTCCTGGAGAGTGGGAGCCAGAGTTCCAAGCTTTCCATCCTGAGGGGCTGTGGCAGCCAGCAGGGCATTTGGGGCATGGGCCATTAGCCCCTCACTGCAGTCCCAGGGTCTGCAGGTCCAAGAACCTCACCCTCCAGTGACATGGAAACCTGCCCCTCTCTCTGTCTCCCTGGGTGGCTCCCCCAACTCAGCATTTGCTCACCCCTCCCTTGTGGTGTGGGTGAAGCTTCATCCAGTCCTGAAGCAACTCTCAAGGTTTCTGGGTGATTCTGAGGCGAGTGGAGGGGGGAACGGTGGCTTGTTGTCTTTTGTGTGAGATTACGGGTGGGGCAATGAATTGCTAGTCCCACTGAGCAATTAATAAACCGATTAGAATTTGGGTTCCCCACATAGCTTTTAAAAGTGTTTTTTTTTTTTTTTTAATTGTATTAGATACTATTACTTTTATAATTATCTAACTTTGATGTGAATTAGCCTATAACACTGAGGAAACCGGTTACGGTTTAGATGTGAGGTGTCCCCCCCATGTGAATGCAGGACCATTCAAAGGTGAAGTGATCAGACCGTGGGGCTGTGAACTAATCAATCCATCCGAGTTCGAATGGACTGGGAGGTATCTGTAGGCAGGTGGGATGTGCCTGGAGAAGGGCGGTCACTGGAGGTGTACCCTAGAAGGTTGCATCTTCCCTGTGGTCCCTTCCATCCTGTCCTCTCTCTGCTTCCTGATTCTGCCATGAGCTGACATCTTTCCTCCCCGGGGCCCTTTCCCCATGATGTGCTGCCTCACCCTGGACCCAGAGCAATGGTGTCAGTCACACATGGACTTAGACCTCTGAAAGTGAGCCCACTACTTCCCTCCTCTAGTCGTTCTTCTCTGGTAGTTTGGCCACAGCCACACAGAAACTGACTAAAACCTTTGGGAAGAAGGTTCTTAATACTAAGAATCACCCTTGAGATGGGAAGAGCCAGATGGCCAGATTGCGTCCCCGCATTCCTGCCAAGATCACCAGAACACACCCACCTCACAGCAAGGCCACTTCACACTCCAGTCTCCTGGCACTCTTCCCAAACTCTCAGTCCTCTGGGGGATGCACGTCCCCAGAATGAACCAATTTCTACTCGTCCCTTTTCTCCTAAAACTTTTCTCAGTGTCCCCTGGAACTCCTCACCCACAATAAACAAACTCTCCTACATAGGCAGCTTCTCCAAATGTTTCTGAGTTAACAAACTCCATCTCCCTTGCACCCATCTGAGATGAGGGTGCCTCAATTCCACCTGCACCTACTTGGAGGCCAGAGGTGGAGCTTGTTTCCTGTCCCCTGAACTCTCAGTCCCCCTATCTTGAAGTCCTGTGCTGTGTGGCTGCTCAGCCTCACCCTCCTTTCCTCCCTGCCACCTCTGGGTCTCCACACAGCCCCTTGCTCTTAGGAGAGGAGCTCCCAGCTCACTCTCCACCTTGGCTCCTCTTCCAGCATCATTCCGGGACCTGGGCTCCTCCACCTCTCCATCTCCTCTTCCAGTCTGACCTCATCTCCTAGGATCTCTGCCTTTTCTGTTCTCCTGGGTCCTCCTCAGGCCTTACCATCTTGAGAAATTGTACCTCCTCTGAAATCCCAATTCTGAACATGTCTCTTTCTAGCTACCATCTCCTATCTCTCCAGAACTCTTGTTTCGACTTCGTTGAGACTTCTACTAATCAACTGATACAACCTTTATCCCTGGCTGTCACTCTCTTCAAATTTAACTTACTTTCCTGATCTGCACAGACCTCCATTATCCCCCACCAAAAACAGGGCCTGGGACACAGATCTCCAAGGTCCTCTGCATCTGACTGTCACCGACAAAAACTCCTATTGGAAACCTGCCTGCCCCTTCCTGGGGCAGATCCCTGCCTCTGAATGCAGATGACACCATAGATTCTCTCTCACTAGTCACACTTTCTCGATTACTGATCAGACTTCAATGGGCATTTAGAGCTACCTCATGATCGATCACTTTTCTCCAGTGGCTTGCTTCCTCTCTTTTCTTGCCAAATTGCTCCTGTCCCACCTCTCTCCTATTTCCATCTACAGTCTACTTCACGGTTCACTCAGGACAGAGGAGCCACGTGTGATATTCTTGTTCATGCAGCAAATATTTACCAGCCATCTTCTACGTGTCAAGCACTCTTCTAGGCGGGGAAGACACGCAGTGCAAACAGCGTCTGCCTTCGTGGAGACCTCGCAGGTCACCTTCCCCTTCCTATCGCTGCATGGAGCTCACCCGCCCTGTACTCACCTGCGCTGGCCCCTCTTGCAGCAGAGAAAGCCCCCTTCCTCCTGGTCGGGTTCCACTCCCCCAGCAGTTCTGGATGCAAGCCCTGCTCAAAGGCGCTTCCTTTCTTCAGCAATGGCATCTCGTGCCCGAGTCACCAAGAGGCCCTCTCTGTTGGCTCCTGCCAGCAAGGGCAACAAGCTCTGGCCTTCACAAGCTCTGAAGAACCCGTCTCCCATGGCCACGTTTCCCTATTCCTCTTCACAGCAGAACTTCAGAAGAAGTTGCTCTCCCCTTGGTTCACACTCCATCCCATAAGAATCTGGCTCCATCTCCAAGGACTCCTCTAAACTACAGTCACCACGATCTGTCTGTCATCACAGCAAAGGGCACTTCACTGACCTCCTCCCACTCAGCTTCTCAGCAGCATCCACTCCAAAGCCGAGTCTTCCTTCTGGCAACCCTTCCTCTCCTGGCTCCTTCAACACCACCCAGCTCTGGGTCTTCCTCAGTTTCCTTGCTGGGTTCCCATGCTGGCTGCCACTCTCCCACTCAGTTTCCAAAGGCTGGTGCTCCTTAGGGGATGCTCATCATGGTTCTTTCTTTCTTATCTTCTTGGCCATTCTCATGGATTCATGATACCACCATGCCAGTGACTCCATCTCTGACCTCTGACCTTCACCCCCCCACTATACTCCAACTCACCAACACATCTCAATGCTTCAGGCATTCAGACACATTCAGAAGTGGACCCTGTGTTTCCTGACTCTGATGTCCTCTTTCCACCCGTCTCAGTAAAGTGGAACTTGCATTTCCCTGACTCACTGCCAATCAGTGACCAAATCCTTTAATTTTACCCTGTGTGGTCACTTCTTTCTATCTCCTCTGCCAGTCTTCTTACTGCAGATCATCCCCATGTTGCAGAAGGACTGGCATTCTTTAAAATCCTCCTGCTTCAACCTCAAGGACTTCCCACTGAACTTAGAATAAAATCCAAATTGCTGACCCTGCCTTCCATGCTGTAGATGGCTTCATCACCGACCCTCTTGCACATTATTTCCTAGGCATGCTGGTTTTATTCAGTGGCATAAACCAAGCTCCCCTTCAACATGTGCTCTCTTCTGCCTGGAATGTTCTTCTTCACTCCTGTTACCTAGGCTCGCTCAATAGTTGGTATCTCCCGGTTCTTTAGCCTCGGGGTTTCTTGACTCCTTATCCAAAGCAGGGGCATCTCCGTCATTGTGTGTTTCTATATTAGCTCTTATCATGATTAGTACTTGAGATTTCTTCATTTACTATTTTATCCAATGTCAGACCAACAACAATACAAACAGGTATTCAACTCATACTTTTGGATGAGTGAAGGTAATTTCCTTAAAATTCCGTGGAGGAAGCCAGCATGGCGGAGGTCAGTCTGAAGTGTGGCTCCTCTGAAAGATCACCAAACCTCATCACCTTCCTGGGAACTTTGGAGTCACCCAGAACTTTGGAGTGGCTCTACTTATCTATGATGTGCTAATAACTTTACCAAATAGTTTGGGGAAGGAAGGGAAGATGCTTTATGTGTGAATTGTAGACACAAAGGATCTTCTCAGAGATGGGGCCAAGAAGTTAAAATAAATGTATCATTTCAACTTCCACAGAATTTAAATTTTATTTCATAATGTAAGGGTTTATAATGTTTGATGATAAGAGTTTATAATGTTTAATGATTTATTTTTAATCCAGTCTCAAAAAACTCAAATTGATCTGGATCAAAATCAAGATCAATAAAAATGGAAAAGAATCATGTACCAAGAAATTAGGTAGCTGACATTTGCCTCTGCCATCCAGCAATGAATTCAGTGATTAACCAGTATCCATGTGGTTTTTATCAATCCACCTTCTACATGAACATTGCACTTATTTTAATGTCTATTTTGTTGCTACTACTTCAGTGTATTGGTAGGGTGCAAACAGTATTTAAAATCAGAAATGTTTTAGTAGAGCATAATATTTACAGCTTACCTTGCAATCCTATTTATTTACAAAAATTCTACGAGATGGTTGAGTATTGCTCTTCTATTTATGCAAAAGGAAAAGCCATGTTATTTGGACAAAAATGAAGTGTCAGGGACACTGCAACACACATTAATATAAAACTGTTATTTCATCATGTAATATAAGCTGCCTCTAGCACTCAGCGAGAGTCTAGGTTTCGCCAGTGAGCCACCCACACCCACAGCAGGAGAGTGCATGCTGGAACCTTCTGCTTCCTCTCCAGAGCCTCACACAGTCATCTGGGTCTTGCCATGTATCTCTAGGATATAAATATCCTGACATGTCCTGTTTGTATCAGTCACCAATGAAGTCCCTGACCCTGTGCCAGCTCTCCAGGATGCCCCCAGGCCCACACATGCCTTTGTGCATCCTTTCACTGCCACCCATCTCTTAGTTCCCCATGTTGGGGGAACTTGGGGGTGGCCAGCAGTGACTGCCCTGTGACCGCCATCTTCCTCCTCCAGGTTGCCTTACATTTCTCCCTGACTGAAACTGACTGGCACGTGAGGACGCTGCTTCCCTGGCAGGCCTGGAGAGTCTTGCTGTTGTGCGCTTTGTGCCACCAAGTGCTTCTTCATGATTTCCCAGTAGGACGTCTTTCTTCTGTACCTTCTAAACGCCTCTACCTTTCAGCTCCAAACCATGAGGCCAGCCACACCCTAACTTTCCTTGTCAGTCAGCTACTGTGACCCCATGCCCCCACCTCTTCAGTTCTTGGCTCACCGTAACTCCATGTTTGCTCCAGTGACAGTGCTGGCTGAGCTCAGTGTCTGCATGGGCGAAACCTCCAGTGCCCCACTTTCCCAGGTGTGTGACCTTTGCTTCAGTCATCATGTCCTCCATCCTAACTAAGCCACCAACACCCCAGGACCTGGTCCTTGCTGACCACATACCTCCTTACACAGCCTTAATTTGAGTATCACATTTTCTGGCTGGTACCTATTTTCTCAGCTAGCCCCTTCTCGTACCCAAACTCCCAACACTCCCTGAACCCACTGGGCTCTATACCTGACTGTCGCTCCCACTTCTCTCTGTCCCTCACTCTTTCTCCAGGCTCTTTCTGGATGAGATCTCATGGGCTGTCAGTATAATCCTTCCCCTCTTTTCTCGCTGTACTTGGATGGCGGAACCCCAGTGCTGGTTAAATCTGCACCCAGTTGAATGTGATGGGGAAACATTGGGCTATTGATCTTCCTCTGGCTCCACCATTTCTCAAGTGTGTTCGATATCCATCCTCCCAAATCCTTCCCCTCTAGACCTCTTTCCCCATCCTCACTCTTGGCTGATGGCCTAGATTATCATTTCACTGAGAAAAGAGAAACCCCATTTCAGGTCTTTGGGGGACCCTCCCCAGATCCCACACTGCATGCTGCCTCCCTGGGGCTGCCAGGTGCGAGGCTGTCTCTCCCTGAGGCCGGGCCTGTGGCCTGGAGGAGACGTCGCTCCGGACTACCCACCTCTGTCTTTTACGTCTTTAGTCTCTGTTCCTCTACCAAAACCCCCATCGGTACATAACAGGCTGTAATATTTTCCTCCTAAAAAGTAAGTTTGGGGCCGGGGATTTAGCCTGGTGGCAGAGTGCTTGCCTAGTCTGTGTAGGGCCCTGGGTTTGATTCCTAGTACTTTAAATCAAAAAGCAAATTTTCTTGGTCCCACATCCAACAGCATAGCTACTTCCTTCCTTGCTTTCCTTTACAGCTAAATTAAAAAAAAAAAAAAAATGATCTGCATCTGCTGCCTCCTGTTCCTCTTCTCCCTGGAACCTGAGCCCATTCCAGGCGGGCTTCACCCTCGCCAGCCTCTCAGTGCAAGCCCACCAACGCCCCATGGCCAAGGTCACCAGTGACCTCCACTTGTGAATTCTGGGGCTCATTCTCATGCTGGTCCTGCTGGATGAGCTTGGGGCACGTGCCACTGCCTTTCCCCCTTGAAGCGCTGGCTTCCTGGACGCTGGTTCACAGCGGTTGCCTAGGTTGATTCCACCTACGCCAGCCCTGCTGGTGCCATCAGCCCCTCTTTCCACCCCCACCTCACCTTCTACGACTCTCCCCGCTGCCCCATCACCCGGGTGCCAGGACTGTTCAGAGAGGCCGGGGACATGGTCCCTCCAGGCACCCTGCACTGCTCTCTCCTCTCTCTGGAAATCTCCTTTCCTGGACGGCACGGTGGTGCTTCTCATGACCTTCCAGTCTTTTGTCCCTACCACCTGAGTGGAGAGACCTCCCCTGAGCACCTCGTGTGGAAGAATGTCACCTGCTCCCCCAGCACACACTCATTAGCTCTTGTTTCTTTCTTTCCCAAGGTGGTGACCATCACCTGACTCTACGCTGACCGTGTCCATGTGTATGTGACGACACAGCTTCCCAGCTAGAATGGGAGTCTGATGGAGAGTTCTTTCTCAGCCCTCCATCCCTGTACGCTAGAATTCTGTACAGACGATAGTAGGTGCTCAGTCATACCTGTGAATGAAAGGAAGGAAGGAAAGACGTGGCTTCCTTGAAACGGAGCTCAGAGCTGCTGCGAGGATCTATACTGTCAATCGGGGCAATATTAATTTTGATTATGGCTCCATTAAATTTCTAGGAGAATGCAAGTAGCCTGGCTTTTATGGAAGTCTAAGTAGTTGATTACAGTTGGCTTCTTTCCCTACTAATTATCCAGTGACTCTAAAACAAATAAGGAAACAATTTGCAAAAAATGTTAGAAGAGAAGGCTCCACTATCTGAACAGAAACGTCAGGGTGACAATCAGTGATTCTTGCTTTAAGAAGTGTCTCAGGCTGGGCACATGGTAGCACATGCCTGTAATCCCAGCAGATTAAAGCAGGAGGATGGTGAGTTCAAAGCCACTTTCAGCAACTTAATGAGGCCCTTCAGCATCTTAGGGAGACCCTGACTCAAATTAAAACATGAAGAGGGCTAGAAATGTGGCTCAGTGGTTAAGTGCCCCTGAGTCCCTGGGTTTAATCTCTAGTACCAAAAAAAGAAAAAAAAAACCAAAAAACAAAAAACAAAGAAAAAGAAAAGAACCAAAGAAGTGCCTCGGGGTTCCTCTGAAGCAAGGCTGGGAGAGACAGGTGTTTTCACCAGTAGGTAGTTTGGGGGCGGGTTATCATCTTTTACCTGCAATATGGAAAAGTCAGCCTCATCTTCCGGGTCCTGGGAATCGAACCCAGGGCCTCACACACACTAGGCCAATGCTCCACCACTGTGCCACACCCCCAGCTTGATATGCTTGTGTTTGCACAGCATTTATGCCTGAAAGCTCACAGTGTGAAAGGTGAAGGAGGCAAACAGCACCTTGCTAGTCCAAGGACGGGGACGTCGTCCCAGCTTCTGCTCCACTCACTCTCCTTTCTGGCTTTAATCTCATGTTTGAAACACGCTTTACACACACACACCAGATGAACACACAAATGAACGCTCATGGATAAACCGAGCCACATGGCCCCATTTGCATGTTGTCTGGTCACAGTAGGCAAAGACAATCTCTGGCAGTAAAATTCAGCAACCAGAGTGTAAGTCAGGTCCACCAACATGGTTCTAGCCACTCGGAGTAAACCTGACCCCTGGTGCAGAGTCGTCAGTAATCCCCCATAAGAATGAAGAGATGCACGGTGGTCCCTCAGTATCCATGCAAGATTGATTCCAGGGACTCCAGTGGACACCAACATCTGAGGGTGCTCAAGTCTCTTATATAAAATGGTATCTTATTTGCACAGAACCTACCCATATCCTCATGCATACTTCAAATCATCTCTAGATTCCTAATATCTAATGCAATGCAAACGCTATGCAAATATTTGTTATGTAGTATTGTGTTTAAATTCCCCCTTTTTTTTGGTACCAGGGATTAAACCTAGGGGTACTTAACTATTGAGCAACATCCCAATCTTTTATGTTTTATGTTTTATTTTGAGACAGGGCCTTGCTAAGTTGTTGAGGCTGGCATCGAACTCACAATCCTCCTGCCTCAGCTTCCTGGGCCTCTAGGATTACAGGTGTGCACCACTGCATCTGGCTCATCTTATTTTTTATTGCTGTTTTTTTTCCCAAATATTTTCAATCCACGGTTGGTTGCACCTGCAAGCTTAGAAACTGGGGTCCTATATGACCAATTTTTTTTTAAGTAGTAAAAAATATACTCGTGTGTACATGCATATATATTTAGTATGCTAAGGTATTGACTTAGTGCATCTATTTTAAAACTGGCATTCCTTACTAAGCACAACAGAGCACTTAAATAATCTGCACTTTCAAGGGCTACCCTCTGTATGTCACACAGGAAGGGCCGGCTGTACAACACAGATAACACACGCAAAGAGTGGAGATCTGGTAAACGGGGCTTGCACATGCAGCCCGACGTCACATCAGGACTGCCTGTGAGTACAGATTCCCTAAGCATAATTCACTCTGCATTTATTTGTTCACTCACCTGCCACTATGCAGAGCCTGCTTAAGGCCCCAGTCTTGAGCTGAAAAGTTCTGGCAGGTAGCAGATGTACCAATTAATAACCTGTCAGGCCTGACGGAGAGAAGCGGAGAGAAGCGTCCTCCACGTGGCCGGCGTGACTTCCTTCCCCCTTTCAGGGCGCCCTGGGTCAGGAGACACACTTGGCCTCTCTGGAGGGAGCCTCAACTGTCTCATTAGCATCCATCTTTCATGACACAGGGATGTGGCTTTGGGAGAATAACTCACCTGCTCTTCTCCAAGAATCCTGAAGTGGTGGAGCTCTTTGATCAAGGAGTTGGGACAGCCAGCTGTTGGGAAGAAGAATTCGTCACAAAAATGTCATTGGCATTCTGTGCACTAGCATGTTCTTCCACACAGTCATGACAGTCGACAAGCAGTGCTGATTCGGGGGTGCAGGTGTGTCCCTGAGAACACCTGTCGAGCCAGCCACAGAGAAGCCAGACCTTCCCAGGAGCTGAGGCTGCAGACTGGCTGCAACTCCAACTCTTCAGGACAGGGCTGCATGAGACTGGCATGTACTGGCCCGTTTCCCCTTTCCACATGACCTGCACTATGTGGGGCCCAAGGATATCATGCCATTTCTGGTCCTTGAATCATGTCCAGCATGTCACTTGTCCCTCATGCGGAACCAGGTTTTGTGGGGCCAGAGTAACTATAGGTTCTGGGTTTCCTCACCCTTAGGGCCAGAGTCCTGTTCACTGAGTTAAAAATGGAGACAGAGAAGCTGGACATGCTGGCTTGGTAGGATTTGCTGAGCCTGTGACCTCACCTGGATCTCTCAGGCCACCACATCAAGCCCCAGGGATCCTGCACTGGGGTTTGGGAAGGTCCTTCTGAGGGACCTGGGAAAGCGTGGTGGTGGTCCTGTTGCCTGCCACTCTCCAGCTCCACAGTCAGGCCTCACCTCTCTGGGCTTCCTCATCTCCTTCCTTCAGTTGTAAAATGAAATAGCAATTTAAACCAATCATACGTACATGTCTCTATTCGCAGGCGCATACATTTGTGTGCTTGATATCAATTAAAATGTACTCCCTTCTGTCTTTTTAATGGAATTGTCCCTCAGTATTAGGTCACATTTATACTCTGAACTCCAGAAACAAAATTAACATAACAACCTGCTCCCCTGAGATGAGACCTGTGCGTCACCTAATCTGCCAAAGGCTCTGTCAAGGACCTTGGACCATGGGCAGGGCATGTCGAAGAACTCGCCGGCCAGTGCTCACTCGACTCAGCACTGCATGGAAGAACATGCAAAGGGGCCGAGGTGTTTGGGCGAGGACAGGCTGAGGAGTGACAAACCGGTCTCCATGCAGACGGAGGTGTCCTTGCAAGAATGGCTTGACTTGTGCCTTGCTCTAGGAGGTGGGATTTAAACCACCAGGGAAGTGGGAGAGGCACCCAGCAGGGACTTGGTTGGGACTTGGGCAGTAGGACGATGAATATCATGTGTTCACTTGACTGGACAATCTGGGGTGCCCAGATTGCTGGTCACACATTATTTCTTAGTGGGTTTCTGAGGGCGTTTCTGGAAGAGATGAGCTGGCACTTGGACGGGTGGACTGAGCAAAGAAGTCTTCCCTCACCAGTGTGGGCGGGCCCTGGGCCTGAGCAGCAGGAGGAACAGGAAGGGTGAGCGGCCCATCTCCGCTGCCTCAGACTTCAGAGCACCTGGCTCTCAGGTGCTGATTCTGGGACTTTGACCAGCCCAGACCCTGCTCCTGATCCCTGGCCCTCATGTCTTCACACCCAGGCTGAACCACAGCACCCTCCTTGATTTTCAGTGGATGTGAGATGTGGATCGACTCTTCCTGGTTTCCATAACCACGTGGACCGATTCCCCTAATGTTCTCCTGCGCATGTCTCTCTCTCTCTATATCCTATTGGCTCTGTTTCTCTGGATGGGTCCAAAACATTGGGTTAGTTCCAGTTTTGAAATTTTATGGTCATGGAAGATGCTGGAACATAGTTTTAGCTGTATAAATGCTATGGGAAAATGGCTCATAATGATGCATGGAGGTAGTACAAAACATTTCCTATTTAAAAAAAATAAGTGAAAATCCTGAGTCAAATATTTTGGTGGGAAACATGATAAATGAGTTGCCACAGGCACATCTGGTACTGCAGAGAAAGAGAGCTGGACCCTGAAAGTGAGAAAACGTACTGGAGCCGAGTGTCTCAGCTGGAGGCCACGGAGGCTGGTGGAAAGGCCTGTGCCAACCCTTCAGAGCCCTGTTAGGTGTCAGCAAAATGACAGCACCTGCTGTATTAAAATCATGCTTCAGTTTTGTACTTTCATTTATATTTGATTTATAAAGTTTTTATTTGGGCCTTCTAGTTCTATATGAAGTCTTTATATCTCAGTTTATATCTGGGTATATTTAATTAATGACCTTGAAAATAAGTTTATTCAACCCAGAATTTTTGGAGGATTTTCTTTCTTTATAAGTGCTTCTTTTTTAGTTCACTCAAACTTGAGAAAAAAATGGCTTTGGTTTCTTTGTACTTTAGGTAAAGTAAGAAATGGAATTTGAAATGAGCGGATCTTGGGGATCTGTATTCTGGCATGCTCCTAAGGTGCGGGTGAGGGATGGATGTCAGCCAGGGCGCAAAGTAAACGTCTTTAAGGAGGATGACATAATGCCTGGAACCCCTAGTGGGTGCAATGACATGCAGCACAGGACAGCTACGACAGGAAGCTGGAGGGAGGAGGGGAGAGGGGCCGGGTGGGGCCTGGAGGAGGATGGGAGGCCTCTGCTCACTTCTCGTCACAGGACATCCGTGTGGGAAACGGACAGGTGAGACCTCGTGTAAAGGAGGAGCCACAGAATAACAAACAGGAGAGCAAGATACGGCACGGAGTGCACCAGCGCGGGGAACGGGGGTGTCATCAGATTGAAATGGAGCCGCTTGTGTCAAGCCCACAAAAGAAGAATGAGTAAACAAGGCTGGCAGCTGGAGGGGGAGCTGGTGCCCGTGTGCCTGGTAAGAGAGACACTCCCCAACTGCCAGAGCCGGAGCTTGCTCAGACGGGGCTCTGCAAGGACTCCGCCCAGTCACGGCTTTTCAGCCCTGGCCCTGGGACCAGGCATGGCAGTGTTTGGGTTTCTTAAGCAATCCTGCCTGTTCTGCCTTTAATCTTCCCTTCACCTCAATCCCTTGAGTGTGGGATCTACCACGGCACCTGAGCCCCATCGGGTGCTCTGCTCTTCCCAGACCCACACGGCCATCTCTGGAGACTCTGCTATTTAGGTTGAGAAGAGAGCAGACAAAGCAGCAGCAGGGGTGGAAGAAGGCCCCGGGGCCTGGCAGACGGACTCGTGAAAACGGGTGTTACTAGCCTGGCGAGTTTTCTCCCCCCCAGTTCCCTCCACATGCACGCACACACGCAGCAGTCAACTGTCTTCTGAAGTCACGGCGTCACAGCTGCCTGCTTTGGTCACATCATGTGCCCACACGGTCCAGTTCTCTGCCTGCAGGCCCCGGGGGCTGTCCTCTCCTTGGACGGCACTTTTCGGGATGCTGTTAAGGGTATCGGGTACCACGCCACCCTCCCGTGGGCACCTACCTTGCTAGGAGTGACAGCTCAAGGTCTTGTGGTGGCCTCAGGTCCTCCGTGCTGGTGGGCGTGCCCCTTCCCTCTCCCACACTGGCCTGCTCTTGCTCCAGAGGGTCCAGGACCTTTGCATTGGCTGACCTGGGGTGCATGTGGAATGCTGCCCACCCCAGCTCCTCAGGGAGGCCTCTGGACGCCTGTCTGAAACTGCGGCCTGTCCTGTCCCCACTCCGCCCTGCTGTGTTTGGGCTCTGTCTTCTGGTGGACTCCACGTCCCATTTACTCACTTCCGCTGCCCGTGGTTGAAATGCCCAGCATGGGGATTTCTGCCAGTCGCGACATGTCACCTGTGCCTGTACCAGGGCCTGGCATGGACGAGATGCCAAACACAGGTGCTCCGTGAGTGAGTCCCCAGCCATGGGGTCGTGCCTCTACCTCGCTCAGGGATGACGCCTCTCATGCCTGGGGCCTCAGCCTCAGGAGAGGCCTTGACCTCCAGTCTTGCAGGTGCTCTGTCTTTTGGTTGAGTGACCTTCTTCTGACCTGTCACTTTTCTGCCCAGCATGGACCCCACGTGGAGGACACCTATGGCTCTTATTGCCAGGAGTCCTTGTCCTCTGCTGTGCCTGCCTTGCTCACTGGTTTCCCTCCTAGTCCAGTTCTGCTGCACACAACCAGGGCTGCAAGAGGGGACCAGCAGATCCCCTCAAAAGAAATCCATGCTGTGCTCTGGAGTTGCGTCCTGTTGAGGGCCCACCCGGGGACGCTCAGCACGGCCTGTCCCCTGCTCTGCACCAGCACCCTCACTCCACCTGGGCCCTTCCAAACATGCCATTCTCCCCAGAGGCTAACTCTCCGTGCTCCATTAATAAAATGCAACCTCACATTCTTTTGTCCCGACCCAGGCTACTACTGGGCTCCACCTTCCACCAGAGCTCCCTGCTGTCCCCTCAGGCTGGACTCGCCTGCACTGCTATCCAGCTCCCTCCTCTGCCCAGTCCTGCCCCCACTTCCCAGGTGCAGACTGAAGAAACTTCTGTAGGCCATATGCCACCTGCCCGGGGCGACTGACCCTCACCTTGGGGCGGAGTGCAGGGTTAGGGCCTGGTAGCACGTCATAGAAAACCACTACATGCTCTACGCTTACGACAAGTGGCAGGAACAGGAGCATGGGGTGAAGCTGAGGCACCGAGGCTTTTGTCTAAGATGAACCCTAACAAGGCCGCCCAGGCACGTGCGTTGTTCATGATAAATAAGGAGAAGTCATCAAGCCGGTGCAAGCAGACTGGACCCGCCCACCCTGCCCCCTGCCCCACGTTCAAAATACACCAGGAGGGAGACCTAACACAATGTTGTGCACATTTTGAACCATGTGCAAATAGACATAGTCACAATAAGAGATTGCCTGTAGCTTATGAATACGCTGCAGACCTCGCTCGGCATACGTGCTGCTCGCCCCTGGCTTCCTTGCTACTCTGCTTGTGGGGTAGCTACCTGTCATGCAATGACTCTTTCCAGTCCTGTCTTTGTTGGCAGAGTTTGATTTCCATCCTGCATGTGCTAAAGGACTCCCTGGACCCCAACGACATCCCCTCCCATGGCCTGCCCCCTTGCAGGCCTTTCTCCAACGGGGTGGGCCTCTCCTCCCAACAGGCCTTTCCTCAGCTGTCCTGACCACCCCTCTGCTCCTTGTGGGCCTAACTCCCTGTGCGCTGGCTTTCCTCAGCCTTCACCGCTCTGCAGCTTGCTCACTTCAAACTACATATGTATTTAAATCTTTCACCGTAAAAGTCAGCAAAAATCCAGCTTTGGGCACAGAGTTACCACCCTATTCCTTACCTTCTTCTTTCATCCAGTTTTCTCCTAAGAATAGCCTACAGCCACAGCCACCAAGACAGAGTAATTGGAAATATAGTTATACGAGGGAAAACCCAAAATTGGGGGTTCCATATCTTCTACAGCAAGCTTGGGACTGGTTGAAGCTCAGGTTGTGCACTAACTAGCTAATTGTGTGCTACTGATAAATCTGGACTCTAAATGCCAATTCCTTTATGAGGAATAATCATAATGTGGGCTTCAAAGAGCTTTCATGAATGCATGCAAAACAAAGTAAGATGCTTGCTGAACATGAAATGCAAAGAAAAAATAAAAGCAAACTTATGACCAAAGATATTCCCACATCGAATAACTACAAATTACCTGAAGAGATTTTCTTTGTTTAAAAGGGAAGGTGCTGGGTTTTCAAGATGGCGGAATAGAGGTGGTTACCTTCCTGGCTGCCCCTGGGGTGAAACCAAGAAAGTAGACAGGCAGTTTCTCAGCAGGCTGGAAAGGGTGGAGGCAGGAGTGACTGAGTTTGGAGACTGAACCTGAGAGACCAGGAAACATGGTTTCTGCGGGTGATGGAGGGGAACACAGGATTGTCTCCTCTGTTACAGAAGGGGAAGCTCGGGGAGATTCCGCGGGTGCAGGCTCGCAGCTGCACCATCAACCGCCAGGCCCTGGAAGGTGCGCTTATTTAAATCTTCAGACCAATCGCCATTCAGCGAAGAGCATGGCCCCACCTAGATGTAGCCCCGCCTCCAGGAGCTCCGCCCACAGATCTCCTTCCACACTCCAGCGACGCCTCCTGAAGGTGAGGCAGACATCACACTCCAGCGACCCCACAGAACTCTGCCAAGAGGGAGGCCAGGAAAGCTCCGAACTTCAACTGGAACAATCCTTTAACTTTGCACCGAGATATTCTTTTTTCCTCTTCTCTATTTAGTTGTGACCTGAGTAGGTTATGGACACCTATACATATACAGAATTGTCCCTTTATTCTCATTTCTAGCATTTTTGAAGGCAGTTATTTTTCATGGTCTAGCATTTTGAGGCCTAGGATGTTCGATTAATATATTCTGGTTTTGTTTCACATTCTTTTATTTTTATTTTAAACATATTTTTCTCTCCCTTATCTGTTTCCCTTGAGTCTCTCACTTTTCTTCTGCCAACAGCCAAGCTTTATTGTTCTTTCACTCTTCCTTTCATTTCTATTTTCTCTTCTCCCTCATAATCATCATATCCTACATATCTTCAATTTTCTATCTGTTCACCATTCAAAATTGCAAACCCTTTTGCAAACTTACTGTTTTTACTGTGGGCAAGACCCAACAATGTGCTGCCCCCAAGAGACTCACCTCATAGGCAAAGACATCCACAGACCGAAGGTAAAAGAATGGTAAAAATCGTATCATTCACAAGGATCTTGTAAAAAGCAGGGGTTTCTATTCTTATATCAGATAAAGTGGACTTCAAGCCAAAGTTATTCAGAAGGGACAAAGCAGTTCATTTCATACTGCTTAAGGGAATTATATATCAACAAGATATAACAACTGTATATGCACTGAACAATGAAGCATCTACATACATTAAACTGTTCTCAATTTCAAGAATCAAATAGACCATAACAATAATACTGGCTGACTTTAATATGCCTCTCTCATTGCTGAATGGATCTTCCAAAGAAAAACTAAATAAAGAAACTGTAGAACTAAAATATAATAATTTAAGACTTAACAGAAATAGACTATTTCATCCATTCATGACTGAATATGCTTTCTTCTCAGCAGCACATAGATCATTTTCTAAAATAGACAACATCTTAGGCCACAAAGCAACTCTTAGCAAATATAAAAACATAGAAATAATACTTTACATTCTATCAGATCATAAGGAAATAAAATTAGAAATCAACAATAAAATTTAAAAATGGAAGATACTCTAACACCTGGACACTAAATAATATGCTATTGAATGATCAATGGATAGCAGAAGACATCAGGGGTGAAATAAAAAGATACTTGGATGTGAATGAGAATAGTGATACAACATATCAAAGTCTCTGAGACACTATGAAGGCAGTTCTAAGAGGAAATTCATTGCATTGAGTTCATTCATTAAAAGAACAGAAAGTCACTAAATAAATAATCTAATATTACATCTCAAAGCCCTAGAAAAAGAAGAACAAATCAACACCAAAAACAGTAGAAGATGGGAAGTAATTAAAATCAGAGCCAAAATCAATGAGATTGAAACAAACAAACATAAAAATAATTCAAAAAAATCAATGAAACAAAAAGTTTGTTGTTCTTTGAAAAAATAAATAAAATTGATAAACCCTTAGCCAAGCTAACCAAGAGAAAGAGGAAAAAATTTCACATTACTAAACTCCATGATGAAACAAGAAATATCAACACAGACACTACAGAAACACAGACAATAATCAGAAACTATTTTGAAAATTTATACTCCAATGAAACAGAAAATCTCACAGACATCAACAAATTTCTAGAGACAAATCTACCCAAATTGAATCAGGAAAATAGAGAAAATTTAAACAGATCAATATCAAGCAATGAAATTGAAGACACCATCAAAAGCCCATCAACTAAGTAAAGCGCAGAACCAGATGGATTCTCAGCTGAGATCTACCAGACCTTCAAAGAAGAACTAACACCAATCCTCCTCAAATTATTCCATGAAGTATAAAAGGAAGGAGCCTTTCCAAACTTAATCTATGAAGCTAATAGCACCCTGACAACCAAAACCAACAAAGATATATCAAGGAAATAAAACTTCAGACCACTATCCCTAAAGAACGTAGATGCCAAAATTCTGAGTAAAATACTGCAAGTTGCATACAAAAACACATTAAAAAGAGAGTACCCCATAATCAAGTGGGTTTCATTCCAGGGATGCAAGGCTGGTTCAACATCAGGAAACCAATAAAAGTAATTCGCCACTTCAATAGACTTAAAGACAAGAATCACATTATCTCAATAGATTCAGAAAAAGCATTTGATAAAATACAGCATCCATTCATGCTCAAAACACTAGAAAAACTAGGGAGAGTAGGAATATACCTCACACTGTAAAAGCTTTATATGTTAAACCCAAGGCCAAGTCATTCTAAACAGAGAAAAATCAACAGCATGCCCCCTAAAAACTGGAACAAGAGAGGGATTCCCTCTTATATCATTTCTATTCAACATAGTCCTGAAACTCTAGCCAGAGCAATTAGACAGAAGAAAGAAATTATAGGGATATGAGCAGAAAAAAGGGGATCAAACTCTCCCCATTTGCTGATGATATGATTCTATATTTAGAACCCCCCACAAAACTGCACCAAAAATCTTCTAGAACTCATCAACAAATTCCTCAAAGTAGCAGGATATAAAATTAACACCCATAATAAATCGTGTTCCTATACAGCAGCAATGAATCAATTGAAAAAGATATTAGGAAAACTATCCCATTCACAATAGCCTAAAAAAAAAAAAAAAAAAAAAAACAAAAAACTTGGGAATCAATATAACAAAAAACAGTTGAAAGACCTCTACAATAAAAATCACAGAATACCAAAAAAAGAAATTGAAGAAGATCTCGGACGATGGAAAGACCTCCCATGTTGGATAGGCAGAATTAATATTGCCAAAATGGCCATACTACCAAAAGTGCTACACAGATTTAATGAAATTTGTATTAAAATTCCTATGATGTTTTCCACAGAAATAGAAAAAGTAGCTATGGAATTCATTTTGGAAAAATAAGAGGCCCAGAATAGTCATAGCAATCATTAGTGAGAAACACAAAGCAGGAGGCATCACAAAACCAGAACTTAAAGTATCCTGCAGAGCTATAGTAGCAAAAACAGCATGGTATTGACTCCAAAACAGACATGAATGCCAATGGTACAGAATAGAAGACACAGAGACAGACCCACATAAACACAGTTATCTCATCCTAGACAAAGGCACCATATACATACATTGCAGAAAAGATAGCCTCTTCAACAAATGGTGCTGGGAAAACTGGAAATCAACATATAGCAGAATGAAATTGAACCCCTACCTCTCACCCTGCACAAAACTCAACTCAAAATACATCAAGGATCTAGGCATTAGACCAGAGAATCTGTGCCTGCTAGAAGAAAATGTAGGCCCAACTCTCCATCATGTCGGCTTAGGAACTGAATTCCTCAACAAGACTCCTTGATTCCAAGATTCCTCAACAAGCGCCAGAAGTAAAATCAAGAATTAATAAGTGGGACGGTATCAAACTAAAAGGCCTCTTCACAGCAAAGGGAACTATCAAGAAGGTGAGAAGAAAACCTACAGAATGGGAGAAAATCTTTGCCATCTACACTTTGGCTAGAGCATTAATATTAATCTTCAAGATATACAAAGACCTCAGAAAGCTTAACACCAAAAAAACAAATAAATCAATCAACAAGTGGGCAAAGGAACTGAATGGACACTTCACAGAAGAAATATGATCAGTCAAAATTATATGGAAAAAGCTTAACATTTCTAGCAATTAGAGATTAATTAGCAAATTAAAACTACAGTGAGATTCCATCTTCCTCCAGTCAGAATGGCAATTATTAAGAATACAAGTAACAATAAATGTTGGTAAGATGTGTGGGGAAAAGGGGAGAAGGTACATTCTGATGGGACTGTAAGTTGGTGCAACCACTCTGGAAAGCAGTATGGAGATTCCTCAGGAAACTTGGAATGCTACCATTTGATTCAGTTGTCTCACGCCTCGGCATATACCCAAAGGAGTTAAAATCAGCATACTACAGTGATGCAGCCACATCTATGTTTACAGCAGCTCAATTCACAATAGCTAAGCTATGGAACTGACCTAAGTACCCCTGAACAGATGAATAGATAAAGAAAATGTGGTATATACACACAGTGGAATATTACTCAGCCATAAAAAATAATTACTTCCTCACTTTTGCGAGTCAGTGGATGAAACTGGAGACTATCGTGCTAAGTGAAATAAGCAAAGCAAAATAAACCCAAGGCCAAATGTTCTGCTCTATAGGTGCTAACACACAAGTGGTGGGGAGGGAAGAATAGAATTTCAGTGGATTAGACAAAGGGGAATAAAGGAAAGAGAGGGAGATAAGAATAGGAAGACAATAGAATGAATCCAACATAACTTTCCTAGGTTCATATGTGAATACACCAACAGGGAAACTTCACATCATATATAACCACAAGCATGTGATTCTAATGAAAATACGTTATACTCCATGTTTGTATAAACATGTCAAAATATACACTATTGTCATGTATATCTAAATAAATAAATAAACAAAAGGAAAGAACTGTTGAAAGAATTGCTACACTATCGTATTAAGAAATAAAGATTGGGACTTCTGTTTTCAGCTCAGATATGTAAAAAGCTTGGAATTCACACTTCCATCCTTACTCAAAGACAACCTTGGAAAACTAAAGAATAACCATTATTTTTTGAACCGACTCAAGAAATAATGTCACAGGGCAAAGCATCTTTCTAAGATCAGAAAAGATGGCAAACTCAGCCAGTCCCGTGAGACCAGCTCAGCGGGAGCTGCACACCCGACCCTACGGCCAGCCCCGGGGCCACCTGCCCAACTCCCTTCTGTTCCCAAGAGTTCCTGTGTTCTCATTTCCCCTCCCGTCCTGAGAATTGCTTCGCACACCTTCTGGAAGCCGCCCATCTTTCTTACAAGTTACCTGCCTGCACCCATCCGAGTTCTCGACAAGTAACAATCTGATTCCTCTTGCTTTTAAAACTTGTTTGAAATCTGTAAGATCCCAGAGCACACATTCCAGTCTAAAACCCAGTGTGTGTGGGAAGGGTAACTCTGCTGGGTCCCAGTAAATTCTCATTGTTTCTCACTCAATCTGTGCCACAGTTACTCTTAAGGGTCCACAGTGGGAGGCAGCGGTGCCCAGCATGACATTGGCACTCGGTAAACATTTGCAGAATGATCAAATAAAGCAGGAAAAAAGTCATTGCCCAAAATTCTCACAAGAATGTAAAAAAAAAAAAAAAAAAAAAAAAATTGTGTAACTTACAAACCTATGCTAGAGTTAATAGGAGGACCATGAGTTGAAAAGTCTGTTTGTCCTATCAATCAATATGATAAAGTCCCAGAAATGAGCTATTTTATATTTTAAGCACAAGGTTCCATTTTTAGACACAAAATATTGGTATACCACGATTTAAGCAAGCACGGTTTCTTTTTCTCTTAAGTTCCCCCTCTCACTATGGGCCATGTCAAAATAGAGCTCATCTTCACCAAGAGTAGGACTCTTACCACAGAGGATGGAGACCAGATCTGAGCTGGTCAGACTAGAGCCACCATGATAGGCGATCCCTCAGGCCATTCTTGAAATGTCAAAATATTTCTAAGACAGCCACACAGCACCCAAAAGAGATCTGAATTTTTGATTATATCAGTGACAATCAGATCCAATTCTTTGGATCTTACGGACTTGCCGACCTTTAATTTCTTTCGTGATTAAAGGCAGATGAGTGTAATATGTAGTCATGCCCTGAAGAATGACTACCTTGGCTCGGAAGCCCCAAGTCGACTCTAGTCACCTCTCTAGAAGTAGCATCGCTGACAGACCGCATTGTACCACGAGGCCAGAGGACCTCCTGCGGTACTCCAGCCCAACAAGGAAGTGCTCTTGTTGGAAAGATCTTTCTAGATAGTAGCTATAGGTCTGGAGCCCCCGTGAAGCCTCTCTTCCCTGTGACAAATGCCTAATCTCCTGAAATAATCTGTAAAATAGGCGCAGATTTCAGGAAGCTCCCAGCCGTGCATATCCTTTATTCCCTTAACCCTATTCCTAGATCTCACCTTGTAGGAACGCAGTGGCCGCCAAGTTTCCTGTTTATTTGTTTGTTCATGTATTTGGTGTCAGATGCTTGACCAGATGCTGAGCACCCGAGATGAAGGAGACAGAAAACCTGTGTACTACGGCGCTTTATTTGGAGGTGGCGGCGGGTGCGCAGGTGTGGAGAGGCCCTTCCCTCTCCCTCTCTCTCTCCCTCTCTCTCTTTCTCTCTGCAAGGTCAGACTTCAGAGATGTGTGTTCTTGCCTGCGCTCCCTTCATGTCCTCAGTTTAACATCCCAAGGTTGGTTTGTGCCCACCCAACCCACAGAAGGGGCTGCGAAGCCTGCTCTGAATGCTGAGGCCACCGGTAGGCTGACCCTGGGTTCAGCCCCCTGGTTTTTGGGCCCAGCAGAAGTGCGGTGAGACCCAGAAAGAGCCAACCAGAAGACGCCTCTCTGACAAGTATTTTTGAGCTAAGGGCAATTAAGAAGCCACAGAGAACACAGTTTTATCCTTCTTCCATATTCGACTAAACACTAGGTACAATTCTTCTCTCTGGAGACCACCCTTATCAGCTTGGATAGGAACCAAAGGAATCGACAAACATTAGCTTCTTCCCCTATTTTCCCGCCCACAGAGTCCCATTTCAAGAAGCCTATAACTGCTTTCCCCGATCTTGTCACTTTGCTAAAGTTCACTGTTCTTTGTTGAAGATGCCATAGAAGCCATAGAGTTCTAAGCCAGTGCTGGGAGTCATCTGTCTCTGAAGGTTCTCCTGCGTAACATGCTCTGCACGTGACAATAGGCTTGCTAATCTGTCTTTGGCTACAGGGTCTGTCCCAGTGACCTGACCAGGGTTGAGCAAAGGTTCTATCTCCTCCCTCACAGGTCACCAGCGGTGAGGGGGCCAGGGTGGGCCACCTGGAATATGCCTCCTTGACAATTTTTTTTTTTAGTTAAAGGCTATTATGCAGCAAAGAGCCCTTTTTATTTAAAAGTATTCAAGAAGTACTTAAAAGTTGTAAACTAAACAAATTGTTAAAAAAAAAAACAAAACCAAAAAAGATGCTTCACCCTTCTGCTTTGACAGCTTTGCCTGTGCAAGACCCAGGGGTGGCGCTGTAGGATCCTCAGGCTGCTGCTCAGCGTGGCCGCCTGGCCCAGCCAGACCCAGGGCACCCCAGCTCGTTCCCTCTGCCAGGCCACTCGTATGCCTAGGTGGTGCAGCCCACAGGTTTAAGGTCCCTGGCTCAGCCCCTGGCCACTGCCCTCAGGAAGATAGAGCCAGATGAGGTTAGGTCAGGATTTCTCAAGTTCACAGACCCAGGGACTCAGGAAGGCCCAGGTCCAGTGGCCCCTGTGGGAGGGGTGAAGGTGGAGACAGGGCGTCTGAGGGCCCTCTGCCCTAGTTAAGCACTTCCCGCCTGCCCGTGGCCTTGGCAGTTTCCTCTTCCCTGTGGCTCTCACGAGGTCAACCCAACTCTGAGCTGTTTCCTTGAAGCGGGAAGAGTCACTGCCCCACTCTGCCCATCCCGTTTCTGCTGTCCTCTTTGTGGTCGGTTCCTCCCTCTCCCTATCAGCTAAATTGGGGCTCTGCCTTTGTAACTGGGTGATACATTTCTTGGCTTTTGGATTCTTGGAAGAAAGATTTTGGTCAGGGACCTGGACTGGGCATGGAGGGTAAGCCAGTGAAGAGGGTACGCTCCAGGGCACGGAACAGCCATCCCGAGAGAGGGAGCCGCCTGGAGCTCTTCCCAGGTGGAGCTTACGTGTGGTCTGGAGTTTGGGGAGATTACGTCGGTTTCCCACCATGGCTTAGTGCACTGTGCTGATCTTGCCATGTTGGACAATTCCGTCAGTATCTAAGTGAAACGTGTGTGTGTGTGTGACTGCAATATTAGTGATATCACAATGAATTCAGGGTCACCAGGTGACAACGCGTCAGTGCTCCGTACGCGTCTGAAGTGGAGATTCCTTTAGGCTGGTTCCCCAATTTAGAGAAGACAGTGTCCCACCACCAAGGAGGTGGGTTTATCATCACCTGAGCCGGGTGCTCTGTTGTCACTCAAGATGGGGTGACTCCGCTCTCCTTCCCTGCCCCCACTCTTGTCCACCTACCTATCTTCCCACTCTGACACCCCAGCCCATTGTTCCTTCTCTAATTCCTCCTCCATAGCCAGTGGCTGCTCCAACAGATCCTCTCTGTGTGTCCCAGTCATCTCCGGCTGCTGCGCGACACTTGCCCAGCCAGGTCCAGTTATGGTGTTAACCCAAGAAGTCCCTGATGGGCATGTCACCTTCCGACAGCTGAGTTCCTCCACGTACAGTGCTGGTGAATCCAAGTTGGCTCCTAGAATTATATAAGCCCTTATAAATGCTCATACTATGTGTGTGTGTACGTGCATGTGTGTGTGCGTGTGTGCTGGTGGCTGGCATCAAACTCATTGCTTTTCAGGGTCAACCCTGAATTGGAAGGGTTTTAAAAAGCACCCACAAACCATGTCTCCAGGACTTGGCGCTCCCGTTTCTTTCTCTCTGATATCTCCAGATTCCTAGCAGAGACTCTGAGACCATGTGCCAAGTGTTTGGAGGTCTGTCAGCACCGAAAGTGTGTGTGTGTTGCCCTTCTGTTGTCTCTGTTCTTACGCACAGGTCCCTCCTCAGGGCTCCTGTGCTGTCCTTTATAACGAGTACAAGGTTCCCCCTGCAGGAGCAAACAGGGACCTGGTAACCACGTGGCTCTTCATATGCTGACCCCGCCCTCCGGTTCTCAGGCAGGGCCTGTCCTTCACTGTGTTCTCCTTTATTCTTGTCCTGGACCCAACGTTTAGAGCCCATTTGTTGGCCATGGTAATTTGCACAGGAATTTCATCTGCCCTGGGTCAGCCTGGACCACAGCCACAGGTCTGGGCTCTTCTGTTGAGTGTGTCCCCGTTATTAAACTCCGGGACCACCTCCGGCAAGCTTTTTAGAGTCTGAGCTTGATGTAAATAAAAGTAAGTTGTGTGGTATTAAAAATGGTAAGGCCATTTATTAAAAATCTGAAAATAGCCTTGAATCTTATTTTTAAAGGATAACTTTGAAGCCGAGTCTTTTGTCTCAATTAGTAGCTGTAATCAACATTCACTTTCAATCTGTTCTTAGACCATAAAATCTCCAGTTGGGAATGTCCTCAGAGCAAATGCATCATGAATCGTGGGTCATTTCCACCAACTCTCTGATGGCTATTTAGAAAACAAACCCTCAAACCTGAAAATGAATAAACAAATAACTTTGAGGAACTAATTGAACTACAACTTTTTTCAGAAAGCTTTTGCTGAATTTCCTCAATAATCATGCCATGAAGTAGGGGAAACTCATTTGCAGAATATATTCCTCGAAAAGGCATTAAAAACCACATGAGTCTTCAATCCCTATCTTTTTTTGTTTAATTTCCTTGCAAATCATCACAGGGGCAATTGTGATATCCTTTGGGTTCAATGGAAAACCGTGAGCACCCAGGCTTGGGATAAAAATTGAAATGGATTTCAGCTCTCTGATGTGCTCCTGGCACTGGCCACATGACACAAATAATCTGCAATTTGCAGATTGCTGCTGTTTGGTGTGAGGCGCTTTGAGGATTAATTTCTCTCTTGACTATAGCTTAGAATCCCTAACGTGGGCCCAGCAATGACAGTTACCTTCTATTTCCCCCATATGTACGGCTTTGAAAAGGAACCTAGCTAATGAAACAACAGAGACATGCAGAAACTTGAAGGATGACCTTGAACCACGGGCAGGGCAGGGCCAGCGCACCCGAGGGCCAGACCTGGGGCTCAGGCCTTCACAGTGAGTGGGACTGATGGGCTCCTCTTCACTGCAGCCAAGCCAGGTTGATCAGGGTCTCTGTGCACTTGGCTGAGGGGCCATTTCTGAATTATTTCACGAGCAGGGGATGACAGAATCAGAGGGAAATTCACTGAGATGTCTTCACTGAGAACTGCATTCAAAATCAGCAGTCGGACGTTGGCTCATGTTAGTGGGAAAAAATGAAAACAGACAAAGCCCCTTGTGTGGGTCAGTTTTTCATTTCCATGACCATAATGCCTGATGGAACAACTTTGGGGAGGAAGGATTTACTTTGGCTCATGGTTCAGAGTTTTCGGTCCTTGGACAGCTGACTCTGTTGCTTTGGGCTGGAGGCCAGGACAGAACATCATGGCAGAAGGGCATGAAGGAAGAGGGCTGCTTGGCTCATGTCAGCCGGGAAGGAGGGGAGGCACAGGGAGGCCGACTGATCAGATGCAGCCCCCAGGGACATGCCTCCGGGGGTCTACTTCCTCTCACCAGGCCCTACCAGCCTTCCAGGAGGGAGGTTTCTCCCACCTCCCAGTAGCCCATTCAAATTAGAGTCACCATTTGGTGGTTATCCGCTGATGCGGTCGGAGCTCTTGATCCCTTCGTGCCCTGAACTCTCTGCCTCTGAACACTGCGGCACCGAGGACCAAGCTTTCGACACATGATACTTCGGGGGACATTCCAGATCCAAACCATGACATCCCTCGTGGAGTTTGCATTCAAAAGAGGAGGAAGGTAATCAAAATGACCAGAAAATAGTTACACAAGCTACCATTTTAGAAGATGATGAGCATCACAAGGGAAGAGAAAATCAGAATCTCCTGTAGGGGGGATGAGAAGAGGGTTGGAGAAGGTGTTTAAAAGGTTTCTTAGTGAGAGCACGACATTTAGGCAAAGACTTTGAGGAGGAGAGTTAATATGATGAGGGTAAATGTATTTAAGTGGATAAACTTCATAACAAAGTTGAGAAAAACACTGTAATGGTTTATAGTGCAATGTCATGTGTATGAAGTTTAAAAAACCTGGGTACTATGGATACAGCGCATGAACCAAGAGTACCAAATAATGCATATGAATGACAAGCACCATTAGGTTCTTCAAATTCAGGGGAAGAAGAGGTGGAGTAGGGTCATGGGAGCTTCCAGTCTGTCTTTCAGATATATTGTAGTAAGTGTTGAGAATAAAAACGAAATCTCCACATCATTTACTGGGGACAAGACACTCTTCTGAGACCTCACACATAGCTCATGCAATCCTTACAATAACACAAGATAAGGTAAGGGCTATTATTATCCTCATTTTAAGGAGAATGGGACACAAGCAGGATAAAGATCAATTAACCTGAGAGTTGTCAAAGTCGAGTAGAATGAACATAGGTGCTCGTTGGCTTATTTTCTATATACTAGTGGATATTTGTAACCCCTCATAATAGAAAGTTCTACATTTTTATTACAAAGAACCATAACCTTGGCTAGAGGTTCAAAATAAGGCGTATTAAGCTTTAATATTTGTGATTGCATAATCAAGGGCAAATCTAAAGATGACCCTAAAAAGAAGGATAAGAATTCAATACATTATAGAACCAAGTTTATTTTTAATTATGAAAATATATGAGCACATGTGTACTCTGGAGAAGGAACGAGTCCTAATTTAACTACCATGTTAATAGGCATGGCTTATCTGAGTAGAGCGGCATGAAAATTTGTAGATTTTGGAACTTTCAGAACACACTGAAAGAAACCATGAAATATTCATTCAATTTCTCACTTGTAGATGAAGCAGTTTCTATGCAAGGCGTACACAAACCTCCAAGGAGTTCAAAATAGGGTGGATCAAGCTCACACATTGGTGATTTCATAATTTAGACCAGAATTCACGCAGATCAATATTTTTTGTGTGTGTGCGTGTTGTTTTTGCAGCTGCTACATTAATCCAAATGTCCCTGTTGCATCTCCTCTCGGTGGCTACGAGATGTCTCTCTTCCAGTGAGGCACTGCAGAGGGGTCAGTCTCATTGGTAAGAAGAAACAACCACAAAATTTTCATTTCACAAGAAGCATATATTGGTTTTGGCAGGAGGTAAATTTCAACTAAATATTCTTTTGTTCTTTATCAAACAACTTTTGGTGTAAGTCTACTCTGCATAAAGCCAGGGGTGATAGAGAAAGCAAAAATGAATCAGGCAGGGAATCTGCCTTCCTGTAGCTTGTAGAAGAGAAAGCAAGTCCATCAACCAGCCACCTAAATATAGAAAGAGACAGACAGTGATCAAGAAGGAAGGAAGGGAGGGAGGGAAGGAAGAAGAGGGAAGAGAAGAGAAAAAAAGAAAGAAAAGAAAAAAGAAAGGCAGAATGGAATCAAAGACCTGGAGGGTGGAGCTCTGAGGGTCTGGGGAGACCATGCAGCTACGAAATGAAAGCACCTGCATCCAAATTGTTTAACTATTGTGGCTGAAAACTGAGACCACGGAGACCTAATTATTTGTTCCAGAAAAATCCTGCCCTGGAACATAAGCTTGTAAAGCAATAAACTACTTCGCTGCCTGCTTCAAGAAATTCTGCAAGTAATTTAACCAGAGAGTTTGCTCATCTGCATAGCCATCTCTCTAAACAGGACAAAAGATGGCTCACCTGGGCAGTAGTTCCTGCACAGACAAGTGACCTTATCAAGGCTGCCTGCAAGAATCTCTTCCCCACCATCCAACTGCCCCAACGGTTATGTCTCAAATTTACCTGACTCCAATCAGTTACCTGCTCTTCACCTTGAGAGATCGGCAGTAACTATTGGAGCCAGATGGTCAGGCCCCATAAATTCCTTCCTTCAGTCCCCCTTTCTGTGACACCATGACTTACCACTCGTGGTGTAGATCTAATCAAAGCTGAGCGGTGGTATTTTCTGTGATTATTTGGAAGAACCGACACAGAGTATATGAAAGACCAGGTAGAAAATGCAGCAACAAAACAGTTAAATGCACCATTCTTTCTCATTTCTGTGTTGTTAGATGTCAGAATGATTTAAAAATTTTGGGGAAATTGTTCCCAGCGTGTACCTTCTTGGTACTCTGTCCCCTCCTTTGCATTTCACACAGTTCTTCCTGTGCTCTGGACCGATACCTTGTGGGGCTTTGATGATACATTTCGAGAGGGTGGGGATTTTCACCACCTGCATACCTCAGGTTACACACTTCATTTGGATGTTCAACAGGTCAGCGATGGCTGGGGTGAAGGGCTCTCAGAGGGAAGCGTGGCCCCCTGTTCCTTTTAAATGTGTTTCCCCATAGATTACGAACCCAAATGAGCATGTCAGTGGCTAGTTAGCAGAAGGGAGAAGTGGGCCTGTGGGGTTGTGACCCAACCAAAGAGGCCAGTCAGGTCCGCATGTGCTTCAGAGAAGGCCTGGCTGCTGGGGCTCTGCTCCGGGGCTTGGCACAGAGGGGTCCCTTATCGGGCCTTCACCTACTGTCCACACTTACACGCTCTACTTTGCTTAGAGTACATTCTAACCTGGGCCACCTTGGGACATATTCAGGCACACTGAGTTTCAGTAATGTCCTAAACGACTATTAAATACATGCAAGTCACTGGACTCTATCAATCCACACGGTTCTAAAGGGGCTTAAAGATGAGGTGGAGAGAGGGCTACTGAAATAAAGTAGGACGGGGTGGGAGACAGCAGAGTGTGTTATCACATATACTTAATGGTATTTTCTGATTTTTTTGTATTCTAAATTTATTCTAGTGATTTCCCTTCTTGCTTCAGTGCCATGTATGTTGTTTCTTTTATTCATCTTTGTGTGGGCATAATTGCATTCATTACTGAAAAGCATATTTCAAATTCTTAAAAAAAAAACAAAACCCGATAATTTCGTAAGCACTATAAAGTACTGCCACTTGGATTCATCACGGCCTTTATATAGATCAGATAGTTAGAGTTTCTGTACTGGTGTGAGACCATTTGAAAGAGATGAGATGCATAAAATAAAACAAAAAAAAAAATCCAATTTAAAGGACAAATAACAGTTTCTGTGATGAGTGCCAAAAACTCCACGAAAACATATAGCTTCAGCTATATTCTTAATTATGCCATGGTTTTATTGCACATTTTCCCACATGAAAATTAGTAATCATTCTTCATTTTAATTAGCCAAAATGGCTAAATCTGAGTCATTTTCATCTGTCAGTAGTTATACCAATGAGTCTAAATTCGCTACTCATGTTTTGCAGTACATCTTTCATAAGCATTCAATCAGTCACCTTTAAATGACAATGAAGTCCCCAGAACAGGTTTGAGAGCTTCCTGCCACCCTATTGAAGACCAGGCGTGGCCCATGTGTGCTCGGGTGACTACACAAAGGCCTTAGAGTAACTGCATTCTTTTTCTCTTTTTTAAGGTAACTTTTTCTTTTTTGTCTTTTTTTGTGGTGTTGGGGATTAAACCCAGGGCCTTGTGCATGTGAGGCAAGCACTCTACCAACTGAGCTACACCCCCAGCCCAAGAGTGACTGTGTTCTTAATATCAATTGGATGAACCAGGTGATTGCCAAGTCCCCACATCCGCCTGGCTGAATGCATGCCAGGCTGCTTTTTTTAAATGCCCACCTCCACCCCTTGAGCTATTCATGCTTCGGCACAGACCACTGCTGACAAGGAGCCTCCTTCTCCAGCTGAGGCCTGGGAGCCTGCCGGGTGTGACGTGCTGTTCTGCTGCAGCAGTCTCCAATAGCGGGTTCTGGAGATGCGTCTGCAAAGTGAGTGGTTAGGGGAGCCCTTTGCTCCCTCAGGCACTTTCTGGGCCTCTACTTGTTGAGGCAGCTGTGGCCTGGAGGGAAGGAGACAGGCCTGATGGACCCTGGGCCCAGGCAGGTGTGGAAGCCTCTCTTGCCAAGTACATCCTGCCCACCTGGTTTCCTCAACCATGTGCCTGGTCTTTGCTCTGGCCCCTCTTGACCTCAGGCATCACCACCTCAGCCAGCTCTGGACCATCTACTTGGCCGGCACCCTTGCCCTCTCCCTGTGGTGCTACCCACCCTGTTCTGCCATCCACCAAGTCGTTTGGGCTTACCCAGGACCATTGTTCTTCCCGCTCAGGTTCTGTTATTGCTCAGTGACCCTGTATCACCCTGTGTCATTGCTAAAACCAGCCAGACACTGAAGGTGCTGGTATAAGAGAACGTCGTAATAAGTTCCCATATTTAAAAATAACGTAAGGATGAAACACAAGGGCAGGATCTGATGTCAGGGACGGGCATATAAGCTAGACTCTGAATCCACCTTGTTTTATACATGTGACTTTGGTTTCGAAAATGTTTTATAACTTATGAAAATAATTAAATCAACGGGGTTTTGTCTTGACTTTGACAGTAAATCAGCTGTTTCACTGACATGGCCACTGGGTCACCCTGGGTGGGGGAGCTGCTGCAGGGAAATCCTCGACAGTTCCGGCACTTCCAGATTAAGCTGCAGTGCTGGGAGTCTATCCAGCCAGGGATTGAGAAGACATATTAATATCATTAAGAACCAAGGCTTTGAACACATGAGAAGCTGATGAACATGAAATCAAAGGAATAACAGGACACTTCACAGTCCCACACTTGCAGGGTCTCAGGGGGACGGTAGCATAGTTTTCCTCTGAGGATTCTGAGTCCACATGGGCTTCTGCAATGAGATGTCACACGCTGGGCACGAACACACGGCCAGTTCTGGAGCCCTGAGCCCAACATCGAGGTGCCAGTGGATTGAGAGTCCAGGGAGGTGCCTTCTGCTCTGGGTGCCCCTCACACTCTGTCCTCACGTGGAAGGTCAAGGCAGCCACACAGGGCCTGCTTGATAAGGGCGCGAATTCTCCTCATGACCTTATGAAATTATCACCTCCTAGATGCTCGACCTGCTAACCTTACCATGTTGGTGATCAGGTTTCAGAATATGACCTGGGGGCGGGGACACAAATATTCAGCTGCAGCGAGAGCTGGGTCTTCGTTTCTGAGGTTTCTTGAGGAAATGGCTGGGGCAGGAAGGTTGAGGACAAGCCTATAACATGTCGTCACCCAGAAAGCAAGAAAGCCATCAGGGTCACGTTAGAAGGGCACAGGAGCCATCACGAAGGGGCTCACACGGGCCTAAGGGCGGGATGATTTGAGCACCAGTAAGAATAAGAACTATAACACAGGAATGTGCACCAAGTATGTTCAGATTCATGAGTTAGTTCCTCAGATTTTTAAAAAAATGCCCCTCACCATTTGTCTTTCGAGGATGCTACAGAAACAATTCATTGTATTTGAAGCTGGGAAATAAAATTGGAAGTAAAAAAAAAAAAAAACCCAGGCACTTAACCTGCTTTTAAATACATATGAAATCCTCCTTGGAGTGACCCAATAGGGGACACGGAATTACCACTTGGAGTGGTTCTCAGAGTACGGCACCCAGACCAGCAGCATCAGCCAAGCGGGGCTCGTCAGAACTAGAGCGAGGTTCAGCCATCAGCATTATCACAGCCTCCCAGCGAGATTAGCTTAGCTAAATTTAAGGACTAACTCCTCATACGACCCTCATGGGGGTGCAGCAGGATGCCAAATATGGGCGCTCTCCAGGGCCAGAGACCCAGTTTCTTCACAAGTACAAGCTTTAAAGAGAGAGAGAGGGAGACCCATTAGATATGCCACCAAATGCAACGCATGGATTTTCTTTGACTTATAATTTGAAAAAGAAAATAAAAGGCTCTAGGAGAAATCATGGCACCATAGACTAAATTTCAACAATGATGGTATTGATATCAGATTATAGTTTATAATTCATGTGTGACACAGACATTGCAGTTAGGGTTAGGACACAAGTCTTTACTGTTTTCCAGCTCTGAATGATGCATAGGGTCTCCGGGATTTGCTTCCAAATGATCCGGGGAGTGAGGTGTGGCCCCAGCACACTGGCCCTGTGTGGCCGACGGCTGCAGCTGGGGTGGCTGGTGGAATGTGCGGGCTGTTGACTTCCTACTTCCTTTTCACAGCAAACTCCACCATCGCTGCTGCTTGGTGGGTCCTAAGAACTCGAGCGGAGGGCCAGTTCCAGGGTATCAGTCAGGGAGAAGTGACAGACTGGCAAAAGGACACACCAGAAGCTTCCATGGGGCCACGGAGGCTTCCACCTTGGGGTGGATGCTGTTTCCTGGTGGCCCTTGGTGGTGGTGAGGGGTCCAAATCTTGGGGAGGGGTATGTGGATTGAAAAGACCCCTAGGGAGTTGTGGCATCCCCCCACCCCTCTTCCATGGCTGGGGCTGGGACAGAGGAGAGCCAACAGTTACTGCTAAGGGAGCTGAGGAGACGCCGGAAGTCTTCTCCCAGGCACCTCAGCCTCTTGCTCACTCCCACTTGAAGAGTCTCCTGCTTGGTCTACTGTACATCACAGACACCTCAGGACCAGAGGGGAGACAACTGACCCTTCTCAAGCCCTGCCCAGCACTGCACACACCCTGGAAGGTTGGGAGCCAGCCACGGGCTGCACCACTTTCAACTACTGGTTTGTGCCAAAGTGCAAAGTAGTTTTTCTAAAAGGTACCGTGGTTCATAGGAAACCGACATCTTAAAAGAGACATTTTAAGCAGTAGACTTTCCGGGACAACCTGATTCTTTTGATAATTCATCTCAATTTATAAATAGCAGAAATATTTTTCTGTGAGAAAATCAATGTTAAGATGATCCTAAGACAATTTCATATCTCCAAAGTGGGAGATCCTTTGAAGACCCAGGCGTTATGGTGTTGGGTAAGCCAGGAAAATCTCAGCTGGAAAACATGGCATTTGCACAATAATATTCATTTCACAGTCAGGGTGAGATAAGCCAGATAAGTCGTGCTACTTCGGCGCTGTTGCCGTTGCCGCAGGTCCACGCCCACCCCAGGTTGGGTGAAACTCAGCAGAGTGGACCCCAGCCTGCACTTGACCGTGGAATAAAGACAGCATACAACCACAAGAATGGGATCAAAACTGTCATGGGTTGACTCCATGTGTGTATAGTATGTCAAAATACACCCACTGTCATGTGTAGCAAAAAAACAAAAAGTGCAAATAAAATATCCCTTTTCTCAATTAAAAAAAAAAAGACTGTCAACAACTTGAATATCGATGAGTAAATTCCAATTAACATCTTTTTAGCTGGACGCCCTATTTCAAAAGGTGGAAAATAACTCTCCAAGATCTTGAAAACCAGAAACTAAAACAGACGTGTGGTTGCTGGCTGATTCTGGCGTGAACTTGGAGTTCTGCGGAACACTGAGACCCTTTCTGCCTGACTCTCATCCTGTCCTTCTTGAAAATGCCATTCTGAGTGTTGAGGGCACAGGGCATATCTAGCTCCTTGACTTATGTGTTCCATCTTTAGCTCTACTTTAAAATTTCAGGACAAGTGAGAAACATTTTTATACAGATATCTCGTGAGGTAGATGTTTAAAGCAAATGGAGTTATGGTCTAAAAAGACAATGCTCAGGACAAAAAGCCTGTCTTGGGACAATCAATTAAGAACACAAAGGAGCAGTACGATTGAGGTCTAGAAACAGGTATGAGTATTTTTCTTTTACTTAGTCGTGTTGGTGCCCAATTATTTCCAGAGGGGTCTCCTATTTAGGAGAGACTCAGGAGACGTGCAATGTATACAATTTTCTTTCCCTAAAAAAAAAAAAAAAGTGTTCTCAAGAATGAAAACAGCTCTCTTCCATGGCCACTGTAAAATGTGGAAAGTATAAATTAGCAATTCCACCACCTGGAGATGGTTATGACTAATAAATGTTTGTGAACAGCCTGATAACTCTCACTGTACACACACACACACACACACACACACACACACACACACACATTCGTAGTTCTAAATATGTGACATCATACCATGCATGAAATCCTACAACATGCTTCCCCATCTAACAATGTGAGTGGACAATTTTTCATGTGGAATGAGGTAGTCATACATCACCATTGCTAATGACTGGTCATCTTTCCATCTTAGGACAATGTCCTTTAATGAAGTCGCTAATGATAATACTTGTGTCAGAGTCACCTATATGCACATGTATTTAAGCCATTCAGGTGGCTTAAGCAGGACATTCCCCAAGTGCAGCCCCCACTGGGTTAAAGTATTAGTGCACGGAAATTTTGATAAGCCCTACTGAAACACTCTCCAGAATTTGTCCATACGCTCAGGCCACCAGCAATGGTAAAACCAGTCTCTCCCACCCGTCCCAAGCGTCTGAGACTGGTGGACGCCTGGACTTTCCCCCTCCTTCCTCAGCTGTATATATATATTCATCTCTTTTTCCTTCCTGAGACGAAGCTTGGCATCTCTCCACACCAAGAGAAATGAGGACAGTTTTTGCATTTCACCTTAATCAGATCAAATTAGGACAGGTGGCAACCCTGCAGGCAAGATAATTATGAAAAATGTCTGTGCTCAGTACAGGCTGTCCTTCCAGCTTCCAAGTCACATAGGACACCAGAGCCCAACCTGGTGACTCACAGAGCCTTCACCCACACGCTCTATATCATGGTGCAGCAAAGTCTGAGATTAGACAAAGTTTAAAAAGCATGAAAATCGACTTTGTCAGATCAGCTAGTTTAATATTAGTTTTTCTATTACAATCTTCACATTCCAAGTTGGAAAAAAAACAAAAAAAAGGCAAAACAAAGCTAAGCCCTATGGCTGGCCTGTTACCAGGAAAAAAATATATCCCCTTCATGCTTTGCCAGTCAAAAGTAAAATGAATAATGTTGAGCATTCCCTGGTTTTATTGTAAGAGAATAACTGTCCTACCCAACAGAGTGTGCGTGGTGACTGTTGCTTTGAACGGGTTTGAGGTAAACGAGGGTGATCCACAGTTCCGTTCTACATTAGGGGGATTCTGCACCCAGTTTTATTTTGGATATTGTATCTCAGAAGACAGCCCAAGCCCCTCAATAATAAATGTTATTTTGAAAACGTGATCTGCAACAATTGCAGTATGGGTCTCTGTGCAGTGATTTTTCAACGTCAAAATGAGGCCATCACACCACGGAAACCAATTCAACGGCACACGCTTGGCTGCTGGGATGGCCTTATTAGCAATGCAGAGTCATTCCGTCAAGAATGCGCGGCTTCCCATCCGTTCACCATGTCAACGATGGCGTCTTTGTCCGCATGAAGCCAAATTTGTTATTTAGAGAGGAACCCAACCCAATAAACACTTTAGGATCTGTTTTCATTTTTTCCAACATTTAAATTGAATGAAAGAAAGGAAGGGAGGGAGGAAAGAAGGCATCCTGATCATCTGATTTTGCTGCTTCCTCTGAAGCTTGTTTGGGCGTTTGGGAGGAAGCCCTGAAGTATGCGTTTGGGGCACACTCACATTCTCTTTCTGAAGCACACGGCACCATCGGATGCTTCCTGACAGCTCAGAGAAACAGTGTGCACAACACCCAATGTGCCAGGTTCTGTGGATCTATTAGCATCACGTGTGTGAGCCTGAGTTTTCTTGCATTTGAGAAAAATGGCAGTGTGGTTGCTCAGGAGAGTGTCGCGGTGTTCTGAGTGATGCTTGGCCTTGCGGTGGAAACGGTTCCACCAGTGTCAAAGTAACAAGACAAAGAATAATCCGCATTAGTGGGTGGGCTCTTAGGAAACAAGACTGCTTTTGTACATAGATATGTTGCACCAAGAAGAGAAAACCCAAGATTCCGTGCTGAGGTCAAAGTAGAGTCTGCTGTATTCGCCTCTCAAATTTTGTGTCCATACCAAAGGTGAGCTTTTAAAATGCATCCGAATTGTGGCTAGTTTTAAAAAGAATAGTTTTTCTTTTTCTTTTTTTTTCTTCCTAACATCCAGGTATCTAACAGGAGTAGACATTTTCTCTTGGCTGGGTAGCAATTACATAGCTTCACAATGTATCTCAAACTAGCTAAGAATCGCTCATCCCAGGGTGGGGACACTGGCATTTCAAGATACAAATGGACGGCATCGCAGGCTTTGTCGGGAAGGCTGGACAGGTGCTTTAGCCCTTCCTCTTCCTCGCAGTCCCGAAACTGCACCAAGCAGGTGCTCTGCCCGCTCTGCGTTCTTCTCTCCCAAAGTCCCCCTTCTACCCTAGCCCTGCAGCCTCGGCATTGCAAATCAGGGTCTCCTTGCCTGGCTCGGTTGCCCTGGCACTCGCCCCCTTATGGTCCCCTGTCTCTCAGGGTGGATTTGGTAGGCGGGGACTTTGAATTGTTCCCTCAACACACAGTTCTGTGCCTCGTTTGCATCTCTGGTTTTGGTTACAGATACTGCCATGGCAAAATCTGGGCCAGTGGGACGTGGGCCTGGGCTTCCCTCTCTGTGGGCCACATGCTGGCCGCTCATTACTCCAGCTGCTTCCGTGACCTGCTCAGGTGTGGCACCTGAATGGCCCCAGTCCTCAAGACGCAAGTGCTTGATCCACACTAACACACTAAACTTCATCTCTGAATGGGACTTGGTAAGATGAATAAATGAGACTGAAAAAAAAAATTCCAAGGACTAAAATCTTTCGTTTTCCCTTTCCATTGAACAAAATTTCTCCATTGTGCCTCCCTAAATACAATGTCCTGCATCCTTTGTCAAATAGCAGGGTTCCCGTGTTTGCCAGCATAGGATATTTTACAGGGAAGACATCCTTCTCATCACGGTTTATAACAGAGAAATAAAACTCCCTGAATTAAATCTAAAGCCATTCTAGTAGCTGCTTATATGAAACGTCCCTGGAGAATCACTCAGCTAGCCTTTCTGCAAGTGCTGCGTACATGGCCGCCAGAGGACTTGTCCTTGCAAAGCCCCGGCGGTCCTCCAAGACGCCCTGGCCTCCTGGATCTGGAGCAGTGGTTGCCAGTGATGAGCAGGTGGTCTCTCTGGCCAGTCTGTGTGCACATGAGCAACCTATGTGATGAGATCATGCTCCCCTTCAAAGGCTGTGATTTGGATTTATAGGGGGCCCAGGTTCACTTCCACTGCCTTACTCAGTACACTTACCAGTATTCAAGGTCCTTCAAAAACTCTGCCATCCAAACTCACTGATCCAAATCAGTTTATAAAAGCACTCCCAGGTTAACAGATCAATGATACTTATGCACCACAAAATTGGCTACCACTTAAAGGTTTTATCCTGACTAGATTTATAGCCTGCATAAATCCTGTTCTCACGTTAGTTAAATGGAAAACAAGCAAGAGGTGCCACTGCTGTCTATTTGTGACCCAAAAAAGGAAAGAAATCCTTTATTATTGATGTGTAGCAGCCTGTGTTCAAAAGCTGTAAGAAGAAACAATAAGAATACGATTGTCCAGTTTCTATTTTTTCATTGAATTGTAGTTTAGGAAAGTTAGGGGACATAATAAGGATGCTTTAGCAAAATAACTTTTAAAAAAAGGTGTCATTATGTGTCTGTATAATGGATAATTTCAGAAACAAAAAATGTCTTTTTTCACTTTTACAATTACAGATAGTGGAGTGAAACAGATATTATACCTCATGTACATATATGACCTCATGACCAATGTGATTCTACAATACGTATAATCAAAAAAATGAGATTACATTCCATTTACGTATGACCTATGAAAATGTATAAATGCATCCTACTGTCATGTACAACAAATTAGAACAAAAAGATTTTTAAAATTTAAATTAAAAAAAACTCATTTCAAAGAAAAATTATTCTCCCAAGTACTTTTAAGATAACGAGAGGTAAGAATGAAAATTACAAGTTGGATCATTCTTATGAAAAACTGAATGCTATTCAAGTGTCAGTTCTATTCTATTTTCTTTCAAGGTGTTTCTGACACATACAATCCACTGTTCTAATATATTCAGAGCATTGGATTCTAGCAGTAGCATTCTCTACATTCTTAAAATATCTTCATCCCAGCTCTTGGTGAGAATTACTCCTAATGCTTTAAGAATGCTGTCACACCAAAGGATTTACTTGGTATTTCTGATGAAAATCCAAAGTAAAATTTTAGTTCCTGGTCTGTTTCAAGATGGCAAAATAGAGCAGGTCACTTTCCTGGTTGCTCTATGGTGTGAAACCAAGGAAGCAGACAGGCAGCTTCTTAGCAAGGAGGGTGAGCAAAAGAATAAAAGGGTGGGTGAACATTCAGAGCAGATCTGGGACTCGGGAAGTTGGATATAATAAGGAAGAAATCCCCAGCCCCACAGCCACAGACATGACCAGAGGCACCCAGAGTGGTCCCTCCCCAAGCACAGTGGAAAGACAAGGGAAGTAAAGGAACCCACATTTTTAGAAGAACTGAGGCATGTCTGGGCGTAGAGAGTTTAGAGATCATAGACACTGCCAGATTAAACTAAAAGGTGTACAGCACAATATCCTTGTATGGGAAAGAAACTGCTCATCTCCTGGCTATGTGTGGAAGTCTAAGGAAGGAACCATCTTGCAGCAGCTGTGCAGGACTGGCAGCTGCAGGAATTGATTTCTAAAAAATTCTAGTATGGCCCAAAATACAGACATGGCAAACACACACTGCTTTGCATGGAGTGTGCTTAAGTGACCAGAGAAAATCAAGCATGGAGAGGTTTACACAGGAATATTGGTCACATGGGTCATGGAAACTCGCCAACTCTTCTCCAACCCAGCTGCTTATAGGACGGGCTGGGAGGTTGTACCTGCCCAAGAACTTGAAAGGGTAGAGGCTGGAGAGATTGAATTTGGAGACTGAATCCAAGACCAGGAAATATACGGTCTACGTGTGACATAGTGGACTAAGAATTGGCTCCTCCACCACATGAGTTGAACCCAGGGGAGATCCTGGGGCACAGTCTTCCAGCCTGGATGGGCAACTGCTGGGCCCTGGAGGGGTGCTGATTTAAAATATCCAGTCCAACTGGCATTCAGCAATGAGCATATGGTCTACCTAGGACTAAACCCCACCTCCAAGTGAGTGTTACAGCTCTGGGATGACCTCTCTCATCCTAGCAACCCCACCTGGAGGGTAAGGCAAGCTCCACACTCCAGGCGACCCAGTCCATTGCTGCTGAGAAAGGAAGCTGGAAATCTTTTGAATGCCAATGGAAACATTTCTTTAACTTTTCACTGAGATCTTTTTTGGGTTTCTTTTTTTCTTTTCTCTATTTAATAGTGACCTGAAAGGTTCATGGCCATTTATACATATTCATATTTGTTTTTTCTCACTTCTAGCTGTTTTGAAACCAGTTATTTTTCATGGATCAGTCTTTTGAGGAATAGGATGTATGATTAGTATATTTCAGTTTTGTTTTATATTCTTTTTTTTAACTTTCATTTATTGAATTTTTACTGTATATGTACTTCTCTCACTTATCTGTTTCCCTTGATTATCTTTCTGTTTTCTTCTGCTAACAGTCAATCTCTATTATTCTCTCTTTTACTCTTCCTTTAATTTTTTACTTCTACCTTCTGTCCTCCTTCCTCATAATCAAACTTTACATCCTACATTACTTCTATTCTTTCCCTGACCACCATTTGAAATTGTAAACCCTTTGCAAAGTTACTATTTTTATTGTAGGCAATAACTGATCATGTAATTTCTGTTTATTGTGGCAACATTATAGACATAGCAGGAACTATTTGGTTTAATGCTATATATTCTTTGCATTGGTTGTTATTATTTGTCTCCCCCTAATTAGTGAGGTACTGGAAACCTCAAGGGACTCTATAAGTCCAGAGGGTAGAAACCCTACTGCCTCAGATCCATACTATTGGATGGGTAGACACACAAATAACATGAAAAAGCAAGGAACGAAATCACTCCAAGCAAACCAAGATACTACAGTTATGGGATAACCTGAAAAGACCAAACTTAAGAATTATTGGAATAGATGAAGACTTGGTGATACAAACCAAAGGAATGTACTATCTTTTCAATAAAATAATATCAGAAAGTTTCCCAAACTTAATGAATAAATGGAAAATCAGATTCAGGAGTCTTACAGAATCCCAAATATAGAAAACTACAACAGACCAACACCAAATCTCATTATAATGAAAATGCTTAACATACAAGAATAAGGATAGAATTTTAAAGACCAACAGAGAAAAATGACTGTTTACATTTAGAGAGAAACCAATCTGACTTAAGCTAACTCTCAACCCAGACCCTCAAAGCTAGGAGGTACTGAAATAACATGTATCAAGCTCTGAAAGAAAATGGATGCCAGCCAAGATTACTATCCAGCAAACTTTAACTTAAGGATTGACAATAAAATAAAAATCTTCCACAAGTAAACAAAAGTTGAAATGAATCACAACTTGAAAGCCTGAACTACAAAAATACTCAATAAAATATTTGATGAAGAAATGAAAAATTAAAAAGCAGAAATAAATCAAAATGAGGGAATAAAATCATTTCTCAAAAATGACATTGAATGTAAATGACATTGAATGTAAATTCATCAATCAAGACACAGATTGGTATATTGGAATTTAAACAAAACACCCAACAATATACTGTCTTCAAGAGACTCATCTCATAGGCAAACACATCCACAGACTGAAGATTTAGGATGGGGAAAAAAAAAATCATTCATGTGGACTGTGTAGACAAGCAGGGGTTTCCATTCTCATATTAGATAAAGTGGACTTCAAGCCAAAGTTAATCAGAAGGGATAAAGAAGGACATTTCTTAAGGGAATTTCACATCAATAAGACATATTTATACACATTTATACCCCAAACAAGGGAGCATCTATGTACATCAAAGTAACCCTTCTCAATTTCAAGAATCAAATAGATCACAACAAAATAATACTGATAATTATAATATGGGGTAAATTTACCATACCTCTTTCATCGCTGGACAGATCCTCAAAAAAAAAAAAAAAAAAAAAAAAACCTAAATAAAGAAGATATAAAACTAAAAAATATAATTGATAATTTAGACTGAACAAACATATATAGAATATTCATCCATCAATGACTGAATGCATTTTCTTCTCAGCAGCACACACATCCTTCTCTAGAATAGACCATATCTTAGACCAGAAAGCAACTCTTAGCATATACAAAAAAAAGTAGAGATAATACCTTGCATTCTATCAGATCATAATGGAACAAAATAAGAAATCGATGATAAAATAAAAAATAGAAGTTACTCTAACACCTGAGACTAAATAATACACTATTGAATGATGAATGGTTAGCAGAAGAAATCAGGGAGGAAATGAAAAAGTACTTAGATGTAAATGAGAATAGGGATACAACATATCAAAATCTCTGAGACACTATGAAGGCAGTTCTAAGAGGAAAGTTCATTGCATTGAGCTCATTCATTAAAAGATAGAAAGTCACCAAACAAGTAATATAACATTATATCTTAATGCCCTAGAAAAAGAAGAACAAACCAATACCCAAATCAGTAGAAGACAGGAAATAATTAAAATCAGAGCTGAAATCAATGAAATTGAAACTAAAAAAAAAAAATCCAAAATATTGATGAAACAAAAAGTTGATTCTTTGAAAAAATAAATAAAATTGTATGCCTTTAGTCAAGTTAATGAACAGAAGGAGAAAGAAAACTCAGATTACTTATTATTGAGGAAATATCACATTGAACACTACAGAAATACAGATGATAACTAGAAATTATTTTGAAAATTTACACTTCAGTAATATAGAAAATCTTGAAGACATCAACAAATTTCTAGAGACATACGACCCTCTCAAATTGAATCAGGAGGAAATAGAACATTTAAACAGATCATTTTCAAGCAACGGGTTTAAGCACGCCATCAAAAGTCTATCAACATAGAAAAGCCTCAAACCAGATGGATTCTCAGCCAACTTCTATCAGACCTTTAAAGAAGAATTAAAACTGATCCTCCTCAAATTATTCCATGAAATAGAAAAGGAGGGAACTTTTCCAAACTCATTCTATGAAGCTAGTATCATCCTGATACCAAAATCAGAGAAAGACACATCAAGGAAATAAAACTTCAGACCACCATCTCTCATTAACATAGATGCAAAACCATAGACCAGCATCCCTCATTAACATAAGTGTTTAATAAATTACTGGCAAATCACATTAAAACATATTAAAAAGATAGTGCACTATAGTCAAGTGAGGTTCATCCTAGAGATGCAAGTTTGGATCAACACACGAAATCAATAAACATAATTCACCACACCAATAGACCTAAAGAAAACAACCACATGATTATCTCAATAGATGCAGAAAAAGCATTTGACAAAATATGGCACCATTCATGTTCAAAACACTAGGAAAACTAATAGAAACAGACCTTAACATTGGAAAAGCTATATATGTTAAACCCAAGGCCAACATCATTCTAAATTGAGAAAAATTGAAAGCATTCCCTCTAAAAACTGTGATAAGATTAGAATGTCCTCCTTTACCACTTCTATTCAACATAGTCCTTGAAACTCTAGCCAGAGCAATTAGAAGTAAGAAATTAAAGGGATTAGAATAGGAAAAGATCTCAAATCCCTATTGGCTGATGATATGATTTTATATTTAGAACCCCCCAAAACTTCCACCAGAACACTTCAAGAACTCATAAATGAATTCAGTAAAGTAGCAGAATAAAATTAACACCCATAAATCAATTAATTTCCTATACATCAGTGATGAATCAACTGAAAGAGAAATTAGGAAACTCACCCATTCATAATAGCCTCAAAAAAATTTTGGGAATCACTCTATCGAAAGAGGTAAAAGACCTCTACAATAAAAACTATGGAATACTAAGGAAAGAAACTGAAGATGACTTTTGAAGATGGAAAGACCTCCCATGTTGGATAGGCAGAATTGATATTGTCAAAATGACTATACCACCAAAAGTGCTACACAGATTTAAGGCAATTTTCATTTAAGTTCCAATGATGTTCTTCATAGAAATAGAAAAGGCAGTTATGGAATTCATTTTGGTATGTATATGCCGTGGAATATTACTCAGCCATAAAGAAGAATAAAATTATGGCATTTGCCAGTAAATGGATAGAACTGGAGACTATCATAGTAGGTGAAATAAGCCAAATCCCTTAAATTCAAAGGCTGAATGTTCTGATATGCAGATACTAACTCACAATAAATGGGGAGAGGGAAGAATAGAAGTTCACTGGATTAGACAAAGGGAAATGAAGGGAAGGGAGAGGGTATGGGAATAGGAAAGATGAATAAATAGGACATAACCTTCCTATGTTCACATATGAATACACAACCAGTGTAACTCCACATCACGTACAACCACAAGAATGGGAAGCTAGCCTCCATGTATGTATAATATGTCAAAATATACTCCCCTCTTGTATAACTGAAAGGAGTAAATAAAAAAAGAAATGGGAAATAGCTAAATATGTATAAACTTTTCACCAGCATGGTAATTGATGAAAATATGAAAATCATCAAGTCTCCTACTGTAAGTGGAAAGTGATTTCATATTAAATATTTAAATGATCAAAAAATAATTTTAGTTCTTGTGATTGATATAGAAATGTTCTATGAATATTAATAAGAACATATTGTTAGAATAATTGTTAGGATTAAATGTCTTTATTCTATAGACATAAAAAATAGTTATATATTCAGTTACTTTATCACACCCCTTACTCAATAAATGGATATGAGACTGTTAGGGTCGTTCCCAACAAGCAGGATGGTCTCTCTGTATTGTTCCTGTGTTTTGATGAAGCGGGGATGGAGGGGGGCAGTAGGTGAGAGGAAATGCGAGTCAGGGCAGGGAGGCAGGACCTTGCTCCCGGTGGGCCACCAATGGGGTTCTGAGTTTCCTGATGATCAAGTAAAGAGAAGCACCTCAAAATCCACAAAATAAAACCAAACCAGTTTTTGAGAGAAGCCCAGGACTTATTTTGATACAAGCCTGGGATTGCTAGATTTAGCAAATAAAGCAGGACACCTAAAATTAAGTTTCAGGTGGACTTGAGTTCGTGATCAACAGTGAGTTGTTGTTTTAGTCTATGTCCTGGATATTTTTGTTTTTCTGGAATTCAAATGTAACAGGGCTTCTGATAGTTTACCTGGCATCCTGACCAATTCAAAATTCACACATATTCGTGACAGAAGGTCACTGGCTGGGCTTGTGTCTTGCTTTCTCATGGGATGACTAGACGGAGCTGCATGAGAGGTAGGATCTCTCCCAGAGACCACAGCCTCGGCCTCGGGCAGCCTGCTACCTGCCACGTGGGGGCCTGTCATGTGTTCGCCGTCCTTTTTGTACTGGACTAAACACTGCAGAGGGGTGGGGGGAGGTGGTGGACACCCAGGCCAGGCCTGCCTGGAGGTCGGCCGGCACACGCTGCACTCCACAGCTCAGAAGCCTGGGTCCTAACTCGGCTCTCCCAGAGATGCCCAGCTTGCGCTCCTGCCGGGGTTGGGATTCAGCACGTGGAAGAGCAGAGATGGTGTCAGACACGTCTGCCGTCCCACCAAACGTCATTAGTGAACCTCTGCTGGGATCTGAGCATTACCTACATTTCAAGAGAAGTTTGAAAGGAAATATGGATTTTTCCCCCCTTTCAGAAAGCTTGGTAACCTTTGATCTTCCTCTTCAGGCAGACGGTTCCTGGCCTTGGTTTTCAAAAGGCATGACATGTAGGAAAGCGGGAAATAGGTAATAAACACACCCAAAGCCACCTAACTGTGTCATTGCAAAAGGCTGGCTTCTCCCCACGTGACTGCTGCAGACATCGCTTTTCTCACTTTCAGACACTGAGAAGCCAGTATGCTCTACCTGTGCCTGTCTTCTGCTGAGTTTCCTTTAGACTGCAATGTGACTGGAGAGGATTAATTCTTGAAGAGTAATTGTGATTTCACTCAGGTTCCATTTTATATCTAAGTAAATAAATATCCTAATCTCAGCTTCATGAAGAGAAGTCTGGCAGCCGCCACTCCAACTGAGTGATCCGAGTTTCCATCACCAGCAGCGGGACAGGTGACATGTCATGCCTCCTGACAGGGCACAGCTCCGTGCCCTTGACACGGAGCTTGAATCCCAGCCTGAGCAATCAGCAGATGAACCCAAATCGAGGAGCAAAATTATTGGCCTGTAATTGTCCAGATTGTTACTGTCATAAGACGAAAAGAAGGACCAAGGGACTGATCCCAATGAGAAGGGACAAAGGATTAGGAAACTGTACACAACATAAGCTGGACTGTTTCTCCTGTTAGGTATGTACTTACGAAATCTAACCAGGGATTGCACATTGGATAAGAAGATGGCTTCAATACTAGTTTCCTGATTATGATAATCGTGTTATGGCTAGGTGACAGATTACCCTTTGTTATGGTTTGGATGTAAGGTATCCTCAGAAAAGCTCTTGTGTTAATGCAGCAATGATAAGAGGTGAGAAAATCAGATTATGAGAGCGGTAACCTGGTCAGTGGATTAATCCATTTGGTGGAGTGGTAATTTCAACACATTAATGGGTGGTAACTGTAGGCAGGGGGATGTCGCTGGAGAAAGTAGGTCCCTGGGGGCATGGTCTTGGGGATATTTTGTCCCTTGCTCCTCATTCTGTCTCTGCTTCCCAGCTGCCACAGCTGAGGGGCTTTCCTCCACCGAGTTCCTTCACCATGATGTTCTGCTTCCTCTCAGGCCAACAATGGAGTTGGCTGACCATGGACTCAACCCACTAAAACCGTGAACCCCAAATCGATTTTCCTCCTCTCAGTTGTTCTTGTTGATATTTGGATCACTGATATGAAGAGCTGACTAACCCTTATCCTTATACCGAGGACACCTTGGGAAGTTGTTAGAAGCAAAGGAGAATCATGCTGTCAGCTTGCTTCCATCAGCACGAGGGAGTCTGGGTGTCCAGATGCCTGGGGAGACAGCGAAGGGGTGTCCCACTGAGGACTGCGTGGGAATTCTCTCTTCCAGCCTTGCAGCTTTTCTCAGAAGCCCGAAATTATGTGAAGAACAACAGCTAGAAGAAAGAACATTTCCTCTGGAAAAGATACCCCAGTTTCGTCTGGAGTTGTTGTGCAGTCTACTGGGCCCTAAGAAGACACCATGGGGACGCCACAGCCAGCTAGAGCTTGGCGAGTTGTCTCCGTGTGTCCCCACGGGGGCCCACAGATGGCGCCCCCGCCTATGGTTCTCAGATTGCTTCAGTGTTTTTTTCTTTTTCAGCTGAGAAAAATCTGAGTTTCTCTAACGTCCACAGACAGTTTGGACTTATCTAATCAAGCCAGAGCCAAATAAGCAATGTTTCAAATACCTAATGGTAAGGGTGGTTCTTTTTTGATTGCTACTGAATCTAATTGAACAGCGTTATGAATTGACTCAAATGGAATGCTAAATCACCTGAATCTGCAATAACTCTGCAATCCTAGTCCACATTATTTTTCTCCAACTATAAAATATTCTAACGGAGAACAAACAAAGGAACAATGCCGTTTTTGCCTATCTTTTTACAAGACAAGGTAATCCCATTTTTTTCCTTCCAGCATATTGAATAATGTTTTTGTAAAGGACCAAAGCCTTGCCTGTACCTTGAGACAATGTTCTGTGATTAATGCATGTAGGATTATTCTGGAGATGAAGAACTAATATCTACCTGAAAGATTGAGAAGCAAAATATAAAGAAATGATACATTGATTTTTTTTTTTTTTTTTTTTTTTTTTTTTTTGCTAAAGAGGCTTGTTAATGTGGGTGAATTTTAACATTATCTTATGTCCATTTAGTCAGCCCTCTTGATCCATGGGTTCTGAATCCCCAGATTCAGATTCAACCAACTGCAGACTGAAAACATGCCCAATTTTCCAAAAAGGGAAGAAAGGTCCTTCTGCCCAGAACATGCGCAGACTTTTTCTCGTCAGTGTTCCCTGTGTGATACAGGACAACAACTGTCACAGCACTTACATCGCATCAAGTGTTGCAAGTCATCCAGGGATGACTTAAAATATGTGGGAGGATGCACAGGTTAGAGGCAAATAGGACACCGGGTTACATAAGTGGCTTGAGCACCTGCAGACTTTCATGTCCTGGAACCAGGCCCAGAGTTAGGAGTCAGCCGTCCGCAGACTGTGGAGAGAGGTCACGTGGGGAGAGGCTGGGGAGGGAGCAGGAGGCAGAAGATAGCCACGTCCTGCAGGAGGAGGGGTCTGGAACGGAACCAAGGGAGCCAGGAGCGTGCCAAGAAGACTCGTGGGCAGAGCAGCCGGCAGGTGTCATGGCGGGGGCAGAGGGGAGGCTGAAGAGCAGCAGGCAGAGTGTCCGTGGGTGGGGCGGAGGGGACGCTGAGGCGGGAGCAGGTTTGCCAGGAGATGGGAGGTGAGTCTGGGGTTGGCCGGCAGCCCGATCAGGACCAGGATGGGTTGTGCAGGCCAGGAGGAAGGGTGGAGGCCTAATTCCAAGAGTCAGGGGAGGCACTGGAAGATGTCACATGTCACAGGGACTTGGTCCCCTGTATATTTTATAAACAAGTTTACTTAGAAATGAGTTTTGGTTTGTAGAGGAGCTGGGAAGACAGTACCGGTTCTCAGACCTTCCCTGCGTGTCACTACCTTACGTGACTGTGGTGCGTGTCTCAGAGTCCAGTAGGGTTCTCACTGTGTGGAGAATGGTAATGACCCAGTAATGACCCGGTAATAATGGCCAGCGTTCATCAAGCGCTTGCCCTGTCCAGGGGCTGTCGCGAGGGCCTTATGTGTGCCACTCGTGAGCCCTCGCACCATCGCCATGAGCATGGGGAGTCCTCTTCCCTGTTTTGCAGACGAGGATACGGGGCGTGGAGAAGAGACGGAAGCCGGCCGGGCCGCACACCAGTCGGAGGGGAGGCCGCTTCCAAGCTCATGCGGAATGGTTCCCAGCCTGGGCTCTGGGAGTGCGGGAGGAGCTACCGAGAAGCCAGAAGGCCAGTTAGAGAGCCACCCTGGGTCAGGGGAGAGGGGTGGGATCAGGGTCTGGTGGAGAGAGTAACAGGACCACTGCTGGGCTGCGCACTGGGGAGAGGAGGCAAGCGGGGCAAGGGGACATCTATGTCGACGTCCCAAGCAGCTGACTGATGGCGGTGGTTCCCTTTACTGAGGGAGGAAGAGTGGGAAGAGCAGGCAGGAGGGCACAGGAGCCCTGAAGTTGTGGGTCTGTGAAGCCCCAGCTGCAGCTAGGAGGATAAAGTGAGTGAGTGGAGAGTAGAGCGGCCAGCCAGGCGGCCGCTGAGAGTCAGGGGAGTGGAGGCAAAGGGACCGACGGCTGGACTTCATCCACGTCTATCTCAGACCAATCTGGAACTTTGCAAGAAGCAAAAAACCGCAAGGACTGTTCTCCAACCTGGTGTCCCCAGCCTGCTGTCCCCAGCCTGCCTTCTCTCCTGATCCCTGTCCCGACCCTGGCCTCTCGGGGACGAGAAGAGTGAGTGGGAGGGAGAGTAAGAGAGGGACATTCAGGCGGGGCGTTGTGGTGTGGATGTGAGGTGCCCCCAAAGCCCCTGTGCCAGACAATGCAAGGAGGGTCAGAGGGGAAGTGACCGGGTTAGGACAGCCCTGACCTATTCAGGGACTCAATCCCTGAGGGGATTAACTGAGTGGTGTATCTTATATCTGTGTGGTGGGTCTCTGGGCTTCCCGATCACCGTGGGAGCTGCTTCCCTAGGCCACACTCTTCCGCCATGATGTTCTGCCTCTCCTCGAGCCCTGAGGAATGGAACTGTCCTTCTGTGGATTGAGACCTCTGCATCTGTGAGCCCCACAGAAGCTTTTCCTCCCCTAAGATTGTTCCGGTCAGGTCTTTTAGTCACAGCAGTGGAAAAGCTGCCTGAAACACTGGAGAAGACACCAGTCAGGCAGAGAAAATGACAGTGTGGCAGGTGAGCTGAGTGCCATGAAAAAACCCATCCCTGAACTATACCGACTACTTCCTGCTGCATGAACACCACAGAGGAGCAGGGCAAGAGGGCTGCAGGTGGCGGCCAGGACCCGCCCTCCCTCCTAACAACGCATCCATAAAAGGCAACAATATATTTTGCCTCAGATAGCTACTGGAATTCAGTGGCGTAGTCTTTTTCAGAATTTATTACTAGCTCCTCGGGCCTCTCATTACAAGGCCACGTATTTGATTTTTTAACGTCACGGATTAAGTTGTTTCCAGAATGACCTTCACAGAGTAAACATGCATGGATACTGTTGCGTGGAACTTACAGATTTCAAATCTACCCAGTAACTCTGTGAAAAACTAATTCCATTTAAAAAATATTTGGGGAATGTAAATAGATGTACAAGAAAATCACAGATAATAAAATTGTTGTCAAGGAAGAAGAGATAAAAAATACATGACAGAAGGCAAAGGATAAACATGAGAAATAAGTGGATGCAAGTTCCAGAGAGGAAGCAGTCCGAAACAGACAGCCTGAGGTCAGGCGGAGCCACGCGAGCACAGGTCAGTACCACTGGTTTGCCTGCAGGAGGGGGGAGGGCAGGGAGCCCACCGTGGTAAGGTACAGAGGGCGCCTGGTGGACATCCCGGTGGTGTTCCCAAGGACAAGCAGGGTGGGAGAACTCCAATTTACCATATAATTGTTGAATCTGTGCGGTAATTTTAACTATAAAGTGGTGACAAAATGATTATATCCATGCTTCTATTCTGTGTCAGACAGAATAGCACAAAGCCTCGCACCCCTGCATCACGGGAGCATCCAAGGACGTGTCCTGTCTAAGAGCAGTGACACTGGAGAGGCGCTCGTGGCAGACCCTCCCGCCGGCACACTGCCCAGGGGAGAGGCTGCAGGGATCCCCATGTGGCTCAGGGGGCGGCTCTCACCCAGACGAGGGCTTGGGAGCTGAGCTGCTCCAGCCCAAGAGAAACCCGGACGCAGAGCCTCCTGTGACATGGTGGGGTGTGACCGGGTTTCCTGTCACCGTGACCCTGCCTTGTCCCTTTGTTTGCTTGCCACCCGCCACACCGTGCAGTTAGCCTGGGCTCCTCCCTCGGGAGGAGTTCTCACAGGACCACCGTGGGGGTGTCTGGATTTCTGACAGGATGGCCCAGGACCACTCCCTGGGGCCCACGGCCAGCACCGCCCTCTGCAGGGCCTGGCGTGGCACTCTGTACCCTGTGCTCAACCTGTCACGGCAGACCCAGGTCGGTCAAGATGCCAGGGCACGGAATTGGCCCCTTTGTGGCCAGAGTTAACATACAACAGGATTCATCTCCTTCGTGACAATTTAGGGGTTCGTCATGCAAAAAGTGGAGAAGGTGTCAATTTACGGAGGGAAAGTGGAGGCAGGAAGAACTTTCCAGGCCACTTCTGTGGACTGCCTCCTGCTGCCTCCAGGGCTCACTTGGAACCCCTGTCAGCGACCTCCTGAGCCGGGGCAGCTTGTCGAGAGCAGGAGGTGAGCAGCGCGTGCTGGAGGACACTCTACCTGCGGGCCCTCCACGAGTGTCCATCCCCCACAGAGCTGTCGCCGCTCCCTCTGCGTGTCTCACAAGTGAACAGCAAACGTCCTTCTGCGTTAAGCTCCAGGGGCCAGCTCTTCTGCTCCTGCAGCCGAAGGCACTTGTTCTGGAAGGCCTGGGTCCCTCAATATCTTTAGAATACACCTTTCCAGGCAGTGAAGGCTCACTGAGGAAAGATCACCAGCACGCGTGTCCAAGGAAGAAACACGGGAGCCAGACCCCAGGGTTGGAGATGGGAACTTGTTCCTGGGACACAGGAGCTGACCACACACCTGGGCTGACGAGCCCCAGAGTCTGAACCTCCTTTGTTCAGAGGATTTGCATGCCTGCCCAGAGGAAGGCCCTTGCATGTCTCTCTGGAGGAGAAAGAGCAGAGGAGTCGGTGACTCTCCAGAAGCCGGTGTTAAGGCTCCCCTCCTGGGTGCGGCCCGCAGGCTGTTGTGTGGGGATCTCATGATGCTCTGTGCATACATAAGACCCGTCCCCTGGTCACGAGTGTCCTTGAGTTCTCTAAACACGCTCACACACAGCAAGGGTAGTCAGATACTCAGCTAAAATGCCTGTGCTCCTCTATGTACAGGAAGGCACTCTAGCTTTAGCTTTCACCAGAATCTTAAAGGAGTCAGTAATCAAAACAGAGCTCCTAAGTAAGAACCACCGCTCCATCAGCTACCACTACAGTCTCTTGAGGAAAAGGACATTGTCCTAAAACCTACACAGTCTAGCGTAGAGCTCGACATACATAAATGCTCAATCAAAGAACAGATAAATGAGTTGTGTTGTCCTCCGTCTATGCTCTGTTCCTTGTGCCTTGGGTGAATGAAATAAGTATGTGACATTTAAACATAAACCCATAAGCCACATGCTCATAGGAACAGATGCACACAGGAAAAACATATTTATCAGCATTAAATTCTGATAAAGTTCTATATTAGGAAACACATACAATTTTATGATAAAATGGAAAATAATTTTGTACATCACAACATTTACTGTGAGGAAGAGCTGAGAACCACAAACAGAGAGATCAGTGTGAGCTGTACTTAACATATGGGCTTAGTTACATTCAACACTCATTTTGCATTTGGGCCTTTTAAATTTTAAGAATTTTAATTTGTCTTTTTAGCCACAAGAGGCTAAGTCAAACCCCCAAATGCACACATGCTTATGAGTGCTTTTCTTTTTCCAAAGAATAATATGGGATTTTTTTTAATATCTATTTTCAAAGGACAGGCCATAGATTTGTTAACTCACCCAAGAATTGTTTTCTTTGGCAGCTGGAGGACAGTGTGGGGTGTGAGCTAAACTGCACTTTGCAAAACAATAAGATGAAGCCCCGATCCTGGGTATCGAGGAATATGGCTTGCTTGGAAAGAAGGTCTTTGCAGATGTAGTCAAATTAAATGAGGTCCTTAGGGTGGGCACTGATCCGGTATAGCTGGTGTCCTCATCAGAAGTGACAGAGGCACAGAGGGAAAGAAAGCCGCGTGACCAGAGAGGCAGCTGTTGGAGGGATACAGCCACAAGCCCAGGAATGCCAAGGTCCACGGTGACACCAGCAGCTGAGAAGGGCGTGGGGCCTGTCTTCCCCAGCCCACCTGCGTCCAGACCTCTGGTCCCAGGACGGTGAGCTGACACTAACCTGTGGGTCTGTGGTTTTCTTGCTGGTTTGCTCTTTGGCGGCCCCAGGCAACTAATGGGGTGGGCCATGGAGCTCCTCCCGTGCCCACGACCCTGCTCCAGAGATGTCGACTCTCCTGTCCCTACACGAAGCTGCTCCACGGGAGAGGGAGAGGGTGGACCGAAGAAGGTTCAGTCACAGATGCTGAAGCAGCTGAAAAGAGCATCCTGTTAACTCTAACTGCTGTTTAGCTCCATCCACAGGCTGCTTCTCCGATTTATGCCAGGAATATCGTTTCCATGAAAACTGGCTTCCTCCAGAGCCAGTGACTCAAGAGCCCAAGAACCGCCTCCCTCGCTGGAATTGCCCCGGCCCTCGACTTGGCGGAGGCGCCTTGGGCACAGTGTTTGAAAGCAGGGAGGCCTCGGCTTTCCTTGACCTGAGGTGGGCATCCACAGACATCGCCAGCCGCCCCCTGTCAGCCTGGACGGGCGCGACTGCCTTGGGTGGAGGTGGAGGCCGTGGGACTCTCCTCCAACCGCCCCTCAAGCTACCTCAAAGTCTTTTCTTGAAAACTGGGTTTTCATTTGTTCTTGGGAGGAAAACAATGAAATATTGATGGGCAGGGATACAAAAAGACGGAGAAACAGCTTCTTTGGCATTTAACTGGCTGCACGGGGGTGGGGGTTGACTTTGATTTCTTCTTGGTCGCACAGGGTTTTTTTTTTTCCTTAGAACAGCTCTGGATATTGATTTTTCAGGTATTTCTGTGGGTTTCTGTTTGGGGGAGCCTTTCGGTCCTCACTCAGACCGTTCTTTCCTCCTGTCCTGCTCCTGCCTCCCTCCTTTCCCTTCTGGTCAGCTGTTCCTTTCCACTGCAGGGTCCCTGGCCCTGGGACCTTGCTGACTCTCTTTCTTTCTGGTCCTCACTCACCTGAGGGCGCTCCTCCTTTCCCCTGCAGCCCCTGCTCCCAGTCCAAGCTCACCTGCGATAATGCTGAGCCCGGGGATCCCGGGTCGCTGTGGCTCATGCCCGGTGCCCTGTACTCGGCCATGGCAGTTAGACAGGTAAGAGCTGGCTTAGGCACAGTCTCCACCACCCAGTGTGTCTTCCTTGGTGTACCCGGGCAGTACCAGCCGATCAACATAGTCCTATAAAATGTGCCCAGGGAGGGCTCTGGTGTTGGCATGCTCACGTGAGGAGACTGGTGTGATTTCTCAGCCATGACCTCCTGCAGACTCTACCCAAGGCGAGGCCTGGCTTTTGGATAGATGAGTGGGAAGGAAGAAAACGTCTCAGCCACTAGAAGGTCTTTCCGGTAGCTCATGCTTTACAGAACAACACGGGCCCAAGAGGTAAAGAACATTGTGACCCCTTTACTAAGCCACATAAGACAAACAAGGCCAGGACACCTTAGGGAAGGTTAATGCAGTAGGTCAACTCTGGGTGGCCAGTGGGCTCTCAGAGTGTGGCCACTGTGTCCCCTCCAGAAGTAGCACTGTGAGGGACCTGCTTGGCTGTGAAAAGTGGCATTTTTAAAAAGAATGATTTTTTAGTCACAAATGGACACAATACCTTTATTTTATTAATTTATTTATATGCGGTGCTAAGGATCAAACTCAGTGCCTGCACATGCTGGGTACGCGCTCTGCCACGGAGCCCCAACCCCGGCCCCATGTGGAAAGTGGCACGATCGACAGGTGAACGCATGTGCACAGCTGGACTCGGTGCTGGGCGGAGTGATGGAGGAGTCTTGCAGATGAGCTCACACCTAGGGGAGACCACGGAGGAGGTGAGCAACCTGGGGACACCTCCTTTAAAGGGCAGAGAGACGTTCCTGCAGGTGGTGAGCATTTCCATTCCAGCCCCAAGTGAACCAAGGCTGCGGGGCACTGGGACCTGTCCTTCAGGGCCGGCTGGGAGGACCACTCTCCCCTGCCTCCTGCTCTGTCCTCTGCACCATCAAGAATAGATCACAAACCCCTGGGACAAAGGGAGAAACCAGGAAAGGCCCAGTAAACGCAGCCTGTTCCAAGGTGACTGGCAGGGAAGGCCTTTGCTCATTCAATACATATTAATATTTCTATTCTAGAACCTCCCAGCTCCCAGCTATTATTTTGAGAAACAAAGCACAGATGAACTTTCATTCATTATCATTTCATTTCATTATCATTTCCTGCTCCAATTTGTTCTGAAAATTCTGGCAAATGCAACAAAAAGTGACAAAGAAGTAGGTACAGATATTGGACAGAAAATGAGGAAAAGATGATCTTAACTCACGGGAAACGTCCAAGGAAGCTCTCGGAAACCTCATCCGATCAGAAGTGAGCAAAGGAGCTGACTGTGTACAGATGGAACATAGAGAAGCCAGTTATTGTCAAAAGTATCCAAAACAGCCACTGTTGGCCCGCCAGCAGACGCAGAGGCCAACAGAGCAGAGGGGAGAACCGGAGGTGAGCCCACCCAGCTCCCGAAGGGATTTGCGACGAGGAGTCCACGTTGGCGAAAGGAAAACCAGAAGTGAGGAAGCCAGAGGTCCACACTCGGGAGTGAAACGGGACCCGCCTCTCTCCAGTTACAGACTCAGCTCCACAGAGATCAGGGACCCGAAGGAAGGGCCCAAACTATGAAGCTCCTGGAAGAAAACAGAAGAAACAACGAGGACATTGGGACGGGCAGGACGAGATCCCAAATGCACAGAGAAAAAGAGCAAAGATAGGCAAAAGAAACAACGTCACACTTAAAAGCTTCTACGTGACAAAGGAAATGATCGCTAGAGGGAAGGCGTCAGCGTGAAGGGCAAGAGGCTTGCGAAGCGCCCGTCTGAGCAGAGGTCAGTGCCCAGAACATGGTGCCCCAAACCTCAACAGCAAAAAACAAGTAAGTCGATAAAAATCTAAAAAATGGGCAATAGAATTCATTGGACATGTCTCAAAAGAAGACACAGGAATGGTATAACAGGCATATGGACAAAAGCTCAAACTACTAGTCACCAGGCAACTGCAAATGAAGCCTCCAACGAGAGACTGCTGCTCCCTCCAGTAAGAAGGGTTCCTATAAAAAGACCAAAGATACAGAGTGCTGGAGATGAGGAGGAGAAGGGATGCAGCACCGGGTGGGAATCCAACTTAGCACCGACTATGGACAAGAGGATGGAAGTGTATGTTTTTGCGAAAAGAGTTTCTCAAAAAATTAAAAAGAACTATCACACAATCCTGCAGCCCACTACTGGTTTGTATTCAGAGGGAAGGAAATCACTAAGGTGAAGAGACACTTGTCCTCTTGTGCTCCCTGGAGCACTGTTCACACGCCTGAGAGATGGAAGCAACCCCAGTGTCCCTCAACTGCTGAGTGGATCAAGAATGGACATGTGTGCATGTGCTACACAAACACAATGGAATATTAGTCAGCCAATAAAAAGAAATGCAGTCTTGTCGTTTGCTGCAACATGACTGGAACTCGAGGTCATTGTGTGAGATGAAATAAGCCAGGCACAGGAAGACAAGTACTGCTTGCTGTCACTTAAGTGGAGTCTAAAACGGTTGATCTCCTAGAGACTGAGAGAGGATGGTGGCCACGACAGCCTGAGAAGAAGACTGGGCAGGGAGGGAGAGCGGAGGCCCATCAGAGGGGACAGAGTTAGATGGCAGCAGGAAGTTCTGGTGTGTGGTTGCACAGAGGGGACTGCAGAAGTCTGTGCTGTACTGTACACTGCAAAAGGCCAGAAGTCTCTTCAGAAGGGTGGAACACAGGGCGTTTCATCCTTTTGCCATAAAGAAACTGTATGTGTTTGGGAAAACAGACGTCTGTACCTGACCTACACGTCACACGGTGTGTACGTGTACTGAGACATCACACGGCACCCGGACCTCTGTGTGGCTTGTGTGTTTTATGTATCAGTTTATGCCTAGGAAAAGGTGTGTCATGCTGGGGGTTAAACCCAGGGTGTGCTACCTCTGAGTCGCGTGCCCACGCATTGTATTTTAGTTTGAGACAGGGTCTTGCTGAGTTGTCCAGGCTGCCCTGGAACTCCTGGTCGTCCTTCCTCCTGCCTCTGCCTCCTGAATAGCTGTGATTATAGACATAAGCCACCACTCCTGATGCTAGGAAAACCTTTGACTGGAAACGTGATTTTAAATCAGTAACAACCTCTGGTCATGGTGGTGGACACCTGTAATCCCAGTGACCTGGGAGGCTGAGGTAGGAGGATCATGAGTTCCAGGTCAGCCTCAGCAACTTAGTGAGGCCCTAATCAACTCAGTGAGACCCTGTCTCTAAATAAAATATAAAAAAGGGCTGGGGATGTGGCTCAGTGGTTAAAGCACCCCTAGGTTCAATGCCAAGTACCAAAAAAAAAAAAAAAGACCATTAACAACAAACATAACAAGCAAAGAAAAAAAAAGAAAAAACCACAAAGGTTTATTAAGCAGGAAAAATGGCATACATTGTATATTCCTGAATTAAAATGCAATTTTTCAAAGATTTTATTCTTCTGTAAAATATTTCATACTTGGAATATAATTTATATCAAATCTTAATACTAGTTTGGAAATCTAGCAAAATAAACCTAAAGTAAAAATTGATAAGGATTTGTCTATGTAAAATTAAAGATTTCCATATAAAAAAGAAAAACAAAGCAAAGTTTACTATATTAAAAGTCAAAAGGTAAATCAAGAATTAAAAAGATTTGATAAACAAAGACTTTCTATCTTTAATATGTAAAGAGTTCCCATAAATCAACCAAAAGAAGAATACTCAGTGAAGATGACGTTTGAGGACAAGAACAGGGGATATACTGTAGCAGAAACATGAATGTCTAAAATTTACCCCCAACATAAGAAGAAGGCTTATGGTTCACAGGAACAACGAGGAAGCACACCCAACCCTTATGGTAAAGATGACCTTCCAACGCACCAGCAGGCCAAAGGAGCTGATCCTCCCTGCTATACCGCATGGACTTTTTGTGGTAAGAGATGACAAAGACACATTTTAATTTCAGTACTGGATGATACTTTTAACTTCAGAAATTATTTTCTATTATATTTAAGACACTGAATACTGAACTTGTCACCAACAGTTCTGAAGCACATTACAAGTTGTTTAACTTAGAAAATGCTAATCCTACCAACACTGAAATGCCTTGAAAAACCATTGCATTTTCAAAAAGCAAATGAATGACGGGTTCTCCTCATTAGGAAAAGCACGTTTTCCTCCCTCCTTTCACTCTTTCCCTTCCTCTTTCACTCCCTGTTCTCACAGCACATTATGAAAACAGCTAAGTCATAAGAATACAGGCCAGAGCAAAGATTGGAAAATAATTCAAAACCATTAGTCCCCAGACACTTGCAGGAGAAATAAAACTAAATCGAACTCCTATTAAAAAATTAATTGCAGTCACCTTTGGGAATCTTTCTTTCTTTCATTCATTCATAATTTATCAGTGTGATTCTTAACGAGAATTCCTAAGTGGCAATTTACAACAAAATCTTCCCAAACGATATGAGTCTTTCCTAAATCATTGTTAGTTAGGTGGTGACTCAAATTCGTCAACACCACATTTCTGAGAGTTCGCCATTTGGTTTCAGATTGAATGATCTTGTTTTCCCATTTGGATTTCCTCCATTCAGGCTGTTCTAACAGCAGACCATAACTGGGCAGTCTGAGCAGCAGGAGTTTATTTCCCACTGTCCTGGGCCTGGGAAGTCCTACATGAAGATGCCTGCAGATTCGGTGTCTGGCTGGGGCTACTTACTGAGGGGCTGTGGCCTCTCACTGCAGCCTCACTTGTTGGAAGGAGCGGACGAGCTTCCTTGGGCCTGTTTCACAAGGGCCCAAACCCCTCATGATCTTCCCACCCCCACAAAGCTCCCACCTCTGACATTATCACCTTGGGGGGTAGGATTTCAACACATGAATTTTAGGTGCACAAACCTTCAGGCCATAGCGATTTAGTTCATGGAGCACAAGTGAAAGAAAAACTAAAATTATAATGGGTTTAGTGTTATTACTTAAAGCACAATGTATTTGAGGACACTTAAAGCTTTGATTTTTAATTCCATGAAGTATTGTATGATATTTAAATACCAAAGAATCTAATTCAGTATGATCATGCAAAATAATTTATATTCCTTGACACATCTCAGTAGCTGGCTAAATCTGCTGTCCAATCACAGCATATTCTGATCCAAGATGTACCTGTGAACCTAATCTACATCTATCTATCTATCATCTATCTATCTTCCAAAGCAACTTTCCAGACACGATTAAAATTTATGCTAGTCATACGTATCAAATACTGGGTTTTTATGTCAATTGCTCAAGATCTGGCAATAATCTTCCACACAAATAATTGGCTAGAACAAAACTGGGTGCACTTAAATTCAATACTGCCTTGTCTTCCAGAAGCCTCAGTGTTTCTGATGTAACTACTTGAAAATACAAGTGTCGGATGGTTTGGTCTTCCTGTCTGTTGCTTAGGCCCTGTTAGACGTGTTGTATTTCCTTAGAGAATGTTCACATTGAGTAGGCCCTAATGGAACATTTCAGTGTAAGAGAGAAATGTTGAGGTTAAAATTGCCAAGAGAGTTGCTCTCTGTGGATTTCTGGGTTGTAAATAACCGGCCTCTCCAGCTCAGTTATTGCTGAAAAGGGAAGCGTCCTCTCTGCATGGACAAACTCAGCCTGACTTTCACTCACCCCTGAGGTGGACATTTCAGGAGGAGCCGCTCACCTACGCCTTTATTAAAGCAGCTCAGGAAATGAATGCCTGCCATGAGCAAACTAAGACCCCAGGGAACACAGCCAGAGGTGGTCTTCGCCTGGAGTGGGCAGCAGGGTAGAGGAGGTGGTGAGCAGACTCAGGGAGAGGTGCTGATGAAGTCTGGCTTAGGCCAGCCTAGGGTGTCCGGGCCTTTAGACTCACGGCCTCCCCTCATGTGCACAAGAATGCCTGAGCGGACCAGGAAAACGGACCGTCTCTAGCCGGGAAACGAGGAAAAGGAGAATTACAAAGTCACGGCAGGTCCACACTGTGAAGTAGTCACATCTACAGAGCGGATGCACTGATTCCTTAGGCCGAGGTGGCTGCAGACCCTTGGGTTCCCGTGTGAGCAAACTGAAACCTCCTTCAGACTCTGCCTACCAGCAGCTCACTGAAAAGACAGGAAGTGGCTCAACCATCACAGGTGGCTTGAACTTCCCACCCGGAGGGTCCAAATGAGGCAATTGCCGGTCTTCAACCAAAGCAGTCACTTCTTTGCACTGCTTTTGAGTTCATTCTATACATTTGCTTTATCCATCTTTAGCAAAGCACTGTTGTGACCCGGGCTGCCCTTTGTATCTACTCCAAGGAGAGAGACCTTGGCCCCGGGAGCTGCCCCTGAGTCCTGGGAGACTGAAAATTAATTGCTGCCCAATTAATGAATGGCTGTTTGTCCAAATAAACTCTTGAAGAAAAAAAAATTGGTAGGGGATTGAACTTAGGGGCTCTTAATCACTGAGCCACATCCTTAGCTCTTTTTTATATTTTATTTAGAGATAGGGTCTTGCTGAGTTGCTTAGGGGCTCCCTAACTTGCTGAGGCTTGCATTGAACTCACAATCCTTCTGCCTCAGCCTCCCAAGCTGCTGGGATTATAGGTTAGGACCACGGCACCTGGAAACTCTTGAAAATTTTAATGTGCCTTAGTTTATGTCTAACCTCTGTGTTCTGAAGTGTGGCTGACACCTCTCATCTGACCTTTCTCTCAAACTCCTTGTTCTTGTGGATTTGTGTTTTTTATTCAGCTTTCTTTTGGTGGGGTTTGGGGGTGTAACCAATAGAAACATATAGACCTCCTTCAGGAGCCTGTGAGGGGCAAAAGGACTTCTTGCTATGAGCTCTGGGGATATCTCCTGAGGGAGACCAAATCTTCCCTGGGCTTTAAAAATGAGTAAGATGCAGTGGCAGCAGAGGGTCCCCAGCAGGAGGCAGGGGGAGAGGGAGGCACACTGGATGTTTCCCTTTATGAAAGCTGTGTCCTTCAGTTACTGCCTTTGTGAGAGAGAGCTCTTAACCCTTGAGAGAAGAGTATCAAGGGAATTCCTTGATACTGAAAGTCTTAGAATAGATTTTTTCTTTGATTAAAAAAAGCTTAAATTAAGCTTTAGATTTAAATTTATATCATAAATTCATATTCACCAGCTGGGACCTAGAGCAGGTGTGTCTGTGAGGACACAGGCCCTCAATGGACACCACATCTGCTGGTATCTGGGTCTCGGACTTCCAGCTCCCAGACCATGAGAAATTAACTTCTCTGATGTATCAGCCACCCAGACCATGGTATTTTGTTATAATACAGCCGCTCTAATGGACTAAAACAGGAGTCTTTTAAATGTATGCCATAGACTATGTTAATATTCAAGAGATCGACATTTTTCTTTAGTGTGGAAGCTCAAATGGACAAATACTTGAAACTGCACAAAGTTTTGCAAACTAAGAGAACTTGCAAAACACAGAGAGAACCAAGAACACTTCAGGAGAGAGGTAAGCCCAGGCCTCCAGCGAGAGCAGGTTTTCTAAGTGGGTTCTGAAGCTGCCCCAGGAAGAAGGCAATGTCTACCTAACTCAGACAAGGAGGCCGCACGGAAGCCACATAGGAGAGGCTGCATGAGACTGGGAAATTCAGCCTCCTGGACTCAGGCGCAGCTCCCTGGGCCAAGGTCTCTCTCCTCGGAGCAGATACGGAGGGCAGAAGGTCCAGGGGACCTCGCTCAGCGGGAGGAAGACCGCGGCATGGTTGCCCACACGCCATGTCAGATTTGGCCCTATGTCACTCACGCTGGGGCGCCTGATGCTGCAGGCTAGGTTAGCAATCTGGACACAAGAAACAATGGAAAGGGGAAGCCTTGAGACTGAAAGTCTTACACTAGATTTTTTTTCTTTGATAAAATTAGCTTGAATTAAAACAAACAGGTTCAAATTCATATGCTACCTTGTTTGGCAGAGTACCACAGTTGAGCCCTCAACGTCGACTACCGGTACATTCTCACACCGATTTTATGAAGTCCATTTCACACAGAGCTGTGAGAAGGGGTCAGCGTCCCAGGGCAGGGATGGGAGCTGACCCATCTCTCATGGCTGTATCTGAACACTCACTCCATAAAGTTAATGTGGGAGTGTAGAATTTCACATTAGATGACTTAGATTTAATGCATCTTTCTCCAGATGCTTAGCAGTTCATTTTCTTATGTGAGAATGTATGTATGCATGTAGCATATGTGTATACAAGTACACACATGTATGCGGTACTTGCATAACATACACGTGTGTACACATGTCCGGGGTGTATCCCCACTCACATTTACACATTTCCATATCTTAAATGCCCAGGGGAGAATGGTCAAGGGTGACAGAAGCCTATTCTCTGTTACTGGTGTCCAGGGCAGACAGGTATTGAGGCAGGTGGGGTGAGGAAGTGGGGCTACCTGCTCCAGGCAAGAATTCCAAGCAGCGATGTCAATCTTTTCTTCTGTGAAGTGGAGGAGGGAAAGGCCCTAGGAGTCCTCCGGAGGGTGCAGATGCACATGCAAAGACTTTGAGCCAAGTGACCACTGAGGAAGCACCGCCCCGTGATGAGCCCCAAGCTTACGGGCCGGTGGGGTGTGTGGGAGTAGGGAGCAGAGGGAATGCAGGTTTTATATGCAATGGAGTGTTTTCTATCATGATAAAGACTTTGAACTTTATTCTAGCGGCCTGGGGAAACCATCAAAACATTCTCTTGGGACTGGAGTTGTGGCTCAGTAGTAGAATGCTTGCCTGGAATGTGTGAGGCCCTGGGCTCAATTCTCAGCACCACATATAAATAAATAAAAAACAAAAGCTCCTGATGCTAAAAAAATAAATTCTCTTAAGGAAAATGACATAAATTTCCCTCTGAGCGTCACAGCAGAATGGCCAGTGGGAGGGACAGGTCGATGCTGGGAGAATGGTTTGGAGGCGGCTTGGCCTCCTGGTCAGGTGTGAGGAAAGGACATCTGGAGTCCCTGCAGCAGCACAGGAGGCTGGAAGACAGGCTCAGGAGCGACCCAGCAGGGAGCCTTGACCAGAGTGGTGACAAGTCTTCTAGGTGACATCCTGATGTGGTGGAGGAGGAGTCTGGGAGGAGTAGATGGGGGTGACATTCGCTGAATAAAGAATCTTAGGTTGTCTGGTCCAGGTGGCAGATTGAGTGAATGCATCTAAATCCCCACTACCCACAATCCCCACTACAATGAAATAAAAAAGGAATAAATCCAAAAGGATGAAGATTCTGAGAGAGGAGAGTGAGCGATGCTTACCAGGTGAGAGCTGTAAATCAAATAGCGGAAGCTGGATGGAAGAATGGGAACGTATGTCACAGATATGAGAAAGTCAAAACCCACGGTGCAGAGAGGAAGTTGATCAACACACACACCCGCCAGGCTGCAGAACCCAGCAGGCCCGGGCACTGGCCACACAGCGTGCAGGCTGGGCCAGGCTGAGAACCCTGAAGGTCCAGCAATGAGGATCCCAACCCCCAGTCCAAAAAGCCCTACCACGTCCCCTCCCTACCCAGGCTGAGGATAGAGGTTGATTTTCCAAAGTGTTTGCAGAGGGGACCTGGCTGAGGACACCTGGCACTGCTCAGGAGCCGCGGGACTCCATGGGGCTGGGGAACACAGCATGAATGACTGCGGCCGGCTGGCGACACCTTCGCTCCTCTCTCTTGACTGCATCCTAGGCTGATGGAGTCAGATCAGCCAAGACCTCCCGCCTGGTGGGAAATTATTACGGTGTCCTCCCTGGACAAACCAATGGCTCTCTCAGCCCCCAATACTCTGGAATTTGGGTGTGGCCCCTTCTGCCCCTTGTGTTCCCTGGTTTCCTGCTCTAGAGGGACCTGCATTTAACCCGTCCCACCCCTAGGACATTTAAGTCCTATTTGTTTTTTTAAATGAATGAAGAACAAAAGAAGACAAAATACCTGAGTTATCCAAAAGAAAGACAAGAGATCAAAGGGGACCCAAAATAAGATAGGGAAGAGTAGAAAAGTTAAAAACGAAGTGACAAAGGCTCATGATATCTGCTGGACCAGAATCCACACCCTTGAAGGGGAAGGACGTCTCAGAGAAAGGCCACTGAGGTCCTCAACACCAGAACCATAATGAAAGAAAATTCAAGAAGCTCAATTTGGAAAACATGGTGGAGAAATCAGAAAAGCAGGGCAAAGATTAAGTGTAGGCAATAGGAGGCAGATGATTTAAGGAAAGAAAAACAAAAGGTTGACCCAAGGGGTGGGTTCCATACGAAAAAATGAAGAAGAGGAGGAGGAGAAAATCAAAGAGCTAAATGCAAAGCCTTTCCCAGGACGGGAGGCAGGAGGGTGTGGATTGAAGGAGCTGCTGTAGCCATGGGCAAGAAGCAAGGAGGAAGGCCTGAGCCCAGGATGCCCTCCATGTGCATAACGAAAACAAAGGACAGGAGAGGACACTTCTGCCCCCACATCCCGGAAGCTGAGTGGAGCAGACATCAGTAGCGAACCCCAAGAGCTTAAGAAGAATGCCTCCAGAATTTCTGGAAAATGACCTCTTCCCTGGGCTTCCACAGTTCCCGGAACTACTGACCAAGTTCAGGGTAGAAGAGAGTAAACACGGAGTAACACGGGGTTCAGGGCAAAGGGCACAGTACACAAGAGGGAGTCCAAGAGAATTCCCTGGGACAGGGTGGGAAGAAGTCCCAGGGCCACCTCTACTCTGGCGTGTCCCTGCAGCCCTGGAGTCAAGAGAGCTCCCAGAGGCTGATGCGGTTGGACAGGCAGGGGAGAGACTGATGTCTGCTTTTCTTCCTTGCCAAAGTGAAGAGATCTTCAGTTCTGGTACAAAGTTTGGGGGCTAAATTAATAAATTCATGAAAAACCAAGCAAAACCTCAATGACTAAATCCAAGACAAAGAGCAGAGCTGTCTATTTTTCATTCCATTATTCTGCTGGCCCACCCTGAGCAATGCTTTCAGGTATCCGGAAGATGAAGGGAGAGGGGTGTGTGCACCTGTGTGTAGGGAGACAAGATAAACGCCCTGAACCTTCGGCTTGCGTAGTAAGGATTAGTAGATGGTGATTAAAGTTAATGAAGGAAGTGCAGGATGACGGTCCTGTGCATTTTTATGCTAAGATTCACCTCGGGCCCGTCCGTGGATTCCTCTACTTGCTAAAATTAGGAGGCGTCAGCCTGTGATTGTCATCCAGGTGGCAGTTTGTCACAGCTGTCATTACCTGCACATGCCCATCAAAACACACAGAATGGCAGTCAGCATAGAAGAAAATGCCGAAGACAATAGCTGATTGCTTTTAAGAGATGCAGCCTTTCTCTGTGAGGGGCTCTGGAAGCCGTGGAGTGGTCCAGGGATGTGCTCCGAGTGAGAAGAGCTGGAAATGTCTTTAGCTGCTCTGCTTTTAATTTTTAAACACAGGTTCAAAGGGGCTAAGAAGTGAAAAGGTGTCTCAGAAGTCTGTCCGGTAAGAGCACTTTTGGTAAATACCAGGTGTGAAAATCCGAGGTGATTAAGCACTCTTCGCAGTTCATCCATGGCGTTTTTGGTTTTTGGTGGTAAAATGATACTGGTTGCTAATCATCTTCTTGGTAAAGACTTGGTGAAGCTGCCAAAGAACAAGGAGGGATTCTAGAAGAGGAGGAGAAGTGAGCGGTTTGGGGCTTCAACCCTTTGAACTACCGACGAGTGTTTTGTTTTAAATAAAATATGAAAATTAAATAAACAGACTCTTAGGAGAAGGGGCTTCAGGTCGATTGTGGGACCCAGTCGAGCTGGGCCTGAGATTTCAGACATGGAAGTTTTCTTTAAGAATACCTGCCTTTCCTGGCGTTCCCTCAACACCCAAGCACAGCCCTGGGACCGCCTGGCCCGGGGAGGCCCACGGACGCGCGCGGCCTAGAGCTCTGCCGCTGATTTCCTTCTGCTGCTGCAGCGAGTCACCATGAAACCAGCTTACAGATGCTCACTGGCTCAGAAGTGCACACGGCCTGGCTCAGCTCCTCTGCTCAGGGTCCCAGAGGCCAACGGCAAAGCCCAGCCTTCGCTCCTGGAGGCTCTGGGAACGGCCACTTTGAGCTCCTTCGAGCCAGGCAGACCTCAGTGCTCAGCGGCCGCAGGGCTGGGGACCCTGCACTCCTGCTGGCAGCCAGGCAGGGTCCAGCTTCCCGGCTACACTCCCTGGCTCCTGCCACCTTCAAAGCCAGCAATGGCGTCCTGACTCCTCCACCATCCTCTGCTGCCTCCAGGTGGGGGAGTGTCTTGCTTTTAAAGCCTCCCTGTGAGGGACTCGGGCACACCTGCCGACCCACCACGGCTCCTACTGGAAGGTCTGGAACCTTGTCGGTAGTGGCTACGTTAGGGATTGGCTGAATAACCAGGAGACAGAATCGGGGTGGAACCTCTTTAGGACTCTGCCTACCACACCGAATATCTGTACTGTTGGAACATTACTTTAAAATTTAAAAAAATAATAAAACCATCTCATGGAGGACCAAAGTGAGCTCTATTAACTCGGTGACAATAAGAAAAAAATTTGAGAGGAACATACAGTTTAAACAAAGGCAGGAAAGGCTTTAAAAGAGCTTGGAACGTGAGAACCCTTGCTGACAGCCACATGCATAAATACACGCCGTCCCAGAATACTTTTTCCTAAGACACAACTAAGAAGACCCTGGTGTCGTCTGCTTCGATGTGCATTGCCAGCTTCGAGGCTGGATGAGGCTTCGGCTATCTGCTGCGTATTTCTGGTATTTTACAGTCATTTAGATAGGTATTTAATCTAGATGCTGGAATAACTGAAACTGTTTCACACACGTGTAATGAAAGCTACTTTATTCAAAACCACACATACAAGATTGTATAACCACGCCAGAGGTGTTGAGATACAGTGGAATGTCTCATTTTATAAAAACAAATCTGTTCAGTGTCACTAACTGATGAAGGCTTGACAGCTGGCAAAAATCAAGTGACATTTACAGAATTCAAACAAAATCACTTAGTGTCACTTTGCCCTTCCTTCACCCTTGATCTCGAAACATCGGACATGGCGATGCTTGCAGGTGGAAGGTCCAGTTGACCCCACGGTGGTGCTTTGTCCTCCCCACCCCCTTGGCCACAGCAATGAGTTTTCACGTTCCATTTTTTGTGAAGGAAGACACAGCAATCCGAGCTGGTACAAATATCTATTTCTGTGAGAGCCTCAGACTGGAACAGTCTTCAGATCACAGGTGGGAAAGGTGTCTGCTCCAGGGGGCAGCAAGCACCTCTGCACGGGGGCGGCTTGCACACCCGGGAGGCTAGCACACCCGGGTGCCTCTGCACAGGGGCTGCTTGCACACCCTGGTGCCTCTGCACAGGGGCTGCTTGCACACCCTGGTGCCTCTGCACAGGGGAGGCTTGCACACCCGGGTGCCTCTGCACAGGGGAGGCTTGCACACCCGGGTGCCTCTGCACAGGGGAGGCTTGCACACCCGGGTGCCTCTGCACAGGGGAGGCTTGCACACCCGGGTGCCTCTCCAGAGGGGAGGCTTGCACACCCAGGTGCCTCTGCAGAGGGGAGGCTTGCACACCCAGGTACCTCTGCAGAGGGGAGGCTTGCACACCCAGGTGCCTCTGCAGAGGGGAGGCTTGCACACCCAGGTGCCTCTGCAGAGGGGAGGCTTGCACACCTGGTGCCTGTGCAGAGGGGAGGGTTGCACACCCAGGTGCTTCTGAACAGGGGTGGCTTGCACACCTGGGAGGGTAGCACACCCAGGTGCTTCTGCACAGCGGAGGCTTGCACACCCGGGTGCGTCTGTTGTCATTTTCCTGTTGTGGCCCGCCCCGCTGCCGTCAGCTGTCCCTCCACACACTTTAAGAGTGGTCTCCGAGCCCATTATTAAAGATACATGAAAAGCTGGCTGGAAGTGAAGAGGGTGGAACTACTTTACTCCAGTGAGTTTAAACGCGGGTCAGGAAGCAAAACAGGAGGGAGACTCATGCTCATGATTTCACAGCTCTTCTCACACAGCTCAGCACCAGAGCTTAGTTGGAGAATGACGGGGTGATGACGGAGAGGAAAAGGGACTTTGAGGACATGGGAGTGAGCACTGAACTACATGTGTGTCCAACCGAACCAACCGAACAGCCGACGTAGGCAAATGAGTGGTGGCAGTGGGGCCGACCCAGTCACTCTCCTTAGGAAAAGGGGGCGCGCGTTAGAACAGAAGTCTGCGTCTGAGCGGGCTTGCACTTTTCTGACACGGGGACCACACATTCCACCTTCTTCATGGAGTAGGGTGTGATGGCTGGAGTGGCAACAGCCTCAATCTGATCGTGAGACAAAGGAGGGACAACTGCAGAGGTAGCTGCCGTGAGGCCGCATCATGCAGCAATGCCAGCAGCTCTGTACCTGACCTTGGGCTATGAGCGGGAACCATCCTCCACTTGCTGAAGCGTCTGCAGCTGGTTTCTGCTGCTCACAGCCTCCACCAACCTTGACGCAGATCAAGGGCTGCTGGAACTGCCTCTGGCTCTCCTGCTCTCTCTTCCTTCCTCCCCTGCGCCACCCCTGGCTGCATGTGCTGACTGGGATACACAGCTAGTCTCTCTTGAGGCTCCTCAGCTGGCGTGGACTCCCTGTCTTGGGCCACTCCCTCCTGCTCCTCCAGGGCTCTGCTCTGTGTGCTCCGCTGGGTTGGTGGCCTCTGCAGCTCAGAGTGAAAGGCACTCCACCTGGGACAGTCACGCAACAGGGAATTTGTCCCCGGCTCGGTGGGGCTGGACCCCTCTCTCCATTTTAAACTTAGAGAAGTCCCAACATTAGGACTCTCAAAGCGAATATAGTGCGTGGAAAAAATGTCCCCGGTGATGTGTGCACCCCTCTTTCCAAGTGCTCTTTTTGCTCTCAAATATATTTTTAGCAGTTTAGTGTCCAATCAGGAATGAAAGAAGATGAGCACACCATTTACTCGCACCATTATTAATAGTCTGCATTTCCCCAAACCTTTTAAATACGTTCATTCAGATTTTAGAATCAATGACTCTAAACTAGCATTTGTATTGAAGGGGACAGGCACATGCGTATCATGCAGTTACCACAGGGTTCAAGGGGGGTGGAATTACAAACTCTAGTGAGCTGGGCATATGGTACTTATTGGTTTTTTTTTTATATCTTCTGAGCTATGTTTTATCGTGAGCAACTGTTGTGGTTTGGCTGTGAGGTTTCCCCCAAAAAGCTGTGAGACAGCGCAGGTATGTCCAGAGATGAAATGACCGGATTATGAGAGCTGTCACCCAGTCAGTGGATTTAGCCATCTGATGAATTCATAATTTGAATGGAGTACTGGGTGGTAACTGTAGGCAGGTGGGGTGTGACTGGAAGAAGTGGTCACTTGGGGGTGCCCCTGGGGATAATATTTTGTCCCTGGCTCCTTGTCCTTTCTCTTTCCACTTCCTGCTTGTGATGAGCTAAGAGGCTTTCCTCTGGGGGCCCTTCCTCCTGATGCTTTGCCTCACTCAGGCCCAGAGCAGTGGAGCCAGTCCTCATGGACTGAACCTCTGAAAACATGTGCCCAAAATAAACTCTTCCTCCTCTAAGTTGTTCTTGTCGAGTAGTTCCTCTGCAGTGACAAAAAGCTGACCCACCCTGGAAATATCAGAGAGGAAACAGAAAAATTAATTGACCCTACAATGAGTCTGAAGTGTGAGCTTCTTTTACACATGGGATGTTGTGACGGAATTGAAACCCGGGGCAGCCAGCACAAGAAAAATGTAGAAGTCACACTCTACAGGTATGACGTCAGGCTTTTTGTTAAATCTGTGGACTCCATGTCCGTTCATAGATGCTGCGATTTCTTCATAAATGAACTGAACACAGGAAAAGGCAGCAAGAAAGTAAACTACTCAAGAATTTCTGAACGTAACTAACACGCATCAGTCACGCTAGACCATGGTGTGCCACCAGGGGCTGGTTCACCCCTCATCCATGTTCACAGTTAGGCATGGAATTATTTATGGACACGAGAACTAATCTGTATTCATGATACATTTGCTAAAGTAATGCTGCTTTAGTTTCATTATACATGTTCCGGCAAATTGGTATGTACAATTTTTCCCATTAGTATATGAAGTATTTAGAGTGGGCCATGATTTTATATCCTTTGCTTGTTAATTCCCTCAGCACAGTTCCCATTTTTCAACTGCTGCTTTGAAAGAAGTTACTTTGTTGAATCCTTTCCCTCTCCTGACCTTGTCCCCCAAGGATGTGAATAACTTCAATGGGAAATGCTTAGGTCAAGTACTTTGTACTTTGCCTGGAAAGTCACAGAAATCTTTGAATGCAACTGACCCTCTTTCAAGGATAAAAAAATAAATCCATTTTCTTTTTTCTTGCCCAATTCTGTTTTTTGGTGGGGAGCAGATTTTTCTCTTCTTTCTCCTCTGCCCTCAAAAATACTAAAAAAAAAAAAAAAAAAAATTCACTAAAGGCTTATTCTCCATTTTATGCCCAAACCTACCTACAAACTATACACCAATACAAGACTAATTGTGCATAAAATTTAAATTCTATTGCACTGCCCCATAAAAATGCAAAGTGCTTCGGTGGTGTAATGTCTAGTACTGAGCTCAATCCAATCAGGGCTGCCCCAAGACAGCTCGGCAGATGCAATTATCTCTCACACACTCAAACTGCTTTCACAACATTACTTTTATTATGCAAATGCATGAATCTAATTTTAATCCTGAAGACCATGTAGAAGATTAAAGCTGCACTCGTGTCTTACTTTCACTAACTGTAATTAAAGATATTAAAGATTTCTTTCATTGGGGGAGCCATTTTAGTGGCCAGCAAGAGCTCACAAGAAATCACAGGGGCATTGAGAAGATGCCACGTGGACTTCTCATCCTTCCTCATCCCTGAGTGGAAGGGACATCAGGACTAGCCAAGGCCAGCGCAGTGTTCAGCAGAGGACTTGGTAGAGACCAGCAGTCCCCGCAGCCCGTGATGTGAATCCAAATGCCCCGGGTCTGAAATGTTGGCTTGTTCCTCTCATAGACTGAAGATCTATATTGGTAACGAGGACACAGATTGCATAGTGTTTCGGGGACATGTGGTCACTGACATGGGAATTTCTGGCAAGCCTGCAAAGCGAACCATCACAAAGCTGTCTTCATTAAAAGCAAAATCAAAAACAAAAAGCAAAGCAAACAAACAAACAAAATAAACTCAGTCGATTCTGGATGCCCAGGGAAGCTAAGATATTGCAGGGAATCTAGATCATCAGACAGGTTTACATTCTTTCCCTTCCTCTGTTTGCGAGTATTTCTCATCCTCCACTAATCTCCAGACGTTGGCTAGATTGTGAACTTTTCATATGTAACATCCATGATATCTATTTACACAACAATAGCTAACATTTCTGGAGTTCCTACCATGTGCCAGTTTATTGGGCTTTTTGAATGATTTTGCTTCAACTTCATGACAAAAATTTATTATGAGGACCATTTTCTAATGGGGAACTCAGGCTCAGCGTGCAGTCTACTCAAAGTCACCCTGAGTACATGGCATAAGTCTCCCTTGACTTGGCTTTGGGCTTCTCAGACACCAGAATCTAGAGTTGTGCTCTCTACTTCCGTGGCCTCGTGGCCCAGGTGGCCGTGTCAGTGGCCAGGAGGAATGGAGCTGAGTCGTAAGTGTGAAACACATGCTGGATTTTGAAGATTCAGGGTGAAAGGCAGAATGCGAAGTGTCTGGTGATGCTCAAGCTGATTGCATGCTGACATTGTGATGTGTTGGACATGCTGCGCTACAAAGAACATGTGGTTTAAACTAAGTTCACCTGTATTGTGGCACCTAGAAAACATAAATTCACGTAATGGCGCCCCTGATTTCTCCTGTCCTGCTGGTCCCACGCCCTCGGCCTGTCGTCCTCACCTGCCTCCCCACCCGCTTCCCAGGAGACAAATGATTCTAGGAAATTCTGAAAATGGTTCCTCAGGAAGCTTGGTGGCTCCTTCCACTGCCTGGTCTGTCTGACAGAATCCTCTCTGGGTGTCATCGTTAAGGACGCAGTTCAGGGATGAAGTCAAAGAAGCTGCTACCACCAAAGCCTACCATTGTGTCGGCGGGGAGGGAGGGGCCTGAGAACCTCCCTTTGCACCGGCATTTCCCGGATGGGGTTCCTGGGCTCCCCCTCCAACATTAAGACTGTGATTTCAAAGCTCAGTGACCAAGAGACCCAAAGCGTGGACTTGTGGACAAGTCAGAGCCATGGAAAGAGAGCTGTTGTTACAATTCAACTATGAAAACAGATTTAAAAATAATGAAATCAGAGCATTTTGATTACAGCATAGTCAACCCTGAATATCTTTTAAAAATCTCCAGGCTCTTCTTAGCGAGTCTGGACCAGGGAGAGGCCTTGGTTTTACAGCAGAGGTTTCCATCATTGTTCTTCTTTTTTTTTTTAACTATTATATCTTTTTTTATTTGTTGTTTTTAGATATACATGACAGTAGGGTATATTTTGACATATTGTACATACAGGTGGTGCAACCCATTACAATTTTGATCCCATTCTTGTAGTTGAATGCGATGTGGAGTTACACTGGTCAAGTATTCATATTGAACATAGGAGAGTTGTCTGATCCATTCTACTCTCTTTCCTATTTCCCAGCCCCCTCCCTTCCCTTCATTCCCCTTTGTCTATCCAAAGAACTTCTATTTTTCCCCTCTTTACCCTTCCTTGTTATGGGTTAGCATCCACACATCAGAGACAGTATTCGAACATTGCTTTTTTGGGATTAGTTAATTTCACTTAGCATGATATTCTCCAGTTCCATCCATTTACTGGCAAATGCCATAATTTCATTCTTCTTTGTAGCTGAGTAATATTGCATTGTCTATAGGGACCACATTTTCTTTACCCATTCATCTGTTGAAGGGCACCTAGGTTGGATCCATAGCTTAGCTATTGTGCATTGAGCTGCTATAAACACTGATGTGGCTGAGTCACTGCGGTATGCTGATTTTAAGTCCTTTGGGTGTATGCAGAGGAGTGGGATAACTGGGTCAGATGGTGGGTCCATTTCAGGTTTTCTAAGGAATCTCCACACTGCTTTCCAGAGTCATTGCTTCAATTTGCAGTCCCACCAGTAATGGATAAGAGGACCTTTTTCTCACATCTCGTCAACACTTACTGTTACTTACATAGTTGCCATTATGACTGAAAATCCATATGTAGTAGATTGAAGTTGAGATTTCCTCCACCGAGATTCCATCTTTGTTCTGTCTCAGCACATGGTTTCATTCCTCACCGGTCTCTCGCTCTGAGAGGCAGTGGGGGCAGAAGGACTGTGTGGTTCAGTGACCTTGCAGGTGGCAAGGTGCCTCCTCTCCACCTTTACATTCCCTGTGTCAAGGCCTCTTTGTGTCTCTGACTCCTTTGGTTGACGTTCCTGAAGATGTCCCTGGCAGCCTGGGTGAGGGTGGACATGGAGACTGAGAGGAATCAGGGCATTCACCGTCTGACATGAATCACTCTGACTGGGTTCAGAGGAAAGAACTTTAAACCTAGTGACCTGCTGACCACCCAGACACCAGGTCCTGTGCTCTTCCTCAGGGAGGATGCTTCCCCTTGCTGGTGTTGGCTGGCTTCCTGCTCTTTTAGGTATCTGCTGGGCCTCCAGGTTCCATCTTCTCTCTCCTCCTCACCAAGATGGTAATGGAGGATATGGGGGAAAAAAAGGGCCTTAGAGGGACATGGAGATCTTGGGTTGCTCTCTGGGATTCCCTGGCTTTTACAGTGGTGTCCCCAGCACTCTGTGGTCACTGCTTGCTGTGCAGCTGGGAACTGCTAAATTTCAGGGCTGCAAGCCCCCTGACATCTGACTGCAGTTCCCATCCAGTCCCTGAGCTGGCAGGTGACACTGCACTGTCTATTTCCAGCATAGCTTCAGCTTCTTTACAGCACAGGAGGTACCTTCTTTGTCCCTTGTCAGGGCAGACAGGGAGGTCTGTGGGGCAGAGAGGAGGTTCTGGGAAGCCACCGGGCCCTGTCCATCGGATCTACTGTGCTCCTGATGAGCCTCTGATACTGACCCTAAGTGGAAGTGGGGTAGCCAGCCCCTGCCTCACTCTAACGAGCCTCTTATGGCTGCCTCTACCTCTCTCTCCATCCCACAGTCCTCTTGGGGCCTAAAAGAGATGCCATGTTCCTGTGTGTCTCATCTGACAAGAGCTTCCCCTCCAGCTCAACCCCCTCTGAACACTAGGTTTCGGGGAAAGTACATTTATAAGGAAGAGTGAGAGAGTGAGGGGCAAGAAAGAATTAAATGAGCAAAAGAAATTGGAAACTGGATGGTTTTCCTGATCCTCCCGAAACGTGTCTTCAGTGGGACTTATTATTTCATCTAAAGCCTGCAATTCTTAGGGTGCCATGCCTTTCTTTGCCCTAGCAAACTTTCAAAAATGCATTCCTGAATCAAACCTCAGCACGGTAGACATCACCTGCCATTGAGATTCATCTGTGCACCCCACCTTTGTTGGCAAGGATGTCTGAGCTGGCAAAGTCTCTGTTTTTTTCACTTTTCAAACCTCTTCAGTTGTTTATTTCATCTGCTCTAGCTATTTCAACGGATATCATGAGCTCTGACTTGTTTCTCAGAACACAATGAAAAAGTGTATAAAACTGTGAAAACGCAGTCCAGGGCAAGCCCCAGGTGACGCTGACTTGCTGACAGGGCGGCCTGGTGAGGCCCTTGCCCAGGCCCTTGGTCACACAAGTCTGATTCACCCCAAGAAGCTGGGGTCTCCACGGCCTCCCACTCAGCCTCTCTTGGCTTGCTTCTTAGCATGACATCAGGGGGTGCTTCCCCCCGTCTCTTTAACCAGGTTTCCTTATAAAAGAAATGCATACATAGACAAAAGTATTTAAATGAATGTGTAGTAGATACAAAAAGGATCCCACTGTGATGTTCTCTAGCAAACATAAAAATGTGAGTTTACATACCTTCAGTGTTGAGCTATTTAGAATATCATTTAAATATCATAAGCATTACTTCTAAAAACTAAAAAAGTCAGAGATTAACACACAACTTTTTAAAAATGGATTTTTTAAAAAACATATCCAAATCAACATTTTCTATTTTCCTGCCATTTCAACAAAGCTTTTGTGTAAAGTTTCAGGTCATTACAGTGCTTAAAATATGAAATTCATATTCTGCCATCATCCATTATCTTAAGGCATGTATGTAATCTCTAAATTTGGGTTAGAACCACCTGTTATTTTTTTTTTAATGAGTTAATGCACTGTTTTTGCAGATCAGCCAAAAAATGGATAAAAAGGAAAGAATGGAGAGAGAAGAAATGCAGAATATGCTTTTGTTAGAACCTTCCCTTTAAATTTCAGTGCATGTGGAACTGTGATCCAAAGATCCATGAAATCTCTCTTTATGGAACTGAATGATTTAATGGTTGTTTTGACTTCCACTAAAGGTTCATCTAATATTTTGCTAATAAACATCGCACTTCGGTTTTTCAGTTTTTTGAATTACAGAGAACAATTCCTACTGTGAAAAGCCTCATCGTGAGGATTCTCAGTATGGTCTTGAATCCAGGAATTACACGGTTTCCTCTTGACATCTCGTAATAAATAAAACTGTTAATATTTTGACTGTAGACAAATTTCTCTTTTGCTTTCAGCAGCTAACAGTTATAAAAAGAGACAGTGCCACATTAGTTACAGCAATTTGGTTTGGGGCCACCAGCAGAAACACATAAAATCCATTAGTGGCACCAACGGCTCTATCCAACTTTATCTAATAAATAAGGCAACATACAATTTATAAAATGAGTCTTAAAACTTCCCAGAAGAGAGTTGAGGTGATATTTTGAGTAACTAAAGCAACCACCCTTACTGAACCACAGCTGAGATGTTGGTTTTCAGAGTACCGTAGCATGTTGTGCTACCATTAAGAAGCCCGGTGTTGCCCAGCAAGCATAAACTAGCGAGAGGTTCTCTCAGCTCAGTGCTTGGTCCATTAACCTGGGTTCCTGCCTCTGGCAGTATTTCATGCTTTAGAAAAAGGCAACTACAACGAAAAATTTATAAGAAAAATTATAATAAATCTCTAGCTCAATCATGCAATGTGAACATCGGGAGAGACACGTTCCCTTTTGTTCCCATGGGAACGCATGCCTCTGACTCTGGGACCCGGGGAAATGTATGCTTAGCCCATGGGCAAGTCCTAGATTGGAGATGGACACACGCATTCTACTTTCAAATAGCATTTTCATTAAAACACTTTGGTCTGATAATTGATTAATGAGCATTTTCTAAAGGAATGAGGGCATTCCTAAAAACCATTTTGTGGATCACTTTGCATTTGGAAAGTGCTTGAGAAGAAAGCCGTGAAGTTGTGATGAGCTGGGTTCCTGCAGAGGACTTGTCTTTTATGAATCACAAATAACCGAACGTTTGAACAATGAGAAAATGGGAATGCATTTGGAAAGAAGTGTACAAACCAATTCGTGTGCACTCAACTCAGAGTGGCGACTCTGTGCCCCACTTCTTATTTGAACTTTTCCCTGGGAAAAATTCCAAGCCCTTTTCCAG